>NC_084794.1:88661683-89270850 GCF_963169125.1 Humulus lupulus | reverse complement strand
GAGAGATAGCCATGCCATGGAACGCTCTCATGTGGGGTGATGATATTGAGAGTGGCCGGAAAACGGTGGCCTTATTATCACGGTGGACCGGGAGAGAGAAGAGTTTATAGTAAGGCCCTTCCAAGGTGGAGAGTAGAGATCGATGAGAATCAAATTGTATAAATGAGATTTGATATATAGTAAATATATTTGTCACTACCTATACGTACTAGTAGTTCCATGATCAACATGATCAACATATATAGTGGGATATTAAGGCAGTAGTTTTTTCTTCTCTAAATTATTGGCATGGCATTTTTATTCAGAAATTATAGAAAATAAATAAATATATATATATATATATATATAGTGCAATTACTACCTATTTCTATTTTCAACCCCATTTTACAAAAGTAGATTATTAGACTGGATGTGGAGTATTTCGGACATGATAAGTTAAATAAATCAAATTTGTCTCAAAAGATATATTATAAATAATTATATATTAAAAAAACTAGAAAACAAAGAATATTAATTTGCAATAACAAAGTGAAAGAAGGAATAAGATTCTCAATATGTGATGCACAATAGCTAGGGTACGTACTTAATATTTTTGTTATTATGTAGTGATTATTGTTATCATGCTACTACGCTGAGTACTGGCAAGGACTACTTAGTTAGATAGTTAGTTGTATATCTTAACAACTGATTATGTTTATGTTTTAGCTTTTATTTTATGTAATTGATTGGTTACTAACTAATCTTGGGTATATAAGGTACTGATCCTTCTAATTCAGTATAGTTGAGAAATAATACAATTCATTCTTTTTTTTCTTCAATTCTCTAAACCTAACATGGTACCAGAGTCTTCTCTTTGATAAGTTTTTCTTTCGGTCCATTTTTCTTTTCTGTTATTTCTGCTACAATGGCTCAACCATCCAATGCAACAAATGGAGGTTCTAACAATGGTGACTTTGCTTCTCAAATTGCTTCCGCTACAACCTATCTTCCATGCATGAGCTCAGTCCATTTTGCTTACTCTCTTTCCGTTCGCCTCGATGAACACAATCTATTGCCGTGGAAACATCAAGTATTTCATGCCATTCAGGACAATGGCTTACAAAAATTTCTTGATGATACAAACACTCTAACAAAATTTCTTACCGATGATGCTGATCGTCTAGCCAATCGAATCGACTAAAATACCAAGAATGGGAAAAACAAGACAGTCTCCTCATTTCTTGGCTTCTCTCATCAATGTCGGAGAAGATGACCAACCGAATGATTGGTCAAGACACCACATCTCAGATATGGAATGCCCTCTCCGACTACTATAGTGCTCAAAATAGAGCCAAGATAAGTCAATTTCAAACTCTTCTTTGTAATACCCGTTTTGTTTGGATCTTTAAGTGAATATCTCTTAAAAATAAAGAGTATCGTTGATACTTTTGCCTCCATAGGTCACAAAACCTCTTAACAAGTTCATATTGAAGCTATTTTCAATGGATTTACCAAAGATTATGAAATGTTCATTACCTCTATTAATACACGAACTAACCCCTACACTATAGCTAAAATTGAAGCTCCGTTGATGGCTGAAGAGGTTTGGATTGATAAAGGAACCAAAGAACTTGACATCTCCATAGCTGAAGCTAATCTTGCATCGCAATCTCGGTCTTCTAATTCGAGAGGCAGCTAAAAAAATGGTGGATCTCGCAATGGCTATCCAAGAGGCAATTACTCATATTATGGCTTCCCTTCTCATCAACTTGGGGGTTCTGCTTCTTTTCCTAACACTGCAAACCGAACCCCCTTTCCTGCAGCCCAACATGGAATGTACAACAATCATGGAGGTCTAGGGCTCCCTCTCTTGCAGGTCATCCATCTTTCACTCCACGGGGTCAAAATCTTAGTGTCAACTATGCCATAAACAAGGCCATTCAGTTAAGACATGTTTCTACAGATTTGATAAGTTCTTCTATGGACTAGAATCATCCCAAAGCTTCTCTCCCAACAACAACTCTAGTGGTGATATGCAAGCACTGCTAGCTACTCCTGAAACTGTTTCTGATGACAGTTGGTTCTCGAATTCAGGAGCTACTCATCACCTTACTCCAGACAATGGCATTCTGATGTAGACATTTGAATACTTTAGAGATGAACAAATCCACATGGGTAATGGTACAAGTTTGGAAATAAAACATATTGGAAATTCTTCTTTTCAAACTCCCTTTTACTCAAAACCATTTGTCTTAAGAAACTTACTTCATGTGCCTAATATCACTAAAAATCTTCTCATGTTTCCAAATTTTCTTAAGATAACAATGTGTTTTTTGAGTTTCATTCTAATTTTTGTTGTGTGAAGGAATCGGGTACTGGGAGGACTTTGTTGGTTAGGAGGCGCCACAAAGGTCTCTGTAGATTTGATTTTACTCAACTTTCTATTTTTTCCAAGTCTCGTACACATCCATCTCATTCCGCCCCAATTTCCAAGTTTGAATCCAACTGTCATACACTTTTAGGAGCTACTTGTCTAGCTACTTCTCCTCAAATGTCAAAGAATAGTATTGTTTTGTGGCATAATTGTTTGGGTCATCCTTCAATAGGAGTTGTAAAGTCTGTACTTAATGCTTTCAGCATTCCTTTTCATAATAAAAATGATTTTCACTTGTGTATTTCTTGTTGTCTTGGAAAGCATCATAAGCTACCATTTTCCATATCAACTACTATCTACAATACTATATTAGTTTTATTGATGCTTATTCTAGACATACTTGACTGTATCTCCTTCATACAAAAGATAATGCTTTACCAACTTTTGTCAAATTCAAAGCTCAAGTTAAGTTACAACCTGGCCATAAAAAAAAATCCATATAATCTGATTGGGGGTGGGGAGTACATGTCTTTCACTACACTATTAGAATCACATGGAATTGTACACAAGGTTTCATGTACACACGCATGAACAGAATGGTGTAGCCGAGCGCAAACACCGTCATATAGTAGAATCTAGTCTAACTCTACTTGCACATGCCTCTCGTCCCTTAAAATTTTGGGATGAGATCATTTAGAATTGCAACATTATTGATAAATAGAAGCCTACCACAGTTTTAAGTAACAAATCTCCTATTGAAGTGCTTTTTTAGGTCAAGCCCGACTATTCCTTTTTCAAAGTTTTCTGGTTGCCTGTGTTTTCCCAATCTTAGGCCATACAATAAGAATAAGCTCAAATGCCTGTCTTTCCCATGCACATTCTTATGATATAGTTTAACATATAAAGGTTATAAATGTCTTTCTAAAGATTGTAGACTATGTCTCTCACGTGATGTGTTGTTTCAGGAAGATGATTTCCCTTATCATCAATCCTCTCCACCAAAATTTTCTCCTATAGGGTCTACTTCCAAAATGCCATCAGCCACTCCACCTGTCTTACACATGCCTTATTCATTGCTGTCACCTGCCCGCTCTCCTCCTTCCTCACATCACAACTCATCTATCCCTCATTCTCTAGTACTGTCCCCATCTTCTTTTAGCTCTATTTTCTCTCAAGAGTCTCCTAGTTCACCCTCTCAACCTCATGACCAATCTATTTCTGGACCTGTCCAATCACCGAATATTTTCAATAATGTACCTAATACTTTACCACATGTTTAAACTAACACATCTAACCTGTCCAATCACCGAATATTTTCAATAATGTACCTAATACTTTACCATATGTTGAAACTAACAAATCTAATGCAGGCACTAATGCTCATCCTATGGTCAGTAGAGCTGAAGCAGGTATTCACAAGCCTAAGGTGTACATCGCTATTGCAGAGCCACAGACTATTAAAGATGGTCTCCAAACTCCTCATTGGAAAGCTGCAATGTCTACTGAGTTTGAAGCTTTATAGAAAAATAAAACTTGGCCATTGGTTGATTTACCTCATGGCCAAGCTCTTATTGGATGCAAATGGGTATATCATATCAAAGAGAATCCAGATGGGTCTATTCAAAAGTATAAAGCTTGGCTTGTAGTAAAGGGCCTCCATCAACAACTTGGTTTTCACTACAATGAGACCTTCAGTCCGGTTGTGAAACCGGTCACAATTAGAGTTTTATTGACCATAGCTTTGTCAAAAGGGTGGAAAATTTGACAGCTGGACATAAATAATGCCTTCCTCAATGGTGACTTGAAAGAGGAGGTTTACATGGTTCAGCCCCAAGGATTTGAAGACACTATTCAGCCTAAAAAAGTATGTCGACTTCACAAGGCTCTATATGGCCTCAACCAAGCACCAAGGGCCTGATTTGAGAAATTGTCTATTGCTTTGTCTACTTATGGCTTTATTTAATCTAAGACTGACTCTTATCTATTTGTTTGTGCCATACCAACTCATTGCACTTATGTCCTTGTTTATGTAGATGACATATTACTCACGGGTAGTTCTCAAGCTTTGGTTTCTCAACTCATATCAGATCTGAATACCACCTTTTTGGCGAAATCAGCTACTTTTTTGGGAATTTAAGTAGCTCATACAGCTGTAGGTATTCACTTGTCTCAACACAAATATATTCAAGATCTGATTTGTAGAGCTTGGATGCAAGGAGAAAAGCCTCAAAGTACCCCAATGAATGCTGGTCTTAAATCCATCTATGGCAGTGATCCAATAAGTGATCCCTCTCTATACAAATCTATTGTGGGAGCTTTACAATATGCAACTATCACACGCCCAGAGATTTCCTTTAGTGTGAACAAGGTATGAAAATTTATGCACAATCATCTTGAGTCTCATTGGATTGCTGTCAAGAGAATTCTAAGGTGTCTAGCTGAAATACTTGATCATGGCATTCATATTTGACAGTTATCCACACTTTGTCTTGGTGATGTTGATTGGGCTTCCGATCTCGATGATCATCGATCCATTACTGTGTTTTGTATGTACCTTGGGGGGGTAATCTTGTGTCTTGGCAGTCAAAGAAACAAAATACTATTTCTTGATCGTTTACTGAAGCTGAATTTTGAAGCTTAGCTCTGTCGGCTGTGAAATCACTTGGATACAATCCTTATTACATGATCTTCATGTCTTAACATTGGCTCCTCCCATGGTTTTGTGTAACAAACTGAGTTCGATTAAGCTTGCAGCTAATCCAGTACTTCATGCCTGCACAAAACACATTGAAATTGACCTATACTTTGTTCGTGACAAGGTTCTTCAGGGCAAGCTTGTTGTCAAACACATACCTGCTCTAGATCAAGTAGTCGACTGCCTAAGTAAGCCTATCTCCAACACTCGGTTCTCTGATCTCAAAGACAAACTGAGTGTTGTCTTTCTATCCACACTGAGTTTGAGGGGGGTTGTTAAGGTTTACTTAGTTAGTTAGTTGTATAGCTTAACAAATTCTGGTTTGCTTTCATTTGTTGTTATTGATTGGTTACTAACTAATCTTGTGCATATAAGGTACTAATCCTTCTAATTCTTTTTAGTTTTGAAATAATACATTTCATTCTTCATTTCTTGAATCTCTAAACCTAACAAGTACATACTAGCCTAATAAAAGTGTTGGAGTGAAGGTTTGCTAAACTTTTCATTTTAATTTTTCCACTAGTACTGTATCAATCAAGCTTGTATGGATGGATCAGACATTTTTTCTCTTTTATATATTTTCAATGGAACGAGTTGATAAAAAAAGCTACTTATGGGTCTGTATTAAAGGGTGGTGTGGTGTTGACCAGAAAAAATGTAGATATGTAATAAGGCAGTGCTTGTAAAAGAGCAATATTAAAAGAATTGTTATACACTCATTTTTTTCTCCACAATTCTAAAAAAATTGAAAGAAATTTTTAATTTAAAAAGTTTATGAAATATCAAATTTTGTATTATTAATAAAGTTTTTTTTGGTAATTATAATAAACAAAAAAATTACACTCCATTTTTTTTAAAGATAATAAGATAATTCGAATATTACACAGTATGAAAATATTATCTATATTATTATTTTATCAAAATACAACCAACTAATTTGACTAAATACTAATAATTTAAACAAAAAAAAAAAAAATCAAAACTAATATCTTTCTACCACCTTAATTCTTTCAAAAGGAAAGAATCTTTAGGTGTTCCATATTATATGTTTGTTGATAGAAACATTAAAAATATATATTTATATTCGTAAACTTTTCTAAAACACAAATATAATACTTAAAAGCATAGTGTATAAATTTTAGGGAGCATATGTGGTACATCCCCTAAAAAGGATGTATCGGTACATAACGCTCCCAAAAATGACATTTAGGAGCGTTTTGAGCTTGATGTTTTTCATGACGGTGTTGATTGTAGTTATACAAACTTTTTGTAACTTTTTAAAATTTAAAACAGAGTTTAAATAGCTTGTTGCATGCATGCATAATGACAGAGCTAGCGACAAAGTACAGCAAGGGCAAACAAAATTTCTATTGTTGTTGTAACAGATATTGAGAAATTCCCCCTGAAAGGGGCTACCGGTGTACCATTTGTATTTTTGGTATGTAGATAGTTAGAATCTTAATTGTTTTTATATGATTATGTACATTGTAGTTGTAGCGTCCCAAAACTCCTAATAAGATTATGTGCTTGGGTTAGTGTGCCGGGAGGGAATATGGGATAAATATGTGAGTTATAGTAATATATAATAAAGTATGCATGAGTATGTGTATTAATTGTGTTTAAAGACTTGCTTTTGTTAAAAATGGATATTTTTATAATTTTGACCATTCGAGGGTATATATGTATTTTATGTGCTATATGCTTGAGACCACATTGATATATAGATATATTTATGATATTAGACACGAGTCGATCCTTTCAAGCAATTTTAGCAAAAAATTCACAACGGGGGATAAATACCAGGCTCGGGGGAGCCAAGGGGTATTTTGGTGATTTTAGATATTTTGGGAATTATTAGAATGTGAAATATTTTGAGAAGATATTGGTGTTTAGAAGATTAGAAGATTTAATTGGGAATTTAGGGGGTAAATTGAGGTTTTATGGAAATTTAAGCTAAATCACCATTTTACCCTTAGGGTGCTTTGTTGGGAAGCAAGGAGAGGAGGGTAAAATGGTCATTTGACCAAGGGATTAGGCCAAGGCAGCTGCAGCCCACCACTCCACGTTCTGCACCCTTCCATTCTATTTGGTTCTCCTCTTGCACGCCTTCTAATGATTCAAGCACACACTAAGCAAGATTGAGGGATTTTGGTGGAATTGGGGACTTTGAATGAGATTCAAGCTGCTGGGAGGAGGATTGAACTGCAAAGGACACCTTTTTGCACCTGGGATTTTGAAATTCAGAGGTAAAATTATGTTTCCTCCTCTTTGGTGTTCTTGATAGAGAGTTTGAAGATTTAGTGGACATTTCAAATTTTTGCTTGTGTTGGGTGGTTTAGGTGGGATAAATGGATATAAAATCTAGTTAATTTTTTCTTGTTGTTTGGTTGTTGCCGGAATTCATGTTTTGGGGGTGTGATTCTCGGATTTCAGAGCCAAAGTTAGAGTTTGTAACTCTAAACCACAATTTAGTGTTTGATGGGTTTTGATGTGTTTTTGTGGTATCCTATTGAAATTTGGGGTTAGCCAAGTTACTTGAGGATCTTATGGGTAAAAAATATGTGTTTAATCTGCTGGGAAATGCTTGGAAGTTTAGATTTTGGGTCTAAAAGTCATGGGTTATGATTTGGGGAAGAACACTTAAATCAGGGTTCATTTTGGGGTTTCTGGTGACCTAGCACGATCGCGTGAGGGTGAAGCACGACCGCGCCAGTGTCCCAGAACATGTGAAATTTGAATCCAATTTGGTGTTTCAGAGCCCTTGGCGCGACCGCGCTGGGGAAGGGTGTGACCGCGCCAGTGCCCCAAAAACCCTAAAGTTTGTGTGGGCGCGACTGCACCACGTGCCTCGAAATGGCATTTTTCTTTTTTTAAATGGCTTGGTTTGGGATTTTCGAGATTTATCTTGGAGACCTGTTCAGGGAAAGATTCCCCTAGAATGTCGGCAAGATTTAGGGGTCCCAGTAATTGAATTTTGATTTCTGAGAGTAGTGGGATTTGATTCTAATTAGCATTCGATAACCGTTGTGACTAGGTTTTCTGGGGGGCTCGGAAATTTGATTGCACTTGAGGTAGTTCCGTCTCCTACGCAGGACTTGAGGTTGCTATGCACATAGAGCAGATTGGTTGCTATGCATACTAGCATTGAATTATCTGTGAATGATTGGTGCAATTGATATTCGACTATCATGTGTAACGTGGGCCCATCGACCATTGTGTGGAACATGGGTCATGAAGGCGAGTTCAGTTTGAGGGTACAGTCCTTACTCGCTCAGCATGGACTGTAAGCTTGGCACCAGAATGCGTACCTCACGTTGTTGGGCTCTTCGGCAAGGTTGTTTTGCTAGGCTGTGTAAATGATTCATGTGGTTGGAACAAATATATTTGTAAACTGTGAAACATATTTACGATTTATATGATTGAAATGAATGCATTTATTAGCTGTGAAGCATGTGATTATTGCTCATGATTAATTAAATATTTCTTATGCCATGTGGGATTGTCTTGCCGAGCCTTGTCTCACAGGTGCTCTATGGTGTAGGTAAGGGTGAGCTAAAGGTATACCAACAATGAGTTGGATGGCTTTAGAATGGCACGTACATATTCGACCTGCTTGGCCACCATGGTCAAGTTATTTTGAGGAACTTAGAACATTAGTTTGTTTTTTCCACTTAAATCGACTATTTTTGTAATGTTTAATGTAACTATCTTTTTGCTTATAAACTTTTTGTTGGGTTTTATGCCCTAATTAAATACCCAATTCTTTGTAATCTCATTTTATTATCAATAAAAGAATAGAAATTATTTTTTGACTTGGTCAATCACTTTGCTCACATGTTTTATTTTCACGATTATTTGTTTAATATAAACTTCTATTAAATCCCGAGCATATAGCTAATCTTATTTATAGTGACGTAATCACAGTGGAATATAAATATGATTATATGTTCAAAATAAGTTAGTCCTAAGATTAGTCAGTGCCCAGGATTTACACTGACTTGCCAATCTATGATATGATCTACTTACACATTATAGTCTTATGTTCTTTCCAGAACATTAGCAAAGTAGATAAGATCGGATGTATTTGTTACATCGGACTGGACCGATATTGACAGTTGATAAGATAAGTAAACATACTGTTATTATCTATTCTAGTCATATCATATAGTTGACCATAGGTCAATTCAATCTCAATTCTGAGTGGTTAGTATTCTAACTGATTGTATTATTTGAGTTTTTTGACTTGTTCGTTACTAGCTTACCCTACGGACTAGCCCATACTTACATCTTGGGAACTCGGTAGTATAATTGAGTGGGAGTGTTAATCATAGATATGAACATCTATAGCTTCTGATGAAGAAGTGAAACGATGGTTTCCTTTTAGTTTGGTTCAAGGTGTTAAATGATAGAGATCTCATTTCAGTAATTAAATTAGTTTACTGAAATATCATTTACAAGGAACTTAGTGTTTTAAGGATAAATAAAATGAGGGGTAAAACAGTATTTTAGTCCTATCTCATTGTAGACCGTCTATAGAGGATTGAGTGACAATTATGGTTGTAACAATGGATAATTAATATAGTATCTATATTTGTTATAGAGCGTTCTATGAATTCAAGAGTGCAATTCCGAGTCTATAGTGGAGTCACGAGGAATTAATAAGTTAGTAAATTTATTTGTTAGATTTATGATAACTTATTAGAGCTTGATTTCATAGGCCCATGGTCCCCATTGTACCTTGGATAAAATCATCTAGATAGTCTCAATTAATTGATTTAATTATCAAAGTTGACCAGGTCAATTTTGGATAGTTTCACAGAGTTGTGTAATTTTGAGAAGAAAAGAGAAATTATGGCAGATTTATTAATTAAGATAAATTGGTATCTAAATTAATAAATAAATTTAAATCAAGGTTCAAATTATAAATAATTAATTTGATAAATGATTTAAATAATTATTTAATTAATTAAATCAATAGAAAATAATACATGCCTTGATTTTAAGTCCAATGGGCTTATAATCAAATGAGAAATTTCACGGGCCTATAGCCCATGATAATTTCGACCTAGGGCTTCAAAATGGCTGTTATTTTATTGATTTTTTAATTAAATTAAATGTCCTAATTGAGTCTATAAAAGGAGTGCTTAGAGAGAAGTCAAAACATAAGTTTGATAGCTCACAAGTCAGATTTTCTAATAGTTTTAGATTCTCTCTAAACACAACTCCTTTTCTAAGCCTCTTTGTTATTTTCTCTTCTTCTCTCTATATCTATCTCATGTGTTGAGAATTTCCCACACTAGTCTAGGTGGTTCTAAGGATACATTGGAAGATTGTGAAGAAAATAGAAGATCGGTTCAGTTTCTTTATAATACTCTGCGACAGAGAGGATACAAGAGTTAGAGAAACTGAAGGAATGACTCTTTAATTCTGCTGCGTATACTGTAATTATTCTATTTTTTGTTTCTCTTTGAATTCAATTTTAGAAACATGTTTTAGGCTATCTCGTATTAATTTGTTTAATATTAGATATACATGAACGTAAATAAAGATCTTGTATAAGCTAATCCAAAACTTTTGGGATTTCGTGTATATATTCAAACCTTTTAATGAAAAGTTTAGTATCATTGACCAATATTTTTAGTACCTAAAATGTCGTTTAATTTTAATTACACTTTTGAGTCTAAATGACTCACTTAACGAGTTAAGCACTGTTTTAAACACACGGTGTAGGGCAATTGGGCCCCGATATGATTCATTGATCATTTATCTAGGGCAATTGGTCCCATATGACACTGTAGTCATTTATATGATTGGTATGCATGCATGAGTAGGGTTATTACTGCTAGGCAGCTTGTTATGATTTGGATATATGTTGTTAATTGCTTATGAGCATGTTTAAGTTTTCTTGCTGAGCCTTGGCTCATGGGTGCTATGTTGTGCAGGTAAAGGGAAAAGAAAGTTGAACCATCCTTGAGTTAGAGAGCATAGGTGACGATGTGTACATATGCGGTTGCTCAACCACCACGGTCGAGGGTTTAAAGAGGAACTAGGGTCAAACCCTATTTTGCCGCTTAGGTCGGCAAGTTGTAACACTTTTACTGTAATTAACCTTTTAAATGTATTTTGGGATCCCATGTATACACTAAATGTTTTAGTGAAACGTTTGTATCTTTGACCAAATTTTTTAACCCTAAACTGCTAATCACGTTTAGTTACACGATTATGGCCAAATGACCCATTTAGCGAGTTTAGCACTATTTAAAATACACAGTGCAACAGTCCCTGAGTAGTAGGGTGTTACAACTTGGTATCAGAGCATGCCAAGGTTAAGGGTCCTTGAAGACAAGCTAGGCATGTACACTCATCACTAAAGACAACCTCCACTTAGGGTATGGTGATTATTTATGTGGTTATGTGTTTAATTGCTTAAATTAGATATAAATGCTTTACCTGCACGCCTTATTAGGAAGCATGAGATTCTGATAGGGTCTGGCCCTTGACTATTGATATGATTATGTGATTACTTGCTAAGTTGATATGTGAATGTGTTATCTGTATGCTGGAGTGAAGAGCATAATATTTTGTTGGCAAGAGCAGGGGTTATTGATTGATGCATGAATGTTGTGGGCATGTATTTTAGTACCACAATGGTTAGTGAATGTGGTGCTGCGTTATTGTTCCAGTGGGGGAAGGCTTTTGAATGTGCTCACCATGCTTAATGAGTCAAGTTATTGATAGCAAAAAAAATCTGTGACAATCAGAATCTCGTGATCTGCATGGGGAAAGACCGAGTAAAAGTTGAGCAATCCCACATCGCTTGGGGAAGGTCAAGTGTGATGGTTCTAAGAATGTGTAGGTATGGGACTACACAGTTGAAGATGGCTTAAATGGATTAATGGGTACTACCTATGCCAACAAGATGCATCTTCTTTTTGGTAGCCTATCACTTGAGAACTCCAAAGTTAAGCATGCTTGACCTGGAGTAGTCTCATTGATGGGTGACCTCCTGGGAAGTTTTGTGAGGAAGCGTGCGAGTGAGAAAAAAGCAAGCTAGAAAGACTCGTGTTGGTTTACAGGGCCAGTCGTTATTCCAGGAAGCAACCATAATGAGGTGGGGCGTTACAAGTTCCATACTAGATTTTACGAGGATGGTGGGTAATGATAGAGTTATTAAATGAAAAGTATCACATTGACGCAGTCAGACTGCGAAGGTGGACAATTTCACTAGTCGGTTTAGGGCAATAGTATTGTGACTGAACGTCTTGATAGGTTGGCAAGGATTACTGACGACTCAGTGCTAATAGATGTCGCAATGAAAGAAAGATTTGTTTTGGGGGCTGAATTTTATGAGGGTTCGCGATGGGAAAATCGCATCTGTATCGAGAGTTACTGCATATGCTCACGTGGCATAGGAGTCCTTTATTGTTAAGATGACATGGAACAAGGGATTTGGAGAGGGTGTCATAAGGCGCGATGCTTGGAGAACGACTCCTCTATTTACAGGATCTAGTAGGGGTAGTGACCCTATTTATTTAAGGGAAATGATGTAAATATTTCTGGTACCGCCAGGTCAGATAAACAATTTTGGGGTACTCAAGGCAAGCGTTAGGGTGGAAAAGAGAATCGGAGAACTTATTTTGAGGGCACACGACATAGGCGACAACTTAGTGCCATTTTTCAGTTTGTATCAATAATTTATTTTGAAGACGTTGTGATGGGCATGGTGTGAGGTTTGGTACCCTGTTATCTACTAGAGAGTTAGTAATCTCTGGGAGATGGATTAAATCATGACCGGTGGAGTTGGATGGTAAGAAATTACTTTCTAATTTGGTTGGGTTAAGAATGAGGATTTTGGCATAGTAAGAGTTATGCCATAATAGCCAAGTAGGGGGCAACTATAGATTGTAAAGAGGGAAAATGGTAATTTTATGCCTATGGGAGAAGATCCCTTTGTGAATATGGGTGCTATGGATGAACCTTGTGTTCCAACGACCTCAGTGTTGAAGGCTATAAACCTATTACGGGAATCGGTGAATTGAAAGAGACCAGATTAGTTGGAGAGTTCTAAATGTGTCTCCAAAATATTTATTTGAGTTATTACCGCATCAAGAGACCGAGTGGGTGATAGAATTTGCGCCTAGAATAGAACCGACATCTAAGGAACTTTACTGAATGACACCGACATAGTTAAAAGAACTGGAAGTTTAGTTACAAGGACTACTTGATGTGGGATTTATCAGACCTAGCTTCTCGCCGTGGGGTGCACCCGTATTATTTGTGAAGAAGAGAGATTGATTGTTACAGATGTGTATTGACTATCGGGAAATGGATAAGATGATTATCAATGATAAGTATCCACTATAAAAGATTTACGACTCGAGTGATCAGTTACAAGGCAAGACAAGATTCTTAAAGATTGATCTTTGATCTGGTTATCACCTACTAAGGATCAAGGAAGAAGATATTCCAAAGACTGTTATTCGCATGAGGTATGGACACCATGGATTTTTGGGGATGTCTTTTTAACTAACTAATGCTCCATCGACTTTTATGGATTTGATGAATAGAGAGTGTGAGGATCGTTTGGACATGTTCGTGATGGTGTTAATTGATGACATATTGGTCTATTCTCAGTCAGAAGAAGAACACGAAGAACATCTCCGTTTGGTACTGCAGAGGCTAAGGGAACATTAATTTTATTTAAAGTTCAAGAAGTGTAAGATCTGACTTCTTTTAGTAATATTTGTGGGTTATATTGTGGGAGAGAATGGTATAATGGTGGATCAAACCAAGATGAAGCCAGTGAGAGATTGGCAAAGGCCAAGGAGTGCTTCAGAGATTAGAAGATTCCTTGGAATGGCAGGGTATATCAGCATTTAGTTGAAGGGTTCTCAAGGATTATGTGACAGTCAGAATCCCGTGATCCGTAAGGGGAAAGACCGGGTAAGCTGTGCAATCCGACACCGCCTGGGGAAGGTCAAGTGTAATGATTCTAAGATGTGTAGGTATGGGACTACACAGTTGAAGAGGGCTTAAATGGATTGATGGGTAATACCTATATCAGGAAGGTGCATCTTCTTTTCGGTAGCCCATCACTTGAGAACTCCATGGTTAAGCGTGCTTGGCCTGGAGTAGTCTAGGGATGGGTGACCTCCTGGGAAGTTTTCCCAAGAAGTGTGCGAGTGAGGACAAAGCACGCTGGAAAGACTTGTCTTGGTTTGTAGGGCTAGTTGTCATTCCAGAAAGCAGCCATAGTGATGTGGGGCGTCACATAATGGTATCAGAGCCTTGACCTAGCCGGAAGTGTGGCCGACAGGGACGTCGGGCCCGTAAGGGGGAGTGATTGTGACAGTCAGAATCCCGTGATCCGTAAGGGGAAAGACCGGGTAAGCTGTGCAATCCGACACCGCCTGGGGAAGGTCAAGTGTAATGATTCTAAGACTGTGTAGGTATGGGACTACACAGTTGAAGAGGGCTTAAATGGATTGATGGGTACTACCTATATCAGGAAGGTGCATCTTCTTTTCGGTAGCCCATCACTTGAGAGCTCCATGGTTAAGCGTGCTTGGCCTGGAGTAATCTAGGGATGGGTGACCTCCTGGGAAGTTTTCCCAAGAAGTGTGCGAGTGAGGACAAAGCACGCTGGAAAGACTTGTCTTGGTTTGTAGGGCTAGTCGTCATTCCAGAAAGTAGCCATAGTGATGTGGGGTGTCACAGATTGCAACACATTTGAGTAAGTTTACTCGTAAAAACCTGAAGTTTGGGTGGACTACCAGGTATGAGAACAATTTGGAGGAGTTGAAACGACGGTTAATTACTGCATCCGTACTTAGTCTTCCTTTAGATCAAGAAAAGTTTGTGGTTTACTATGGCGTTTTGAGACAGGTTGGGAAGGTGATTGCTTATGCTTCACGATAGTTAAAGAAATATGAACAACGATACCCTACTCACGATTAGAGCTGACAACGGTGGCATTCACACTTAAAGTGTGACACTACTTATATGGGGGAGAAGTGTGAGATATACACGAACATAAGAGTTAAAGAATTTCATTATCTAGAAAGTTTCGAATATGAGATAGAAATATAGGTTAAATCGGTGAAGGGTTATGACTGTGAAATCCTTTATCATTCAAGGAAAACCAATGTGGTTGTTGGTGCCTTATGTCGGAAAGGTTCGGGCCAAGTAGATAGTTTGAAACAGATCACAATAAAGTTAGTTGAGGAGATTACCGGTGTTGGTATAGAGTTCGTGGTTGGTAAGTTGGAAAATAGAACCCCTCAATATACTCTTGTTGAGAAAATTAGGAAATGTAAAGAAGTGATCCACAATTGGTGAAGCATAGAGAAGAGATCTTAGTTGGAGTGGCTAAGGACTTTACTATTTCTGATATGGATATGTTAAGATATAAGGATCGGATATGTGTTCCGATGGATGATGGTATTAAGGAGGTAATTCTACATGAGTTTCATACCTCTCCATACTCGTTACATCTAGATACCACGAATATGTATAAGGATTTGAAATTTTTATATTTGTGATCAAGGATGAAGAAAGACGTAGTTGAATATGTGGCTAAGTGCCTAACTTTTCAGCAAGTGAAAGCTGAATACTAGAGGCTAGCAGGGTTATTTTGGGCACTCCGGAATGGAAATGGGAGACTATAACCATGGATTTTGGAGCATGAATTGTATAGGATGGTGGGATGACACGACTTGGTATGTCTAATCGTGGATTGATATACCAAGTCAATGCACTTTCTACTTGTGCGAATGAATTATAGTGTGGAACAATATGCTAAGTTATATGTGAAGGGAGATTGTACATCTCCATGGGGCACCAAATTTTATAGTGTCGGATTGAGATCTTATATTTTTACTTGCAAGTTTTGGGAAGGCTTGCAGAAGGCGATGGGTACAAGGCTGAAACTTAGTACAAATATCATCCTCAGGTAGAAGGGTAATTTGAGAGGGTGATCTAGATATTAGAAGACATGCTTTGGGCATGTGTATTGGACTTCGAGGGATCAATGAGTAATTACCTTCCCTTGATCGAGTTTTTCATACAACAACAATTATCAATCGACAACTGGAGTGGTTCCGTATAAGATATTATGGGATAGGAAGTGTAGATCACCCATTTCTGGGATGAGATGGGAGAAATGAAGTATCTTGGTTCTGAAATGGTTCAGAGGACCAACAAAGTGATTGGTAAATGTTAGAGCGGGGATGCTCACTTCACAAAAGGGATAGAAAAGCAACGCAAATCCAACTATAGGAACGTGGAGTTCCAGGATTGAGAATTTTGTGTTTCACAAAGTTTCATAGATGAAAGAGATAAAATAATTTGGAAAGAAAAGGAAATGGAGCCTAGGTTCATTGGACCTTCGAGATCCTGGAAAGAATTAGGCAAGTGGCCTACAGATTAGCCTTACCCCAGCACTGGCGAGGGTTCAAAGGGTGTTTCAGGTATCGATACTAAGGAAAGATGTGTCGTATACTAAACATTGGGAGTTATCTTGTGAAGAAAAGCCCGTGGTGATTCTGGATAGAAACAATACAGTTTTATGGAATAAGACTTTCACTGTAGAGAAAGTGTTCTAAAAAAAATAGCAAAGTAGAGAAGAAGACTTAGAAGTTGGAGTCAGATATGCGACACTGGTATCCCGAGATGTTAAAGTAAATTTCGAGGACAAAATTTCTTTAAGTAGGGGATAGTTGTAGCATCCCAAAATCTCCTAATAAGATTAAGTGCTTGAATTAGTGTGCCGGGAGGGCACGTGGGATTTATATGTGAGTTATATTAATATATAATTGAGTATCCATGAATATGTGTATTAAATGTGTTTAAAGACCCGCTTTGATTAAAAAGGGAACTTTTGTAATTTTGACCATTTGAGGGTATATATGTACTTTATGTGCTATATATGCTTGATACCACATTGCTATGTGAATATTTTTGTGATGTTCGGCACGAGTCGATCTTTTCGAGAAATTTTAGCGTAAAAGTCACAACGGGGGATAAATACCCGGCTCGGGGGAGCCAGGGGTATTTTGGTAATTTTATATATTTTGGAAATTATTAGTATGTGAAATATTTTAAGAAGATACTGGTGTTTGGAAGATTAGATGATTTAATTGGGAATTTAGGGGGTAAATTGAGGTTTAGTGGAAATTTAAGCTAAATGAAAGTTTTGGTCTTTGGGTGCTTTGTTGGGAAGCTAGGAGAGGACGGTAAAATGGTCATTTAACCAAAGGATTAGGCCAAGGCAGATGTGTTCGAAAAACATTCAGAGTACATAGGGGAATAGGCGTTGTGGGGCCATTGTGTAGAACAACAAAAATTTTCATCATTCATATAAACAGTTTATATGAACAAGAAAACCTCCAGACATAAACATTAACATGCAATATTATTAATCATGCAACATATATATAAATATACAATATATTTATATATAACATATAAACACATAAATATTCAAGAGCATAGACATTTACCACTTGAAGCCTATCAAATGTCCTTGAGTCTTTTCGCATATTTATCGATCTTCCTATCCAACGGTTTTAGCACTCAAACCACGTTCTTCTGGAGTGTTCTCTACGCTGCAAGATGTGTGTGGGCACATAGAGAACATGGGTTTGCAATTTTGGAATCACAAGTATTTCTCAGCACATGAGAACTTGGATTATGATTGATCGCGAAAATATATATACGCAAGTGCATGCAATCAATTTAAGTAATATAGATGATAAATAGAGTATCGTTCCCACGAAGACTATTTTCTAGTTACCAACAATTGTTCTCTTAATTTATATTTGACAAAAAAGTTTAGATGAATGAATTTTAATTTTAAAATTACAAATAACTATGAACAAAATTAACTAAAGATGGAAATCAATATTAAAAAGACCTAGGGTATTAATTTCATCAACTTTTCATTCTACTAATTTTATTAATTAGTTATAAATTTCTTTCTTCTTATTCTAATAGCAGGTTAACATAAATCGATTCCTATTCTTTTTCAAGATATAAGATCTCATCCTATATGCAGGTTTTCTACATCTCTGTGATAAACTTAAACATTTAGCAGGCATTAAGCATAGAAACCTAATTACTACACAAGCCATACATGTACTTTCGTCCAATATGCAACCTATGTCTATATAATGATAGCATATTCAATTCTTATCTTTCGAATTTTGAATCAAAATCATAAATCAAGCAAATATTGATCAGTTATTTACTAGCATTAAGCAAACATTATTTAGATTATAATAAATAAGAAGAATCAATAAAACATCATAATAACATCAAATAGAAATCCAAGTGACTAAATTAAACCCTAGATAAGAAAATTAGTTCATGGAAAAGAATAGAAAAAGAAGTAAGAGAAGAAAGAGAGGAAATAGGGAGAGGTCAAGAAGAAAGAGAGAGATATAAAATATTCTAAAACATTCTTTTTATAGTAATAATGTTGTGAAAAGAGTTTTCTAGATGTTTCCATTTGTTACTTGATACTGCTCCAAAATATCTTTATTTGAATTTCAAATCCCGTAACTTTAGCTTGCATAATCTTGTAGGTCGAATATCACCATGTAAACTGTCGAATTTGACTTTTCTTGTGAAACAAGCTTTTGTAGGTCTTTGAATAAGCTTTCCAAATCCACTAAGAACACGTAAATCATATAAGTGAGTCAGGAGATATGGTCAAAATTCCAAAACTGTCTCAGATTCAAAATATCTCAGATTTTTCCAACAATTTAAGTTTGAATTCTCTTTTACTTTTCCAATCAATTCAAATAAATATATTTTTATTGTTTTTCTCTTGATTGAAGATAATATTTCAAATAAATTTTGAAATATTTCTCAAATATCCATTTAACAAATGACAACCTGAAAAATACAACAACCACACATAAAAAGAACTAAAAATATAAGATAATAATAATAAAACTAAATAAAACTAAGACTAAAAAGTATTAAAAATCTATCCTCTCAAAGTCCCCCAAACTAAACATTTACTCGCCCTCGAGTAAGAACGCAAAAGACAAACAAAGACCAAACTAAAAACCTAAAACAACCAACACAAATGAATCAAGCCAACAATAACAATTTAAGCCTCAAAATATTATGAATGACATGCTCATATAATCTTCCGGAAAATCAACCAATAATCCAGAACTTCAGTCAAAATATTTTTCCAATTCACTTAAGTTCAAACAAAAATAAAAGCTCTCCTAATCATGATTAATAAATAAAATACATTTGAATCAATTCATGCTCACCAATTTTTTTTTTCATTACAGTCAATTAATCAATCATTATCCCATAAGCTTTCTATACTTACAATTCTCCACTAATGTAGACAACACATGCTCAAAAATCAATAGGACTTTCATGGCTTATAATTGAATTGCTTAGGTAATGGTAGATGAAAAAGTAATTTAGGCTCAAATATACCATAAGCATACAAACCAAACAAACCAATCTTATGACAAACTCACGAACCCAAAACAATCCCAAATTTCTCAATCTTTCTTGCTTTGAGAGAGAATTCATACACATGTTTTTTCTTTCTTTTTTTCCTTTTTTTTTTTTTTTCTAATGATACTACACTCCCTCAAACTTATTTCTTTATATTTTCAATTGGAGTGTAGTTTATTTTCAATATTTTTTGTTCTTTCTCTCTCAATTTTTCTTCTTCTATTGACACAAATTTTCAAATATAAACCCCATTACAAACGATCCCCCAATTACTTTTCATATGCTCATGGTATAGGGAAGAAAAGAAAATAATAACAAAGTTTCAAATAGGCTCGAAATAAGTGTCAAAAAAAAAAAAATCACATTAAGCTCAAAAATGGGTAACTACGAATTTACTACATCAAGGTTGGCTTGAAAGGCTCAAACGTTCCAAAGAATTGCCTAAATCATCTTCCTAAGCATGCATAATCTAGGATTTCATCTCAAAAAGCAAGCAAACAAGTTCTAGAATAACAAAATTTCAATCTTATTTTTATTTTAAAAATTCAGCAAGCATAAATAAAATTCAATCACACAAAATTTCAAAAATCATGATTAAACTCTCAATTATTTAAGTGGACAAAGTAAAAATGGAAAGAACTATTCAACCAAGCACATAGATTTTTATAGCTTTATTCCCATTCAGTTTATACAACACATCATTCAATCATATTATAATTGATTAATCATTGTCAACTTGATTCAACTAACACTCTAAACAAAAACTAAACAAAACATAAAAATAAATATAAACCTAACAAAACATAAACAAACTAAGATATTTACAATGAGCAAAGCAATAAAAATCAAATCTCTTCCCCCAAACTTAATCTAAACGTTGTCCCCAATGTATAAATAAAAGAAAAAAAACTTCCTTGTAATCCAATGCATTGCTCCATTGTATTGAATCTTATCTATATCCTCATCAGTGTTTTATATTTCGAAACACATCAATGAGTGGTTGACGCCCATAATATGCGTCATACAAGACAACTTGAAGGTTGTCATTCTGAATGCCCTCAAGCTTGGCAAGATATGAATCTAATCTGCACGTTAGTCCAACAACACATAGAGAACATGAGTTTGCAATTTAGGAATCACAAGTATTTCTCAACACATAAGAATTTGGATTATGATCTGAGAATGATTAGAATAAAGAAGAAGACGATAAACTTTTTGTCTGACAAAAATTCTGAAAACTATTATGAATTGTGTTTTATGTCTATGTCTTTGTATAATATATCTTCTCTTTATTCTATATCATATATATAGAGATAATTCTATTACCTTATTATTCCTAACAATAATAGTAATATAATAATAATATCATAATGATGATAGGAATTGATATAGGTAAATATCTAACTTACCAAATCTGAAAAACTATTTTCAAATTATTAATTAATTAATTAATTAAATAAAATAAAAACAATATTAATACAATATTAGTATAGTGGTACACGCATGACACAGTCTCTGGACTGTGTCAAGCCTGGATTGCTATTCCTTTTTCAGGGATTTTGCAATTTTCTTTTGTTTATTTATTTAACTAAAATCAATCTTCCACAAAATAAGGTATTTATCTTTTTAAGGAAAAGATGACAACCATATTTCAAAATTTAAATTTTAAAATTCAAATTGATGATCATCATTATCATCATCTTTAAAATTCAATAAATGAAAAAACTATTTTTGACTTACCAATTTTATTTTCTCTCACTCAAATAAAATAATTAATTCCAAAAATTTATTTATTTATATGAATTTTAAAAATTATATATTTAAATTAATAAATATATTTTTGAAATTTAATAATTAATTCCAAATTAATTATTCAACCTCAATTTTTATGTAATTGCTATACTTGACCCGAAGAATAAAATTCTTCTCAAATTTCCAAATTACAGTTTTACCCTTGTATCAACTCTTACCTTGATATGGTGTTGATACAACGACCATGGGGACCTATGAACCTATAATATGAAGCTCCAATATATATTAGATTATTAATCAAAGCTCTTTGATTAAATAATCATATTTATTAATCTCATGATTACTCCACTATAAATATGAGCACTCTTGATAATAATAGACATATATTTACTGAGTACTAAATTAAAGAATAAAGTATCCATTGATATAATCATTACATACAACGTTAATCCTCTATTAATTGTTCATAATTAAAAGGGAATAAAATTACTGTTTTACCCTATTAGTTATATCTTATTCCTAGTTTACCATTGACTTTACTAGTGAAGGTTGTGTCACAACAAGTTTGCAACGTGAGCGCTCATATCCTTTTCAGTTCCAAAAGTCAACCCAATAGGGAACTATTATTCAATCTATAAGAAGGTATAGATTCCATATCTATTAAACTATGTCCCAAGCCATATATATCATTGAGTCCCCAAAATAATTGTTCTTAGCCAAGTCATTCTAACAAACCTTAACGCATTATTCAAAGGATTAGATGACATATGTAGGAGTTCATAGCAACCTCAGGATTAAGATTATCATGTATATGATCATTGTTTGATGTGTTTGATTAATACTATGAAACAATGTTTAAAAAAGTATCAACAAATCACATTTGGTCCAGTTCTATATATCACTATATATAAAGTACCTTCTCTAAAGTGTCCTACTATACTAACGACCCAGATCTAGGTCACTTGTATTCATAATACTAGCGAAATGTACTAGCAGTAATTAATCTAAAGATTCCATAATTTTATTTTACTGCGAATTGTTTTAAGTTTATTATCTTAATCTCCACCCTCTCATACCAATATGAGATCAAGACCACATAGATAAACTTTGGAATTTTATGAAATTTAATTAAAATTATCAACATAATATCATACATATCTATAATAATTCAATTTAATTATTTATTTCATTTAAAATATTTGTCAGGTACAATTACTTTAAATGCACTATTCCCAACAAGCAGAAGGCCACCACTCTACGTTCTACACTCTTCCTTTCTCTTTGGTTCTCCTCTTGCACACCTTCTAGTGGTTTAAGTTATTGGAATAATACAAAAATTTATAAAATCCCAAGCATATAAATAGTTACAATTATAGAGACTAGGTCACATGAATTATAATTGTAATTATATGTGCAAAAGAACGAGTCCTGAGATTAAGTCAGTGCATTGGATTTTCACTTATCTGGTAATCTACGATATGATCTACTTACACATTAAGGGTGTGATGTCTTATCCAAGGCATTGACCAAGTAGATAAGCTCGAATGTATATGGGTACATTGGACTAGGACCGATATTGATTGTTGATAGATAAATAAGTATCGTTGTTATCGAATCTAATCAATATCACAATGTTGACAATAGGTTAAGTTGATCTTAATTCTGAGTAATAATATTTTTCTAATTATATTCACAACTACAAAAAGAGTTTTTTAGGACTAGCATTGCGAGTCCTAAAAATTTTTTTAGGACTCGCGGGGCGCGAGTCCTCTATTTGAGAGCCTTAAAAACTGTGCGAGTCCTAAAAAATCTGGTTGAGTACCTTTAATTAAGTTTTTAGGACTTGCTTTGCGAGTCCTAAAAAATCTGGTTGAGTGCCTTTAATTAAGTTTTTAGGACTCGCATTGCTAGTCCTGAAAAATTTTATTTTTGGTTTTTTAAAAATAATTTATTTTTATTTTAAATTAAAAATAACTTTTTAAATGAAACATTTATATACAAATCTGAAAACATATAAATTAAAATAACAAAATTTGTACATTATTTTCAATGAGACACAACAATTAACAACCATTCTAATTAATTCGGAAGATAAACAATAATTTTATATAATTAAATCTACATGAGTCCATAAATTTTCTTAGAAAAACCGGCGGCATAACAACTGCAAATCGGACATCCCCAAATTTTCAAAACCTGCAAACACAACATATAAACAAAATCAGACAGTCCAGCAACAAACACAACATATTAGTTAAACATTAACTAATTTGAAAATGAAACACAAAATACCTAAACTATTAATATACCCTAAAAACATACCCAAAATAAAATAAATTGATAATCTGAAATATTAATCTATACACTAAAAACATACCCAAAATAAAATAAATTGATAATATGAAATTATTATCTATACACTAAAAACATACCCAAAATAAAATTCAAATCAATATATATATAATTTAGAAATAACATTTATATATTAAATAAATATTAAATCAATATATATAACATTCATAAATAACTACCGTGGTGGATTGAGGCGCCGAGAAACACCAGTCGCCGTCGACGTCGAGCCCCAGCCAGAAGCCTTGCACCGATGAGCCCCTACGTCGCCCGAAGCCGTCGGCGAGAAGAACCACCTAGACCGAGCATGCGTCGGCCGAAGCTTGAAGTCGTCTCCCCTGCGTCGCTCGAAGCTGTAGTCGTTGCCGAGAACCACCCAGCCCGAAAGTTCTCGCCCCTGCGTCGCTTGAATCCGCCGCCATCGCCGAGAACCACCCAGCCCGAAGATTTGCGCCACCGTCGGTCGTCGTCCGCAACTGTTGATGATGAGTGGCTAAGGGTGTCGTGATCCGCAGCTATTGATGAGAGCGGAGGGCTGAGTTCTTTCTGTTGAAGAAGAAGGAAGGAGGCGGCTGGGTTGTTTCTGTTGAAGAAGAAGAAGAAAAAGAAGGAGGCGGCAGATCTATTAGGTTATTAGGTTTAGGTATTATATATATGATATAACATTTAAAAAATAAAAATGAAATGTTAAAAAAAAAAACATATTGTTAAATATTATTTCCCAACACATAATAATTATTTCTTATTAATTATTTCCCAATAAATAATTAATTAAATGACAACACTTAAATTTTCTATTTAGGTTTTTTAAGACCCACAAATTTTTTTAGGACACTCATTACGAGTCCTAAAATGTTTTTTTAAGGACTCTCAATGAGTGTCCTAAAAAGTCCAGGAACTTTTGTTAAAAAAAATCAAACTTTTAGGACACACATAAGTTTTTAGGACTTGCACCGCGTGTCCTGAAAAAATTCTTTAAGGACTCGCAATGAGTGTCCTAAAAAGTCCAAGAGGTGTTTTTTTTAAAAAAAAAAATCAAACTTTTAGGACGCACATAGTTTTTAGGACTCGCGTTGCGAGTCCTAAAAAATACAGGAGTTGTTTTTAGGACTCGCATCTGGGTGAGTGTCCTAAAAGAGTGTTTTTGTAGTAGTGATTATTTAAATCTTTTTACTTGTTCGTTACCAGCTAACCCTATGATCTAGCCCATACTTACATCTTGGAGATTTAGTAGTGTAATTGAGTGGGAGTATTAATCATAGATATGAAATCTATAGCTTCTGTATGAGAGGTAAAAATATGACTTCCTTAATAGATTAGTCTAAAAAGGTAAATGATTGAGCACTCATATCTGTGATTAAGTTCACAAATTTATCATTTACAAGGGACTTAGTGGGAGTTAAGGATAAAATACAAATGAGGGGTAAAACAGTAATTTGCACCCGACTCATTAGTATGTCAGTGATAGAGGATTGACTGACTGTAATGGTTATAACAATGTATAACGTATTTATGGTTTGGAAATATGTTCTATGAATTCACGAGTTCAATTCTGAGTCTATAGTGGTGTCACGAGGAACTAATAAAGGTAGTGAAATTATTCGTAAATAAATTCACGGTAACTTATAGGAGCTTGATTTCATGGATCCATGGTCCCCGCATCACCTTTAAGTAAATCTTCTAGAATGTCTCAATTAATTGATTTAATTATCAATTAAGATTTTTTTTTAAAGTTGACTAGCTCAATTTTGGAAAATCTTACAGAGATATGAAATTTAGAGAATAAAAGAGAATCTTTGGGTAAATTTTTAAAAAATTTTAAATTGCTGTCAATATAAATAAATAATAATAAATCAAGTTTTAAATTATAATTAGCTAATTTGAATAATGATTTAATTAATTAATTAATTACAAGATAAATAAATAAGAAAAAGTTTTGATTTTAGGCCCAATTGAGATTTAAATTTAAAACAAAGAGATTAAGCTCAAGTCCATTAATGGCAGCCCAATGCTTTTATTTTTGTTTATTATTTTTAATTAATTTAAATTTAAATAAAGCACATTAAGTTGCCTATATAAGGAATATGATATCTAGGGTTTCATAAGCCAGTCTTAGTTGATTCATTGGGTAAGTGAAAACCAAGACAATCTAATCCTCTCTTAACCAATATCTCTTCTAGATCTCCATCTCATGTGTTGAGAATCATCCCACACTTGTTCTAAGTTGATCAAAGACTTGGTGAGGAAGACTGTGTTGCTGATCTAGTTCAATCACTCGATAATACTCTGCTACAGAAAGGAATCAATGGTTAGAGAGACTGAAGGATAAAGTTGTTCCAGTTCCGCTGCGTAATGTAAGTTTTTACTTTACTATGTATTTGTATCAATTTCATAGGAGCATATTCTAAGAATCTGCGTGTTTGTTTGATAATATGTAAATTGCATGGAAATAAACAAAGATCTTGTAATATGTATTTCCTACAATTGGTATCAGATCCATAGGTTGCTAGTTTATTTTCATGAATGAACATGTATGAAATTGATGGATATGTTAGGGTGTTAATTGGATGGTACATGTTATTGGAGCATGTTTATGTTTTGTTATATAAATTTATCAATAATTTGGTTGTTTTTGACATATTTTGGGATTAAAAAACTGCACATATATATTTTTTTTCAATTATTTTGACTGATTGGGCAATGTGCGTTCTAGGAACGCATGAAGCAACTGCTGGGACCTGGACGCACAGACGTTCGTACGGATCCATACGAACTTTCGTATGGCGTCGGTACTCGACCTTGCGTTGACACTTTTTCGCAATTTTTTTTAAAATTGGATATTTTGTGTAGTTAAGTTTAAAATATTTAAAATTGATTATCTCCTTATTTTAGATATTTTAGCTTTTCAAAATATTTTGAATTGGTTATCTGATAATTATGATATTTCAAGATTTTTTTTATTTTGTTATAAATGAAATATTGAAATTAGTTATATGATTATTTAAGATATTTTTATTGTTTAAAATATTTGAAATTGGTTATCAAATAATTCTAGATATTTTAAATTTAGGTAAAATATATTTTGATATTTTAAAATTGGTTAAAGTATAATATCTTGTCATTCTTAAAAACTTAATATCCTAGTTTAAATTAATTATTTGAAATTGAATTTTGTTTGATAAATTCTATTTTAGTTAATTTAATATTTTGCAAATTGTTTAATTAATTATATTGAATTTTGTCTGATGAATTCTATGTTAATTGATTATGGTATTTTTGAAAAATAGTATATTATTGTGGTATATTTGCATGATTTAATAATACATGCTTATAGAGTAACATGTTAGACCCATCCAATTATTAACATATCAAGCATCATTATTAAGTTATTTTTTGCATTTGAGCTTTAAATATAAGTATAATGATGGCCAAATTTTTGTATTTGAAAAATGTGGGAAAACTCAAATAAAACTTTCATAAAATGTTAGGTTTTATTTGAGCCCAATTGAACATGTAAAGTTTAAATTCCTCTCCTGTGGGTGGTTCCACTTGTGAATGCCTATTTGCTTTGCATTACTAGATTGGGCTTAATGAACTGAATAACAATTAACAAAACGAAGGTTCAAATTCCTGTCTTTTTGGGCTTTGTGTGGAAGTTAGGGAGCCTTAGTAGCGGGTACGTCATACTGAACCCAACTCTCCTCCATGCAAGCTCGAATTGTTAAGGCTCATTTACCTAAGTTGGAATTAATTGTATTAGGTTATTATTTTTAGTTGGGCCTAATAATTGATGAGAATCAAATTAATTCTATTTTTTGGATTAATTTTCAATAACAATTTTATAATTAATGAGAAAAATATGTACTAGGGTTTATTGATTATTTTAATAATTTGGCAAACCTAAGTTGATATTTTTCAAAAAGAATAAAATAATAAAAGATTTAATAATGAGTTTTAAAATTTGAATTCGATATCCAGCGTTGATTTAACAAGGTTAGAGCCCAGTGGGGCCTCATGGCATTTTGATTTCGTCTCCCTACGGAAGGTGTTCACTGGACTTCTTAACATGGTTAAATTTCTTAGCATATATGGATATAGATGGACCTTATATAGACTCATACCTATGGTGACTACAGGAATTAAGTCTAGAATAATCGAAACAGTGGGTCAAACTCATAAAGTAAGAAATATTTATGACTCTCGCCTACCGTGACACATGAGTTTTTGTTACTTTGATCGGATGGATAGGTAGTTAATAAAAGTCTATGAAGTTTTATTAATTGAGATGTTTCTCTATTTAACTAAGTGAATATTTGTGACTCTTGCTTGTTGGGATACATGGGTGTAGCTTTAGGCTTCCCACCCCATACTCTCTAATCTCTAGAGGGTTACTATATGGTGAGAACCTCACGAAATGTTTGTCCAACATTAACATGGTGTTGATTATGGACAACATCGAGTTCGTGATAATCAAATATATTCCTATTTTTCCTATGCAATGATCACCAAATCCTTCAAAAAGGATTCTTGATGGTGGTTCGAGCAAAAGAAAGAATGCTAATACTACTAAACAAGCTCAAGGAGAAGCTACTTTAAGCTTCTTCTTCGAAGAGCAAATGAGGAGGAAGTTCAAATAAAAAGAACAAGAAGTCCACTGGCAAGGCACCAAATGCTGCAAAACATCTTGGAGCGAGGCCTGATTATAAGTACACAAAAAGGGGAGTGTTTCCAACTGCAAGGAGACTGGGAATTGGAACAAGATTGCTTGACACTCAAGGCATATGGAACCCAAGATAACGAAATTTGTCTTGGATGCATGTGATTTTAGAGGATGATACTTTGGTTTTGGATCGCTGAATCAAGTTCTACTAAACATGCATGTGTTTTTTTACACCTTTTTAGCATTGGAAAATCCATGAAGGATAAAAATCCAAAGCTTGGAATCCATCAAGGGTTGTTCGTATCAAACAAGGCAAAAGGATAAGCTTGAATGTATTTTGGAAATAAATATGTTGTTTTAAGACAATGTTTATTTTATTCCGATTTTCAATGGAAATTTTTATTTCAGTATTTCTAATTACATCAACAAAAATTTATAGTTACTTTCACAAGTAATGAAATCCTATTTCTTTACATGGATGTTTATTGTGGGGTGGATGTATGAAAAACGGGCTATACCTATTGAAACTAAACGAACCCTATGTTCTAAGTAATGAGTTATTTAAGATAGCTAAATATAGGAACGTTAAATGACAAAAGGTCAATAACATTAGAAATAATGTACCTTTGGCATCTTCGCTTTGGTCATATTTTCTATGATTGGATTTAAAGACTAACAAAGGCTAAGCTTTTGAGGGAACTCACCTAGGGTGACCTACCTATTTTTGAATTTAGTCTCGAGGGCAGATTGACAAAGCGTCCATTCTCTGTGATAGGAGAAAGGGCCAAAGAACCACTAGGGCTAGTATGTTCAAATGTCTGGGGGCAAATGAATGTTCGAGAGAGGGGTGGTTATGAGTATTTTGTCACCTTCATCGATGATTGCTCTAGAGACTCATGTAACTACCTAAAGCATAGGAATTCTGAGAATTTGTTAAGAAATTCAAAGAGTTCATTGCTATGGCTATAAAACCATATTAGGTAAAATGTTAAAGATCTTGTGATTTGATTGGGGTGGAGGATATTTGGATAATCGTAACCAAGATCAAATAAATGAACTTAGAGAATTTTCTAAAGCAATTGTCCCAAAGACTTCGCAACAGAACGGTGTTGCTGAGCGGCTTGAATCGAGCGTTTTTGAAAATATGTGTTCTATGATAAGCCATTCAACTCTATCTACTGTTTACCCAGATTTTTTCTGGAGACATACTACCTAGACAATTTTTAAATGTTGTGTTGTCTTAAAGATGTCTCCAAGATACCATTAGAATTATGGAATGGTCGTGAACCTGGTTTACATCATTACAGAATTTGGGGGCATCCTGTTTATGTCTCAAGGAAAAAGGTAGGAAAGCTAGAATGACGAACTTGGGTTTGCTTGTTTGTTGGCTATTCTAAAGGTACTTAGGGTGGTCTATTTTATAGTCTAGTAGACAAGAAAGTGTCTGGCTCTACAAATGTTACTTTTCTTGATAACGACTACATAATGAATTTCAAGCCTCATAGCAAAATAGTATTAGATGGAAAAATGATCAACTATTGTTCCATCCTTACTGACGCAAGTCAATGAAAACAAGGTAGATTTAGAAACCACTAATCCAAGTCAAAAGGTTATAGTGCCTCGTCATAGTAGGAGGGTTTCTCGGAACCCGACACCTATGAGATTGATAGTGAAACCCACAAGCTGGTTGGGGACACTAGTAACAATGATCCGTTGGCATTTAAACAGGCAATGGGTAAGTCTGAAAGGGATATTAGACTTGAAGCCAAGTACCAGTAAATTGAGTCTAAGAACTCTAATTTTTTTTCTAAGATCTTGTAGATGCGCCGTTGGACTTTAAGCCTATGGGGTGCAAGTTGATCTATAAGAAGAAGAGGGGAGCTAATGGAAAGGTCGAGACATTTAAGGCTCGACTCGTGGCAGAGAGAGAAAGTTCACTTAGAGAAAACTTTTTCTCTAGTAGCCATGTTAAAATTCATTTAGTGCACTCTTATCCATAGCCACAACTCTTGATTAAGAGATAAGGAAAATGAACATAAGAGAAGCATTTTTAATGGCTATCTTGATGAGACCATTTACATGGATCAATGAGAAGGATTTAAAGTAGTTGGACAAGAAAGTTGGCAAGCTGAGTAGGTCAATCTATGGACTTAAACAAGCTTCACATTCCTAGAATTAAGGTTAAATGGAAACATTAAGACCTGTGGTTTTGAACAAAATGTAGTTGACCCTTGTGTCTAACAACATAGGGAAAAAAGACATTGTGGTGTTCTTAATCCTTTATGTAGATGATATCTTACTCATTGGAAATAATGTCAAAAATTTATCAGACATAAAGAACTGACTGGAAACGAAATTCCAATTTTTGTTGAAGCAAGCCGTGTTCTTGGTATCCAGATCATTAAGGATAGAAAAAACTAAATTTTTTCTCTATTCAAGTGGCCTACATATGTAACGTCCTAAATTACCTAATAAGGCTTAGGACCTTGATTAGGGGGTCAGGATGGCAAATTATGTGATTATGTGATATATATGTATATCATTATATGATTATGTGAGTTATATTATAATATGACTTGATATGCATGTTTATGTATATTAAATATGCACGTGGGCCCATTTATGATTAATAGTGCAAATTTCGTAATTTGGCCCGTTATGGGTATAATTGGCATATATGTGATATATGTGCGAGACAAATTATTATGTGGATATATTTGGGTTACTCGACACGAGATGATCCTACGGACCAACCTAATAGGAAAGTCACAACAGGACCCATACTTGACTCAGAGTGAGTCAAGGGGTATATTGGGTATTTAGCACATTACCGGGATATTGGGTAATGGGAATGATTATTTGATGATATATTGAGAGCTAGTGAGATCAAGAGGGAATTATGGGAATTATGACTATTTTACCCCAGGGGGCATTTTTGGGATCCCGAGCATTAGGATTTGCTTGAGGTTACTTAAGCTTGAAGTTACCTGTTAGCAACATAAAAATAAAGAACGTTCAGTACGTTCTCTCTCTCCCTGTACGCCCTGGTTTTCCCACGGGCTGTTTAGCAGGGCGAGCCTCGGACTAAACCTGATTTAGTCCGAGGCTCCCACAGGCCGGAGGCTCTATTTCCAGGATGGGCCCTTGTCAGCTCGAGGGGGTCCTGTTTCCAGCTCGCATTTGTTGCCCCAGGAGCTGAGAATGACATCCGAAGGCCACGGACGGAGCAACTCGGGTTATGAACTGCTCCAGTCGCGAGCTTCTCAGGAAGCTCCGACCCTATGGGAAGTCAACACGCAAGATAAACGTGCATATTCCTGCCATCACGTGTCCGATATCCCCCTGACTTCTCGGACACGCAGCAGGAACGTGCATATTCAGACACCCACGGACGGGTTGGGCCGTGCGGCCCATTATCTCCTTCCATACTGATTAGACCACACTTGTGTGTCAGGTTTAGGAATTAATCATGAATGTCACAGATTTGATATGACAAATGGTAAGGTCACGGGATGACCTCCCTACCAACTTCCAGGTGCCCTCTCCTATAAATAAGGAGACCCTGGGAGTTGATAGGGGTTGGAAAAAATAGTCTTTGAAGAACTATATACTTTGTAAACCAAATACCCAGAGAATATCAATAATATTGACTAGTGGAGTAGAGGGATTTTAACCTTCGAACCACTTAAAAATGTGTCTTGAGTCACCTAGTTCTTTCCCAAAGATTTCATATCTGTGACGGTTCTACTTTTAGTACTAATCTCTTTCTCTTCTTCTCTTAATTATCTGTTGCCGAAGAACCGCGTCAACAGTTTGGTGCTTTCATTGAGAGCAAGTCCGATTAGTACTACCACAAATATACAACTATGGTGACCACTCGATCCAAACATGGCAATGAGACAGAGCAGCATGATGGGCAGGAGGCCCACCATGTTGCCCTCCCTGATGAGCAAATTCCTGAAGTCCAGCAGAGGCCAGGGAAGCAGCTGGCGGGCCAAGACGACACTGGTAGTTCAGCGCCCCGGCCGCCTAATCCGAATCCATGTTATTACACTGCGGTGGAGATGGAGAATGCTCAGCTGAGGAGCCAGTTAGCAGCAGCTGGTCAGCAAATCCAGGATATTCTGAGCCGACTACCCCCTCTCACAACCAACGGTAACGTTGGAGAGAGGCAAGGCGAGGCTCCTAAGTCTCGCCGGAGTAATCGATCCAGGCATAGCCGTTCGGGTAGACCTCCTGCAGTCAACTCCACCCCTTCATCACACCATCAAGAGGCGAACTTCAGGGAAATGCCTCGGACCGAACAGCAGCAGTACAACCGTTCGGTTAGGACGTCAACCCCTAGCTCTCAGCCTTCCTCTAGGACGCCCAGAAGAGATCGGGGAAATTCCCAAAGAAGGGCCGAGGAGATCCAGAGACGTCAGCCCGTCCCCGAAGAACGTCCAGTTCCTCGTCCAGCTCGCCCAGCGCGAAACCAGCAAGCTGGCAGGGCCGAGAGGCCCCCACCAAATTTAGTCCGACCAGACGGTACCAGGATCGCCTCCCCGGTCAGGCATCCTCCTTCTCCCATCAGATATCCGTCTCCTCAGCCCGTCAGAGACATCCCGACATACGGAAATAGTAGAAGAGACCCGCCATCAGCCGGGCCCTCCCGGCGCAGCAGGATGCCGGGGGAGGGATCAGGTCGGAGCCGCCAAAGACGCACCCCGAGCCTATCCAGCAGGAGTCACTGGACCGGTAGTACACAGAGTGATCTCTCGGGAGGAGACCTGCGCCAGCGACTAAGTTCAGCACAAAGTCACCATACTACCCAGGGAGGCGACCTTCGAGATCGCCTCAACTCTCACAGAGAGGATCGAGTTAGGGATGGTAGCCAGGCCCGCTCGGTTGGGGTCCGATCCGAAGTACGTAACGGCGGGAATGCCCCAAATGACCTATCTCAAGATAGGAGGGGTAACAACCCGTACAACAGGTCCGGAGCTGTTGAACAGCCCCGGAATAACCCAGGATCTCAGGACAAAACCCTAGAGCGCTTAACTCAGATGGAGGAGCTGATGAAGAAACTCCTATCGGAAAAGGAAAAAGACGAATATGATTCAGGGGATGAGATGGAACTCTTCGCCCCCAATATAGCAGCAACGACATACCCTTCTGGCTTTCGTATGCCCCACTTGTCAAAGTTCAACGGGGATGGAGACCCGTCTGACCACTTAGGGATGTTCAACACCCTAATGATGGCCCATAACATCGGATCGGAGCTTCGTTGCTTGATCTTTCCTTCCACCCTAACTGGGCCCGCCAGGCAGTGGTTCAAGCAGAGTAAAAGGTAGTCAATCAGCTCCTGGAAGACATTTTCGGCTGACTTCAAAAGGGCATTCCGAGCCTCCCAGGCCGCCCGAGTCCAGGCCGACTCCCTAGCTAATGTGAGACAGCAACCTGGTGAGACACTGAAAGCCTACTTGAGCAGATTTGCAAATGTCGCTGCTCGAGCCAGGGATGCTGACGATAGCTCCAAGCTCATGGCCATGAGGACCGGGATCCTAGTCGGCGGAGACCTGTGGAAGGATATTCAAAGGAGGGGGGTTAGCTCGGTTAGTGAATTCCTTAACAGAGCCCAAGAGTGGATAAACTTGGAAGAAGCTGAAGCTTCAGTCGCGGGGACCGGCCAGGTCCTCGAGAAGCCCGCTGGGACGGGAACAGAGATCATAGCGGCGATTCCCGACGTTGCGCAAAATAACCAGCCCGGTGGTAGCAAAAGAAAAGGAAATGGTGAAAACAGCCAGCACGGTCAAAAGAAGAATAAGTCTGTGGATAAATTCAAGCCCGTGTTCACAACGTATACCGAGCTCACTCAGACCAGAGAGAATATTTTCGTGGCCAACGCTACGTGAGTCCCCTGGAAGAGGCCGGAGCCATTAAAACACCCTAAGGGAAAGAGAGACGCTTCCAAATTCTGCCGTTTTCATAACGACGTCGGGCACAATACCGACGACTGCAGGCACCTCAAAGATGAAATCGAAACTCTAATCCGAGCAGGTCCATTGGCGCAATACTCGCGAAACAGGGTCCCGAAAAGTCGACCCGCTCCGGAGGTCCCAGCCAATCAGCCCGGACCTCGGGTAGATCAGGATGTCCTTCCCCCTGCGGTCGAGGGGGAGATCTCCACCATCTCTGGAGGACCACACATGGCTGGCACGAGTAGAGGCGCCCAGAAGAGGTATGTGAATGAGTTGAAGGCCCACAATGGAGCGGAGTTCGTCCCGGAACAGCGTCAACCAAAACAACAAAGATTAGAGAAACAACCGATTATCTTCGCGGAGGAAGACGCAAGCCATGTCCAATTCCCTCATAACGATCCCTTGGTCGTAGCAGTCCAGCTCGCCAACCGGAGAGTAAGGAGAGTTTTAGTGGACAATGGGAGCTCGGTGAACTTCCTATTCCGGTCCACCTTAGAAAAAATGGGTCTGACCGTCGCCGAGCTGAAGGCAACCTCGATGATGCTGTATGGTTTTTCAGGAGAAGGATCAGCAGCGATAGGGACGATTGAGCTGGTGATCACCCTAGGAGACGAGTCCCGAACGGTGTCCAAACTACTCGAATTCGTAGTCATTGACTGCTCCGCTGCTTACAACGCCATTTTGGGCCGACCTACGCTCATTGCTTTCGAGGCTATCACTTCCGTCCGGCACCTCGCCATGAAATTTCCTACTTCGACAGGGATCTGCACTATCAAGGGCGATCAGCTCGCTGCCAGGGAATGCTACAGCATTTCCATGAAGGGAAAATCTAAACCCGGGCAGGTAACGATGGCCGTTCAGGACGAAGAGGAATCTCGAGGACCCAAGGCGGCTCCCGAGATTGAAAAACCTCAGATTTTCGAAGGCGAAAAGCTCACCCTAAGCGAGGACATTGACCCCCGAGTAGGCGAAGACAGGTTCGAGCTCCAAGCTATTGAAGATCTCGAGGAGGTAAGCATCGATGAGCAAAACCCGTCACGGACGGTTAAGCTCGGAAAGAACCTCTGCGATAGAAGAAAGGCGGAGCTAACTACGTTTCTGAAGAAGAACCTGGACGTATTCGCATGGTCGCACGAGGACATGATAGGGATCAGTCCGAGCGTAATCATGCACACGCTCCACCTAGACAAAAGCGTCCCTGCCAAGTCTCAAAAGCAGAGGCGTTTAGGGACAACCCGAGCCGAAGCCCTTGAAGAAGAAGTGGCCCGGCTCAAAAAATGTGGCTTTATCCGCGAAGCCAAATTTCCCATTTGGGTTGCCAATCCCGTGTTAGTTCCAAAGCCCAATGGGAAGTGGCAGACCTGTATCGACTTTTCCGACCTGAATAAAGCCTGCCCCAAGGATTGCTTTCCATTACCGAGGATCGATCAACTGGTGGATGCCACGGCGGGGCACGAGCTCATGTCCTTCATGGACGCGTACTCAGGCTACAATCAGATCGCGATGAATCCAGCAGACCAGGAACATACCAGCTTCATGACCCCGACTAATGTCTATTGCTATAAGGTCATGCCGTTCGGTCTTAAGAATGCCGGGGCTACCTACCAAAGGCTGGTAAATAGAATGTTCGCGGACCAGATCGGGAAAAACATGGAAGTGTACGTTGATGATATGCTTGTCAAGTCAAAGATTGCCAGCAACCACGTCGCCGATCTGGAAGAATGCTTTAACATACTGCGAGAATATGGCATGAGGCTCAATCCTCAGAAGTGCACTTTCGGTGTCGCATCGGGGAAATTCTTGGGTTTCATAGTCAATACCCGAGGAATCGAGGCAAACCCCGACAAGATCAAGTCCCTGCTCGAGCTTCCTTCCCCCCGGTCGCGGAAAGATGTCCAAGGCCTCACAGGAAGAGTGGCAGCACTGAACCGGTTCATTTCCAAATCGACCGATAAGTGCTTGCCCTTCTACAACCTGCTCCGGGGAAACAAGAAGTTCGAATGGACAGTAGAATGCGAAAGCGCATTCCTCGACCTAAAAGCGCACCTGGCTGAACCGCCTGTGCTATCAAAGCCCAAGGTAGGAGAACCTCTTTTCCTCTACATGGCCGTAACTGAGGACGCAGCTAGTGCCGTTCTGGTGCGAGAAGAGGACCAGGCTCAGAAACTGGTTTATTACATCAGCAAGAGACTCCTCGGAGCTGAGTCAAGGTACCCATTGATGGAAAAACTGGCGTTCTGCCTAATCACGGCCTCGCGAAAACTCAGGCCATACTTCCAGTCCCACTCTGTACACGTCATGACCGATCAGCCTCTAAGGCAGGTTTTGCAAAAGCCTGAAGCCTCGGGACGCTTGCTAAAGTGGGCGGTCGAACTCAGTCAGTTCGAGATTTTATATACTCCCCGAACTACCATAAAAAGTCAAGCCTTGGCCGACTTCGTGGCAGAATGCGCGGGATTCCATGAGATCCCATCAGAAGACTCACCTCAGGTCGCCTCCTCAAGTTCATCGTGGAAGATCTTCGTTGATGGCTCATCTAACGAGAACGACTCCGGGGCTGGAATCATTCTGATATCCCCAGAGGGGCATAGATTCCACTCGGCGCTAAGGTTTGGGTTCAAGGCATCTAATAACGAGGCAGAGTACGAGGCCTTGTTAGCTGGACTTAGGATAGCTAGCGAGCTAAAGGCGAGCTCTGTCCAATGCTTCAGCGACTCCCAGCTCATGGTGAATCAGGTTCTAGGCGAGTATCAGGCGCGGGGTCCCAAGATGGCCGCCTATTTGGCAAAGGTAAAGTCCGAATTGTTTGCGTTTGGGCGAGGGTCGATCGAACAGATACCTCGGGAGCAGAACGCCAACGCAGATGCTCTCGCCAAGCTCGCCACCTCGGGAGAGACAGAAACCCTGGGGTTGGTGCCAGTTGAGTTCTTGAAGAAACCTAGCATAGACGGAGGTCAGGAAGATATTGAAATGATTGACATCAGGCCGACCTGGATGACTCCCATTATTGAGTACCTCGTCGAGGGCAAGTTACCCGAAGGACGCAACGACGCACGACGAGTCCTTTATCAAGCTCCGAGGTATACGCTAGTCGAGGGGGTGCTGTACCGACGTGGGCATTCATTACCTCTCCTCCGGTGCGTTCTTCCAAGCGAAGCGAAGGCCATCCTGCAAGAAGTTCATGACGGATTCTGCGGAGATCACACTGGGGGGCAAAGCCTGGCCTTGAAGATCCTCCGGCAAGGTTATTACTGGCCGACTCTGTCCAAAGACTCGATCTCATATGTAAAAAAGTGCGACAAGTGTCAGCGGTTCGCTGCGGTTGCCCGAGCTCCTCCGACCGAGCTAAAAATGATTTCATCTCCCTGGCCATTTGCCGTTTGGGGGATAGATCTAATAGGCGCCCTGCCCATCGGAAAGGGCGGGGTCCGTTACGCCGTGGTAGCCATTGAATACTTCACCAAGTGGGCCGAAGCAGAACCGTTGGCGACAATAACATCGAAAAAGCGATCTGTTCACCGAATTTTGCGAAAGGCACGGAATTGTGAAAAGCTTCTCGTCCGTGGCCTATCCCCAGGCGAACGGCCAGGTCGAGGCTGTCAATAAAACTCTGAAGGCGAGCCTCAAGAAGAGGCTAGATGAGGCAAAGGGGATCTGGCCAGAATAGCTCCCCCAAGTTCTGTGGGCCTATAGGACCTCACATCGGACTCCCACGGGTCACACTCCTTTCTCCCTAATCTTTGGAAGTGAAGCAGTCCTCCCCGTGGAGGTGAAGGTCCTGTCACATAGGGTCCAGTCCTACGACCAAGACGGGAACCACGAGCTCCTATGCCATTCCTTAGACTTAGTGGATGAAAGGCGAGAGGATTCACAACTCAAGCTCGCCCATTATCAACAGAAGATCACTCGCTACTTCAACACTAGGGTCAAAAGACGTGCCTTTGGCGTCGGTGATTTGGTCTTGAGGAGAGTTTTCCTGGCCGGGAAGGATCCCAAAGATGGGGTTTTGGGACCAAGCTGGGAAGGACCATACCAGGTCATCGAAGTCATCAAAGAGGGAACTTATAAGTTAGCTCGACTTGGTGGAGGGGCGGTCCCGCGGACTTGGAATGCTATCCACCTAAAGAAATACTATCAATGATCCATTTGTAAGGCCTAGAAGGTCACCTTCCATGTATAAATAAAAATCAAATGTTTCTCTTTATTTGCAAGTGTAATTTTAAAAGTAACCACGAAAGACCCTTTCCCAGTTACTTGGGGGGCATATGGTACCTGGATATAACCAGGTCTCCTTAACGACTTAGGTGTTAATTTTTATCTATGGATAAGAGTTATCACAAACTAAGTCCTATCCTGGTCTTAACCAGGTCAGAAAACTTAGAAGTTAACTAAAATTTGTTGACCGTGGTTCTTCGTTAAAGAGCCCGGGATATGGATAAAAGTTGACGCGAACTAAGTTTTTTAAAAATAAGTTCCTGGTTTTAACCAGGTCAGAAAACTTAGAAGTTAACTAAAATTTGTTGACCGTGGTTCTTCGTTAAAGAGCCCGGGATATGGATAAAAGTTGACGCGAACTAAGTTTTTTAAAAATAAGTTCCTGGTTTCAACCAGGTCAGAAAACTTAGAAGTTAACTAAAATTTGTTGACCGTGGTTCTTCGTTAAAGAGCCCGGGATATGGATAAAAGTTGACGCGAACTAAGTTTTTTAAAAACAAGTTCCTGGTTTTAACCAGGTCAGAAAACTTAGAAGTTAACTAAAATTTGTTGACCGTGGTTCTTCGTTAAAGAGCCCGGGATATGGATAAAAGTTGACGCGAACTAAGTTTTTTAAAAATAAGTTCCTGGTTTTAACCAGGTCAGAAAACTTAGAAGTTAACTAAAATTTGTTGACCGTGGTTCTTCTTTAAAGAGCCCGGGATATGGATAAAAGTTGACGCGAACTAAGTTTTTTAAAAATAAGTTCCTGGTTTTAACCAGGTCAGAAAACCTAGAAGTTAACTAAAATTTGTTGACCGTGGTTCTTCTTTAAAGAGCCCGGGATATGGATAAAAGTTGACGCGAACTAATTTTTTTAAAAATAAGTTCCTGGTTTTAACTAGGTCAGAAAACTTAGAAGTTAACTAAAATTTATAGATCGTGGCCCTTCTCTAAAAAGCCCGGGATATAGATAACGGTTAACCCGAACTAAGTTCATAAAAATAAAGAGATGAATTGTAACCAAATGCATAAAAATATATATATGTTAAACTGGTTGAGCAAATTGTCTCGAGGTGGAAGCACCTCATAATTTTTTTTATTACAATGTAAAGTAAGAGTTCAAAATGCCCAAAGAGAAGTATCCTAAGCCCCATCAGTTGGACTTTTGGAGGTCGCAGTATCATCCTGCCCTGCCGCGGAAAAGGCCTCTCCAGTCTCCGAGGGAGGAGCCTCCTTATTTAGGCGGGCTTGGAGCTTCGGCAACAAAAACGCCCAGAGGTCCGGGGGCATGAAAGAAAAGTCCGCGTCCGGATTGTGGGACCAGCAGTGATAGAACAGGTCTTGTAAGGACTGCTCCGAAACGACCCGCTCGGCTTCCAGGGCGGCCTGTGCGGCCTGGGCCTCGGTCTTCGCTGCCTCGAGATCCGTCCGCAACGCGGTCAGCGAGTTTTTAAGCTCTTGGTTCTCGGAACGGATCTTCTTCAGTTCGGCTTTGGAGGCCGCCAGCGCGTCTTTTGCCTCCTGGGCCTCCTGAAGCGCGGTCTGGCGCTAAGCCTCCATACCCTCGAGCTGGGCCTTGGTCCTGGCAATGCCTCTGTACGCGGCAGCAATGCCCTGCAAGAAGGGAAGGACAAATTAACTAACTATAAAAAAAAAGGGGGCGGCGTGTGAATGTTAAAAGCTTTAAAGGAATGGAACAGTTTACCGTTAGGGTCATGTCCATCGAAGATTCCATAACTCGGACCGGGCTGGTTGATTCAATTGCCCGGAGTTCCCTCTCCTTGAGCTTGTAGAAATGGTTGACGGCATAGCTCGCCGACTCATATACCGTTCCCCGGAATGCTTCCGGCATCCTCTCCAGGTCCTGGTGATCGACCGGGATGCGCACATCCGGGACTGTCGTGGCCGGATTCCCGATCTCCATTACCCCGTCCTGGACGGCTAGTGGAGATCGTTGGGGTGGCGGGGGCATGGGTCCTGTCCTGGCGACAGGAAGGATCGCCCCCGCGCCCTGGGATGGAGGGGCTTTCTCCTTCTCCTTAGCCGGGGATTTGGTGGAGGTCCCAGCCGAGCTCTTGGACTCTCGGAGCCTTTTTAGCCTCGGCCCCGCTGGGGGGTTCCCGCCGAACACCACGCCCCGTAGACTACCTCCGGGCTGAGACATCTCTTCTGCTAAGAATAAAAAACATGGTTATTACAAGGTAGCAATCATGCAGAAAGAGACAAAAGGTTTAAAGGAAATAAGTAAGCGAATACTAAGGGAGCCCTACCCCTCGAGCTGGAGGAGCCTAAGACGATTATCTCGCGAACTGTCGCAGATTCTAGGTCCGGATCTTACTCGGGGCTGGACTCTCCTACGTACTGCCTAATCCCCGGAGCATAGATGCCCCTCTGGAGCGCTGGCCACGTGCGTAAGTTGGTCCCGTACTCCTCAAAGAGGACCGACCTAAAAGCTAGGGTGTTATCTACTACTACGGTACCCTTAGGCCGGCTCTCTTGGTTGTCCAGCACGAGCTGGTCAACGCAATGGAGTAAGAGCGTATCCAGGTCCGGATTCCTCTGATGATGATGGACGATCTGCCTAGGATTGAACCTAACCAGCCGGGGGTCTGCAGTGGCCCTATCTATGTTCTTAAATAAGTAAGGGTTACCTTGGCCGGAAGGACCCGCGGCTGCTTCGGATTGGACCCTCTCCTCGCCCATACCCTGGGTGACCTCCAAGGTCCTCTTCCTGTTCATCACGAGAGGAACTTCTTCACCTTCCTCCTCGCCTTCGTCATCTGCGACCTCCTCCGCGACGATCGGTCTGTTGTCGCGAGCTGGGGGAGGCCCCCGGGGCCTTTTCAAATTCAAAGTCTGATTTGGGAAAATCAGCTTGCAGAATACCATCGTCTCGTCCGTCACGAGCACGCGATAGTCTTTCTCACTGGGGGGCAAGTTCGCCAATGTATCGTATTGACCCCCGAGGGTCACAGACTTTTCGGTCCTCGCGTAGATGGCTGCAAGGTTGGTTGAAGTCAGAAGTGGAATAAGGGAGGAGCTAAAACAAGATAACCTTTAAAAGGCGAACTAAATCAAGGATCACTTACGAGGACGGTTGAAGTAGTGATGGTCGCAATTGCGGAACCCAGTTGACATGAAAAACTGGTCTTTGAAGTTGTTTGGATGGCTCGGCAGCTCGATGACTGCTGCTGTGTTAGGGAAGGGGGTTAAATAATAGAACCCGTCGCCTCGCCCCCGCTGGTCTGGGCTGGCTTTGAGGCAAAAGAAGTATAGAATATCAGCAGGAGTGGGGACCTCCCACTCATGCTTTTGAAACAAATACCTCAATCCCGCCAGCAGACGGTATGAGTTGGGGGGGAGCTGAAATGGGGCCAACCCCACATAGTTCAAGAAATCAGCAAAATACTGATCCAGGGGGAGGAAGGCCCCTGCCTTGAAGTGTTCACCGCTCCAGGCCGCGAACGACTCGTCGAGCGGCGTGCAGCTCCGCTCCCCATCCGCAGCAGGTCGGGCGATCACGGAGGCCATCCCCAAGGGAATGTTGTGGTTGAGGAAGATTTTGGTGACCTTTGTCTGGTCGGTTATCTTCGAGACGATTCTCTCCGCCTCGAAAAACGTGTCAGGGGCCACCTCGGCCTGCTTCTCCACCGCCGGCCCAAAGTGAGGAATTGGCGAGCTGGCCACCACCGCCTTTCCTTTATCCTGCTGGGAAGACGAACTTCCCACGTTCTTCTGTGGCAGATTTCTCTTTGGAGTCATCTGGTCGCCTATCGAACAAAAGAAAACACTTTAGAAAAGGCGACCCAAGCAGGAGAGTGAAGCAAGTATTAAGTACACGAGCTGGGGTAAGCCCAGCCCGTGGAGAGTGGTGCCACGCGTTCCAAGGAACACGCGCCTATGCCCTCAACAGATCCCAGATTACTCAGAATTCGTGTGTCAGAGGGCTCAGAGTAAAAATTTGCCTTGGGGGGAAAGTTTCAACAGGCAAAGCGTGGCAAAACCGCTTTTGAGGCGTATTCCCTAAGCTACCCAGTTTTTGCACCCAAAATTCCTAAAGGTCCTACCCAGAAATTGTTCCTGAAGAAACACCATGAAGCCCATACTCTAAAACGGTGTCCCATGGCAGGCGTGCCCTAACCTAAGAAGGGCTGTCACCCTCTGTATTCACGCAACTCAGAAAACCCCTGCATGTGGCTACAGTAATATTTTTTTTTTTACCTAAGCTACAGTGGCATGCTTTCAAAGTGAACAGGATCAGAAGAACTTACAGTGTGTGGCTGGATGGTGAGTGAAGTTGCTGCGCTGGTAAGAACTTCGTTTGTACAGTAACCTCCAAGGCTTTGAAGAAACTCGCACGCTTAAGCTTCGTGAACGGAGAAGATGGGAACAGCAGAGATGAGGGTTTCGTTCTTTGGAAGGTCAGAGAAAGAAGAAGGAAATTTGGGAATTTTTTTTGAATGATAAGGTGGCCCGTGCGTGGGATGACCACCCCCTTTTATACAAGGGAAGGATCACGTGTAAAAGGCTCTTGGGAGACCCTCCACTCGAAATGTGAAACGACGGCTGGACAGTAGGCTAGGCCATTTAATGCGGTTCTCATAGAGTGTACCGTCGCCACCCACGGCGTTCCACGTATCAGACGCCTGCGAAAAGAATGGAATGCGAAGGGTTGTGGGGGAAGTATAGAAGCCCCTACTGTGGTCTCCTGTATCTGACGTCATAGACCACGAGCAGGAGCTTGGGGGGCAGATGTACGCCCTGGTTTTCCCACGGGCTTTTTAGCAGGGCGAGCCTCGGACTAAACCTGATTTAGTCCGAGGCTCCCACAGGCCGGAGGCTCTATTTCCAGGACGGGCCCTTGTCATCTCGAGGGGGTCCTGTTTCCAGCTCGCATTTGTTGCCCCAGGAGCTGAGAATGACATCCGAAGGCCACGGACGGAGCAGCTCGGGTTATGAACTGCTCCGGTCGCGAGCTTCTCAGGAAGCTCTGACCCTATGGGAAGTCAACACGCAAGATAAACGTGCATATTCCTGCCATCACGTGTCCGATATCCCCCTGACTTCTCGGACACGCAGCAGGAACGTGCGTATTCAGACACCCACGGACGGGTTGGGCCGTGCGGCCCATTATCTCCTTCCATACTGATTAGACCACACTTGTGTGTCAGGTTTAGGAATTAATCATGAATGTCACAGATTTGATATGACAAATGGTAAGGTCACGGGATGACCTCCCTACCAACTTCCAGGTGCCCTCTCCTATAAATAAGGAGACCCTGAGAGTTGATAGGGGTTGGAAAAAATAGTCTTTGAAGAACTATATACTTTGTAAACCAAATACCCAGAGAATATCAATAATATTGACTAGTGGAGTAGAGGGATTTTAACCTTCGAACCACTTAAAAACGTGTCTTGAGTCACCTAGTTCTTTCCCAAAGATTTCATATCTGTGGCGGTTCTACTTTTAGTACTAATCTCTTTCTCTTCTTCTCTTAATTATCTGTTGCCGAAGAACCGCGTCAACACTCCCGCTATCCCTTTTTGATGCGCGTTCGCATTTTCGAAGGAAACTCGAGTTTTAGGATTATAATTCGGGTTCAAGCAAGGTTAAGGTCATAACGATTCTAGGAAAGATTAGAAGCTTATTAGCCAGAGGATTTAACTGGGAAACGACTCAATTAGAGGTAATCCAATTTTTAAATTTTGAGTTTTCAAGTTTTTAAGCTTTGATTGGATTTTATGTTTGATGAGATTTTGAGTTGTTTAAAGCTTAGGTTTTGATGGTTTTGGGCCATTGGGATGTTTGGGAACTTTGTTTTTGGGATTTGAATATGTTTGGATAGGTTTTTTTTGAGGATTTTAAATGGGAAAAAATGACGAAAATGGATGGGTTCGAGGTTAGGTCGTGACCTGTGTGAACCCAGAACCAGGAGGGTTCTGCCTAGGAGGCGCGTCGCGACCCTCAAGGGAAAGTCGCAGTCCATGTCTCCTTTCCAGCCAAGGAAGGCTGTTTTTTTGGGAGGCGTGCTGCGACCTAGTGAATTTTTGGCCAGGTTGGGTTTTTAGACGTGGGAACTTAAACCTAAGGGCTCGGGATCGATCCTACTACCCGGTTTGGTAGGATTCGACGTCCCGGAGGCTAGGACTCGGTCTGGAAGCCTTTATTTACTCATTTTTGATGGGATTCTATATTATGATTGTGACTAGGTTATCGCTAGGGGTTCAGAATCAGGATCTTGCTCGATTGTCGTTTATTGGTAACCTGTGCTTGAACCAGAGGTAAGAAAATTGCACCCAGTATGTGATGCATGTGATTATGGCATGGCCTGAATGATGAATATGTAATTGATTAGAGCTTGAGTCTTTGTAAATGTGCATGATTATGATTATGCTTGTGATTATTGATTAAGCATGCTGAAGGCTTTGTATCTGGATATTTGACATATGATATATGACTGTTTGCATTATCTTATTGAGAAAGGCTAGAGTTATTAGTCAAAGACGGATATAGCGCACCGAGCGCTGGTCATTATGGTTATGCTGAAAACTCAGTGCTAGGCACGCTGGATCAACTCCAAAGATGGTTATATGGAGGATAGGGAAATGGGGCCCAAGGTGACTTATTAGTCCCATATCCTAGCATTGACTTATCAGTCAAGATCGACAATAGTGTTAAGCGCTGGTAAAAAAGCATTGACTTATTAGTCAAGAATGACAATAGCACTGAGCGCTGGTCGTTATGGTTAGGCGAATCAGAAGCGTCATGTACTCTTACATAGAGGATAGGGCTAAGAGACCCAGGGTGACTTATTAGTCCCATATCCTAGCATTGACTTATTACTCAAGAACGACCTTAGCACATGGAGTGCTGTTCAGCGCCAGGTACACATAAAAGAGGATATGGCTAAGAGACCTGAGGTGACTTAATAGTCCCATATCCTATCATTGACTTATTAGTCAAGAATGGCCTTAGTACGTGGAGTGCTGGTCAGCGCCAGGACCCAGGGTAACTTATTAGTCCCATATCCTAGCGTTAACTTATTAGTCAAGAGCGACCTTAGCATGTGGAGTGCTGGTCAGCGCCAGGTACGCTTATACAGAGGATATGGCTAAGAGACATGAGGTGACTTAATAGTCACATATCCTAGCATTGACTTATTAGTAAAAAATGACCTTAGCACGTGGAGTGCTGGTCAACACCAGGTACGCTTATACAGAGGATATGGCTAAGAGACCTGAGTTGACTTAATAGTCACATATCCTAGCATTGACTTATTAGTCAAGAACGACATTAGCATGGTGAGTGTTGGTCGTAAGACACTGAGTTATTAGTCAAGGACGACAATAACACACTGAATGCTGGTCGTAAGGCATTGACTTATTAGTCAAGCAGGGTAATAGCATGCTAAGTGATGGTCCATATGATCTAGCCTAACCAGGAGCGCATCATACGCTTGACTGATGTGTTGGTTAGAGACAACTTAGCGCAAAGTACGCTAGATCAGCTCCAAAGCTAGTTATACAGAGGATAGTGTAAAGGGCCCCAATGTGACTTATTACTCCCATATCCTAGAGAATTGAGCAAGAATGATTCCATAATCATTAATTTGTACCTGTATGCATGCATGAGTAGGGTTATTACTGCTAGGCATGCTTATTATGATTTGGTGACATGTTATTAATTGCTTATGAGCATGTTTAAGTTTTCTTGCTGAGCCTCATCTGACAGGTGCTATGTGGTGCAGGTAAAGGGAAAAGAAAGCTGGACCATCATTGAGTTGGAGAGCCTAGGTGACGATGTGTACATATGTGACTGCTCGACCACCATGACCGAGGGTTTAAAGAGGAACTAGGGTTAAACCCTATTTTGCCGCTTAGGTTGGCAGATTGTAACTCTTTTATTGTAATTAATCCTTTTAAATGTATTTTGGGATCCCATGTGTACAGTAAACGTTTTAGTGATACGTTTGTATCTTTGACCAAAATTTTTAACCCTAAATCGTTAATCACGTTTAGCTACACAATTATGGCCAAATGACTCATTTAGCGAGTTTATCACTATTTAAAATACACAATGTAATGGTCCTTGGGTAGTAGGGTGTTATAACATAGGTGAGGTGCTTGGGCTTTGCTCTATAATAAATTATGAGAAAGGATGTTTAGTGTTTTGACATGGAATTTATCTTTCTATGCAGTAGTCTCCATAGACTCCTCAAGAGAAAGAAAAGATGAAATGAATTCCTTATGTATTTGTAATTAGAAGTCTAATGCATGCTATGTTTTGTGTTGTGAGTGGAGATATGCTATGCAGTGGGAGTGGTGAGCAAGTGTCAGTAAAACCTTGGAAATGGACAATATATGGAGGTCGGTATCTTTGATGGACTAGAGACTATATGTTAGTCTTTTCATGTGGATCTTTGAACCTGTCAGGGTACACATATTAAGATTTTAGACTGATGTTGATGACATGAAGTCTACTTCTGAAAAATGTGTTTACTCCTGGGGTTGGAGCTATGATTAGGAGGAGCGATTGGTTGTTTGCCATCTCAGTAGCTATGATTTGGAGAAGCGTTAGGCTATCTGCCATTTCAAAATCCACCTTGAAGACTGAGTACATAGTTGCGTCTATGACGACAAAGGAAATAGCCAGGCTCAGGAAGTTCTATACTGATCTCGGTGTTATATTCCAAAAATGGATAAACCACTCATTTTGTCTAGTGACAATAATGAGGCAATAACAAATTTGAAAGAACCTCAAAGCATCAAAAAAAGCAAAGCATATGGAGAGAAAGTACCACATTATCGAGGATGTGTGGCGAAGGCGTAATGTGAAGGTGATGAAGATAGCATTGGAAGACAATATTTCATATCCCTTTACAAAGATCTAAGAAAAGAGCATAATTGTGAAACATGTAGAATGAATGGTTTTGAGAAACATGTTCCATTTTTTTAAAAGGGAAAGTGTGAGTTTGTTGGGTTTTATGCCCTTATAAAGCCATGTTGGACATGTAACACAATTTTATATTGTCAGTAAAAGTAGTAGAAATCATTTAGTATGACAACCGTGTTGCTTGCTTGTTTTACTACATGATTATTGGAATAATACAAATATTTATAAAATCCTAAGAATATAAATAGTTACAATTATAGTGACTAGGTCACAGTAGATTATAATTGTAATTATATGTTTAAAAGAACTAGTCCTAAGATTAAGTCAGTGCATTTGATTTTTAATGATCTCGTAATCTATGATATGTTCTACTTACACATTAAGGGTGTGATGTCTTATCCAAGGCATTGAACAAGTAGATAAGCTCGAATGTATATGGGTACATTGGACTAGGACTGATATTGATTGTTGATAGATAAATAAGTATCGTTGTTATCGAATCTAATCAATATCACAATGTTGACCATAGGTCAAGTTGATCTTAATTCTGAGTGATAATATTCTGCTAATTATATTATTTAAATCTTTTGACTTGTTCGTCACCAGCTTACCCTATGGTCTAACCCATATTTACATCTTGAAGATTTAGTAGTGTAATTGAGTGGGAGTATTAATAATAGATATGAAATCTATAGCATTTGTATGAGAGGTAAAAAAATGACTTCCTTAATAGCTTATTCTAAAAAGGTAAATGATTGAGTGCATATATCTGTGATTAAATTCACAAATTTATCATTTACATGGGACTTAATGTGAGTTAAGGATAAAATACAAATGAGGGGTAAAACGGTAATTTGCACCTGACTCATTAGTAAGTCATTGATAGAGGATTGACTGAATGTATTGGTTATAACAATGGATAACGTATTTATGGTTTGGAAAATACGTTCTATGAATTCAAGAGTTCAATTCCGTGTCTATAGTTGAGTAAAGAGGAATTAATAAGGTAGTGAAATTATTCGTAAATAAAGTCACGATAACTTATTGTAGCTTATCTGGTGCAAACTCTCTCAGCCCAAGCATCGATTCATATTATGGCTGGCTGCTCATCAGAAGCTCCTCACCAAAGACCTTCTGCATCACTGCCATATCCCTGTTATCACCCAATGCTGTCCGGTTTGTGAGTCAGCTTTGGAGAGTCATGCTCACCTATTTTTTGACTGTTGGTTTTCGAGGAAAGTTCTTCAAGTGGTTTCCAATTGGCTGGGTGCTTTAGCTTGGCCCGAGAACTACCAGAACTGGTGTTGCTGGCTTAATGTACCCAGGAAGGATGTCTTGTCCAGGGTTGTTTCAGCAACATTGGCTGCCTCAGTATATTTTATCTAGATTAACAAAAACAAGTGTTGGCTGGAGAGTAGCTGTTTTTCTGTGGCATATATTGCTAGTCTTATTAGAGATTCAGTTAAAGTTAGAGTTCATAATTTTAGCCATAGATGTAAAAAACTGAACTTAAGGGAGAAAATGATGCTACAGTTTTTTCTCTAGTTTGTTGTTGAGGGGGAGTTAATTACTCTAGCCTTTGCTTGTAATTGTTGGTTGATCAATATAATATTCCTTTCTTGATAAAAAAAAAACTTATTGTAGCTTGATTTCATGGATCCATTGTAAAATGCCATTAAACTAATACTTTATAAAACATTTGCATGCTCATAAACTTAAAGAAGCAAACAACTTATTATATGAAAATTCAAGTAGGGCCTTGCTAAAACATGCAAGTTGGGCCCAATAGTTTTAAAAACAAAATAAAAGTTCTCATGCAACGTAAAAAAAATATAGTTCAAGTCCCACTGATAAGTTGCAAAACATTTGAAATTAGACATAACATCGTTCTATAAAAATTGGCGTTAAGCTGATCATTTGCTCGCCCCTAGGATACCCCCATGCCATACACACCCTGACGTTGGAACTCCCCAAAACACCACGCGTGCCAAAGAGAAATCCTATTTATTACGTGGAAGGGAAAGTAAGGGGGTGAGCTAAAAGCCCAGTAAACAAGTACAAACAACACACAAGTAAACACAACAAAACATATTCACAACCATACATCGTTACACATCATACTTAACTTCATTATCATACATCATCATCATAAACATCATTATCATAAACATTATCATCATAAGCATCATCATCATGTCTTTGTGAACATGGCCCTCTATCTTGTCCATGTCACATCATGAGGTAAACAGGAGACTCTGGTCCTTGAATAACCTCGGCGTGCCCGCACTATGAGTTACGTCTTAATATCCTTAGTAACTCGGGTTACGTCTTCATATCCTTAGTAACCCCTTTGTTGTGTCGTGTTCAACATGCTAACAATCATTACATATCATACAAGATACAGAAATACATGCAATCCAGTCATTTCAAAGCCGAGGAAAAATACATGATTTCTTACATTCACCTATCATATAAAAATAACATTTCATACATGGAACATCATCATATATATATATATCATTTATCCTTATACAAGCCAAGCTTAACGTTCATAGCATAAACAAATAGAATTTTATCTAACTTCCTTACCTTAGGTCCAAGCAAAGACAAAATTGACAAACTTCAGAACGAGCCTATAACCATAATCAAATAGCATTATTTAGTATCACATACGACTTTCTTGTGCCCAACTCATATACCCCATGTGTGCATGCACACATGGTGAAAGCTATAGATATTTTCCAAACATGCATATTTACACATAAAATCACCAAAAGAATAATGTAAACTATACCTATTTTACATGCATGGTTTTTAAGTAAAAATCAGATGGTTGAATATTAGACATATTTTTGAACGTAAAAGTGCATTTGCATGCGACATGCATACGTGAGAACGTTGTTAAAAGTGACATTAAAAATGATAATTCCTACGCGCTTATTTTTATCATTTTCAAAATAAGGATTTATCAACATACTTTCTTACCATTATTTCTCTTTAAAATCATTAAGTTGATTTAGCCATTTAAAAATATAATAAATCCATATATTAATTTTAAATTACATAGAAATAATAAAGGTTTGAAATTATTTAAAATACTTATAATTATCACGTTTCCTTATAAAATAACAATTTTATTTAAATTAATAAAATTACAAACTGATGTGAGAAAAATATAAATTTTAGGTGTGAGAAAAATATATTTTGCTTGTATTATTTAAGAATAAATTTTAAGTAGTATAAATTCATATGTGATAATCAAATAATTAATTTTAACTTATTAACTAAATTTTCAGCCACCATTTAATTTATTTAAAATTCACCAGTGAATTAATCTCAACATTTTTTTCTTAATGAAAATAAAGAAAATCATATATAATAAAATGAACACTCATGGTCCCTACTAAAATACTATTTTTAATATTTACATAGTTTAGGTGTTATATTATTTAAAAAACACACAAATTTCCTTTTAATTAAAAGACTTTCCAATATTTTTACCAAAATTCTAGCAACAAAATAAACTCTCAAAAATCACCATCTTGAAATTAAAATCTCATAGTTTCTCTAAAAATAAAAAAAAATTCTATAGGTATTCATTTGAGTAAAAAAAAACACCATTTTAATGTATATTAAAATTTCCTTTAATTTCTTAAAAACATCACACCACTTGCAAAATCATTTAAGCATGCAAAATTATTATTTTCATCATATTATAAACCATTTAAACACCAAAATCAGCAAGCTTAACAAATCAAGAATCCATCTTTTACATCATGCTTCACAAAATTTACACAATAAGCATACATGTTTAAATCTATACAAATAAATCACAAATCCTAGCATGTTTATGGATGGGTGCCACAAAAACCAAACAACTCATCATGCATTATACCCTTTTAGCCAAATCCCTCATCATCATCTCATGTTTTCGTTTTGCATCTTACAAGATCATGAAAAAAAATATCACAATCCCTATACATACCCCTAGGCCGAAACACACCTAGGATTCAATCAACAAAATATATCACAAAATTCTCATGCTTTATAAGAACCAAATAATTAGGTCTACATCAAGAACATACAACAAGATTCATTATTTAAACTCATCATGATTTAAAAAAAATAATCATCTCTCAAAGCCAAAGGTGTGATTTTCAAAGTTCATGAGAAAACAAGAACACTAGAGCATGAATCCAACATAGCACATGAAAAAAAATATGATAGAATCCCCTACACATGCTTGGCTGAAACCCCTATAGGCAATCATACAAAAATCAAAACTAACAAACAACCATCAATCAAAGGAGAACAAAACAGTATATCATCATTCTCAAACAATATTCTCAAATCAAAAGAAACAAAAGATAAGAACAACAAAACCATAAGACCAAAAAAGGGTTTACCCATTACCTCTCTTGCTAGAACTCAAGGACCAAAACAATGACCACCACCTTTGATCAAACTCTCCTAAGGATTTCGAAAATCAAAACAAAGAGAAGGAGGGAGTTCTTAGCATCAAGAAAATAAAAATATATTTTAGAGGATTCAAACCATAAACTTAAGAACACTTACCCAAGACATTCAAAATCCTCCTCTTCTCTTCTCCTTCTTTCTCTTCTCTCTCTCTTTAGTTCTCGTGCTCTACCTCTCTCTCTCTCTTCTCTCTTGCACGCCAGCCCAAGGAGCATAATGGCTCTCTATTTAATTCCTTCCCTTTTTATATAATCCTAGCCAATAATAGCCTAAGGGAAAAATTGGTAAGTTTCCTCATTGTGTTTATTTTCTTTTAATTTTTATTTAATTTGATTTTCTCTTAATTGGTAGGAAATAAAGATGACAACCTCGCATACCCTTTATAGCTATTGTCTTCAATTTAATTGCCAAATAAAAGAGGACTAGAATCACTCTCTTTCCCACTATGCTTCACACGCCCAAGCTATTTCTTCATCTTATTTTTTCTTTCTTTTTAATTAAATAAAAAATATTTCTAATAAAAGAAAAATAAGAGTGTGTAGAAAATTCCATTCAAGTGCACCATGAAACCATGCACATGCACACACTCAATCACTAGGGTGCATCACTACCTACCATGCACCTTGGTGCATTCAATTAAAACTCATTTTATTCATAAAATTAAAATAAATAAACAATTAACAATTAAATTCACAAAATTCTACCAAACAATTCTAACAATTAATTTAAACAAATAAATAAAATAATTCAAAACACTTAACAATTAAATTAAATAAATCACAAAATTTAATAAATAAATGAAAAAAATTTGGTGCACTACAATATACCCCCTTAAAAGGAATTTCGTCCCGAAATTATTTCTTACCAAATAATTCAGGGTATCTTTCTCTCATGTCCTTCTCCAACTCCCATGTTGCTTCTCATTCCGTACCATTCTTCCATATGACCTTAACTAGTGGAATCCTTTAGGATCTTAGTTCCTTGATTCCCTTTTCAATAATACGCTTTGGCTGTTCATCATAACTTAGGTCCTGCTTCAGCTGTAATGGCTCGTAACTCAAACCATGAGAGGGATCTGACATGTACTTACGCAACATCGAGATGTGAAAGACGTTATGCATTTCGGCTAGTGCTGGTGGCAGTGCTAAACGGTAAGCGACTTGCCCTACTCTGTCTAAAATCTCAAATGGATCTATACATCTAGGGCTTAACTTCCCTTTCTTTCTAAAACACATAACACCCTTCATCGGCAAGACTTTCAAGAATACAAACTTGCCCACTGAAAAATTGATGTCCTTTCTCTTCAGGTCAGCGTAACTCTTTTGCCTACTCTGCGCGGTAAGCATCCTTTGGCAAATCTTCTTGATCGCCTCAATGGCTTCCACTACACCAAATACCCCTTTTTATAACACATGAATATAATACGAATGAAAAAGTATTATGCAAAATATTATATATGTGGCAAAGTTAATGAAAAAGGCAGTGATTTTTTTGGGAGCCCGCCACTTATACATTTTTTCAGATTAATTCCTTCCAATTTCGGACTCACCCATTTTCTTCTTCGGCTAAGCACAGTACGTCTCCAAATTCAATCCTGCTTCGGTCTCCTCCATCCCTAATTCACTCTTTCTTCCTTCGTCACTCCATACGGTGCACCACTCTCTCTCTCTCTCTCTCCCTCTTTTTCCTCTCAGCCTAATCTTTTACAGTCGTTTCTTTGGTCATCATCAACATCAGCATCGTCTTCTTCTTTCAGGCTCTCATCTCACACACTCGCACTTTTCTTCTTCAAGTCTCATCTCACCCTCTCGTGACCTCTATATGTCACGATCCCTCACGCGCCAATCTGATCGCTGACCTGCAAACGGACCCAGCTTCTTGCCACCGTCGCCACCAGTTCGTCGCCAGTTCACAACCAGTTCGCCACTGTTGGCTATACGGGCATCGGTATCAATTCTCATGAACCCATCTGTCTACTTATTTATTTTTGTTATCACCAAGTTTGTGCCTTAGTGGTTTTGTGAAATATTTTTATGATTTTGTGCTGCTGCTTTGTTTATGGTGTTGTGTTTATGAGTTTGTGGATTGTGCTGCTATCATTTTTCTGTGAAATATTATGTTCAAATTTGTGTATCGGTATGGTTGACTTTGTTCAAACATGGAGAATTAGGGTTTGCAATTTACATAATCAGGTTCAGAAGGTTGATCGTAATACATACCATCTTCTTTCTCCTGCTGCCTTTTAAATCTTTAACTTCTCAAAACCTTAATCTCTCTCTTGAAACCTCAATTTCCCATGTTTTTATTTCTTCAATTTTTGAGTATAGTAACAGAGGACGAAAAATATATAGGAAGATTTAGGTTAATGCCTTGTACTGAGTTTAGCCTTAGTGGTGTTTTGTTTGGCCATACAGTAGTAATAAATCCTTGGTTCAACCTTCTAATTGGTTGGTCCCCAAATCATTAGATAAAGAGTTTTGCCAATCCAAGATTAAATTTGGTGTGTAGCTAGAATTATTGTTTTTTTATGATCTAAAATCACAATTTTATGTGATGGGTTGTCATTATGATCATAATTGCATATTCAATAAAGCGCCTCTTTGCTGTAGTAAGATAGAATCCATTTGCTTCCAAATTATGTTATGTAGTTATATGTATGTACACATTTCTAAAAGGCTTCTTTCATTAATAAAATCTCAGTTATTTATTTATTCTTTATGTTTATGATGTATTGTATTCCTATTTATATTTATGTTTTTAAAGTTTTTAACATATTTGAAAATGTTTAATCTAAAAGTACCTTAGTCATATTTTCTTGTAACTATCATGTTGGTATCAATAGACTTTTTCTGGCCTGGTTAGCTTGTCTTGTTGGAGATTGATTGAAGCTTTGTAGGGGCAACGAGATTTCATTTTTTTTGTTCCATTTTCTTGTGTTCCTTTGCAAGTGTGCCAGAAGATTATCTTGGGGTTCTTGACCAACCTGCTGCAGACGGAGGTGGCTCTTGGGGTTCTCGGCTCCAGCGGCGGCGCTGTAGTAGATGGTGGCAGCAGGTATTTTTTATTTATTTCTTGATTTCTTTGATAAATAATGGTTTTTTCATTAAATATATAAATGTTCTTTAAAATACATTTATTTGTTGAGACAGGGTGGTTGGTGGGTGCACTGGTGAAAGCTGGGTCATGTTGGCTTGTTGTAGTGCACCAAATTTTTTTTTTAGATTATTTAAATTCTGTGTTTTATTTTATTTAAATGTTAAGTGTGATGAATTGTTTTATTTAAATGTTGTTTTTTTTATTTAGTTGTTGTTTGTTTTATTTGATTTGTTTGATTTAATTGTTAGAATTGTTTGGTATAATCTTTTGAATTTAAATTTGTTAATTGTTTGTTTGGTTAATTATTTTAGTAAGTGAATAATTGTGTAACATGTTTATTTTACTATTAGTGTTACATTTTATATAAGTGTGACAATTGATGTGATTATGTGGGATTTGGTTGAATGCACTAAGGTGCATGGTAGATAGTGATGCACCCTAGTGATTTAGTGTGTGCAAGTATATGATAATAAGGTGCACATGTGTGGATTTTCTACACATTTTATAATTGCCATTTACTTGATATTTTTGGGTAGTTTTATATAATTAATAGGAAAATAAATAAATAAAATACAAAGAGGCAAGTGGTGTGGACGTGTATTGTAGGATATTAGGGGGATTGATTGATATCTTTCCATTTTTCTTTTAAGGGAATAAAATTTAATTGGATGAGGATAGTCATTTTGGGAAACCACCATTTGACTCTAATATTTTATAATAAAAGAAAAATAAAAGAAATTAAAGGAAAATGGAGAAGAAAGGAAACTTACCATTTCCTCTTGATGGTGGCTTTATGGAAATGAGAATTTAAAAAGGGGATTAAGAAGGGATTAGGCCATTTGGCTGTGACCTAGAGAGAAGATAGAGAGAGAGGGAGGCGAGCTAGAGAGAGAGAAAGGAAGGGCTTCCATATTTTTCCAGAGAAGAAGAAGAAGAAAAGAAAGGAAGGGCTGCCATATTTTTCGAACCCTAGGTAAGAATCTATCAACTAGTGTTTCACATATGTGCATTTGGATCTTCTCCTCTTCTCTAATCTAAGGTTGATTTTGTGGTTTCTTTCTTTGGGTGTATGGTGTTTGGAAATCCTCTATAGGTGACAAGGTTTTCTTGCTAGAGTGTTCTTGATTCAACAATCAAGAGAGGTAATGGTTTTTCTTAGCCTATATATTGGTTTTAATGGGTTTATCTTTGAGGTTGTTGATGGTGATGTTAATGATTTGATTATTGTAGGATTGATGATTATGATTTGTATTTTTAAAGGGAATATGTTTTGTTTAAAAATGGCTCATGGGAATGATTGAGAAAATAGATTTGATAGGGTTTATATGAGGTTATATTTTAAGTTTATATTACTATGGTTATTATTTTTTTTAATCATTGATTTATGTAAAATGGCAAAAATGATGATAGATGCGTACTAGGTTTTATGTGAAGGTAGATGGGAATTTTGTGATGTTTTATGGTGGATCTTAAATGTTTAGGCCTAGGGGTAAAAAGTTCAATCATATGTATTTTCTGACTCCTTGGACTTATCCACTACATTGGCAAGGAACGTCGAACATCCATGTTGCATCATATTCCGTGCTTCCAGTGCAGATATTATGGGTGTTCGAAGGCCTGCTACTACACCTTTAAAGGAGAAAACCTCTCCTTCCTTTGGCCTGAACTCTACGATCTTCTTTCGACAGTCTATCGTAGCCCCATGCTTGGATAACTAATCCATGCCGAGTATGACATCATAATATGGTATACTCAGTTCTATGAGATCTGCTGGGCACTCTCTACCTTCTACCGTTATAGGTGTTGACGGTAACCACTTATTTGACGACATCATATCTCCCGATGGCAACAATGTACTAAAGTTATGTTCAAACATCTTATAAGGCATATTCAGTCTATCAATCACATTCATGGAAACATAGGAATTAGTTGCTCCAGAATCAATTAAGACTCTACACATTGTACCAGATATAGGGAGCTGACCTGTAACCACGGTGTTGCTATTGGCCGCTTCGTTCTGAGTTAAGGCGAAGACTCTTGCTGGCACCAGATTGTTATTGTTATTCTGTCCCGCCTTCCATTGTGGGCAATTCTTCTGCAAATGTCCTGTCTGGCCGCACTTGAAGCATTTTTTGGAACCAGCTTGGCACTCTCCTGGGTGTTTCCTTGTGCATTTAGGGCAGGTACGATACTCGACTCGGTTGCCCTGTTGGTTCCCACGGTTCTGGTCATTGAAGCGGTTATTGCGGTTGCTATGGTTCTGAGAGTTGTGGTTGTTGTTGTTCATTACTGGAGGTCTAGGTCTTTTATCAACCCCACTATTCTGCCCTTCGATAGCCTTTCTCTTGTTGCTTTCATGGAAGTTCTTGCTGCGGTGGTTCTCTCTTCTAGCGGCATTATCCTTCCATATTTGATCCTCCAAATATTCAGCCTCAAGAGCTCTATCCAATACCTCTGCATAACTGACCACCTTAGCACTGGTCATCCTAACATCCCTTGCTATCATCGGTTTGAGCCCCCTTACAAACCTCTGGACTCGCATTGCATCAGTCGGCACCACTTCAGGGGCAAACTTTGTCAATCGATCGAACTTCTGTGCGTATTCGGTGACTGAAAGGTTCCCTTGAAACAGAGTTATAAATTCATCAACCCTAGTTGCTAGCACCACTGGACTGTAATACTTCTTACTGAATGCCTAGACGAACTGCACCCAAGTCATGGTGTTTGGATCACGGGTCTGTTTAGTCACATCCCACCAAATCTGTGCATCCATCTTAAGTAGATAAGTTGTGCAAGAAACCCTTTGGCAATCATCTAACCCCATATGATCAAAAATAGCCTCAATAGACCTTAGCCAATCTTCTGCCACCATTGGATTAGCTTTCCCTTCAAACGTCGGTGGGGCTTGTTTCTTGAAGCGTTCATATACTGGTTCGAACCCATAGGCTACAGGTAGTGGTGCGGGTGGTGGTACTGGCGGCTGAGGTTGTGCCACTGGTACTTAAGGTATGGGGTGCATTTGGGATGTCTGTGGTGCTTGTCTAGCTTGTGCTAGCTCCTCATCTCTTAGTCACAACTCTTCTCTTAACCTTGCCACCTCTGCAACCAGGTCCACAGTTGGCGCTGCTGGAGCTGCAGTTTGAATAGTGGCACTTCCACATCAGGGATGGCCGTAGTTTCAGAGCTTGTGGAGGCACCCTTTCCTCTGCCTCTACCTCTTACCCTTCCTCCTCTTCCTCTGGTTGACATGATGAAGTTCTAAGGCAATCACAGGAAAAATCATAAGGAAGGAACATTGCATATCGATGGAACAACGTCATTCCATGATTGATTTAACTATTCAAGAGCCTCTGGGTACATTGACAAAGCTTTACTCATCACCCAAAATTGTTCTATGGGCCAAAGCAAGGCTCCCCTCTTATTCATTATTCCTTGTATACGATCGCAAACCTCCTTTGTCGTCTTTAAGACCGCTATCTTCCAATCGTAATGGTCTTCGTTAAGCTCGACTTTTGGAATCGCGCAGATCTCCTTAATCAATTGTTTCTTTGTCGTTCTTAACACAGGAGGCATATTTACTACTGCAGTTAACTATAGAAAATTAAATAAAACAGAAGCAAGTAATAACACATAAGCAAATACTTACGACGCGGTGAAGTGAGATTTTCCCATCTTTAGCGTGTATGGGGGGGGGGGGGGGGTCCTTGGAAACATGGACAATCTGTCTCTGATACCATTTGTAAAGAACACCCTAGACTAATACTTACAAAATATTCGCATAACATAGTTTATAAAAGAATACCACTCATTATCAAAGTCTCAGTGGGAACTTGCTTAAAACCATGCAAGTTGGTGCCATAAGTTTTAAAAGAAAACATAGATTTTTATGCAAAGTTCAAAGAAACAAAAATTAAATAACTGAGTCCCACTGATAATTTAGGATAGTCTCTTAAAAACAAAACATAATTTAAATGGCGTTCTACGATGATCGTTTTTTCCGTCCATAGGATTACCCCACGCCATACACCCCATGATGATAGAAATCCTCATGTCACCACGCGTGCCATAAAGAAATCCTATTTGCTACCTGGAAGGAAAGTAAGGGGGCTGAGCTAAAAGCCCAGTAAGGAAGTACAAACAATAAGCAAGTAAGAATACAAAAATACAAACACTAACGTTCATCTAAAAAATCATGGCATATCATAACATAATCGTAACATATCATCATTGCATATCATAACGTAATCGTAACATATCATCATTTGCATGTCATAACATAATCTTAACATATCATCATATCACAATCATACAACATACATGATGAGCATGGCTAGCTAGTTGTCCATGTCACCGTATGAGGTAAACAGGAGTCTCTGGTCCTTGAATAACCTCGGCGCGTCCGCCCTAGGAGTTACGTCTTTAGCTATAGTAACTCGTTCGATGTATCTAACATCGTAATTTGTTTGATGTATCTAACATCGTAACTTGTTTGATGTATCTAACATCGTAACTTATTTGATGTATCTAACATCCATACACATATCATATTCAACATATCATCACATTATGGCATTCATATCTCATAACAATTCATTCATACAACAGTCTTACCATTCAAAGCATAAAATCATAGAATCTATCTAACTTCCTTACCTCAGGTCCAAGCTAAGAAATTTTCACAATCTTTCAACGAGCCTATATCATAATCAAAACAACATTTCTTAGGTTCATAAAATTACTATTTTGCCCTTCCATACAACTCATGTGTGCATGGGCCATGCACACATAATAACAGTTTCACATAACACACAATTATTCTTAACGACACATAAAGCTATAAAAGAATAATGCTCATTTTATCTATGTTACATGCATGATCTTTTTATAAAAACTACATAGTTGAATAATAAACATAATTTTGGACGTAAAAGTGGAGTTGCATGTAACATGTATACGTGGGAGCATTACCTAATAGTGACGTTTTAAAAACGATAATTCTACATTTCTTACTTTTATTGTTTAAAAAAAATAATAGACATATAACATGCTTTATTTTTCTTAAAATTTCTAAGTTGATTAAATTTCTCAAAACATTATTTTATTTAATAAAATAATTTGATTTGGCTTAAAAATGAATTATGTGACAATTTCATTTATTAATATCAAATTACAAAGAATTAACCAAAAAACTTGGAATTAACTAAAATACTTATGTTTAATATGTTTCTTTAGAAAAATAAATTTTATCATTGTGTTACATAAATGATGTGAGAAAATATATTTTTAAGTGTGGAAAATATATTTTTATTTAAATTATTTAAGACTTAGTTTTATGTAACATAAATCCATATGTGACAATTAAATAACCATTTTTAACCTTTTTAAAACAAACTTTCAGCCACTATTTATTTTCTTCAAAAATCACAAATAAATAGAATCTAAATATTTTCTCAATCAAAATAAAGGAAAATCATAACTTATCAAAATATGCATTCATACCATTTTAAAATACAATTTTTCAATATTACCATAACTTAGGAAAATAATTTGTTCCAAAAACTCATCAAATTTATTTTAGTAAAACTCACTTCACATTTTCTTACAAAAATTCCAGCAACTATTTTTATCTTTAAAAATCACCATATTCAATTTAAAAACTCATATTTTCTCAAAAATTCAATAAAAATTCTGTAGGTAATTATTTGAGTAAAATATTATTTTAATGGGACTTAAAATACCCTTTTTAATTTCATAAAATTAACATAACATCAAAGACATTACTTATGCATGCAAATCATTTTTTATCAAACTTTACCCAATTATTTACAAAAATCAGCAAGCTTAATTTCTCATGAAATTCATCTTTTATCCCAAAAATTCCACATGAAATCATACATGTCCAAAATCTCATCATACTCTTATTATATACACAATTCTAAGAATATTACTAACATATTCACATGAAATCTTATAAAGCCCATTTTTCTATTCCATTGAATCTACACATGAAATCCAACAACAATAACAATGGCAATAACATACATAAATTCATAAACACCATATTTCATATACATGCCTTTATAATAACCCTAACATATTTTTATCATTCCTCCTTTTATGCATATCAAGATTCATTAGCACAAAAATCACATACTTCTTATCATATTTCTAAAATCATCATTTGCCATCTTACATAAATCAAAGATTTAAAAAAAAAAAACCATAGCAATATAAACATAAAATATAACCTCATATAAATCCTATCAGATCCATTTTCTCAATCATACCCATGAGCCCTTTTTAAACAAAACATATTCTCTTAAAAATACAAATCATAATCGTCAATCCTACAATAATAAACCACTAGCATCACCATCAACAACCTCAAAGACAAACCCATCAAAGCCAATATATAGGCTAAGAAAGACCATTACCTCTCTTGATTGTAAAATCAAGAACACAATATGATCAACACCCAAACTTCACACCCCTTGTTCAAGCCTAGGGTTTTATTTTTTGAAAACCACCACGAGGAGGAGAAAGAATCCAATCACACACAACAAATAAACAAAGTCAATATCATATAATCAAGAAAAAGAGATTAGACAAACAAAAATACAAGAAAACATACTCTAGACTTGGTTCCTCTTCTCCTTCTTCTTCTTTCTTTCTTTCTTTCTTCTTCTCCTTCTCTCTCTACACGCCACACTATCTCCCTCTACCTCTCTCTCTAGGTCACGGTAGCCACACCAAAAATGCCCTCCTCTTTCTTTCCTTCCCCCTTTATTCAACTCTCTCAATAAAGCCTCACCAACACAAAATGGTAAGTTTCCTTTTTCCATTTTATTTTCTCTTAATTTCTTATTATTTTCTTTTATAATAATAGATATAAGGAATAAAGGGTGATCACATCCTATCCTAAAATAGATAGTTTCTTCCAATATTTGATTTTATTGCCTTAGAAAAATAAATGGAAAAATCAATCCCTTTCCCACTACACACTACACACTACACACTACACGTCCAAGCACCTTCCTTTTCCTTTTATTTTTATTTTTTTTATTAACTAAAATAAATCCAATAAAGAAAAGAGTGTGTAGAAAATCTACACATGTGCACCCTATTACCATATACTAGCACACACTAAAACACTAGGGTGCATCACTATCTACCATGCACCTTAGTGCATTCAACCATAACTCACATAATTACCTCAATTGTCACACTTATTAAAATGTAACACTAATAGTAAAATAAACATGTTACACAATTATTCACTTATTAAATTAATTAGGCAAACAAACAATTAACAAATTTAAGTTCAAAAGATCATACCAAACAATTCTAACAATTAAACAAACAATCAAATAAAACAAACAACAACTAAATAAAATAAACAACATTTAAATAAAATAATTCATCACACTTAACATTTAAATAAAATAAATCACAAAATTTAAATAATCTAAATTTTTTTTTTGGTGCACTACAGCATTGTTATCCAATAAATTAGCATTGGTGACGTGGCAAATAATCTCTTGGCACGTGGCTGATACCTGGAAGCGTCTGCTAGAGTATCGACCAGGAGACACAGTAGAAGCAGGGCAAACCTGTCTTACCTGCGACCAGTCTGGTCGGTAGTTCCGCGTACAAGGCAACATTTGTGGGAAGATCTTTATGAATCCCGAATTTATCTCATACAATCTTCTGGATATCCGATTATTCAGGGAAGAATATCTGTAACAATCTCTTGTAACCCTCCTTGAGCCTATAAATAAGAAGAGATAGCTCAACGGAGGGGACTTTTTTTTGGGCTTTGGAATCGTAGGGAACGATAGTAATTCTCCAAGTAAATCTGTATTGTTCTTTATAGGAGAGTGAAACTCATTGAACCCTGGTTCTTTGATCACCCTTCTAATTTTATATCAATATTATTCTAAGTGGACGTAGGTCATTACCAGATCCTGGGGCCGAACCACTATAAATTACTGTGTTTTCTTTACTTTTGTCATTGCGTTCTTCTCTATACATTCGTCCATATCAATCACGTTTTGACTCCGTGTCAGTTGGCCAAATCTTGGGTCAACATTCTGGTGCTTTCATTGAGAGATTGATTTGTTGCTGTTAAGAAAACCAATGGCGAAAGCAGGAAGGAAAACTGGGCAGGCAACCGCCGCTGCACCGTCGAATCCACCACCTCCTCCTCCCCCTGCAAGCATGGCGGAAGATGAGCCGCAACTAGATTTTGAAGAGGAGGAAATGGACGATGCGACGCTGAAGAGCACCCTAGGCACGTTGCAGGAAGAATTGGCTAGTCTGAGGGCCAATCAAGAGACTGCCACAGAAGTTATGGCGCGGCAGCAGCAGGAGATTGATCGGCAACGTGCGGAATTGAGCGAGAGACAGGCGGAGGTGGATCGCCGCCAGACCGAAGCCATGGCCGCCCTCGAAGCAGCCTTGCTGTTGGCTAGAAATCAGGCCGCACCTGCCTCGCAGCCTGACAAACCCGCGAATGGGCCACCCCAGAAGGGTCCCAATCCTAGCCCACTAATTCAGCAAAGGCTCGAGCAGCCTCAGACGCCCCATGACGATGTCCCGTTGGACCCTGAGGCAAATCCACCATCCCAAGCTGCTCGGGGTAATCCCGCGCAGCAAAGGCAAAATAGGGCGGAGCGTCAGCCTCGTAGTCCTAGGCGCCATGAGAATGATGGGCCAAACCAAGCAAACAGAGGTCACTACCCTCCTGGTAACAGGAGGGACTCGGAGCTAGGCTCTGCGGTCCGTGGACCCCCACGGCATGATAATGCACGGGGACACCGCGACCAGCGCAGGCCACCCTCTAACGCTCGGGGCGTTTATGCCAGAGACGGGAATAGAGGGAACAGTCAGTCTCACCATAGCCAGTCAAGGTTCAGAGATGGCCACGGATACAATGAGGCCAACTCAGGCAAGGGAAATGCTGGTGGGAGGAATGGAGAAAGAGGTAAAGACAGGAGCCAAGTACCTCAAGGTGACCAGCCAAATAGACAAGATGCTGGGGGGCAGCCCAGACAAAATAATGTCTTCAACCGGCTCGGAGGTAGAGAGCAGCGAAGAAGAGAAGAGGACCTGAGAGATGTACTCAACGATCGTCGCGAGAGGCACGGCGAGAACATCCCCCCAGCAACAGAGGCCACCGCAATTCCTGCCGCAGTGCAAGCCCAGATAGACGCACTCAATCAGGCTGTGCAGCAGCTGGTCAGAGGAAGGACTTCTTACATCGACCACGACAGGAGGAAAGGTACTCCTTTCGTCCAGAGGATAGCTAACACCAAAAATCCCAGCAAGTTCAAAATGCCTACGCTCCCGAACTTTGATGGATATGGGGACCCAGTCTCGCATGTGAATAAATTTGAGATTCAGATGGACATTCAGAAAGTGTCCGAAGACGCTCGGTGCAGGATCTTCCCTGCAACACTTTCTGAAGCAGCACAGGAGTGGTTCTTTAAGTTCCCCCCTGCAAGCATAGTTTCCTGGGAAATGTTCGTAAGGGAGTTCTACGTACAGTTCTATACGGGTCGTGTGCACCCAACCGAAGCAAACCAGCTGGTCGAGATTCGCCAGCAGGACGGAGAGTCAGTGAAGGATTACGTCCAGCGCTTTATGCGGCGGCAGCTGGAGCAAAAATAGTAGGAGACGAAGGCAAGATGATGGCCATTACCGCAGGGGTAAAGCGTTGCTCTCCCCTCTGGAAGAGTCTCCGAAAGGAAGGAGTTAAAACAACCCAGGAGTTCCTGGACCGAGCTGATCGTTACATCAAGCTCGAGGAAGCCATTGCTGATGATGGAAAACCTTCGAACAAGGGTAAGAAGGCCGCCGAACCTGCCAAAGCCGCCGATGGTTCCAAACCTAATGGCAACGACAAAGGCCACGGAAACGGCAACAGTAATGTCAAAAATGGTGGGAAACGGCCGTATAACGAGCCTTCCACCTCCGACAACAAACGAGCCAAGGGTATTCGTTATGAACCTAGGTTCACTAACTACACTGCCCTCGTTGAGTCTCGGGGAGAGGTTTATCAGGCCACAAGCTCTAGTGTGCCTTACAAGAAACCGGGACCCATTCGAAAAGACATTTCGAAAAGAGACACCACCAAATTCTGTCGTTACCATAACGACTACGGACATGACACTAACGAATGGAACCAGTTAAAAGACGAAATCGAGTTCCTTATTAGGCAAGGACACTGGAGAAGGTACGTACGGGCCTCGGGAACTCCCCAACGAGAAGCTCCAGGTGGCAACGAGCAGGCGTCTACACGCCAACGCTCGCCACCATTACAGCCTGCCCCCGTGGCCAGAACACTCTTAACCATCTGTGGAGGCCCGCACCTCGCGGGAAATAGCGGAAAGGCCAGAGAACGATATGCTTGGACTCTACGTCACGACCAGGACATCGAGATGATGATTGTGGAGGACCGTGCACAAAAAAAGGCTCGCTCAGAGAAGGGTGAGATAACCTTCTCTGATGAAGATTCCCAGCACGTTCGGTTCCCACATTCCGATCCGCTGGTCGTGGACGTCCAGATGGCCAATATGATGGTAAAAAGGGTACTGGTCGATACAGGAAGTTCAGTGAACATCTTGTATAAGTCAACACTGGAACGCATGAAGTTGTCCGTAAAAGACTTGGAGCCCTGCAATCAAACCATATACGACTTCTCTGGAGAAGGACTTGCCCCAGCAGGAATAATCAAGCTTCCAGTAATGACGGGTACGGCGCCCACAACAAGAACATTACTCACCACCTTTGTAGTGGTCGATTGTCCTTCGGCATACAACGCCATTATTGGAAGGCCCATACTGGTTGATCTACAGGCCGTCATCTCTATGTGGCACCTAGCCATGTAGTTCCCGACGGACGAGGGCCTAGGACGCGTCTTAGGAAACCAAAGGGAAGCCAGGGAGTGCTACAACACCTCGATCACGAAGGCGAAAAGTGGGACATCGAGGAGCACCACCTCAGATCGATTGTAGATGGCAATAGACACGCAAGCCCAATCCGGTGGTGAAATCACCAAATAGGGTGTTGCCCAAAGTGAGGATGGAGATTTGGATCCTCGCTTTCGGGATTCTGAAGAAAATGTTGGACTCGTCGAGGACCTGGAGGAGGTCCAACTCGACAAAAAAGACCCGACCAGAGTCGTAAAGGTTGGGAAGAACTTAGAGCCTACTATAAAGCAAGCACTGGTGGAATTCTTGCAAAAGAACCAAGAGGTTTTCGCTTGGACGCACAAAGACATGGTTGGGATAGATCCTGCAGTAATCAGCCATGTCCTAAACATAGATAAAACCTTTCCACCCGTGCAACAAAAGAGAAGGCTGCTCGATAAAGAAAGATCAAGGGCCTTGAAAGAAGAAGTCGAAAGGCTTAAGGAGAACGGGTTTATCAGGGTGGCGTTTTATCCGTAGTGGGTCTCCAATCCGGTGCTGGTCCCTAAGCCTAATGGCAAGTGGCGGAACTGTGTGGATTTTACGGACCTCAATAAAGCCTGCCCAAAGGACTGCTTCCCGCTCCCAAGGATCGACCAGCTGGTCGATGCAACTGCAGGACATGAGATCCTTTCGTTCATGGATGCATATTCAGGTTACAACCAGATCAGCATGCATCCCCCTAACGAGGATCACACCAGCTTTCGGACCGATACGGGCTTATACTGTTACAAAATGATGCCCTTCAGACTGAAAAACGCAGGTGCGACTTACCAACGGCTAGTCAACCACATGTTTAAGGAGCTGATCGGTGCAAACATGGAGGTATATGTGGATGACATGCTGGTAAAGTCTAAGAAGGCAGAAGGACATGTGAGGGATCTACAAGAATGCTTCAATATGCTAAGCAAGTACCGGATGAAGTTGAATCCCCTCAAGTGTTCCTTTGGGGTCGGATCAGGGAAGTTTTTGGGTTTTATAGTAAATTCAAGAGGAATCGAGGCCAACCCCGACAAGATAAGAGCCCTGATCGACATGAAGTCGCCAGAGAGGATTAAGGATGTACAAAGTTTAACTGGGAGGATCGCAGCCCTGAGTAGATTTATCTCGAAATCAACTGACAAGTGCGTCCCATTCTTCAATCTACTCAGGGGGAATAAGAAGTTTGAATGGACGGGAGATTGCGAACAAGCATTCCAGGCCTTAAAAACTCATATGGCGCAACCTCCCATCTTATCAAAACCAATCGAAGGAGAAACTTTGTATATCTATCTGGCGATTACCGAAGTTGCTGCTAGTGCGATACTAGTACGGGAGGAAGAAGGCATACATAAAGCAGTCTATTATGTCAGCAAAAGGTTGATCTGTGCAGAATTAAGGTATCCTCCAATAGAAAGATTAGCATATTGCTTAATTTTTGCCTCCAGGAAGTTTCGTCCTTACTTCCAAGCCCATCCTATCACAGTTCTAACCGACCAGCCCCTTCGGCAAGTCCTCCAAAAACCTGAGGCGGCTGGAAGATTATTAAAATGGGTAGTTGAATTAGGGCAGTTCGATGTAACTTATTCACCGCAGGCAGCAATAAAAGGACAAGTTTTGGCCGATCTTGTCGAGGAGTTCACCGAACTCCCAAGCAGTGAGCAGTGCGAACAGCCTGAAGCGCCCATGCCTCAAGACAAAACTCCTTCGTGGAAACTATTCACGGATGGTTCATCTAACGAATCCCACGCTGGAGCAGGAGTGATATTGATAACGCCGAAAGGGCATCGATTTCACTGCGCAATCAGGTTCGACTTCGCGGCGTCAAACAATGAAGCAGAATACGAAGCACTCCTAGCTGGATTGAGAATGGCCAAAGATATAAGCATAAAGACGCTTTATATTTACAGTGACTCTCAGCTAGTCGTAAATCAAGTCCTGGGAGAATATCAAGCGCGAGGCTTAAAGATGATGGCCTACCTGAATAAAAGGAAGGATTTGTTAGCCCAGTTTACAAAGTACACCCTCCAGAAAATCCCGCGAGACCAGAATTCGAATGCAGACGCCTTGGCTAAAATCGCGAGCGCGAAGGACGCTGACACTTTGAACATTGTGCCAGTGGAAAGATTGAGAAAGCCAAGTATACAAGCAACTGAGTCCAGTATGGAAATTCGAATGGAAGATACATGGATGGCGCCTTACTTGGAGTATCTGACAAATGGTGCACTACCAACAGATAGAAACAAAGCCAGGACTCTGCAAAGGCAAGCCGCTAGGTACATACTGGTCGATGGCGTTATGTATCGAAGAGGATATTCAATGCCACTGCTCAGGTGCGTTACACCAGAAAAAGCTAAGGAGCTCATGAAGGAGGTGCATGAAGGCTTCTGCGGAGATCATGCTAGGGGGCAGAGTATGGCAAAAAAGATTCTAAGACAAGGTTACTTCTGGCCAACAATGAATGAGGATTAGATGGAGTATGTACGAAGATGTGACAAATGCCAGAGGTTCTCCAAGATCCCACGAATAGCTCCAAATGAATTAAAACAGATGCAGAGCCCATGGCCCTTCGCAGTATGGGGGATAGATTTGATTGGATCCCTGCCAACAGGGAAAGGAGGAGTAAAGTACGCAGTTGTGGCAGTCGATTACTTCACAAAATGGGCTGAAGCTGAACCACTCGCAACCATCACGACCAAAAAAGTTCTTGACTTCGTCATCAAGAACATTGTATGCCGGTATGGATTACCTAGGAAGATAGTTTCAGACAACGGGACCCAATTTGACAGTGATTTATTCACCGATTTCTGCGAAAGGCATGGGGTCATTAAAAGTTTTTCTTCAGCTGCACATCCACAAGCGAATGGGCAAGTCGAAGCCGTGAACAAAACTCTTAAGGACACCCTGAAGAAAATACTTGAAGAAGCTAAAGGAGCATGGCCAGAGCAGTTGCCTGAAGTCCTCTGGTCGTATAGAACATCTCACCGAACAGCAACAGGGCATACCCCATTTTCCCTAGCCTACGGATATGAGGCCATGTTACCTGTCGAGTTAGATCCCCCCTCACATCGGCGTTTGACTTACGACCAGGACGTGAATAGCCAGCTGATGATGGAGTCCCTAGACTCGATCGACGAGATGCGAGAAAAATCTCAACTCCGAGTTGCTGCTTACCAGCAAAAAGTCGCCCGGTACTTTAACTCCAAAGTTAAAGAAAGAAAATTCAACGTCGGAGATTTGGTGCTACGACGAGTTTTCTTAAATACCTGTGACCCCACTGCTGGAGTGCTCGGACCTAACTGGGAAGGACCTTACCAGATTGAAGAAGTCCTTCACCCAGGCACCTACAAACTTGCATGCTTAAACGGAGATCTCGTTCCGTGCTATTGGAATGGAGAACACCTGCGCAAGTATTATCAATGAACATCCCTTCTTAAAGGATTGGCTTGTTTAAATTTCTCTTTTTAATTTTTACATGTTTTGCAAAGAGGGTTAGCCACGTTGTATAGCTAACTGCTCGTCTATGTAAGATTCTATTTCAGAATCACTCGTAAAGACATGTTTAGTCCATTTTTAATACGAGGTTATAAGGGACTGTGCTCAGCCAGTCATTCTTGCCAACCTTTGTGAATTTATATTTGCAAGTATTTGTTCATTACGTGTGTTGTTTTGCTGTATTACAAGTATCAGTTTTACTACGAATAGGAATGTTCGAGCAGGTTATGGTCAAGGCAAGTGACCAAGGACCTAAAGCTCCTCGATCACTTGGGGGGCACATAAGGCACATCGATAGCAAAGCATACTCTCAAGGTATGTAAATACATGAACAAAATAAGTGAAAGCATGCTAGAGTACTTAGAGTATTTTTCAAAATTTATGTTTTGTTAAATCATGCCAAAGTACTATGCTAAGTCCGGTCATATGGACAAATGTTATAATAAATAATTATAGCACCAAGAGTTAAGCTTTTACACCGCAAGCATCGCAGCTTGGATGTAATTGTTCAAGTAAAAAGATTTACTGCTCATGCAGCAAAATTTAAAAAGAAACTATTGTCTTTACATCACGACCCTTGGGTCGCATATCCAAAAAGAAGAAAAAACAAATGAGAAGAATTCAAGAGGCATTCGGGGCTGGAAGATTCTGGGCAGCATCCTGGTTAGTCACGTCCTCAACAACATCTTCTTCTTCCAAACCAGCGACGCTTGGAGTGGCAGGGGTCGCGGCTCTTGCCTCCTCTTCGACCAGTTGGGCAGCACATCAGGCCAGCTCCGCAGTTCTGACTTCCTCTGAAAGGTAGCTAAAGTCAGCACCCTGATTGTGTTTCCAAAAATTTTAGAAACATCGGAGTGTTGTCCTCTTGTACTTTTCCAGATTCTTGGATTTGTCAAGCTCCAACTGCTTCACTTTGCCCTCGAGGGAGAGAATAGCCTCATCCTTGGTCTTGAGTACCTCCCCCAGATGCTTGATTTCGCGGAGATGGGTTTTGTTGAACTCCCGGTACTCTTGCCTCAACTTGACCGCTGCTTCCTTTGCAGCTTCAGCCTTGGATAACTTAGTCACCGCTGCATCCCTCTCTCGGATCACTGCCTCCAAGTCCTTAGCATGCTTAGCCTCAGCAGCCGAAAGCTCCTCGGCCGCCTTCACCTGATACCTCTCGATGGCTTTTGCCTCGGCCTGCTCGATGTAAGCCTGGGCTCGGGTACGAGCAGTAGTGGCAGAAAGTAAGGCTTGTGCACAAAGAAAAAGGAGTTAGAACTTATCACGAGGACTGAAAAAATAAAGACTAGAAGAATAAAGAAACACTTACGCTGGAGATTTCGTTCAGAGCCCTGTTCAGGATCTGGTCGACTGGAAGCTCTTCAGCTTGGACCATTGCAGCCCTAACACGCTCGCCTTTGCCTATACGATCGAGGCGGTCCCTGGCAGATCGAATGGCATGGCTCATGAGTCTGGCCCCATGAGCCTCTTCACGAGAAAGATGCTCCCTGGCAGGCGCAGCTGGAGGATTCGGCCGAACAGGAGTAGTTTGCTGTTCAGAAGGAGCTGGAGGAGGAGTAGGAGTTCGCCCAGTTGGCGCAGGACTTTGCCCAGTAGGCGTACCCTGAGGAGGATCTTCTGATCGATCCTTCTTGGCTGGAGGGCCTCGACTGGATTCACTAGTTCTCTTCTTAGGCTTCCGTTGGAGTTGAGGAACTTCCTCTTCCTCCTCGGCCTGGTACATGTCAAAAATGTTGGGAGTTGACATATCTGCATGAAGATAAACATAGCAAGTTTATAATAAGGAGGCAGGTGAAAGTAAGTTAGACAATTGAAAGGAGGTAACAAAGTAAATACCCGAGCTACAACTACTGGTCGCTACACTATTGACTCTATTAGTCATATACTCATTATCTGGCATGAAGAAGTCTGACCCTAAGTTTGGAGCATATGTAAAGTTACCATCCCCGTCAAACAAGTGACAAGGAATCGGCAAACCATTTAAAAGCGAAATAACTTTACCATTATCATCGGAAGATTCTCCCAAGTCAACAATAGGCTCTTTGGCCTTTTATTTCCCCTTGCCTTGGGGAGCAGAAGGCCTTTCTACGGAAGGGCTACCCGTGGGTTCCCTGATCGTAACTCCTGTTGGCCTCCTCCTAGGAGGAGGCACAGGAGGTTGCTGCTCGGGAACCCCCTCGGCAGTGGCTTCGTCCACCACGGACTCTCTATTTTCATGGCGAGGAGCCAGGAGGCCAGACGACCTCAAGTTCTTTTCGAGTGTCAGGGTCTTGACACATTTTGCTGCATCAGACATCCTGGCCAGATTGTTAGACCTCAACACCATGTCTGGTGTTGGGGTCGGACGTAACCAATGGCCTGAAAAACAGATTAAGTTTGAGAAAAAATGAAAGGAAACACTCTATGTTAAAGTATCGACCAGACGAAAACAAGTTTATACCTCCTCTCGCGAAGGCCAAGTTGTTACTGGTTATGTCTGGAGTAAAGAAGTACTCCTTATTGTAGTGCCCCACGTTTGATATATGGGTAGTACCACTCAAGAACGTCCGGCCGGTCTCCTGGTGGTAGAAGTGGAAAAAGCCCGTCCCGTTGTGCTGTGGGTTGGACTTGAGGTCAAAAAGATAGTTGACCTCGTTGGGTGAAGGTTCTGGCCATTTGTTAAGTTTGTACAGGACATAGAGTGCGGCCAACATCCTATATCCGTTTGGAGTTATTTGGAAGGGAGCGACGCCGAAATAATTGGCCACCCCCACAAAGAAGGGATGAAGAGGGAGATAAGCTCCTGCCTCAATGTGATACCGGGACCAGGCGCTGTTCGCCCCTCCTGAACGGTTAGCCCTCTAGTCCACGGTGGGACGTATAATGGTTACCCCCGTGAGGGGGAATTTCCTGAAGCAGTTAGCAACCATTCGAAGGGTCACTGAACTGACTGGGGGAGTATACCACTCGACATCAGGCGGATTCCGATGACGAGGATGAGCCCTAGTTTGGATATTAGGGTCAGGAACAAGATTTTCTCGACCGCTGGTCGAGGGAGCCCTAGCCTGCGAATCAGGCTGGGCAAGAGGAGTAGGGTTGCTTTCAGACTCGGGCCTTTTCTTGCCAGAAGACTTGGAGCGGGCCATTGGAAAGGAAGGATGGGTTCTGGAAGAGGATCGCGAGAAAGGAATCTCGTGGACACGTACAGCTGGTTGTTCTTCCCCCTCGAGCAGCTGGGCAAGAAGGTCGTCGTCGATGGGTCTTTCACCTCCCCACAAATCTGGCATTAAAGTCTGCAAACAGAAGAATGGGGAGGTGAGGAAATAGAACTCTAAAAAGCTTTTTAGAATAACGCTGGTCGAGCATAAAAGTTAGGCTTTTATACAACAACATTCTATCAAAAAGCTAGTTTTTCTACACGAACAGTTTGAAAAGCGGATCAAGGGGTGAAAGTAAAAAGTTTTTCTATGAAAGCTTTTTCAACTCCCCTTAGGGCGGGAAAAATTTATTTTTCAACTGGCTTAAAAATCGAAATGTTACTTTGGTTTTACGTCCTAAAAAGCATGATCCTGGATTTTTAAACTAAATCGTAACTCTACTACGCCTACAAAACATTCTGTCTACAAGCATTTAAACCAGAAACAGAAAGACTTAAACAGTATACCACCAGAAGCATGCATCATGAGAAATTAGAAGCATGGGGTTTCGAAAACTTACCAAGAAAAGTGATCGTGAAGGTGGAAGAAAGGTCTTCGGAGATTAAAGAGTCCGCGGTCTGAGTCTTGGAAGTGCAGGAAAACGGTCTCCGGAGAAGATTAAAGCTTTGGTTTATAGGGTTTTCTGCAAAGAAAATGGCGTGCGTAAAAAGAAAGAAGAGGCTCCGACGGTCTTATATAAGTTTGTCTCTGATATTAAAAAAGTGTCATCATTAGTTTTCCTTTTTCAAAGTATGGGGGAACGTGATGGCCGTCGAAATCGTTTCTGGGGAACTGAAAAGATATGATTAGACAGAAGTGGGTTGCTTTTTTCAATAACACACGAAGGGTTCTGACACGTCAGGAGGGGTTACCGAAGAGTCATTCGTTCAAAGTTTATTTACTGTTCGTAGTAAATAAACTTTGGGGGGAAAATGTTATCCAATAAATTAGCATTGGTGACGTGGCAAATAATCTCTTGGCACGTGGCTGATACCTGGAAGCGTTTGCTAGAGTATCGACCAGGAGACACAGTAGAAGCAGGGCAAGCCTGTCTTACCTGCGACCAGTCTGGTCGGTAGTTCCGCGTACAAGGCAACATTTGTGGGAAGATCTTTATGAATCCCGAATTTATCTCATACAATCTTCTGGATATCCGATTATTCAGGGAAGAATATCTGTAACAATCTCTTGTAACCCTCCTTGAGCCTATAAATAAGAAGAGATAGCTCAAAGGAGGGGACTTTTTTTGGGCTTTGGAATCGTAGGGAACGATAATAATTCTCCAAGTAAATCTGTATTGTTCTTTAGAGGAGAGTGAAACTCATTGAATCCTGGTTCTTTGATCACCCTTCTGATTTTATATAAATATTATTCTAAGTGGACGTAGGTCATTACCAGATCCTGGGGCCGAACCACTATAAATTACTGTGTTTTCTTTACTTTTGTCATTGCGTTCTTCTCTATACATTCGTCCATATCAATCACGTTTTGACTCCGTGTTAGTTGGCCAAATCTTGGGTCAATAAGCATAAAAGGAGAAATGATAGAAATATGTTAGGGTTATTATAAAGGCAAGTGTGAAATATGGTGTTTATGAATTAAGGTATGTTATTGCCATTGTTATTTTGTTGGATTTCATGTGTAGATTCAATGGAATAGAAAAAAATGGGTTTTATAAGATTGCATGTGAATATGTTAGTAATATTCTTAGAATTATGTATATAATAAGAGTATGATGAGATTTTGGACATGTATGATTTTATGTGAAATTTTTGGGATAAAAGATGAATTTCATGAGAAATTAAGCTTGCTGATTTTTGTAAGTAATTGGGTAAAAGTTTGATAAAAAAAAAAAGATTTGCATGCATAAGTAATGTCCTCGATGTTATGTTAATTTTATGAAATTAAAAAGAGTATTTTAAGTCCCAATAAAATGATATTTTACTCAAATAAATACCTACAGAATTTTTATTGTATTTTTAGAAAAATATGAGGTTTTAAATTGAATATGGTGATTTTTAAAGATAAAAATGGTTGCTGGAATTTTTGTAAAAAATGTGAAGTGTTTCAATAAAATAAATTTGATGAGTGTTTGAAATAAAATTAATACTCTAAATTATGGTAATATTAAGAGTGGTATTTTAATATGGTATGAATGCATATTTTGACAAGTTATGATCTTTCTTTATTTTGATTGAGAAAAATATTTAGATTCAATTTATTTGTGATTTTTAAAGAAATTAAATAGTGGCTGAAAGTTTGGTTTAAAAAGTTTAAAAATAATTATTTAATTGTCATATATGGATTTATGTTACATAAAACTAAGTCTTACATAATTTAAATAAAATATATTTTTCCCACATTTAAAAATATATTTTTCGCACATCATTTATGTAACACAATTAACCAATATCAAATTTGATTTTTCTAAAGAAACATATTAATCATAGGTAGTTTAATTAAATTCCAAGCTTTTGTTATTTCTTTGTAAATTGAGAATAATAAAGGAAATTGTCACATGTTTTTTTTTAAAGCTAAATCAAATTATTTTATAAAATAAAATAATGTTTTCAGAAATTTAATCAACCTAGATATTTTAAGAAAAATAAAGCATGTTATATGTCTATTAATTTTAAAACGATAAAAGTAAGAAATGTAGAATTATCGTTTTTAAAACGTCTCAATTACGTAATGTTCCCACGTATGCATGTTACATGCAAATCCACTGTTACGTCCAAAATTATGTTTATTATTCAACTAAGTGGTTTTTATAGAAAGATCATGCATGTAAAATAGGTAAAGTGAGCATTATTCTTTTATGGCTTTATGTGTAGTTAAGAATAATTGCATGTGTAACTCTTATTATGTGTGAATGGCCCATGCACACATGAGTTGTATGAAAGGGCAATATAGTAATTTTTATGAACCTAAGAAATGTTGTGTTGGTTATGGTATAGGCTCGTTGAGAGGTTGTGAAATTTCTTAGCTCGGACCTGAGGTAAGGAAGTTAGATATAGATTCTATGATTTTATGCTATGAATGGTAAGACTGTTGTATGAATGAATTGTTATGAATTATGAATGCCATAATGTGATGATATGTGGCTTGTATGAATATGATATGTTTATGAATGGATGTTAGCATGATGAACGCGACACATCAAATGGGTTGCTAAGGATATAAAGACGTAACCCAAGTTACTAAGGATATAAAGACGTAACTCCTAGGGCGGACGCGCCGAGGTTATTCAAGAACCAGAGACTCTTGTTTACCTGATAGGGTGACATGGACAACTAGCAGGCCATGCTCATCATGTATGCTGTAAAAATGTGATATGATGATATGTTACGATTACGTTATGATATGCTATGATGATATGTTACGAAACGTTATGATATGCTATGATGGTATGTTACGATAATGTTATGATATGCCATGATGTGTTAGATGAACGTTAGTGTTCATATTTGTTGTATCCTTACTTGCTTATTGTTTGTACTTCCTTATTGGGCTTTTAGCTCACCCCCCTTACTTTCCTTCCAGGTAGCAAATAGGATTCTTTATGGCACACGGGGTGACGTGAGGAGTTCTATCGTCGTGAGGTGTATGGCGTGGGGCATCCTATGGATGGAAAAACGATCATCTTAGGACGCCATTTAAATTATGTTATGTTTTAAGAGACTTTCCAAATTATCAGTGGGACTTAGTTATTTAAATTTTGTTTCTTTTGAACTTTGCATAAAAATTCATGTTTTCTTTTAAAACTAATGGCGCCAACTTGCATGGTTTTAAGCAAGTCCTCATTGAGACCTTGATAATGAGTGGTATTCTTTTATAAATAATGTTATGTGAATGTTTTATAAGTACTAGTTTAGGGCGTTCTTTACACTTGTGGAGGCAACACTTTTCTCAATAAATCATTCTCCCTGGCTCTCTCTATATATTTTTGGCTTAAACTCTTGAAACTAATGTTTGACGATGAATGGTACCAGTCAAAATTATCATTGCTTCTTAATATTCTTTGAAACTACATTTTGGAAACATGATAGCAACTAATCTATTTTCATGCTTTTGTGTATTTTTCATGATCTTTCTCCTTTGATGATTGTTGTGTGCATTATGTTTAGGCACTTTTGCTGATGGCAGACGAAAGGTGGGACCCAAATGACCCATCTGATTAAAATGGGACTTTATAGGCTGCAAATACCAGTGATGAACCTGCTGATCAAGTTCCAACACTCCAAAACGATGAAGATGATGAAACTGATGACAAAGGTTAGTTATCTTTTATTATATAATATAAGTTAGAGTACTGTTTTCACCCAATTTTTATTTTTGTTGTTGTTGTGCATTACAGTCTAATCATTGCCATAGTGTTAAATGCATTTTATGACTATGATTTTTATTTTTGCATTGAGTAGTGCTGTTTTTCAACTTCTTCTTTTGTGGAAGCTACAAAGAGGAAAATTAAAACAAGTGAGGAATCTTTTGTTAATTAGAGAAGGTCTAATGGTTATATTTGATCTAGATTTTTAGTTAATTGATTGAAACCTAGTGACTGCAACAGTGGGCTCTGAGCTAGCAAACACTTCTCACTCTGCATATGCAGTAATAGTTTCTCTCCTAAAGTTTTAGATTATATACACTCTACTCACACATACATGATACATCTATATATCTATATATAACTGTTAATCTCTTACTGGAAAAATGTTTGAGAATATTGAGCCTCCGCTTATGTATACCAATCAATTTTGCTAATCAACAGTGGGCTCTGAAGATATTTAGTTAATGGTTTACTTTGTTAACAAGGTGTCTTATATTTTCTTCTCTCCAGATGTTGGATGCGTATGGTAATCATGTTATGGAAGGCTATGAAGTTCGGGTGGATGTACAGGGATTTCAGATGCTAGATCAACTAGGCCCCAGGCGTAAGGTCAGTATCTTTGTACATTTCTTGCATAATTATTTAATATGAAGCATATAGTTACTGTAGATTAATAGTTTAGTATGAAGCATATAATACAGGCTCACCCTTTTATTATTGGTTTTACTATGTTCTGTTTTCTGTTTCAAGCTATATTTTAGCTTATTGAGATAGTCCCTTGATCTCTATTCTTTGTATTTTTTTTCTTCCCCATTATTAATAAGACAAAGAAGTTTCTTTTCAAAAAAAAAAAAAGAAAAGAAATTACCATAGCTTATTTTTCCTTGGAAGAAAGTATTTAATTACTTTTAATGTTTTAGTTCTTAAAATGGACCTAAATGCATATCATATTGATAATAATTCGTTAAATATAGGTGGATTCTGACGGATGTGTCGTCCTTGGTGGTCTCTTGAAAGTAAAAGCCGGTTATGGAGAGAATGGTAAGTGTCTTTACCTGAGAGCTTTATCTCTGTTAAGTTGGACTTGTAGATCTCTAGTTATGAGTGGTAATGCAGTTTTATTCATGCTCTTATGCCAGCATGTTTGGGTTAAACCTGACCGCCTCAAGACGTACCTCAGACCACCTCATGTTCGGGTCTTTCTCTCCTGTGAGTTGTAATATAATTTGATCTTAAAGCATTGGATTGGTACTTGGCTTGCAAGAGGTATGTTGTATTTGATTTTTCTTTTTTTTTTTTAAATCTTTCACAATTTTTAATATAAATTGTATAACTTTAGTGGAGTTTGGATATCTTAGATATTCATCCGTAGTGAAGTAGGTTATGAGAATTATGTGTGTTGCGGTGATAACGGAAGGTTGAAAACTTGCATGTCTTAGTGAAGTAGGTTCTGAGAATTTTGTGTGTTGCGGTGATATATGGATGAAAACCTGTGTGTTGTTTGATTTGTTTGAATTGTTTGTGTTGATTGTGACAGTTTGCTAGGCTAGTAAATTAGGGGATATGTTGTTTGATTATGTTAATTGAACCCATCATCCTTATTTTTATCCTTTGTTTGATTTTTTCTAACCCAAATTTGAGTTGGATTTTATAGGTTTATTGTTTCTGTCCAATGGTATAATATAAAACAGTCGTGGAATATTTGTTTTTGAAAGTCAAAATTTAGGAAGTCTTATCTTGTAAATACTCAGTTTTTTAAGAGTCGTTTTGGAGTGTAGTTCATAAATTGTTTAATTGTTTGTCTTATTGATATTGCATTTCACTTACTTTTATTTTTGTAATTATTATAGTCTTAGGTATTTTATTTAATCTAACCTTGCTTTTATAATTATTATAGTCTTAGGTATTTTATTTAGTCTTAGGTTATAATATATTGGCAGATTTTTGCTTCATTTACTTATGATTTCATTTCTGCATTGGTTAGGCTTTAACTGTGTGTATTTTAACTTTGTACTGGGTTTGGTTGTCCTGATTATTATATTCATGGATTTATGAACTCTTTGACCTTACTAATCTTAAGCTTGCTTAACAGATTTAATTGTTTTTAAGATATTTATTGGGTTCTTTTCTTGTAATGCAAACCATGTGTTAGTGAAAATGTCTCAATGGACTAATATTGTTAAATTTAGTGAGTGATACTTTTATAGGATGATGTAGGTGTTAGTGAAAATGCATCAATGGACTAATATTGTTAATATTAAATAGCGAATGAATGCTTTTTTCATAGAACTAAAAAAATATTTCATTTCTAATCATGCATGTATTTCTTGAACATTTCAGGTTACAAGTATTTCTTAGAATGAACTGAAAAAGAATAACATGCTAGTTAAAAATAATTTTTAGGAATTAATTTTTTTTTCTTTCTAATAGTTAAGAAATTAGATATATATATTTATCTTATTTATATGCCAAGTTTTTGGAATTGACTAAATCTTGTGTTCTTTAATTGATAGAGTTTTTGTCTTCTTTGATTGATATAGTGGCATCACTTTAGTTTATGCGTTGGGTTTATGAATGCTTATTTCGTTCTTGAGAGTGAAACTTAAGAATGGGTTTTGTGTTTCACAAGTTTCCCCCCTACTTACATAGTCCAATCCTATTTGGTTCATATAATCATAAGAATTTGAGTCAAGAAGTACTAACCTTGTAGTAAGACACTTTAGAGCATAATGAAAGATTAAAGAGGCATTGGCAATTATTTTTTTAACATTCTAAAAGCTAAAGCTAAGCTAATGTATTTTCTTTTTCTTTGCATGCTATTTTTCTTCCTGAGATTAGTTTATTGTTCCACAGTTACCACTAAATTTTCAAGTTGTTTTAAGCATTTAAATTTCTTAAAACTAACATCTTGTTTCACTTGCTGTTTTTACGAGTATCATCTTAGTGGGGGGCATTCATTTATTTTATTTTTTTAACAGGACTTTCAAGTTATGTCAGCTTGTTTCTTAATTTTAAATTGCATCAAACTCACCTATAAATTTAAAGCTCAATCAATTTCTTACTGCATATCTTCTTTGTTTCATGCTTATTATATACTGTAGCTGCAGTATGGGGTTAAAGAAATGAAACAGATTATTTATTGACAAGTTTCCACCACAATCAGCGTCTTCCCATATTCTCTCGAATTACTCACATCTCTAATCAACTAATACCAGGTTCATTCATCTAATGAGTCTATCTCTCTCTCTCTCTCTCTCGCTCTATGAAGCATTATCATAATAACAAATGGAAATAAATGCTCTGAGATTATTATTATTAATAATATCTATTTTCTTGTCCGCTTCTTTGTTGATGGAGAACACTTTAAAAAGTGGTGGTCCAACAATTAAGTCTCCTTCTCTATAGACTACTCCATCCATTAGTATATATAGTTTATAGTTGAGTGATAGAGCTTAAACATAAGATATGAAAATATCCTCCTTTCATTTTGTTTTGCTTTTAGTCTAATGGGATTTATACATATAGAGAGAGAAAATTTGTTTTCATAATGCTCCGTCATGTTTATTGTTTTAAGCTATTATGTATTATTCCCATAAATCCTTCAGTGGTTTGACTGTTTAAAGCCTCTTGGACCAGACTTTATGCAAGTATGGGTTGATGTTGATATTGTACCAGAATCTTACTTATTTCGCCCTAATAATGCCATGCTTACAATACAAGAAGCAGTTTGTTCCACAGTTGCATGGTCTTCTAAAAAAGTTATTCCAAGAGGTACATTTTCATACTAAAAAAATAACCAATGTCTTATAATTTAGTGTTTGGTTTCTTTGTTTGCTTTGGTGTAGTTGTGAATCCATTATTTTGTATGTGGTGTCCTCTCTTGGATATAATTTCCATAGCATTTTTCTTGAAGTAATTTGTGATGCTAGATAATAACAATAAAATATTTATTTGTTTATTTTCCAGATGTGACAAGCAAAATAGAAAAGGATACTTAATTTTGAAGGCTTTGTGTTGGGCAGCTGTAGAATATTTTGTGTTGAAAGTAGTAACTTTTCAATATGTTGAATATTTAAGACTACTTGAATACTTAAAGAACATTTTGTTGTTGATGACAATGTTGAATGTTTTAAACTAATTTGTGGATTGTTAATACAATTTTGAATGTTTTTACTTCTTGTTATTTGAAAATCAAGTTCATTTGATGATGCTAGTATATATTATAAAGCTAATTTTAATTATATAAAAAAATTTAAATATAATAGAATAAATTAGTGTTATATAAATGAATATATAATGAGAATTTAAACTTATCTAAATATTAAAATAATACGAAAATTGTGTTATAATATCTATTAAAATAACACTTTTTATGTAAAGAATTTTGTTATGCAAACTTCATTATCTAACACAAATAATGTGTTATACTAAAGTGTAGTATAACACAAATTTATAAGTATTGAAATGTGTTATATAATTGACTATAAATAATATAATTAAACACTTATCTATTTATTAAAATAACACATAAAGTGTGTTATTGTTGACAGTATAATAACACATCTGTATAACAATGATAAAGTGTTATGTAAAGTACCCTGACCTACGATAACATAGTCGGTCTTAACACATCAAAAAGTGTTATGGTATGTTTTGATAACACATTTTTTGTGTTATTAAAAGCATTTTTTCTTGTAGTGTTCCATAATTGCCTCAGGGCCTAAAATCTGCTTCTCCCTAACTCCATCCCAGTGTAAAGGAGACCTACACCTGCGCCCATAAAGCATCTCATAGGGAGCCATCCCAATAGTAGATTGGTAACTGTTATTATAAGAGAACTCCATTAGGGGTAAGTATCAGTTCCAAGACTCTGAAAAGTACAAAGCACAACATCTCAACATGTCATCTAGAATTTGTATAGTTCTCTCCGACTGCCATCGGTCTGGGGATGAAACGCGTTGCAAAACTTTAGCCTTGATCCCATAGCTCTCTGTAGCCCCCTTCAAAAAGTTCAATGTGAATACTGACTCTCGATAAGAAATTATCGACTTTGGCACCCCATGAAGTCTCACGATCTCACTTACATACAATTCTGCATATTGGTCCACCGAGTATGTGGTCTTAACTGGCAGGAAATGGGTGGACTTAGTGAGCCTATCCACACAGAATCATGCTGCTTGGTGGTCCTGGGTAACCTTTCCACAAAATCCATTGCTATATCCTCCCATTTCCATTCTGGAACGTAGAGCGGTTGAAGTAACCCTGCTAGCCTTTGATGTTCTGTTTTGACTTGCTGGCATGTCAAACATTTGGCAACAAACTCAGCAATATCCCTCTTCATTCCATGCCACCAATATAGTGCCTTAAGGTCTTGGTACATATTCGTGGACCCTGGGTGTAAGGAATAGGGTGTTGTATGTGCCTCTTTCATAATACTTTCCTTAATCACAACATTATCAGGCACACAAATCCTATCTTTGTATCGAAGATATCCACCGTCGGACATTGCAAAGTCATTGCTACCACTTTCTTGTACCAAAGTGTGATAGTTAGTATCTTAAGATTGGTGAACTCCTACGAAGTTTTCCCTTCCCAGGAAGCGTGCGAGTGAGGACAAAGCACGCTGGAAAGACTCGTGTTGGTTTGTAGGGCCAGTCGTCATTCCAGGAAGCAACCATAGTGACGTGGGGCGTTACACAAAGCCTTTTGCTTCATTAGGACTTCATCCACTTCCTGTCCTTCTCAAATTTGTTCCAGTAGGGAGGATTGTAATGTGAGGTTCACTAGGCTTCCTGTCACAAGTTTAATGTCGAAATTTATAATCTCCTTCTGAAGAGGCATCTCTATTGTATGTAGTGCTGAAACACTCCCATGTCTCCGCCTACTAAATGCATCTGGAATTACATTGGCCTTGCCTGGCTAGTATAGAATTTCACAATCGTAGTCATTCACTAATTCCAACCACCTTCATTGCCTCATATTCAGTTCCTTTTGCGTGAATAATTATTTCAGACTTTTGTGGTCAGTGTAGATTTCACACTTATTCCCATATAGGTGATGTATCCATATCTTTAGTGCGAACACCACTGCTGCCAACTCAAGGTCATGAGTGGGATATCGTTGCTCATAGTCTTTGAGTTGTCTGGAAGCATAAGATGGAAGCATAAGCTACTACCTTCCCATCATGCATCAACACACACCCTAAGCCGTTCTTTGATGTGTCACAATACACCACAAATTTCCCGCCCTCTGTGGGAACATAAAGAATAGGCGCGGAAATCAACTTATCCTTCTTGGTCTGAAAGCTTTCTTTACATTTCTCAGTCCATGTAAACTTATGATGTTTGCGGAATAAGTTGGTCAAGGGTGTGGCGATCTTTAAGAAACCATTGACAAACTTCCTATAGTAACCCACCAATCCTAAGAAGCTTCAAACTTCTGAGGCATTCTTTGGCTGGGGACAGTCTCTAATGGCCTCGATCTTTGATGGATCTACTGCTATCCCATTCTTGGACACTATATACCCTAGGAAAGTTACCTGCTCCAACCAAAACTCACACTTAGAGAACTTAGCGTATAGCTGATGTTCTCGTAGTCTTTTAAGGGCCAACCTCAAATGCTCCTCAGGGTCCTCCTTAGTCTTCGAGTAAATAAGGATATCATCTATGAACACTACCACAAACTTGTCCAAATAGTCCTTAAATACCCTATTCATCATGTCCATGAATGCTGCTGGGGTGTTAGTGAGTCCAAAAGACATCACTAGGAACTCATATTGTCTGTAGCGAGTTCTGAAAGCCATTTTCAAAATGTCTCCCTCTTTCACTTTCAACTGATGGTATCCAGATCACAAATCAATCCTTGAGAAAACTGCCGCCCCTTGCAGTTGATCAAAAAGGTCATCTATCCTAGGCAAAGGATATTTGTTCTTAATGGTGACCTTATTGAGTTATCGATAATCGATGCACATTCTCACGCTCTCGTCCTTCTTTTTCACAAATAGGATTGGTGCTCCCCATGGCGAATGACTAGGTCTTATGATCCCCTTGTCCAACAACTCCTGTACCTGGTTCTTAAGTTCCTTCAACTCTGCAAGTGCCATTTGATAGGGTGCTTTAGAGATCAGTGTTGTTTCTGGTGCAAGTTCGATCACAAATTCGATTTCTCTGTCTGGGTGTAATCCTGGAAATTCCTCGAGAAACACCTCTAGGAACTCACAAACAATATGCACATTTTTCGGTTTTAACTCTGACTCCTTGGATTTCTCCACCACACTAGCTAGAAATGCTGAACAACCATGTTGCATCATATTCCATGCTTCCAGTGCCAATATTATGGGTGTTCGAAAACCCACTACTTTTCATTATAGCGATTGTTGCGGTTTTTATGGTGGTTCTGAGTGTTGTGACTGTTGTTATTCGTGGCCGGGGGTCTTGGTCTCTTATCAGTGCCACTGGTTTTCCATTCATTAGCATTCCTTTTGTTACCCTTATTGAAGCCCTTGTTTCAGTAGGTCTTTCTTCTAGCAGCATTATCCTTCCATATCCGATCTTCCAAATATTCAGCTTCAAGTGCCCTATAAAGTACTTCCGCATAACTGACCACTTAAGCACTAGTCATCATAACGTCCCTAGAAATCATCGGCTTGAGTCCCCTCATGAACCTTTGGACTCGCAGAGTTTTAGTTGGTACAACTTTAGGAGCAAATTTTGCAACCTATTGAACCTCTGTGCATAATCAGTGACAGATAGGTTTCCTTGTCCCAAAGTTACAAACTCATCTACTTTGGTTGCTAGCACAACCGCACTGTAATACTTCTTGCTAAAAGGTTGGACGAATTCTACCCAAGTCATGGTATTCAAATCACAGGTCTGTTTAATTACATCCCACCATATTCGTGCATTCATCTTGAGTAAATAGACTGCACATGAGACTATATGCCGATCATTTAACTCCATATGATCAAAGATGGCTTCGATCGATCTTAACCAATCCTCTACCACTATAGGATCAACTTTCCCTTCAAAGGTTGGTGGGACTTGTTTTATGAAACGTTCATACACTGACTCAAACCCATAAGTTACAGGCAGTGGTGTAGGTTGTGGTGTTGGCTGCTGAGGCTGCGCCACTGGCACTTGAGGCACTTGGGGCCTTTGGGGCACTTGGGGTGGTTGGGGTGCTTGCCTAGCATGTGTCAATTCTGCATCTCTCAACCTTAGTTGTTATCTCAACCTTGCTACTTCTACGGCTAGGTCCACAGATGGTGCAGTGGAGCTGCAGGTTGGACTGATGGCATTCCTATGTCAGGGGTGGTCATGGCCTTAGACCTTGTGGAGACACCCTTTCCTCGACCTCTTCCTCTTCTTTTGCCTCCTCTTCCTTTAGTCGGCATTATGATATTCTAAGGCATCAAAAGAAAATCATAAGGAAGGAAAAATCGCATAATGGTTTGATAGATATTCGTGAAAATCATACATTGAAAACCACATCATTTTGGAGTTTGCAAGAGGAAAAATATCAAACCATAGCATTCAAAGTGTTCTAAATTATTCCAAGTATTCAAACAACTCATAAAGTGTTTAATAACCAAAAAAATAAATCCTAATGATCCTTTTTCAAAAAAATCCCATCTTATTCATTAATGTTTCATGGAACGATCTACGTGATGGACTCTAGTCCTCAACCGTGGACTCGTCTCCTGACCTGTAATCAAAGATGTCCTCTGGGATGTGAAAGTAGTCGGGAGCGCTCACCATCATCCTCATCCTAGCGGTCTCTCGTGGTATGGCATGAGTTACCTCCTGACATGCCAAGGCTCCTTCCACATCGTGTATGTCTCCAAGCGCTCCTCTATCTCTCAGTTATCCGTCTTTACCAAAACTAGCTCCTCATGACTAAAATTGTAGTTGTCCATAAGATCGTAGATTATGTTTTCTATGGTGCTAAACTCCAGGTCATCTTGAACGATGTCGTGTCGTGCTCTATCCAACTGGAGAAGGGCCTCGGAGTACATCGACAATGCTTCCCTTAAAACCTAATATTGCTCTCTAGGCCATAGCAATGCTCCTCTTTCGTTCATGATTCCTTGAATACGATCGCAAATCACCGTTTTTGTTTTTAACACCGCAATCCTCCAATCGTAAGGGTCCTCCTCAAGCTGGACCTTGGGTATTGCGCAAATTTCCTTGAGTAGTTGTTTCGTAGTATTTTTCAAAACGGGAGGCACCTTACTATACTACAATTATAAGAATATAAAATTAAATAAAATGGAAACAAGTAATTGCACATAAAACAAATACTTACGACGCGATGAGGTGAGATTTTCCCGTCTTTAGCATGTATGGGGAGGGTCCTTGGAAACATGGATGACCAGCTCTGATACCATTTGTAAAACGCCCTTAAACTAATACTTTATAAAACATTTGCATGCTCATAAGCTTAAAGAAGGAAACCACTTCTTATATTAAAATCCCAGTGGGGCCTTGCTAAAACATGCAAGTTAGGCCCAATAGTTTTAAAAACAAAATAAAAGTTCTCATGCAACGTAAAAAATTATAATTCAAGTCCCACTGATAAGTTCCAAAACATTTAAAATTAGACATAACATCATTCTATAAAAATTGGCATTAAGCTGATCGTTTGCTTGCCCATAGAATACCCCCACGCCATACACACCCTGACGTCGGAACTCCCCACATCACCAAGCGTGCCAAAGAGAAATCCTATTTGTTACCTGAAAGGGAAAGTAAGGGGGTGAGCTAAAAGCCGAGTAAGGAAGTACAAACAATACACAAGTAAACGCAACACAACATATTCACAATCATACATTGTTACACATCATACTTAACTTCATTATCATACATCATCATCATAAACATTATCATCATAAGCATCATCATCATCATGCCTTTGTGAGCATGCCACCTATCTTGTCCATGCCACTTCTTAAGGTAAACAGGAGACTCTGGTCCTTGAATTAGCTCACTACATAAAAATCTACTTTCCACAACAAATAAATATAAGTTTATTAAAAATGTATTATAATTGGTATAAGAAAGAAAAAGCGGTAAAATACACTAACTAAAAAAATAAGCGGCAAATAAAAATATAAGCAACAAATTATATGTTAACTTTTCCCTCAATCATTTTTCCCCAATTTGTTTTCGTTCACTCTTCCCTCCCAATAAAAAAAATAAAAAACCCTAAATCATTAATTCCTCACTTTTGTCATCTTCTTAGTCGCTGTCACTTTTGGGTTTGTAATATCTCTCATTGTTTCATTGTTTGTTCATTTGGGAAATGTAAGGGTTTTAATTTATTCATCCTTAAACCGAATCTCACCGAGCGATTACAAAGATACAAACTGTACTACAACCTAGATGAGCTTAGTTCAACAGGTGAAATGCATTATCTTGAAATGGAGAGTCAGTACTTGAAAATATTATAATTCCTAAAACAAAAACAAACTCCTAGGCAATCTCTCACTGATTGACTCTCACACTAATTAGTCATCACAGACTATGCCGTCCGCCGCCGTCGACCCGCAGAGAATCAGTGCCGCCGATGGTTCATCCTCAAGCAAAGGGAAGCTCCTATGGTTTGCTTCTATGCTACTAATTCAAGTTCATCGCTTTGGAACTATTCGAGTTAGAAAATTTGACTTCAAATTTAGGTAAAGTTCTCGAAACTTCTGATTTTTATGTATTTGATCCGAGAAACTTGGCCTCTATTTTTGGGGAAATTTCTCATGCATTCCACTAGAACTGCTGTCTTCATCCATGTTGTGTTGTTTGTCCCCAACAAAGAAACATACACATCTGTAATTGAAGTCACAAAGTATTGCATGCTTGTTGTTTGATAAAATGACTCAACGAGACAAAATTAAAAAAGTAAACTCATGCTTGTTTACTAATAGATTGATAATTTTTGGTGGCCAAGATAGAAGAATAAAGATGGTAAACATGTCCTTAATAGTTCGATTGATACAGTAATGTGAAGGCGGACATTCATGCCCGTATTCTAAACAAACAATGCTATTTAAACTCATTTTGCTGTGATGCAAAAAAAAAAAAAAAGTAGTTGCTCTATTATATACTGATTAAGTGTAAGCCACATATAAATTTTACAGTGGGGTCTATAGTTGAAAGTTAAGACTTTTGTTTTGTAGATGATAGCATGTTTGGAATAATATGTACATGCCTTCCAATATATAAGAATAATATTACATGTTCAGATTGTTTAATTTGCTAAAATCTTTGTAACACTTGATTAGAAACAACCAAATATATTAATAAATGACCCTATATATAAATTACTTATAGAACTAGTTCTCGGAGTAAGCCTGAAACAAAAAGAAAGAGCAACCCAACAATTGGAAAAACCAATATGAACAAAGTTCATCAAATTAGAAATACTGGAGTTAGACCTAGTGTTGAAGATAAACCAAAGTCACAATTATCACAACTTTGAAGTAGGAAACTTAGCTGTTTTAAGTTTTCTGATGCTATATTTGCTGTTTTGAGTTTACTTTGATGGAGTTTATGTTTTGGTTTAAGGATTTGCTTTGAACATTTGGTTGTGGACCTTTAATTTTAGATTAATCTATAAACATTGTAGTAAATTTGCTATTTTGACTTCATTTGAATTCGCCACTTGGTTTAGAATTTGATTAACCTCTTTGCTTCCTTCAACCCCATTTTAAAAAATACCTTATTGAAAGTCAGGCAAAAAAAAAGAAAGAAAATGAGATAACGAGTGAGACAAAATCTGAAAAGAAAATCTAAATCATTAACAATTTAAAAAATGAATTAAAAAAACTTAATCATTACTCAAAGGAATATCTGGTTGCATATGTAGCATAAAATTACAATAACCCATCTATATATATATTTGAATATCATATATTTTGGGAATTATTCTCTGCGTTTCTTAGAAGAGAACTAACATAAAAAGAAATTTATTTGTAAATTTTAACAACCAGGTGAGATGATCCTTCATCTTCTTCTACTTAATCCATAAACATGAGAGGGACTTCTTCCAATCCTGTTGAGCCTTAATTTCGTTTGTCTGCTTCAACCATGTCTTTTCCTTTTCTCTTTATTTTTTTTTCTGGGGTTTGTCTTTATAACTTTTTCAATTTCATGAAATTAACTAATAGCTTGTTTGTCTTTATAACTTTTTTTCTTTCTAAAATACAAAAAGAAGTTCTTAGAGAACAACATGGAGTGTTTGGCTTTGTTCTCTCAAAACAAATTTTAAAATTTGAGTTGTAAAAAATAGAAAATTCAGAAAACAAGTTAAATGTGTTTTCCAAGTTCTCACAAAACTCTTCAATAGGAAAAAGAATGAGAAAACAACAATGGAGATCTTTCTTCCGAGCTAAAGAAGTGCTTAAGCTCTAACAGATTTATACAAATCTCAGTCTCATTTCACTACAATCAGATTTTTCTTTATCTTTATCTTATCTCCATATTTTTTTACCATAGAAAAATCTTTGAGTTTCTTATATGCATCTTTCGTTAACTTCCAATGTTACTCTGTTTTGCATTTGAATATGTTCATTGACATATACTTTGCTATTGTTAGTTCAATCTTTCTTTGCTAGAGCCAAAAAAATTATTTTCTTATTGGGATTTATTTTTTTATTTTTAAGTGAAGGCTTGTAATTATATATATGAGGAGGACTAATGTCAACCATATGTTTTGTTTCTGCTGCAATTGTGGTAGTAGTGATAACATATCCTAGGAAAAGTAGTCTTCTAGAAGGCAAAGATGTTTAAAAAAATATATGCAAGTTTGGTTTGTTTTCATTAAACAACAAATTCTTAAATGGCAAAAAAAAAAAAAAAAAAGAATTATGGTTGTGCCCATCAAAAGTTACGGATAGATTCAACTAAGTTTTATAACTTCCACGCCTAGTTAGTTACCTCATTACTAGTTAATTTTATATTAAAGAATAAGTTGAACAACTCTAAATTAACACATGCATTAACCTTGATATTTAAGTCTCTCAAATTTTACATCCTTAAAAGAATGGAAGAAGCTAGCATGTTTAGAATGAACATTATTTTAGTTGTTTAAGTTTCCCCACCTTGTGTATTTATCACTCTGGTATTTATATTTTTTTTATCGTATAGTCTTGTAAACAAATTTGAACATCAATATTCATTTGTCCATATCTTAGTTTGAGTATAGTATATTTTTGCATCATATATAGGCTTTGCTTTTGTTCAAAATAGTATAATATATTTTTGTACTAGTGATTCCTAGTCTCTTGTGTGTGTTGCGTGTACCTCATTCCCACCACTTGCATAATCTTTAATGCGCCTATATAAAACACCTAGTTTTTCTCTGTTTATGGCTCTCGATAATAGATAAACTTGCTCGAACTTTGTCTAAACTAAGACAATATTAAAGATTATGGAGTTTTTAAAAGTGACTTTATATATTGTATATTTGTGGAGCTTTGAATTTTTTTAGGCTAGTTATACTGTTCTCTTACTCTGGTCCTGTATTACAGGTAAAAAAAAAGCTCATGCTAGTTCATTACATTCACAGATATTGTACTTAGATGTATTTTTTGCTATTGTTATGGATCCCCCTCTATTTCAAATATAGAAAAAATGTAAATCTAAGATTTATGTATATATTTAGTCTTCATAATGTTTGTTGTTTTGGCTCTTCCACTTTTATCTATTATTTCACATTACCTTTGAGTTCTGGGATATTGGATTTATTTTATCTCTTGACTTAACTTTGATGTGTTTGGTTTTTGTAGGTTCAATTTCCACGAATCTGGATCATGGTAGTATTGTAAGAAATTCTCATATTCCATGAGAAGTAAGTACACTTATGACTAGTTTATGTCTTGCATAAAAGCACTGTCATGTTGAATATACATATCAATATATATGTCATACATTATTTTCTGCCTTTATTTTTTTTATTTTTGAATTGATTTGTAGCTTGCTTAGCTAATTAGATTTTCTAATATTTTATTGGAATTAGTTAGTAGGTTAGCTTTTAGCTAATCTCTACCTTTTTTTGGGGCAATGAAATATTTTTCTTATGAGACAAAGTATTACCTTTTAGCTATAACTGGTCTCTAATTATTTTTTACCTCTTTCTTTTTTAATTACAAAGCTCGAAAGAACTTCCAAGTATAATAAAATGAGCAAAAAATACATAATAGGGACATCATTCAAACAAGACCAACTAAAACTTTAACATGTATATCAAGCAAGAAAATAGTACTAATGACGTCCAAATGTTTTGAAGCTTGTTTAGAAAATAAGAACCATCCATCATGCATGTTTTCATGAATGAAAGATCGCTATGCATGTAGAAAATCCAAGTATAATAGTGTGATGCATGCAGTGACATACCTTTGTATAGATTCTGAACAATTCTAGTCAATAAAGCCACCTCAACCATATTTTTCCAGCCATATTGAACATCATCTATTTCTTCTTTTCCACATGAAATATTGATAAATGAATATGGACCAAACAGGGGAGTCTTTGAATCGTTCATACTCATATTATTATAACTGGTCAATATAATAGTTGATGAGTTTTGTTTTATTTTGGTCTCTAATTAATCTAACAAGTTCAGAGTTTCTGACCCCCAGTTGAATTCAACTTCTTATTTTTGACTGCAAAGTCATAAAAAATGATAGGACTTGATCATTTTAGTATATATGTGTTCTTCTTTAATTGTATTAGTCACTGGTTCAATTTATCAGCAAAATAATAATCAGATTTAGGACCAAACAGGGGAGATGGTGTTTTATGTGTTTGGTTTTAATGGTATCAGCAGAGTAGAATTTTGATGCTCTTTACTCACTCTTCCATATCTCATTACACTTTGCTATAATTGACATGTGAGTTTTTACTCTATTTAATAAGCCCCACTCCATAGCTCCTATCTTATATGATTTATTTCCAAAGCAAAGCATGTCTAGGACTTCTTGTAGACTTTTTAATTCAACTTCTCTCACCTCTAAAGCAGTATGGATTGACTATGGTCCTGTGTCCTCAAGTTGCAAATGTATATTAGCAAGATCAAGTTCCCTTATTTGTTTTGACTGTACATAAAAATAAAAAGAAGAAGAAGAAAAGAAAATTAGACCAGAAGTACTAGCTATACAGACATTATAAGCAAATAGGATTGGCAATTTAAAGTGCTCACTTTTATGTCTAGTGTTTTTGTAATATGAACTTCAAGATGGTTAATGTAACACCCTGGATAGCCAAGACTGCTACACTGTGTACTTATAAAGTGCAAGACTTGCTAATCAAGTCATTAGTTTAAAAACATGTCATTAGTTTAAGTGTTCTAGGGTTAAAAGACGTTTTGGTCTCAAAAGATACATTTATAAATTATAAAAAGTTTACAGAAGGGATCCCCAAAAGATCAGAGTTTAAAAACTGGTTTGCAAAACTCAACAGTTAAAAACAAACATTAGCCATACTAAGGCAAAATACAAGGTTCTGGTCCTCTTGTCCCTGTAACCTCCTCAACCGTGGCGGCTGAGCAACCTGCCATGTACATTCACCCTGTAGAGCTCTCCAATCAGGGCTGTTCAATCTTGCCTTTGCCTTTACCTACACCACGCAGCACCCGTGAGCCGAGGCCCAGCAAGAGAACAACATACACAACATATACAACAATCTCAAACAGACATTCTAGTAAGCATGCTCAATTATTCAATCCATAGCATATAAACATACCCCAAGGTACAAACAACCTCAACTACACTTAGATTATTCAACAATCTCATCTATAGCCAAAAACAATATTCAATTTACACAAATACTAGGGCCGACACCTTAGGCCGCACCCTCTGTTTAACCCACTGACTTCGGCCCGCTTAAACCGAGCTCAGGGCATAATAAGCTATCCTCGGATACCAGTGTCTGAGCTGTGCCAATTACACAAGTTAACCGTGGCACGCTTAGGCCATTGGTTTACAATTTACATGGCATAATACCATTCTTTCAGTCTTATATATATCAGGGAGCCCTTAGTCCCGCTCAAACATTCAACGGGGTCTAGTTTTCTTACCTTTAGTCTGTACGGTTTTGGATTATGAGCAATGCCCCTCAAGCACGATTTGATCCCAAGCCTAAGCCTTTTTCACCTAGTCACAACCAAAGTATAGGGTCTCATTAAAACTCAAGTTAGGGTTTCCGGTCACAAAACTAACTCCCGGGAATCCGAATCCCACCAAGCACGGTGGTGAAACCAATCCCGAGCAAACTAGACCACCTTCCCATGCCTAAAATCCTCAAAAGTTCATGTGCACAACCAAGGGCTGCAGCCCTTGAAGCTTAGCCATGACCCTAGCCTCAAAACAGAACTAAGGCCAACCTGAACAAAGACTCACGCCACGACCCTTGCTTTGGGCGCCGCGGCACCCACCCTTGGCCGAGCCTCCTTGGCCCTTTTTCATCCTAGGGCCCCAGCCCTCTAGAACAGAGCCGCGGCCCTTCCATTCAACCCAGAAAACCCACTATTTCAAGGCTCAAAACCTCAGCCAAAACCACCCCTAAACTCCCTAATACAACACCCAACATTACCATAACTTATTACACAACTTATGCTACACCATTCAACAGAAATTCATCTCAATAACCCATAGAAATCTGTAGAGTCCAAGAACTTTACTTAGCTAAGTTAGATAGTAGTATAATAGTAATAATAGTATTATCTTTATGACTGTGGATTTATGGTTCAGACCGGGATTTATTTGGACACTCGTAGTAGTACTTGTAGGTTTTCTAAGTTTAACCTATAGTTTAGGAATATTAATTTTAACCTAAGGTTTGATTAATATAACTGATATTGAGGATAATATTTAGTATACTATAAGGTTTAAATAAGAACCAATAGGATAATAGCACATGTTATGTATGGGTTTATTATTGATTAAGTATTTTGAGGATTAAATTTATTAAGGTTAAAATTTGAATACTCTAAGGTCAGTCAACATCTTTGAAAATGTTAGAGGGCTTAGTCAAGGCTGTTTACTCAATTTAAATTAAGCTAAAAATGTGTAATTTCGTGTTTAAATAATCAGCGTATGCCGATATATCGCAGCTATAGGGGGCGATATATCGCAGCACGAAGATACGAAAAACACGAAACGATGCACGATTGCCTCAGGAATACTGGCCCAGGCGATATATCGCCTACAGGGGGCGATATATCTCCCCTCTCAGCACATTTTGAAAGTTTTTGAAATCGTTCTCCATTCAAACCTTCAACCTCTTGATAAGTCCAGGACCTTTCTGAACGAGTCTTCAGCCTCTGCTGAACGATAATTCAAATTATTTTCACTTAAAAAGCCATTATTTTTATTCAAGTGAAATGAAGATCTTTTCATTCCTAAACTCTATAAATAGGACCTAGTACCTAGCCATTTATTCATCTATTACTCTAAGTTCAGAGGCTGCAAGTTGCTAGGTGAGTGTGAGAGTGTAAACACTTGGGTTGGGAATTTTAAGCTTGATCATCATAAGCTTATCAAACACTTGGGAAGTAAGGTTTTATAGCATTTCGGTTCAATGTTTAGATTGGTCTTATAAGTCTTCAGGTATTTCCACACTCTAGTTCAATTGATATTATTTTATTTAAGTTCTCATAGTCTTCTACTCAGCCTTCTAACCTTATTCTTTATTTTGGTTAGGAAATCTAAGAACTTGCACATAAGTTTTTGGTAAGTATATTCTCAATGGTATAGTCCTTCCATTCTTTTCATTTCTTTTCTTCAATATACTCACTCTGTTACAATTGGTTTTTAGGAGTGTTCCAAAGTCCCAACTCTGTCCTCATATCCCGGTAATTTTGGTAAGGAAAATAGGATAGGATTTATGTGTAATATGCTTTTATATGTTATCCTATGGTTTTTATGTTATGAAATATGTTATGTTAAGTATGTTTGTAGGCTTGGGCGTATGACCTATATGACTAACAAGCCCCAAATAGATTATGGGCATATGACTTGCTTAGCTAGCAAGACCCCACTAATCTAATGGTCATATGGCTTGTTTAGTCTATGGGACCCCAAGTAATAATGGCCATTATAGTATGTATGTGATATAAGTGTTATGTTATGTTTTATGTTTTTTTATGAAATTTATGTATATGGACTATGTGTTAGATTTTTCCTTGCTGGGCATTAGGCTCACTCCTTTTTGTTTATTTGTGTAGGAAAATAGTCTTAGTGGCGGGAAAGGTTCTTGGAAGCTTGGGGAATGTGTATTGAGGCAGAATGGATTCAAGGAGTCGAGAGTTTCGGTTTCGAGGATGTAGTTTTTGTTTTCTTATGGTTTTTATATGTATCTTTCCGCATTTTATTATGTAATCTCTTTTTAATTATGTCATGTTTTGATTTTAAAACAATGGGATCCCATATTCTAACTTAAATTTTATGTAAGTTTAACTTTTATTTTTACAAGTTTCTTAATAAAGTTATGGTCTTTTCACTTGTAAGTTTTATTAAGGATTAGTGTTTATGTATAGTTTTTGTTAATGGTCCAAAAGTCTAGAGTAATTGGGTCATTACAAAATCTCACTTTCAATTCTTAAAATCCTAAGAACATAAACACCTAATTTAACCACTCAGAACTCAAACTCCAATCACCAATTCATGAGACAAAGCTTACCTTCTTGATAGAACCATTCCTCAAGCTGAAAACCCAGCTGATTCCAAGGATCTTCCAAGCTCAAATCCAGCCTAACCATCAATTGAACACACCTCAATAACTCAGCTGAAACTCAAGTTCTAACCACAGAAAGAAAGAAATTCATGCTTACCTTAGCCCTGGTTTAACCCTTGATTGTCCACTGAGCTAATCCTCAAAGTTGCTCCTGAATTCCTCTAAGTTTCCAGCAATTCTTCAGCTCTAATTCCCCAATTTTCCTTTGAATGTTTCTTCCCTTGAGAATGAGAGAGAGAGAGTAACCAACTGAGTAGAAAATAATATCGATCTAATTCTTTCTAAAGGCTTCCTAGGTTTGTCTTACTCGTTAAGTTTATCCCAAGGCTTGGGATGCCAGAACCGTCCCCGAGGCCAAAATGGTAAAATCCCCCAATATTCCCGCCTAGACATCCTAACCTCAAATATATCTTCATATATTTATTTTCATGACCCGATAGTCTAAATCGCTACCCGATACCTAAAATACCCCTGACTTGACCAAAGTCATATCTTAAGTCTCGTTGTGACTTTTCTCGCTATCTGACCCTAGGATCGTCTCGAGTTGTGCTCTAAGAACCTGCCCACATAATAATGTGGTTCTCACATATATCACATTAATATTTCATATTATATCATAATATCATTAATAATCATATAATCATTATTAATCACATATTCACACATTTAAGTCAATCATATTCACTCTAATCCCATTTATGCCCTTCCGGCACACTAATCAAGGCCCTTAAGCCTTATTAGCGAATTTGGGTCGTTACAGTTAAGTTCTTTGATTAGCTTTTCTTCCTTTTCTCTTTTGAATTCTAATTCTGGCTCTTTTCTGATTCTGATTCGATTTTGAATTCAATTTTGAATAAAATACATAGGAAAGAGTGAGTTAGGGTGGGGAGCAGCAAGGATATGTTTGAAAGAGAGAAAAGAGGAGGAAGGATTAAGAATCTCTGTGGGCCCAGCATTAAGAAGGATTAAGAGCTTCACAGAGTGTCATCCACACACACTCGGCCACTGCTAATTATTTTATTAACTCATCATCCTTTCCTTTTTTATTTTTTACTGTTACAAGCCCAACGACCAAGGAACGAAGCCTTGTGCTTATGATAACATATGACCATGGAATATATTCTTACAAAATATATATTAAGAGAAAAATTAATAATATGATAACCATATCTGCCCAAAATTTAATATATAAAGAATTTTTGTACTTATTGTATCATTTAATTTTAATTTTGTATTAATCTTTTAGGTATTGATTATATTCTTTAGGTTGTGGATCGAATTGGAAAGGAGCATTTCAAAGTTAAGTAACTTGATTATTAATTGCAAGAGGTACAAAAATATGTTTTCTGAACTTTTTTATTAATATCATACAAATGTTAGAGGAGTTTGAATATCTTTAATATTCTTTCATAGAGAACTAGGTTCCGAGATTAAAATTGTGTGTTGCGGTGATTACGGAAGGTTGAAAACTTGTGTGTCTTAGAGAAGTAGGTTTTGGAATTTTTTTTTGTGTGTTGCGGTGATATAAGGAAGAAAAATTATTGTGTGTTGTTTGAATTTTTTTACTTGGTATTGATAGATGGTTAGTAACTTTTATATGGGAAAGATGTCAGATTTTACATAGAATTATGTATTATCTTCTTACAAATAAATTGTGTTTTCTTGAATGGGTTTGATTATATTGATAGATATCTCACCTGGGGTGTGAATAAGGGTAGTATTCACGCCCCCAACCTTAGGGTTTGAATGATAAAACATTATACATATAAGTTGTGATTAGCTTTTTTATATCTATGCTTATGATATGCAGATGGATAAAACTTGGATCCATCTTAACAAGTTATATAAATGCTTGTTCAACATTAATCGATATGCAATCCAAGATTATGATAGTATTATTTGATTGATTTGATAGGGAAGATGAGAAAGACAAAATGATAACTGGGCCAATTTGAATTAATATTATGCACCATTTAATTAAAGTTCTAAGGTCACTTGAGTATAGATAGTTGTAGTAATGTGTGTAATATAATAACTTGTTTATTATTCAAACTCAATTATTGTAAATTTGGTTATGCATCATGATATTATTGACTATTTTAGATGAATGGTATGATATTTCATGACCTCATTAGTTTTTCTTTTCTGTTTTATTTATCGGATTCAACAGGTGAAGTGCAAAAGAAATATGATTTGGAAGGCTTTGGTGTGCTGACATTTGGAAGATCATGAATTCCTACCTTTACTTTTGAATATGCAACTATTTAAGACTATTTTGTTGACTATTGTGAGAATGTTTTGTTTATGTTAGTTAGGTAGTGTTGAATATCTTAAGACTTTTGGATTATTTTTTAGATAATCTTGAATGTATTTTGACACAATTATTTGGTTATATGTGTTATGAACCATATACTTGGTACTCAAAAATATATTTGTACAATGTTAAGGGTGTCTTTAAGTATATTAAATGAAGCGGGTTTGAATTAAAGCAATAAAAAATAATTATAATGTACAGGTTTATATAAAAATAATTCAAGCTTATCCAAATATTAGAATAATACAAAAAATGTGTTATTGTATCTTTTACAATAACACTGGTTTATAGTATAAAATTATGTTATGCAAACTATTTTTTATAATGCAGAAAGTGTGTTATTATAAAGTGTATCATAACACTACTTTATAAGTACAAAAAAGTGTTATATAATCAATTTATAAATAGCATAATGAAATACTTATCTAACTATTAAAATAACACAACAAAAGTGTTATCGTAGGCTATACCATAACATATGTCTATAACCATGGAAAAGTGTTATGCAAAGTTCTCCGACCTACTATAACACCACTTTCCTTAACACATCAAAAAGTGTTATGGTATATATTTGATAATACTTTTTTGGTCTTATTGAAAGTATTTTTTTTGTAGTGCCTCGGCGTGTCGATCCTATGAGTTACGTCTTAATATCCTTAGTAACACGGGTTACGTCTTCATATCCTTAGTAACCCCTTTGTTGTGTCGCGTTCAACACGCTAACAACCATTACATATCATTTAACATACATAAATACATGCAATCCAGTCATATCAAAGCCAAGGAAAAATACATGATTTCTTACATTCATCATATCATATCAAAATAGCATTTCATACATGGTACATCATCATATATATATCATTTATCCTTATACAAGCTAAGCTTACCGTTCATAGCATAAACAAATAGAATTCTATCTAACTTCCTTACCTCAAGTCCAAGCAAAACAAAAATTGACAAACTTCACAATGAGCCTATAACCATAATCAAATAGCATTGTTTCGCATCACATAAGACTTTCTTGTGCCCAACTCATATACCCCATGTGTGCATGGGCATGCACACATGGTGAAAACTACACATATTTTCCAAACATGCATATTTACACATAAAATTACCAAAAGAATAATGCAAACTATACCCATTTTACATGCTTGGATTTTAATTAAAAATCATATGGTTGAATATTAGACATATTTTTTAACGTAAATGTGCATTTGCATGCGACATGCATACGTGGGAACGTTGTTAAAAACGATAATTCCTACGTGCTTATTTTTATCATTTTCAAAATAAGGATTTAGCAACGTACTTTCTTACCATTATTTATCTATTTAAAATCACTGAGTTGATTAAATCTCTTAAAACATTATTTTTATTTCATAAAAATAATTTATTTAGCTATTTAAAAATATAATAAATCCATTTATTATTTTTAAATTACATAGAAATAATAAAGGTTTGAAATTATTTAAAATACTTATAATTATCATGTTTCCTTATAAAATAACAATTTTATTTAAATTAATAAAATTACAAACTGATGTGAGAAAAATATAAATTTTAGAAGTGAGAAAAATATATTTTGCTTTTCTTATTTTAAGAATAAATTTTAAGTAGTGTAAATTCATATTTGATAATCAAATAATTAATTTTAACTTATTAACTAAACTTTCAACCACCATTTAATTTATTTAAAAATCACAAGTGAATTAATCTCAACATTTTTTTAATTAAAATAAAGAAAATCATATCTATTAAAATGAACACTCATGGTTACTTTTAAAATATAATTTTTAATATTTACATAGTTTAGGTGTTATATTATTTCACAAACACACAACTTTCCTTTTAATTAAAAGACTTTCCAATATTTTTACCGAAATTCCAGCAACAAAATAAACTCTAAAAAATCACCATCTTGAAATTAAAATCTCATATTTCCTCTAAAAATATATAAAAAAACATGTAGGTATTCATTTGAGTAAAAAAAACACCATTTTAATGTATATTAAAATTTCCTTTAATTTCTTAAAAACATCACAGCACTTGCAAAATCATTTAAGCATGCAAAATCATTATTTTCATCATATTCTAAACCATTTAAACACCAAAATCAGCAAACTTAACAAATCAAGAATTCATCTTTTACATCATGCTTCACAAGATTTACATAATAACCATACATGTTTAAATCTATACAAATAAATCACAAACCCTAGCATGTTCCTAATATGCATGGGTGCCTCAAAAATCAAACAACTCATCATGCATTACACCCTTTTAGCCAAATCCCTCATCATCATCTCATGTTTTCTTTTTGCATCTTACAAGATCATGAAAAAAATATCACAATCCCTAAACATACCCCTAGGCCGAAACACACCTAGGATTCAATCAACAAAATATATCACCAAATTCTCATGCCTTATAAGAACCAAATCATTAGGTCTACATCAAGAACATACAACAAGATTCATTATTAAAACTCATCATGATTTAAAAAAAAATAATCATCTCTCAAAACCAAAGGTGTGATTTTCAAAGTTTATGAGAAAACAAGAACCCTAGAGCATGAATCCAACATAGCACATGAAAAAAAAATATGATTGAATCCCCTGCACATGCATTGCCGTAATCCCTATAGGCAATCATACATAAATCAAAACTAACAAACAACCATCAATCAAAGGAGAACAAAACAATATATCATCATTCTCAAAAAATATTCTCAAATCACAAGAAACAAAAGATAAGAACAACAAAACCATAAGACCAAAAAATGGTTTACCCATTACCTCTCTTGCTAGAACTCAAGGACCAAAACAATGGCCACCACCTTTGATCAAGCTCTCCTAAGGATTTCGAAAATCAAAACAAAGAGAAGGAGGGAGTTCTTAGCATCAAGAAAATAAAGATATATTTTAGAGGATTCAAACCATAAACTTAAGAACACTTACCCAAAACATTCAAAATCCTCCTATTATCTTCTCCTTCTTTCTCTTCTCTCTCTCTCTCTCTCTCTCTCTCTCTCTAGTTCTTGTGCTCTCCCTCTCTCTCTCTTCTCTCTTGCACGCTAGCCTAAGGAGCATAATGGCTCTCTATTTTCTTTCTTCCCTTTTTATCTAATCCTAGCTAATAATTGCCTAAGGGAAAAATTGGTAAGTTTCCTCATTGTGTTTATTTTCTTTTAATTTTTATTTAATTTTATTTTCACTTAATTGGTAGGAAACAAAGATGACAACCTCCCATACCCTTTATAGCTATTGTCTTCAATTTAATTGCCAAATAAAATAGGAATAGAATCACTCTATTCCCCACTATGCTTCACACGCCCAAGCTATTTCTTCTTCTTATTTTTTTCTTTCATTTTGATTATCTAAAAAATATTTATAATGAAAGAAAAACAAGAGTGTGTAGAAAATTCCATTCTAGTGCACCATGAAACAATGCACATGCACACATTCAATCACTAGGGTGCATCACTACATATCATGCACCTTGATGCATTCAATCTAAACTCATTTTATTCACAAAATAAAAATAAATAAAATAAATTAACAATTAACAATTAATAATTAAATTCAAAAAATTCTACCAAACAATTCCAACAATTAATTGAAACAAATAAATAAAATAATTCACAACACTTAACAATTAAATTAAATAAAACACAATTTAATAAATAAATTTGGTGCTCTACATCCATGGTCCCCACATAACTTTTGAGTAAATCATCTAGAATGTCTCAATTAATTGATTTAATTATCAATTAGGATTTTTTCAAGTTGACTAGGTCAATTTTGGAAAATCTTACAGAGATACGAGATTTAGAGAATGAAAGAGAATCTTTGTGAAAATTTATTAATATTGATAAATTGGTGTCAATATAAATAAATAATATTAAATCAAGTTTCAAATTATAATTAGTTAATTTGAATAAGAATTTATTTAATTAATTAAAAGATAAATAAATAAAAAAAGTTTTGATTTTAGGCCCAATTGAATTTAAATTCAAAACAAAGAGATTGAGTCCATGTCTATTTATGGCAGCCCAAGGCTTTTATTTTTATTTATTATTTTTAATTAATTTAAATTTAAATAAATCCTATTAAGTTGCCTATATAAGGAATATGATAGCTAGGGCTTCAGAAGTCAATCTCACTTGATTCATTGAGTAAGTGAAAACCTAGACAATCTAATTCATTCTTAACCACTATCTCTTCTTCTATTCTAGATCTCTATCTCATGTGTTGAGAACCAGCCCACACTAGGTCTAAGTTGATCAAATGCTTGGTGATGAAGACTGTGTTGTTGATCTAGTTCAATCTCTTGATAATACTCTACTTTAGAAAGGAATCAAGGGTTAGAGCGATTGAAGGATGGAGTTATTCCACTTTTGCTGCATAATGTATGTGTTTTACTTTACTCTTTATTTGTATCAATTTCATAGAATCATGTTCTATGAATTTGCATCTTTGTTTGATATTATGTAAATTGAGTGAAAACAAACAAAGATCTTGTTATATGTATTTCCTACACATGTAAGAAGTCCAGTTTAACACCTGTGACATAAGAGTCCGGTTAAACCCCATGACACGTAAGTAAGTAAGTTCCAGAATCAAATCTCTATGACTAAGAAAGTATGTCGAATTCTTCTGGGAGTCTGGGTAACCAGTGCAACTAGTTTATGTTGGGAAAATCTTATACAGGATCTAGTTTATTTTCATGTAAATATTATATTAAACAAATTAATATAAGAAAACCTAGAACATGTTTCTAAAATTGAATTCAAACAGAAATAATGATAAGAACACTTACATTATACGCAGCAGAATGATTTGAGTCATTCCTTCAGTTTCTCTAACCCTTGTATCCTTTATGTCGCGGGGTATCACCAAGAAACTGAACCATTCTTCAATTTTCTTCATGGCCTTCCAAAGTTTCCTTAGAATCACCTAGACTAGAGTGGGCGATTCTCAACACATGAGATAGATACAGAGAGAAGAAGAGAAAAGAATATTGAGGCTTAGAAAATGACTTGTGCTGTAGAGAGAATCTAAACACTAGAGCATCAAGAATAGATCTTCTGATTTTCTGTCAGATGGTCTTTCTGCAATCTCAAACATCTATTTTCAACTCTCACTTAGCATTCATTTTATAGGCTCAGTTAGGTCATTTATTTTAATTAAAAATCAATAAAATAATAGATAATATTAGCTAATGGTCAAAATTATCATGGGCTTTAGGCCTGTGAAATTTCCCATTTAATTATAAGCCCGTTGGACTTAAAATCAAGACCCGTATTATTTTCTATTGATTACTTAATTAAATAATTATTTTAAATCATTTATCAAATTAATTATTTATATTTTAAACCTTGATTTAAACTTATTTATAAATTTAGATATCAATTTATCTTAATTAATAAATCTGCCATAATTTCTCTTTTCTTCTCTAAATTACATAACTCTGTGAGACTATCCAAAATTGACCTGGTCAACTTTTATAATTCTAATTGATAATTAAATCAATTAATTGAGACTATCTAGATGATTTTATCCAAGGTACAGTGGGGACCATAGGCCTATGAAATCAAGCTCCAATAAGTTATCATAAATTTACTAACTTATTAATTTGTCGTGACTCCACTAAAGACTCATAATTGCACTATTGAATTCATAGAACGCTCTATAAGCAATATAGATATGTTATTAATGATCCATTATTACAACTATAATTGTCACTCAATCCTCTATAGAGGGTCTACAGAGATAGGACTAAAATACAGTTTTACCCACCATTGTATTTTATCCTTAAAACACTTAGTTCTTTGTAAATGATATTTCAATATACTAATATTTATTACTGAAATGAGATCTCTATCATTTAGCACCTTGAACCAAACTAAAGGGAAACCATCATTTCACTTCTTCATCAGAAGCTATAGATGTTCATATCTATGATTAACCCTCCCACTTAATTGTACTACTGTGTTCCCATAATGTAAGTATGGGCTAGTCCGTAGGGTAAGCTTGTAATGAACAAGTTAAAGAACTCAAATAATACAATAAATTAGAATACTAACCACTCAGAATTGAGATTGAATTGACCTATGGTCAACTATATGATATGACTAGAATAGATAATAACGGTAAGTTAACTTATATCATCTACTGTCAATATCGGTCCAGTCTGATGTAACAAATACATCCGATCTTATCTACTTTACTAATGTTCTGGAAAGAACATAACACTGCTATGTGTAAGTAGATCATATTTTAGATTGGCAAGTCAATGTAAATCCTGTGCACCGACTAATCTTAGGACTAACTTATGTTGAACATATAATCATATTTATATTCAAATGTGATGACGTCGCCATAAATATGATTAGCTATATGCTTAGGATTTTATAGAAGTTTATATTAAACAAATAATCATGAAAATAAAACAAGTGAGCAAAGTGATTGACCAAGTCAAAAATTGATTTCTATTCATTTAATGATAATAAAATGAGATTACAAATAAATTGGGTTTTAATTAGGGCATAAAACCCCACAAACTCCCACTTGCACTAATTGAAACTAATGCCTTAATTCTACTAATCCCATTTTCTTGATATGCTTATCAAATGTAGCTTATGGTAGTGTCTTTGTAAACGGATCTACAAGATTATCTTCAGATGTAATCTTCATAACCTTCACATCTCCCCTAGCCACATATTCTCGAATTATTTGATACTTCCTTTTTATATTCTTACTCCACTTGTGACTTTGAGGTTCTTTCGAGTTGGCTATCGCTCTTGTGTTATCACAAAACAACACAAGCGATTTATCCATTTATGGAATAACACCAAGATCTAAATAGAACTTCTTTAGCCAGACTATTTCCTTAGCTGCTTCTGACACATCTATGTATTCAGCCTCCATGGTGGAATCTGAGATCACAGACTGCTTTACACTTCTCCATACCACAACTCCACCCCAAGAGTAAACACCATTTTAGAAGTAGACTTCCTATCATCGATATCATTCTGAAAATCTGAATCGATGTAGCCTACATGGTTCAGAACACCACCCTTGTAGACTAACATATAATCCCTAGTTCTCCTTAAATACTTCTGGATATGCTTAACTGCTATCCAATGTTCCGGTTCTGGGTTTGACTGATACCTGCACACTACTCCCTTTGCATAGCAGATATCTAGTCTAGTCCACAACATAACATACATCAGACTTCCAACTGCAGATGCGTAAGGAACTTTTCTCATTACATCTTCCTCTTCAGGAGTCTGGGGAGACTGCTTCTTTGAAAGATGAATTCCATGGCGGGACGGTAGACGTCCTTTCTTGGATTTTGTCATTGAGAAACGTTCAAGCACTTTATCAATGTGAGCTACTTGAGATAGAGCTAAGAGTTTGTTCTTTCTTTTCCTAATGATCTGGACTCATAGAGCATAACTTGCATTACCCAAATCCTTCATCTGGAATTGAGTGCTCAGCCAATTCTTCACATCTAATAATTTCTTAACATTGTTTCCAATGAGTAAGATATCATCTACATAAAGAACCAGGAATACCACCATTTTATTTGCCTTCAGTTGGTAAACACAAGGCTCTTCAATATTTTGTTTAAAGCCATAGGTTTTGATTGTTTCATCAAACCTTAGATTCTAGGAACAAGAAGCTTCCATAAGTCCATAAATAGACATATTCAACTTGCAAACTTTTCCTTCTTGTCCAGCTACTTTAAATCTTTATGGTTGATCCATATAAATGATTTCGTCAAGCTTCCCATTAAGAAAAGTTGTCTTGATGTCCATTTTCCAGATCTCATAGTCGAGAGTAGCTGCTATGGATAAAATGATGCGAATGGACTCGAGCATGGCTACCAGATTTTTAACGACCCAAAATTGCTAATAAGGCTTAAGGGCCTTGATTAGCGTGCCAGGAGGGCATAATTGGTATATGTGTGATTTAAATGTTTAGATGCATGATTAATATGATTATATGACTATGTGACATGCATGTTTGTGAGTATTAGATTTGCATGTGGGCCCTTTATAACTTATAAGGGCATAATTTAAACCTTGATTTAAACTTATTTATTAATTTAGATATCAATTTATCTCAATTAATAAATCTGCCATTCTCTTTTCTTCTTTAAATTACATAGCTCTGTGAGACTATCCAAAATTGACCTGGTCAACTTTGATAATTCTACTTGATAATTAAATCAATTAATTGAGATTATCTAGATGATTTTATCCAAGGTACAATGGGGACCATAGGCCTATGAAATCAAGCTCCAATAAGTTATCATAAATTTAACAAATAAATTTACTAACTTATTATTAATTCGTCGTGACTCCACTAAAGACTCAGAATTGCACTATTGAATTCATAGAACACACTATAAGCAATATAGATACATTATTACTTAACCATTGTTACAACCCTAATTGTCACTCAATCCTCTATAGAGGGTCTACAAAGGTGGGACTGAAATACAGTTTTACCCATCATTGTATTTTATCCTTAAAACTCTTAGTTCTTTGGAAATGATATTTCAGTATACTAATATTAATTACTGAAATGAGATCTCTATCATTTAGCACCTTGAACCAAAATAAAAGGAAACCATCATTTCACTTCTTCATCAAAAGCTATAGATGTTCATATCTATGATTAACACTCCCATTCAATTATACTACCGAGTTCCCAAGATGTAAGTATGGGCTAGTCCGTAGGGTAAGCCGGTAACGAACAAGTTAAAAAACTCAAATAATACAATCAATTAGAATACTAACCACTCATAATTGAGACTGAATTGACCTAAGGTCAACTATATGATATGAATAGAATAGATAATAATGGTAAGTTAACTTATCAATTGTCAACATCGGTCCAATCTGATGTAACAAATACATCCGATCTTTTCTACTTTGCCAATGTTCTGGTAAGAACATAACATTGTGATGTGTAAGTAGATCATATCGTAGATTGGCAAGTCAGTTTAAATCTTGTGCATTGACTATTCTTAGGACTAACTTATTTTGAACATATAATCACATTTATATTCCAATGTGATTACGTCACTATAAATATGATTAGCTATATGATAAGGATTTAATAGAAGTTATATTAAACAAATAATCATGAAAATAAACACATGTGAGCAAAGTGATTGACCATTTCAAAAATTGATTTCTATTCTTTTATTGATAATAAAATGAGATTACAAAGAAATTGGGTTTTAATTAGGGCATAAAACCCCAACAGTTTACACCCATTGACGCTATGGTTAGATATGTTAAGATGTACTAAGATATGTTACGCTATGGTAAGATATGTTAAGATGTACTAAGATATGTTAAGCTATGCTAAGATATGTGAATATATGTTAAGTTATGTTGAAGGTTCCTCCAAAACCCTAAGTAAGTATGTATGCACGTTAAGATATGAATGACTAAGTATGTATGTTAAGATATGAATGATTAAGTAAGTATGTATGTTGAGATATGACTGAGTAAGTAAGTATGTATGTTGCCAGTTAAGACTATATGTATGCTTTGGGTATTTCTGCGTGCAGCTGTACCTTTAGGATATGAATTTTAGGTATGATGCATGGCCATAAGTTTTCCAGGACGTTCACATGTTCTTAAATTGTATGTTAGGGTTCGGTTTAATCAGAATCCTATTCTTGGTTGGTTATTTTCCTAGTTATAGTTAGTTTAAGTTCTTGCTTCGTTTATGTGGTTATGTTTGTTAAGTTGTTCTTACTAAGCATTTCGTTTACCTAGTTGTTTCGTGTTGCAGGTAAGCTCAAAGGCAAAGTGGATTAGTGAGCGCTGGAGTTTATCTGCGAGGATGTACATGTTAACCGAACTTTTGGGAATTTATGTTTTGGGGACTAGAACCCATATGATAACTAAGAAATTATTTTGGGCTTGTTGAATGTGTTAAAATTGTGACACTATAATTTACTTTTAAGTATGCGCATACTTTCGAACTCTTTCATGTTTTGAAATGTTTTTATATGAATTTTCTGTTACCTTATTTTAGAAAATGGTTATGTTTTTTCGCAAATTATGTTAAAATATTTTACGAGACGTTACAGTTAGTATTAGAGCACCAGGCTAAACTAGTTCTGTAAATAAACCCACATGTACATTTGCAAAGATAGACCAGCACTCACTATAAGTAATGTCTTAAGTTTCGTTCATGCGATTTCTATGTGCATACCTAGTTGAATTCTATAAATTTTAGGTTGCATGGCTGAGCAACCCGATGTAGATAACCTCTTCCTAGAGGATCCACTTATAATATATACCTTAGGGCAAAAACTGTGATTTTATCAGAGTTTCCATAGCGCTCGTCCCTGCATATTCACTGGGGAAGTTGACATGACGACTGGTCTTGGACTCATTCACTGGCAATCATCTTTGAGGAAATGGAGATTCCTCTGAGCTTCATGGTGAGATTGGCCAGCTTTTACCAGCGAGATGAGGCTTTTCGATGGTTTCAGATAAGGCATCTGAGACTGGCCATTACCTCTTGGCTAGAGTTTCAGGCATCCATTGAGCTTGCAATTGGACCATTTGATGACGTATCAACATGGTATGTGGAGTTATGTGAGCGTCTGATAGTGCAACGCATTCATAACGCAGTAGAGGGTGATCGATGGGCATAACTTAAGGATAGGGTTGTGGTAGATCAAAACCCTGGAGTGGTCATGGAGGCTGAAGTTGAACTAGAAGAAGAAGATCCCAAAGAAGACCTCGATGAGGATCTGGCTGAGGGCCAGGAACACGAGGCAGCTGGGAATGGCATGGATTGGGAAGTACCTGAGAGTTCAGATGAGGATTTGGATGGGGACATGCATGTCGATTAGGATAGTGATCGTTCGTCTTATTATTTTTTGTGAAAAACACTATGGTTTTCAAATTTCACTGTTTTGTATCACTTTTGATTAAGGGTTCTATGCTAGAAACCCTGAGCCCCGACTAGGGTTAGATTCCCTTCCTAGTTACCTTGTAACTCCTTTCAAGCTTTCCGTTGACTGCTGTAATGACCCAAGTACTCTAGACTTTGGACCATTAATGAAAACTACACATAGACCCTAAATCCTTAATAGAACTTACAAGTGAAAAGATCATAACTTTATTAAAACTTGTAAAAACAAAGGTCAAACTTACATAAAATTTAAGTTAGGATATGGGATCCCATTGTTTTAAAAAGGAAAAACATAACTTAATAATAAAAAGAGATTACATAAATAAGTGCGGAAAAATACACATAAACCATAAATAAAGACTTCATCCTCGAATCGAAACTCTCGGCTCTTTGAATCCATTCCGCCTCAATACACATTCCCCAAGCTTCCAAGAACCTTCCCCGCCACTAAAACTATTTTCCTGCACATATAAACAAAAAGGAGTGAGCCTAATGCCCAGCAAGGAAAATCTAACATATAACCATACACATAAATCTCATAACGTAACATAAAACATATCATAACACTTATGTCACATACATACTATAATGGCCATTATTACTTGGGGTCCCATAAACTAAACAAGTCATATGCTCATTAGATTAGTGGGGTCTTGCTAGCTAAGCAAGTCATATGCCCATAATCTATTTGGGGCTTGTTAGTTGTATAGGTCATATGCCCAAGTCTACAAACATACTTAACATAGCATTTTTCATAACACATATTCATAAGATAACATATAAAATCATATAACACATAAATCCTATCCTATTTTCCTTACCAATATACCGAGATGGTGAGAACAAAGTCGGGATTTTGGAACACTCCTAAAAACCATAATATAGAGGTGAGTATACTAAAGAAAAGAGATGGAAAGAATAAACTACACCATTGAAACGATACTTATCAATGAAAACCTTAAGTTCGAAGAACTTAGATGCCTAAGAATAGAAAAGACTGAGTTAGGATTTGAGTAGAGAAGAACTATAAGAATCAATACAGAAAGGAACTAGAATTAGGAATACCTTGAATGCTTCTATGACCGAACTATACCTCGAAACTGAAATACACTATAACCTTACTTCCCAAGTGTTTATTAAGCTTATAATGATTAAGTTTATAACCCCAATCCAAGTGTTTATCACTCTATAGTCTCACTAGCACATGGAAGGCTCTGATCAATGCTTGAAGAATGAATGAAAAGACTTGGTGCTAGGTCCTATTTATAGAGTTTTAGGAATAAAAATCTTCTTTTTGGCTTTGAATAAAAATAATAAATTTAATTGAAAATATTTGAATATCCTTCAGCCAAAGGCTTAGGAATTGGTCAAAAATTTTAGAAAGATTTAAGGATTCAAAGCTTGATTTTTAAAATAATAAAAACAAATAGAATCCTAACTTCTAACTCCCTAAATCTCGTAACTCTAAACTCCCCTTCAGTAAAATCAACATATCTGGAGTTGTAGAACTCTGATTTAGACTCTCTTTATACCGTTAGAAAGCTAATTAAATTATCTACAACTTTTAAAAAATAATATTTTTCGAAATTCATAATATAACTGGGTCAAAAACAGGTCGGAAGTTACAGTACCCTAAAGTTACGAAAAATCTATTTACATCCTAATCCACAAATAAATAAAATTGTGACAAATATCATGCTCCTCTCAGATTTTGGTGAAGACTAAGTCTTATATTTCTCTTATTTTATCATTAAAATAATAATTCTTTAATAATCATAACCTTAGGAATAACCATGCTCATGACAAGTGTCATATTCTTATTAGCTCTATCTAAACCTTAGGTTATAATAATTATCATATTAATAACCAGCAATATTAATCAAACCTTATGTTATAATTAATATTCTTAAACTATAGGTTAAACTTATAAAATCCATAACTATTGCTAGGAGTTTCCAACTAAGTCCCGGCTTGAACCAAAATCCATAGTAATGAACATACTATAACTAATACTAGCTATTACTACTACTACTACTACTACTACTACTACTAGTACTACTACTACTACTACTATTACTATCTAACTAGCTAAGTAAATTCTGGGACTCTACAACTACTATGTTATGGTTTGATATGTTTAAATGCAATCTTTTGTCTAATCGTTGAGTTATATGATTGGTTGTTGATCACTTGTAACGAGTAGCATGCTTATGCTGCTACTAGCTTGTTACTTTTAGTAATCACTCATTGTTGTCTATATATATGTAGGAACTTTTCATGGCTCCTAATTCTAGAGCCAGGGCAGGCCGTCAAGCTGATAATACACAAGACCCAGTAGAGAAATAGGCTATGAACCCATAAGCTCCAGTAGGCCGAGGCCAAGGTCGAGGTAGAGACCGAGGCTGAGGTTGAGGCCGAGTGAAGGGCCAAGGTCGAGGTCGGGGCTGAATCAAGGACCTGACCTTGCTGCTCAGTTAGAGGAGATCTGTAGGGACATTGAAGTTTAGAATGATCACATTGAGAAGGGCTATAAGAGATAGGTGGACTCTGATGCTCGCCAAACAGAGATGTTTCAAACATTACTCCAACGCCTCCCAGCAGCCTCGTCTAACAACCGGAACGAACTAGAAGTAGTTGTGGTTGAAGTAGTGAACCAGGATCCACCGACTAGTGGGGCATGGATTGAACCATAGGTTGAGACACTGAAGGGTTCCCCAATAGAAACCCATCTCTGAACGGTCTGGTCGCCAGAACCCACCCAGCTTTGAAGGTACTGTTGACCCAGTGGTGGCAGAAGAGTGGATTAGCATATTAGAAAGGACCTTCGATTTCATCAAAATTATTGAGCATGAAAAGGTGGTTTGTGCAATTTATATGTTGAGAAAAGATGCCTGCATCTAGTGGGATGCTGCAAAGAAGGGTCATAATGTGGTCAAAATAGAATGGCCAGAATTCCTAGTCTTGTTCAAATCTAAGTATTACAGCCGTACCGTGATTGACCACAAGGTGGTAGAGTATACGACTCTGAAGTAAGGAAATTTGAGTGTTTAGGAATATACCAGGAAGTTTGATCACTTATGCATATTCGCACTGGATCTGATTAGTACCGAATCAACTAAAGTATGGAGATTTATGAGAGGACTTCGAGGAGAGATCGAAACACTTGTGGACACTGAGAAGACAATCCTGGAAACATATGCAGAAGTAGTGGAGCGAGCTCTTTGCCAAAAGTCATGGTCTGGGCTGGAAAGGAAGGAATCCCAGAAGTTTGATGAAAGAAAGTTTACCTTTGGTAATTTGGGTCAGACTCGAGCTAACCAGAATGGCTCCAAGGGAAGGTTTTCCCCTAGGATCAATCGCAATAAAGGGAATTTGGGAGCCCCAGGAGGCTCAAGGGTGAGTAGTAATGGGAATAACAAGAGAAAAGGGGGACTGTCTAACAATCGAGCCGGGGGTTCCAACAAACAACCCAAGTGCGATTTTTAGTATTGGCCTGTTTGTGATAAGTGTGCCCATCGACATCTGGGTGAGTGTAAGGCAGGGGCATGCTATGTCAGCAGAAAACTAGGACACCTCGCTAAGAATTTCCCAAGTCTGAACTGGAAGGGCGACAACAACAAACAAAAGCATATAGGAGCCCCGCAACGGGTCTACGCTCTTACTCAAGCCAACAAAGAAGCCAGACTGTAACGCCTAGGATAGCCCAGACCGTTACACTGTGTGTTTATAAAGGTGCAAGACTTGCTAATCAAGTCATTTAGTTAGAAATGTGTTACTAAAACTGTAGTTGAACTAGGGTTTTGGCCACAAAAGCTACATTTCTGATAATCAAACATTTTTACATGGGATCCCAAAAGTAATAACGTTAAAAGACAGTCTACAAAATTCTAGGATAAAAGTACAGCTACTAGCCACTCTAAGGGCAAAACAGACATTTAGGCTATTCCCGTCCTGTACTACTCCTCGGTCGTGGCGGCTGATCAGTTGACTATGTACATTCAGCCCCAAAGCTCTCCATCTTAGGATTGGTCCACTTTGCCCTTGCCTTTACCTGCACCACGTAGCACCCGTGAGCCAAGGCCCAACAAGAAAACACAATAACAGAGCATAATCATCAAACAAACAACCAGATAACTCATACATTATAATCATATACTCAACAATCCAAATATTCACAATAGTCAAGTATTCAACATACCAAGTTCATCATCTCATACTAATAACCAATTCACATATGATAACCAGGGTCAACGCCCTTAGGTCGCACCCTCTATTTATCCCACTGACTCCGACCCGCTTAAACCGAACTCAGTGATTATCAAGCTATCCTCAGCTACCAATGATCGAGCTGCGCCCTGTGCGCAAATATTGATCATGACACTCTTAGGCCGTTTATCTCATGTCCCATGGAATAATACCATCTATGACATTATACAGATATAGGGAGCTCTTAGTCCCAACACAATCACATAACCGGGTGCAGTTTTCTTACCTTCAGATTCTGATAGCTTTGTTCAATTCAACCCTCAAGCACGATCCCGTCCGACCCCTAGCGTACACCTAGTCACAACCATAGATCAGAATCATCACCAAACCTCAATCCCAAAACCCAACCTCGGGACCAATCCCAAGCCCTCAGGAAGCCCTAATTCAACCAAACGGGGTGGTGGAATCAAACCTCGAGCCCCCAGGCAAAAACCCTAAGAAATAACCTAAAAACCCCATTTTGGAAACAGGGTAGCGCTATAGCACCATAAAGACGGTGCTATAGCGCTACAAACAGAGCCAACATGCATCCAGACACCCAGCCTAGCGCTGTAGCGCCCTAAGGCTAGCACTACAACCCTAGTCACAACACAACCAAGACTCAGGTTTTCCCCTTCGAACTTCCTCGAGCCAAAACTCTCCAAAACTCCTCCAAACCTCAACCATACCCCAAAGAAAGCCTATCAACATCTCCAACTCACCCCAAATGACCTAACCATATGAAATTCAATCTCATGCACCCCAAAATAAAGAAATCACCATGGTTGAGCTTAAAGCTCAAAACTCAGCAGAACAACAGAAATCTCAGAACTCAAAGCTAGAACTTCTTACCTTTGATGGATGAATTCGACCTAGGTTATCTTCCACACTTCCTTAGCCTTCACCTCCTCAAATCCTTAGGCTTAATTCCCTAGAATTCCCACAGAAACTCAGCTTAGAAAACCAGTTCAACACCAAAAACCAGAAACTAAATAACAACCTCAAAACCTTACCTCAAACAGATGATTAACCTCTGTCAATTCCTAAAGAAAAATCAAGGACCCTAGTTTTGAGCCTCAGCCTAAGCCTCTTCTGAATCTTAGCTCTAAATTCTAGAAAAATTGGTGAAGAAACCTCAAACCGAGAGAGAGAAGAGTCTCTTACTTTTTCCTTCTTTCCTTTTCCTTCTTTCCTTTTCCTTCTTCTTTTCTTTTCTTCAGACTTCCAAAACTTTCTACATATTCCACTAAGGCAATAAAGCCAAAAACAACACTTATCTGATTTTAAACACCAAAAGACTATATTGCCCTCCTAATTAAAACTAAGCTTTCAAACATCCTAAGGGCATTTTAGTCATTACTGCCAATTCCCACTAATTCCTTGAGTGTCTCTAATATTTACCGCTTACTTCCCAACACCTAACTAATCACCAATTATATTCCTCAATATCAAATAATCCCCAATTACCAGAAATACCCCCAGGCTCGCCCCGAGCCGAGTATAAATCCCCGCCGTGACTTTTTCGCTAAACCGCTCACTAGGATCGCCTCGAGTCACAAGCTACAAATATATCCACATAATAATGTGGTCTCAACATTTTATCACAGATATTTACATTTATGCCCTCAACGGGCCAAAATTACGAATATGCCCTTCGAATCTAATCAGGGCCTACATGCATACTAATATACATAGTCATGCATCACATATATTCAAATAGTCATATAAACATGATTTTAATCATTTAAATCACATATAATCCAGTTATGCCCCCTGACACACTAATCAAGGCCCTTAAGCCTTATTAGTAAATTTGGATCGTTACACAGACCATCTGAAATGGTGTCAGGTCAGATCTCTATTGCCCATACCTCTGCATATGCATTAATGGACACTGGTGCATCACATTCTTTTATAGCTGCCTCTTTTGTTTTAAAATTGAATAGAATGCCTGAACCTACGCTTATTTTCTGTGGGGTGTCGTTGCCTTCAGGCGAAGATATGTTGGTGCGGTCATGGGTAAGAGTCATATGGGTTTGCGTAGAGGGATGAGAATTTACAGTAGATTTGTTGATTTTAGACCTACACAAATATGATGTGATATTAGGGATGGACTAGTTATCTAAGTATGGCACCATAGTTAATTGTAAGAAGAGGATAATGGTTTTCAAACCGACAAGAGAAGAGTTGTGTACGTTCCAAGGCGCGGCTAGGGAAAATAAATTTGCGATGATCTTCGCTATGAAGGCGAGTAAGAAGTTAGGGGACGGTTGCTATTGGATATTTGGTACACGTCATGGATATGAATAAAGGAGGGCACGTCACAACCAGCTGAAGTACCCATCATATGCAAATATCCTGAAGTATTTCCCGATGACCCTTCCCGGGCTACAGCCAAAGACGACTCCATGAGAATGTGTATAGACTATCGGGAGCTGAATAAGGTGACAATTAAGAACCAGTACTCGCTACCCAGGATCGATGATTTGTTTGATCAACTCCAGGGATCATCGGTATTCTCCAAGAAAGATCTCCAATTAGGTTACCATAACCTCAGAGTTAAGGAGTCAGACATACCTAAGACAACATTTCAGACGTAGTATGGGCACTACGAGTTCGTAGTGATGTCCTTTGGACTCACCAATGCACCCGCTGCATTCATGGACCTCATGAACTGAGTGTTTAGCGAATTTCTGGATAAATTCATCATCGTGTTTATTGATGATATTTTGATATACTCGAGGAACCCAGAGGAACATGTGGTGCCTTTGGAGATGGTTCTTCAGCGTTTGAAGGAACAAAATCTTTATACCAAAATTTCCAAGTTTGAATTTTGGTTGAAAAATGTGAGTTTCTTGGGCCATGTGGTGTCAAGAGAAGGGATATCTGTGGATCCTACCGAGAATGAGGCAATAAGTCAGTGGAAACCTCCGAAAAATGTTCAAAAAGTGAGAAGTTTTCTTAGATTAGCAGGATATTATAGGCAGTTTGTAGAAGGGTTCTCGAAAATAGCTACGCCAATGACTACTCTTACTCGTAAAAATGCTAAGTTTGTATCGATCGAACAGTGTGAGAGGAGTTTCCAAGAATTAAAGATGAGGTTGACCACTGCCCCAGTCATGACTATCCCTAGTGGGATAGAGGGATACGCGATGTACAATGATGCCTTAGGACAAGGACTTGGGGCGGTACTAATAAAACATGGCAAGGTGATAGCTTATGCGTTCCGACAGCTAAAGAATTACGAAAAGATCTACCTGATGCATGACTTAGAGTTTGCTATAGTAGTGTCCGCATTAAAAATATAGAGGCATTATCTCTATGGGATACATTGTGACATTTACACCGACCACAAGAGCCTCAAGTACTTCTTGACCCAGAAGGAATTGAACATGTGGCAGTGCCGGTGGTTAGAATTATTTAACGATTATGATTGTGACATTTAATAACATCTTGGAAAGGCCAATAAGGTGACAGATGCTCTAAGTTGGCAGCTGATGGCGTACGTGATGACATTCCTAGAAATTCCCTTGGAACTGCAAGGTGATAACTCTACGTTGGATCTCGAGGATGCTTTTGGAAAATTAGCAAATCTTTTGGTACAACCCACCATTATGGAAGCCATACAAGGAGGAAAATTTTTGGAACCTTGGTATGAGAAAATCAAACATGAGGTGAGGAAGGATATGTGACCGGGATTCCACATATCGGAAGATGGGGCGTTAGGATTTAAAGGTAGAATTTGTGTTCCTGACGATGTAGAGATTAAGAAGAAAATATTCTATGAGGCACCCTCTTACGCAATGCACCTCGGTGCCACAAAAATGTACTAGGATTTAAGGAAATATTTTTGGTGGCCGAAGATGAACAAGGAAGTAGCAGAATACGTGGCTCATTGCCTCACTTGGCAAGAAACCAAAGCGAAGCACCAGCGACCAGCCGGGTTGCTGCAACTGCTAGAGATTCCAGAATGGAAGTGGGAGATGATCACAATGGATTTTGTTACTGGGCTGTCAAATACTTCTAAGGGTCAAGATACGAAATGGGTGATTGTTGATAGATTGACCAAGTCGGCACATTTCTTACCCATTAAGATAACTTATTCTATGGATAAGTTAGCAGACTTATACATGGCAGAGATTGTATGACTACATGGAGTACCTAAGTCCATCATTTCAGACCGAGACAAATGTTTCACCTTAGCATTTTGGAAAAGGATGCAAGAAGGTTTAGGGACTCAACTTAAGTTTGGCACTACTTTCCATCCCCAAACAGACGCCAGAGTGAGCGAACGATCCAAACCCTTGAAGACATGCTGAGAGCCTGTGTACTCAACTTCCAGAGGTTGTGGAGCGAAAAACTTCCACTGATGGAATTTGCTTACAACAATAGCTACAACGACTCTATTAAGATGGCATCGTATGAAGCCCTGTATGGGAAAAACTTTCGGTCCCCGATTCTTTGGCACGAAGGCGGTGAAAGAAAATTCTTGGGTACAGAGGAAGTGGACAAAGTTATCGAAGATATCAAGAAGATTCAGGAGAGGCTGCAGACCTCCATAGATCCACAGTGAAAATATGCACACCGACGCCGAAGACCCTTGGCATTTGAAGCTGGAGATAAGGTGCACCTGAAGGTGGCTCCGTTGAAGGGAGCTCTTCGTTTTGGTAAGAAAGGAAAATTAAGTCCAAGGTATATCAGGCCTTTTGAGATAGTGGAGAAAATCGGCATGGTAGTCTACCAATTAGCTCTTCCACCTGCGTTGGCTCGAGTACATGATGTATTCCATGTATCTACGCTGAGAAAATGTGCAGAAGACCCGAGCCATGTACTTTGTTAGGAACAGTTGGAGGTGGACCCAAAACTGTGTTGCGAGGAGAAATTGGTGAGGATTCTGGATCGTAAGGATAAGGTGTTGCGTAATAAGACTATACCCTTTATTAAAGTGTAGTAGTGTAACCACGGGGTAAAAGAAGCAACATAGGAACCCAAAGATCAGATGAGGGAGTTATACCCACAGATGTTCTAAGTTTCGAGGATGAAACTTGTATAAATTATAGGTATTGTAATGCCCCGCATTTAGGACACCAGGTAAACCCTAGTCTGGGTATTTTAATTTCTTGTATTATGTATTATTTCAGGGGAACATTTTATGTTACAAGAAGTTCGTGATGTTTGAATGCCAGCCATATTGTGATAAGTGCGATTTTTTTAGAAACTGAGACCTTTGGTCGTGGACCGGGTCAAAAACCCTAATCGGGTAAAAATCTCAGAAAAAAATTCTTGATGGAATAATTATGGAAAAACTAAGTTTGAGCATAAACTTAAAAAAGAAAAATAATAGCTATAGGTTATTTTAATAATAAAATAGGATAGGTTTGGTGATGTCACATTTTATTTAAATTGATTTTTTTCACTATGAAAAATTAATGAAAACTACACACTATGCTAAATGCCTTTTTGACCTTATGTTCAAGCTTATTTGAGGATTAATAAAATTTAAATTAAGGGCACTTTGAGGCATGTGTGGCTGGTTATGTAGAGTGCTTAAGTGAGAAAATCTTGCTCAATAGAATTTCAAGGAAATAGCCATCATTATTTTCCCATGTTATCATTTTTTATGGAAAAGAAAACTAAGCTAATTTCAACACTCAATTTTACCATCCAAGACCCCAACCGTACCTCTCCCTCTCTCTTACTCCATCTGATTTTTTCAGCACACACTCATCTCTCTCAAAGCTTCCTTCTCTCTCTAGAAGTTTAGAGGACCATTGAAGAAAAAAAAAACTCTAAAAATCCTGAGGTAAAAATGCTCTAACTATGTCATTTTTTGTCCATCTCTTTTTCTGTTCTTCATGGCTAGTTTTGATAATTGTTTTCTACTTTATGAATCACCATTCATCTCAGCACCTTAAAAGTTGAAGAAGCTCCATTGAAGGTTGCACAAAAAGCTTGAACCGAGGTTAAGCAAAAGGGTGAGTTCTCTTGTTTCTTCTTACCATCTTTCTTTCCTTCGTCTTCCTATGTTGACCGAACCTTTAAGGGTTCTAAAACTCTATGTATGTTCTCACCTTATCTATCAGCTCAAACCTAGGTGTAGTTGATGCAAGTATGAGCACCATCATCTACATGCATGCAAACTTATAAGGTAATTTTTGAAAGACGTAAACCCTAGAGAAAACTCTTTTTAAGCATCCATCTCCTTTTCTTTTTTCTAGCTCTATAATCTTATTCTTAGTGGAAGGGATTTAAGTGTGTGAAGTGTTGAGAAGTGATCCGAAACCCTAAGAGTGTTGGAGAAAACTTATACAGGATCTTTATTTATTTTCATGTAGATCTAATATTAAAAAAATTAAAATGAGATAACCTAGAACATGTTTCTAAAATTGAATTCAAAGAGAAACAATGATAAGAATACTTACAGTATACGCAGCGGAATGAATGAGTCATTCCTTCAGTTTCTCTAACCCTTGTATCCTTTTGGTCATAGAGTATTATCAAGAAATTGAATCGATCTTCAATTTTCTGCACAGCCTTCCAAAGTATCCTTAGAATTACCTAGACTAGAGTGGGCAATTCTCAACACATGAGATAGATACAAAGAGAAGAAGAGAAAATGACAAAGAGGCTTAGAAAAGGAATTGTCTTTAGAGAGAATCTAAAACCTACGAGAAAATCTGACTTCTGAACTTATGAACTTGTGTTTTGACTTCTCTCTAAGCACTCATTTTATAGACTCAATTATGCCATTTAATTTAATTCAAAAATCAATAAAATAATAGCGAATTTGAAGCCTTAGGTCAAAATTATCATGGGCTTCAGGCCCGTGAAATTTCCCATTTGATTATAAGCCCACTGGACTTAAAATCAAGGCATGTATTATTTTCTATTGATTTCATTAAATAAATAATTATTTAAATCCTTTATCAAATTAATTATTTATAATTTGAACCTTGATTTAAACTTATTTATTAATTTAGATACCAATTTATCTTAATTAATAAATCAGTCCTAATTTAGCTTTTCTTCTCAAAATTACATAACTCTGTAAAACTATCCAAAATTGACCTGGTCAACTTTGATAATTCTAATTGATAATTAAATCAATTAATTGAGACTATCTAGATGATTTTATCAAAGGTACAATGGAGACCATGGGCCTATGAAATCAAGCTCCAATAAGTTATCATAAATCTAACAAATAAATTTACTAACTTATTAATTCCTCGTGACTCCACTATAGACTCATAATTGCACACTTGAATTCATAGAATGCTCTATAAAAAAATATAGTTATGCTATTAATTATCTTTTGTTACAACCATAATTGTCACTCAATCCTATATAGACGGTCTACAATGAGATGGGATAAAATACCGTTTTACTCCTCATTGTATTTTATCCTTAAAACACTTAGTTCCTTGTAAATGATATTTCAGTAAACTAATATAATTACTGAAATGAGATCTCTATTATTTAACACCTTGAACCAAACTAAAAGGAAACCATCGTTTCACTTCTTCATCAGAAGCTATAGATTTTCATATCCACGATTAACACTCCCACTCAATTATACTACCGAGTTCCTGTAATGACCAAATTTTCCAGACTTTGGACCATTAATAACTACTATACACAGACACTAATCTTAAGAAAACATACATAAGAAATAACCATAACTTTATTATAAACTGTAAAGCAAAGGTTAAATACTTGAAAATTTATTTTGGATATGGAATCCCATTGTTTTGAAAATATTAAAATAATCATAACTTTAAATCTTAAAATTCGTTACAAAACAAAGTGTGGAAAATACATGTAAAGCATAATTTTAAATGACTAGAAACAACTTCATCCTCGAATCTTTCACGCAGTCCACCGATTCCATTCTCCCTCAATACACATTCCCAAGCTGCCAAGAACCTTCCCGCCGCCATAACTATTTTCCCACACATATAAAACATAAAGGAATAAGCCTAATGCCCAGCAAGGAAAATCTACTACAAGCATGAAACATAATCATACACATACACATAAAATATGAACATATATCATATACTATAACACATATATCATAATTCTAACCCATGTACATGGTAACTATTGGGGTTTGCTAACTAAGCAACTATAAACCTCAAACTACAATAAGGTTTGCTAGTTAAGCAGCTATAAGCCCCAAAAACATAAAAATGTTGGGGTTTGCTATATAACAACTATAAGCCCAAAACATAAAAGTGTTAGGGTTTGTTATATAACAACTATAAGCCCCAAAACATGCACATATCACAGCACATAAATTCATACTATAGCATAATCATAACACTTTTATATGAACATAACACATATCACATAAGAACTATCCTATTTTCCTTACCAAAATACCGGGATGATGAGAACAAGGTCGGGATTTTGGAACACTCCTAAAAACCATTAATAGAGAGGTGAGTATTCTAAAAGAAAAGAGATGAAAAGAATGAACTAAAACATCAGGAAGATACTTACCAATAAGAACCTCAAGTTCAAAGAACTTAGATGCCTAACCAAGAATAAAGAATACTGAGTTAGGATTTGAGTAGAGAAAAACTATAAAAAAAACTAAGAAAATATACAGAGATGAACTAGGAATAGGAATACCTTTGATTGCTATATAAAAAAACTATACCTCAAAATCGAAATACACTATAAATCTTACTTCCCAAGTGTTTGATAAGCTTATAATGATAAAGCTTATAACCCCAACCCAAGTGTTTAACACTCTAAGTGTAAAGAACGCCCTAGTCTAATACTTACAAAACATTCGCATAACATAGTTTATAAAAGAATACCACTCATTATCAAAGTCTCAGTGGGGACTTGCTTAAAACCATGCAAGTTGGCGCCATAAGTTTTAAAATAAAACATAGATTTTTATGCAAAGTTCAAAGAAACAAAAATTAAATAAGTGAGTCCCACTGATAATTTAGGAAAGTCTCCTAAAACAAAACATAATTTAAATGGCGTTCTACGATGATCATTTTTCCATCCATAGGATTACCCCATGCCATACACCCCTTGATGATAGAACTCCTCACGTCACCACGCGTGCCATAAAGAAATCCTATTTGCTACCTGGAAGGAAAGTAAGGGGGGTGAGCTAAAAGCCCAGTAAGGAAGTACAAACAATAAGCAAGTAAGAATACAACAATACAAACACTAACGTCCATCTAAAACATCATGGCATATCATAACATAATCGTAACATATCATCATTGCATATCATAACGTAATCGTAATATATCATCATTTACATATCATAACATAATCGTAACATATCATCATATCACAATCATACAGCATACATGATGAGCATGGCTCGCTAGTTGTCCATGTCACCCTATGAAGTAAACAGGAGTCTCTGGTCCTTGAATAACCTCGGCGCGTCCGCCCTAGGAGTTACGTCTTTAGCTATAGTAACTCATTCGATGTATCTAACATCGTAATTTGTTTGATGTATCTAACATCGTAACTTGTTTGATGTATCTAACATCGTAACTTGTTTGATGTATCTAACATCGTAACTTGTTTGATGTATCTAACATCCATACACATATCATATTCAACATATCATCACATTATGGCATTCATATTTCATAACAATTCATTCATACAGCAGTCTTACCATTCATAGCATAAAATCATAGAATCTATCTAACTTCCTTACCTCAGGTCCAAGCTAAGAAATTTTCACAATCTTTCAACGAGCCTATATCATAATCAAAACAGCATTTCTTAGGTTCATAAAATTATTATTTTTCCCTTCCATACAACTCATGTGTGCATGGGCCATGCACACATGATAACAGTTACACATAACACGCAATTATTCTTAACTACACATAAAGCTATAAAAGAATAATGCTCATTTTATCTATGTTACATGCATGATATTTTTATAAAAACCACATAGTCGAATAATAAACATAATTTTGGATGTAAAAGTGGAGTTGTATGTAACATGCATACGTGGGAGCATTACGTAAGGGTAACTACACTATTTAACCCTATTCAGCCCTATATTTATAACTCTAACCCTTAGTTAAAGTTTTTCACTTTTTGACTCTTTAAGACAAAATTACCCCTTTGTTAAACAAATAAAACTCTATTTCAGTTTCTTACTCTTCCCCCTTCCCGTTCGTTGAAAACCCTCCCTCCCAAACCCAGATTTCTTCCCGTCGAAGCTGCGGTGGTACTACTCTAGCCAGCACCCACCTCGTCCCTCCTCCCAGTTGCGTCATCATCTCCACAACCACCAGCCCCTTTTACACTCTTCCTTCTCTCTCTCTCTCTCAAATCTACCACGGCCCCCATCCCCTCCGCTTGGTCCTGACCCCACGAACCCACCCACATTGCTGCCTTGCCGTGCTTCGCAGCCATATCGTCGAGCCCACGTCGCCGGAGCCCAAGGTTTACAACACCTAAGACCCCACACTCCCCTTGCAAGCCCGATACCCTAGCCCAAGGTATTGTTGTTGGGATCCCTTGTTGTTATATTATTTATGACTCCTTTGTTTATTTTGAATTTGTCATATTGATGCTTTGAGATTTGATGGTTGTGGTTGGAAACATGTTAGAAGAATGTAAGGTTTGGACTTTGGTTAAATTTCTAACTACTTGAGGCGTGTTTTAACTAGGAAATAAGGAGTGATTTTAGTGTGAATTTGGTGTGAAGTGAAGTTATTGTGAACCATATGTAATTTCAGTGTGAACAATGTGTGAAATTGGTGTGAACCATGTGTGATTGTGGTGTGAATTTAGTGTGAACCTTGTGTGAAGTGAAGTTGTTGTGAACCATATGTAATTTCAGTGTGAACAATGTGTGAAATTGGTGTGAACCATGTATGAAGTGAAGTTGGTGTGAACCATGTGTGATTTTAGTGTGAATAGTGTGTGAACGATGTGCGAACCATGTTCCGAAATTATGGTGAACAATGTGAGAATGATGTGTGAACCATGTGTGAATTTGGTGTGAATGGTGTGTGAACCATGTTCTGAACTTATGGTGAATAATGTGTGAATTATTAAAGGAAACTACACTAAATAACCCTATTAAAAGTGATTCTTGAACCTTTTCTTGATTATAATAAGCCACTATTAGACTTATTTCCTTGTAGTGAGGCAAGAGTATGATGAGAAACTTATACATACTGTCAATATCAAATTGTATTGTCTTATTTTGAAGTGTTGAAATAATTTCTAAGTGATGTGTATTATGGTATGGCCTCGGCTGAAATCATGAATATATGTATACATATATTTCTTTGATATAACCAAGAAATAAGCACTGGTTACATGAAAACTTATGATGCATAACTTATATATGAAATTCCACCACAAATCTACAGACTGATGCATAACTTGATAAACGAAAAAGTAAAATTTGATATAGTTTTTGCAAGAGAAGATTTGATTGACTGACTGGCTTGTATTAAAATTATAATGTCTCAAACTACCAACCAATCAGTGTCCAATCAAATGTAGATGGACTAATAGTAAATTTGAATTTATAGATATTATAATAGCTTATGACAGCAAAATTATTGGTCTTTTAGATCAAGGAATCAAAACTACTGACTTTTCTTATTTAGGTAGCATTTTTAACTAAAATGTGGGGGATTTTTTTCAGTCAAACATGATAAATATTGTAAAAATTCGAAGAAAAAGTCTGTAACATAGATGTATATTGAATGAGCAAGTATTTCCATAGACCTATAAGGCTATAAAGCAAGTACTTAATATGAGAATCTTTGAAAATTTGGACTGAGAGAGAGAGAGAGAGAGTTCTTATTTGGCCTTATGAACCTTATGGCTCGTTTAGTGTGCAGATTGGAGTACACTACTCTAGAATATTGATTAGGATTGAAGATGATAAAACACCTATTAAGATTATCTATAATAGATGAAAGAGTGGTAATTTCTGTTTCTTGGGTTGACTAGAATGAGGAATGGGACTGTATTTTGGGAACTCTTGAGGAAATAATATTCTGGTTGTTGTGGGGTATGCACTATGATTAGGCTTGTTTTAGTTATAATAACTGTTATTTAAGGATGTCTCTCACATTAGTTACCATATGTACTAAGTGGTCAAGAGTAAGACATAGCTTATGGCAATGCTGGCCAGAGTTGCATTTGGTTCAGCATTTTCTTTAGAGATGAAATAACTTATGCATATTTCTTTAGTCCAAATGCCGATTTGGCCTATGGGAAAGCAACAGTGAGTGAAAAATCTTTAGAATATGTGTTAATATCTCACAGTGTCCAAACAATTGTCTTGAGCAATATTGTTGAGGATCATAATCATATTCAGACCACATGTTCTGATATATATTTATGGCAAAGCAAACAACTCAACAGTGGAGAAAAGGTGGTTTAAAATTAAGGTGACAACTAGAATTTGCAGTTGGTACACGTGGGGCTGCAGAATTGGTTTGGCAATCATATTCTGATGTGTTTTAATCATTACACCTCTGATGCAAATGATTGGCTGAGTTATGGAAAACTTGTATGGTAGATGGCTGGTGAAAAAGGTAGAGAATAGAGAAAAAGAGAGAAGAGAAGCTCTGTAACTCTTTGAGAATAGCGAATTGAGATGGAAAGACTAGCAAAATGAACTTAGGAGACCTTTATGCTCTGAACTCCCTTGTGTTTTCTTTACTTGTCATTGCTGCAGTGTTTGGTATTTTGGTTTTGGTGTGATTTGGTTGCTGTAGAGATCTCTAAGAACATTTGAAGTCCTAATTTGGGTAGAAGAAGCCAAGTCAAATTCTGAAAAGGAGTTTCTAAACTAGTGTACATAAAATGTACCTCAATAGTAAATTTTTATATGACCCCACAAATGGATTACCGAAAATATATATTTTTACTCTTGTTGTAAAAGTTGTTTAAAACTTAAATATTCAACTAGGCTATACCATACTCTGCAAGTCCAGCCAATCAGTTTTGGTAGTTATGACCGTTAATAACTGAAGAGTTGGTCTTTAAGTAACATTGTCTATCTCTCACATTCAAGATTTTACAGATGAGTTCCTATATGTAGCTTTAGGACTAATCACCCCAGAAAGAATAAGATTATTACCTATTGCACTAGTGTGTGAAAACAAGAAAGAGTGTTAGCCAACTCTGATTATGTTTGTGAGCTAAGTTCATTAAGCCTAATAGAATTTCTAGTGTGTATATATCTCTTTTTGTTTATTGTAATAAATTTATTAGCATATTATATATGATATATAAGTGAAATCAATTGTGGAAGGAACTTGTAACTCAAATACACTAGTTTGTGTGAACAGAGGTGAATTTAGTGTGAACTATGTCTGAATTTGGTGTGAATTATGTGTGAGGTTGGTGTGAATTTGGGTGAGCTATGCGTGAACCATGTGTAACTAATGTGTGAACCGTATGTGAAGAAAGTGTGAATATATCTGAGTTATGTATTAAGCGCTTATTTAATTTACCTTTTTAGATGTCACTCCTCATGCTTCCTACTGAAAGGCATTATCCAGCAAAGGCTGCGTATAGGGGAGGGAGCATTATGAGTACAATAATAGCGAAGTTCACGACATTTGACTTGTTGGAATGAGCGAAACAATCACCATTCAAGCAATTCTTCTTAGCTCCGCCTCTACAATATTTTGGAGTTATTATTCACCAGTTACTACTTAGGAGAGTTGTTGGTAGAGGAAAGAATGAATACTGCTTGAATTTTAATATTTGTGGTCAGAATACAAGGTTTGGAATTAGTGAATTTGGTTTGATCACTGGATTGAATTGTGGAATTTCTCCGGATCAGGCAAAGTATAAAGAAATGACCAAGAGTAAAAGACTTCTCCAGACATAATTGAACAATAAAGAATGTTTGTCTTCTGAAGAGTTGGAAGATGGATTCAAAAGGTGCGATGTGAAAGAAGACGTATGGAAATTAGGTCTATGTTTTTTGGTAGACTCTCTTTTATTACCTAGTGAACCAAAGAAGAAATGCTTTATTGATGTCCTTTCCTTGGTGGAAAATGAAGATGACTTCTTCAACTATCCTTGGGGGAGATTATCGTACGAGAAGACATTATTCGGCTTGACAAAAGATATGGAAAGGCTAAGGAATAAATACTTGAAGAATGTTGAGCAAAAGAGAAAAAGACCAGCACCTCAGTACACAATTTATGGTTATGCCATTGCTCTGCAATATTGGGCCTATGAAATTTTCACAAAGTTCTCTGCATTTGCTGATCAATAACCCCTTTCCTTTCCAAGAATGCTTAGCTGGTCGGCGCATAAAATGCTGAAAGAGAAAGATATTGAAGGTGTATTTAAGAAAAAAAGTGTAAGTCGTTAAGATTTTATTTGAGTTTGTGATTTATAAGTAATGTTTATACCTTATTAATTTATTATTTTGTTGCAGAATCTTGTGAAGGCCACGCTCAATCCAAGACCCGAAGAGAAAGAATTTCATGACTCTATTATTCAAGGACCAGATGAACTACTCATGGGACGTGTTATTAGCTTTGTAGATGATGATGTGGAATTGGAGTTTGAAAGGGAAGAACGTGAGGAATCTCCCAGAAAGCCCGATGTAGCAGATGGGCATCGTCACGAGCAAGACAAGAAAGAGATACCAACTCTAATTAACACCCACCATGAAAAGTTGTTAGCTGATATTGACACTTTGAAAAGTAACCAACAAAGAATGGAGGAGAAGTTGGATTATCTAATTGAATTAGTGCTCTCGCAACGTAAAGGTAGTGATTCTGAGGATTCATTATCAGATGAGCATCTTGCTTCACCACACCGTACATTTATTATGGAGCACATTGTTGGAGAAGATAGCCCTAGCTGTAAGGTGGTATCTCCTGAAGATATGGCTGGGGTGGAATTCAAGAGAAGAAGGGTTCCAACGAAAAGAATTTTTGGTTCCGAGTTTACTGATCCAACAAAGAAGAAAAAGAAAGCAAAGACAATTGCAACTGATCCTTGTGAAATTAATCCCCTACAGCCATATGACGAAAAGCAAATGAGACGTTTTAAGAAATGGGTAATTGGTTTAACAAAAGAATGATAAGCCTAATTCTCTCTTGGCTGGTTCGTGCACTGCGAAATGGTTTATTCAGCTACTTACACCACGTACATGGCTGGACGGACTGGTAAGACTACTGAAATAATTTTAAAAAAATATATATATATAATTTGAATGTATATATACTTATAATATTTGGCATGCATCACATTGATGAAGCTTTAGGGTTGATGAAAGAACGAGTGTACACTTACAAGAAGACTTACTCCGAAAGATTCACCATCGTGGATTCTATGTTCCAACAGTTCTTCGAACCACATTGGGAACAATTCAACAAGAGGAAAATCAAATCAAGCTACATTTGGCCAAAAGAAGTGCTTGATTACTTGGTAGGTGATGATAACAATTTCAAAAGGAGTTGGAAAGACATTGACGATGTGTTTACCCCAATTAATTTTTCTGGGACACATTGGGTGTTGTTAGAGATATAATTGACAAGCTATCTTATAAAAGCTTATGACTATGATATCATTGTTGTCTCCAACAAGGAGTTTGAGAATAAAATGAGCAAATGGGAAAAAATGCTACTATTTCTATTTCAATCCAGTGGGCTGTTAAGCCATAGGAAAGATGTCCAACTACAAGCAGAAAAAGTGCATTTTGAGTTCACAAGACATGGCACAGAAAAAGTGCCATAGACCAAAACTAGGTATAACTCTGTTAACCATATTTATATTGCAAATAATCACTATGGTCTTCCAATAATTAAAAAACTTTATTTCCTTTGCAGTGGCGATTGTGGGGTATATGTCATCAAACATCTGGAGTACTTGCTAGCCAAAAAACCGCTATCCGAAGTAAATGACGACAACATGGATTTCTTTAGAAAAAAGACTTGTGTAGATTTGTTTTACCATAACTTACAACCATAGTTGTCTTTTATTTAAATATATGTATCTTACTTTTGAATGTATGAAGAAACTATGTCAACTTCATCTCATTAAATGGTATTGAATGACTTCGTTTATTTCATCTTAATAGTGGAATGGATAAACCTTTGTCACTTTTATCTTATTAAGTTATGGCGAATTAAGTGTGAATCAGGATTGAAATATGTGTGAATCAGGATTGAAATATGTGTGAACAATGTGTGAATTAGGTGTGAATTAGGTGTGAACTAGGTGTCAATTATGTGTGAATTATGTGTGAACCGTGTGTGAAATATGTGTGAACTATGTGTGAATTAGGTGTGAATTAAGTGTGAATTAGGTGTGAATTAAGTGTGAACATATACTGCGGTCGCAGGATGTCATTCCTGTGGTCACAGGAATGTCCTAGAAATGCCAAAACTTTTCTGGAATTGCGGCCGCAAGACATTCCTCCTGCGGTCACAGAAATTGCTCTGAAACACCGTTTTCTACCAATTTTTGTCATTTTGTCAATTTTCCCCATGTTTCCACACCTAAGTCACCTAATCCCTTCGACACCTAATACTTTACCTGAAAAATACATAGATAAACAAGTCTAAAACTCATTTATCATGAATTAAGTGTGAACCAGGTGTCAATTATGTGCGAATTATGTGTGAACCACGTGTGAAATATGTGTGAATCAGATGTGAATTATGTGTGATTGATGTGCATGTATGAATTAGGTGTGTCCGAAACAACAAACTTTAACACAAAAAGTCATATTACTAAACCAATCTAAAAATTCAAATTCTGCAATTGAAGAGTACAAAGTAAAACAATAAAAGTACTGTAGAGTCCAAGAACTTTACTTAGCTAATTGTTCAGTAGTATTATAGTATGTTTAGTATTATCTTTGTTACTGTGGATTTTTGGTTCAGACCGGGAATTATTTGGACACTCATAGTAGTACTTATAGATTTTCTAAGTTTAACCTATAGTTTAAGAATATTTAGTATAACCTAAGGTTTGATTAATGTGACTGATATTAAGGATTATATTTATTATATTATAAGGTTTAGACATCAACCAATAGGATTTTAAGCACATGTTATGAATGGTGATTAAGGATTAAGTATTTTGAGGATTAAATTTAATAAGGAGTAAAGTTTGAATGTTATAGGGTCAGTCAGCAGCTTTGAATACGTTGAAGGCTTAGTCAAGGCTGTTTACTCCATTCAAACTTAACTAAAAACGTGTAATTTCGTGTTTAAATATTCAACGTATGCCGATATATCACAGCTATAGGGGGCGATATATCGCAGCATGTAGATACGGAAAACACGAGACGATGCACGGTCGCCTCGGGCATACTGGCCCAGGCGATATATCGCCTACAGGGGGCAATATATCGCCTCCTCCAGCATGAATTCAAACTCTTTTGAATTCTTTTCCTTTCAGCCATTCAAACTTCTTCAAAAGTCCAGCATCTTTTGAATGAGTCTTCAGCCTCTGCTGAACGATTATTCAAATGATTTTCACCTAAAAAACCATTATTTTTATTCAAGTAAAATCAAGATACTTTCATTCCCAAACTCTATAAATAGAACCTAGTACCCAGCCATTATTCACCTTTTGCTCTAAGTTCAGAAGCTGCTAGTGTTAAGTGAGTGTGAGAGTGTAAACACCTGGTTTGGGAAAATCATAAGCTTAAACATCATAAGCTTATCAAACACTTTGGGAAGTGAGGTTCTATAGTATTTCGGTTGAGGAGTAGATTGGTCTTTCAAGTCTTTGAGGTAACCAAAACTCTAGTTCATTTCTGTATTATGTTATTTTCTTTCTCATAGTCTTCTATTCAATCTCTAACCTTAATCTTCATTTTGGTTAGGGAATCTAAGTTCTTGAGCACATAGGTTTTGGTAAGCATAACTCTCAAATGGTTTAGTCTTCCCATTTTCCTTTTCATCTCTTTCTTCTTTCAACTCACTCTTGTTCATTATGGTTATTAGGAGTGTTCCAAAAGTCCCAACTCAGTCCACATATCCCGGTAACTTTGGTAAGGAAAATAGGCTAGAATCAATATGTTATATGCTTATGTTATCTATGTTTTATGTTGTTAAATGTGTTATGATATGTATGCATGTATGTTTGTAGGCTTGGGTATGTGACCCATATGACTAACAAGACCCCAAATGGGTTATGGGCATATGACCTACTTAGCTAGTAGGACCCCACTAATCCCATGGGCATATGCTTGTTTAGTCTATGGGACCCCAAGTAATAATGGCCATTATAATAAGTGTATGTTATATGTATTATGTTAAGTTTTTATGTTTCTTATGAAGTTATGTTTATGACTATGTGTTAGATTTTCCTTGCTGGGCATTAGGCTCATTCCTTTTTGTTTTATGTGCAGGAAAATAAGCTTAGAGGCAGAAAGATTCGTGACGCTTAGAGGATGTGTATCGATGGTGAATGGAGTCAAGGGGCCGAGCGTTATTCGATTCGAGGATGTAGTTTCTGTTTTATGTCTTTTTACATGTATTTTCTGCACCATTTATGTAATGTCTTTTATTTTAAATCATGTTTTGTTTTTAAAGACAATGGGATCCCATATCCTTCTTAGTATTCTATTTATTTGTAAGTAACTCTTATTTTACAAGTTACTCAATAAAATTATGGTATTTTCATAAAAATGTAAGTTTTATGTATAGTTTCGTTAATGGTCCAAATAGTCTAGATTAGTGGGTCATTACAGTTGGTATCAGAGAAACGGTTCCTTCGCATGAAGTTTTCCTCGATACACATGCTCAAAGCTCCGAATCTGACCGCCAAGTAAGTGTTTAAGTTACAAGTTACCTTACTTATGTATATAGCTAACAATTTTAGTGTTTATGTTTCAGTTAAGAATGAACGGAGCTTTAACCTACCAAGATATCCGAGCCATTAAGGCCTTAAAAAGAATAAGGGAGGCAAGAAACACCATAGGAGCCCTAGAAAGGATCACTCGAAGGTTGCTTTTGTTTCACCAAGAGATAGGTGGCCTTCAAGAGGCTAAACAAATAATGCTAAGATCAACGGAAAAATATGTATTAGTAATTAGGTTGTTTAAAGATTTCCATCCTGTAATAGCAGCTTTAGAAGAAATATGGGAAGAAATGCGTGAGGAGGATGAATTACCATTAGCAATGAGATACTATTTCCTCTTAGTTAGGTTTACCGCAAAATTTGAGTTTCAATTCACAAATGAGCAAAAACATAGGATTCTCACCAACCTACCTATAGGACATTTCGATGCTCATGACAATGATGATTATGAGCAAATAGATGATGATATGTTAGATGACGGATCGGATGTAGAAGATCCCGATTTTTAGATTAGAAGTTTTTAGTGTTTGTTTTATTTATTTTTTATTGTAATAAGTGAAATTGTTTTCCAAATGAATAAACATGCTATTTAAATATCATGTGTGAGTTTGATTCTATTTTTGTAATCATAATAAATACTAAATAAAATGAATAATGACTAAGTTCGGTGAGGGTGGATACAAATCAATGAACCTGGTTTCCTTATTGAGAGTTAGGGGGCCTTAGTAGTGGGAACGATTTTACTGATCCCAGCCCTCCCTCAATATGGTTAACTTTGGAACAAAGATAAGTTTCGAGCCTGAGAATTAAGTCATATAGGATGATTAGAAACACACTTAGAAAATAAAGATGACTTGTTTTTCTAAGTATAGAAACCCACTCTAATAATAAATAAAGACCTATATAATTTTTCATAAGAAGTCATAATAAATAGGTCCAAGATATGTTTGTTTTAGAATAAGTTTTTGCCTTAGAGCCTATTAGGAAAAGTTCTAACATGTTTCTTTTAAACTGCTAGAACTCTGCTACGATGTCGCTCTGAAGATCTGCACGCACCAACGAAAACGCCTCCAACGATGTTCCAGCGACCAACGCGGTCCCTACCATTCGCCGAAGGGGAGTGCGTGCTACTGCTCGTCGCAACGCGCCGGCACAGCTAGCTGACAACACTGCAGAGATTTCCAGATTGCGACAGCAAGTCGAGGAACTTCTGCAGCAACAACGCCAACAAGCTCAATCTCAGCCTCAGCCACAGCCGCAGCCGCAGCCACAGTAAATGGCCCCAGCACCCCAACAAGTTGGACCGTATGGGGGATGGCCTATGACGAATTACGCGCCGTATCCTGTACAGCACATGGAGCCAGTGTACGAAAGGTTCCGCAAGCAGCACGCTCCAAACTTCGAAGGGACTACAGACCCCTTTGAGGCAGAAGAGTGGCTACGAAACGTGGAGCCGATTCTAGCCCACATGAACCTAAGTAATGCAGACCGCATATCCTGCGTCTCATCTTTGCTCAAGAAAGATGCCGGGATATGGTGGGACTTGGTCCAGCAATCCCATGATGCTGCCACCATGACGTGGACCCGATTTGTGGAGCTGTTCCACAAAAAGTACTACAACTCGGCTGTACTCGCTACGAGGGTTGAGGAGTTCACCAATCTGAAGCAGGGTACTTTAACAGTGGCGGAATATGCTCGTCAGTTCGATAGCTTAGCCAAGTTCGCAGCAGAGTTGGTTCCAACCGACTATCTGAGGGTGAACAAGTTTGTTAGAGGACTTCGCCCGAAGATCGAGATGGGGGTGAAGCTAGCAAATCCGGGAAACACTACATATGCCGACGTTCTTGAGACGGCAATCGAAGTAGAAAGGCTGCAGGCCAATGTAAGCAAAGAAGAAGCCAGCAAGCCGGAACCTAGACAGCAGAGCCAACCTCAGGCCAGTCGGAACAACAATCAATCCAGCAACAATCAGTCCAACAACAACGGTAACGGACAGAAGAGAAGGCATCCCGACAACAAGCAATCGGACAACAATAAAAGGGCACGACCAAATAATGGGGGAAATAGGTCGGGCTACGTGGAATTCCCGCCATGTGCCAAATGTCAGAAGAAGCATCCTGGAGAATGTCGCGCCAACACTAAGGAGTGTTTCAACTGTGGTCAAGAAGGGCATCGTAAAAGAGATTGTCCTCAGCAAAAGCCAGAAGGGAAGAAGGACGAAAAGATGGTTCCTGCTCGGGTTTTTGCTTTAACCCAAGGAGAGGCGGATGCTAGCAACAAGGTGGTCACAGGTCAGGTTTCTATCCTCAATAACTTATGTCATGTATTATTTGATTCGGGTGCCACTCATTCGTATATTTCGTTAGGAATGGTAGAAAAACTAGACAAACCTAGTGAAAGATTTAGAACTAGGTTTGTAACCGAGTTGCCTTCGGGCAAAGTAGTTCTATCATCACGAATAGTACGAGGCGTACCGATCAGGATTGAGGACATAGAACTAGAAAGAGACCTGATAAAGCTGGTGATCAAGGACTTTGACGTAATCCTAGGCATGGATTGGCTAGCACGGCATGGCGCAACAATCGACTGCAGATGCAAGAAGGTAATGTTCGAGACTCTTGACGGCCAGAGACGATGCTTCATGGGACAAGCTTCAGGATTGCGCACCCCGTTAGTGTCATCTCTCAAAGCTCAGAGAATGATGGAGAAAGGATGCCAAGCATTCTTAGCCAGCATAACGAACGTGGAAAGGGACACGCCGCTTAAGGTTGGAGATGTTCGGATTATACAAGATTTTCCAGAAGTTTTCCCCGATGACTTGCCAGGATTGCCGCCAAATCGAGAAATAGACTTCACGATAGAATTAGTACCAGGCACCGAGCCTATCTCTAAGGCACCATACCGGATGGCACCTACGGAACTCAAGGAGTTAAAGACGCAACTACAAGAACTCCTAGACTTGGGTTTCATTAGGCCAAGCCATTCACCATTGGGAGCTCCGGTACTATTCGTGAAGAAGAAGGACGGAAGTATGCGTATGTGCATAGACTACCGTGAGCTGAATAAAGTAACAATTAAGAACAAATACCCGCTACCTCGGATTGATGATTTGTTTGATCAACTCCGAGGCGCGACTATATTTTCTAAGATCGATTTAAGGTCCGGGTATCATCAGTTCAAAGTAAAGGGAGAAGATATCCCTAAGACAGCCTTTAGGACTCGTTATGGACATTACGAGTTCTTGGTTATGTCTTTTGGTCTTACTAACGCACCAGCCGCGTTTATGGACTTAATGAATAGGGTCTTCAAAGACTACTTGGATAAATTCGTCGTTGTGTTCATCGACGACATTTTAATTTACTCCAAGGATGAAGAAGAGCACGAGGAACACTTGAGGTTGATTTTGACGCGTTTGAAGGAGCATAAACTCTATGCCAAGTTCAAGAAATGCGAATTTTGGCTTTCGCAAGTGGCGTTCCTCGGGCACATCATATCAAAAGACGGAGTTGCAGTAGATCCATCGAAGGTAGAGGCAGTGAAAGATTGGCCGAGACCAAAGAACGCGTCAGAAGTAAGAAGCTTCTTAGGGCTAGCAGGTTATTATAGAAAGTTTGTAGAGGGCTTTTCTAAGATAGCCACTCCACTCACCAACCTGACCCGGAAGCAACAAAAGTTTATCTGGAATGAGAAGTGTGAGGAAATCTTTCAGTTGCTTAAAGATAAGCTTTGCTCAACACCAGTACTCAGTGTACCAACGCCCAACGATAAGTTCGTTGTCTACTGCGACGCATCGAAGCAAGGATTGGGATGCGTACTGATGCAAAATGACAAGGTGATAGCCTACGCCTCACGTCAGTTAAAGGAGTATGAACAACGCTATCCAACTCACGATATGGAGTTGGCAGCGGTGGTCTTTGCGTTAAAAATCTGGCGCCATTATCTTTATGGAGAACAGTGCGAGATTTACACGGACCACAAAAGTTTAAAATACTTCTTTACGCAGAAGGAACTCAACATGAGGCAGCGCAGGTGGTTAGAGTTAGTAAAGGATTACGACTGCGAAATCCTATACCACCCAGGGAAAGCAAATGTAGTTGCCGATGCACTCAGCCGGAAAAGCTATGGGAATTTAGCAGCTTTATCTGGAATAGAAAAGCCACTACAGCAGGAGCTTATCAGTGCTGGAATAGAAATGGTTGTAGGCAAGCTGGCTAACTTGTCTATCCAATCAAATCTGCTAGAAGACATACGGAATGGTCAGAGACATGATGACTCACTAGCAGCACACATGGATGCAGTCAGAGAAGGCAAGACTACAGATTTCTCAATATCCAGTCAAGGTTTATTGAGATATAAGGATCGGGTATGCGTGCCAGATGATAAGAGTATTAAGAAGACGATCCTAGAAGAAGCACACAGCACCCCATACTCGGTTCATCCAGGGTCTACCAAGATGACTCATGACATCAAGGCAGTCTATTGGTGGCCAGGGATGAAGAAGGACATAGCGGAGTATGTATCTAAGTGCCTTGTATGCCAGCAAGTGAAGACGGAGCATCAACGGCCTGTAGGATTATTGCAACCGCTTAGCATACCGGGATGGAAGTAGGACGATATAGCCATGGACTTCGTGACGGGTCTGCCAAAGACGAATAAGCAGCATGATTCCGCTTGGATAGCCATAGATAGACTAACCAAGTCAGCTCATTTCCTGCCTGTTAAGACTTCATACACGGCAGACCAATATGCAGACATCTACATCCAAGAGATCGTATGATTGCATGGAATCCCCAAGACGATAGTGTCAGATAGAGGATCAGTATTTACGTCAAGATTTTGGAGAAGCTTACAGCAAGCTTTGGGTACTAAGTTAAGCCTTAGTACAGCTTTCCATCCTCATACAGATGGGCAGTCTGAGCGTGCGATTCAGATTTTAGAGGATATGCTACGAGCGTGTATACTTGATTTCGGAGGATCCTGGAACAAGTACTTACCACTGATCGAGTTCTCATACAACAACAGCTACCAGTCGACGATCGGAATGGCACCTTATGAGTTGCTATATCGAAGAAGGTGCCGATCACCGTTGCACTGGGACGAGGTAGGAGAAAGGCAGCTTCTAGGGCCCGAAGCTGTTAGACAAGCACAAGAAGCAGTAACGCTTATTACACAGCGTATGCTTGCTGCTCAGAGCTGTCAGAAAAGCTATGTGGATACCAAGCGACGCGATGTGGAGTTCCAAGTTGGAGATCAAGTCTTCCTGAAGATATCTCCTATGAAGGGTGTCAAGCGGTTCGGGAAGAAAGGCAAGCTCAATCCCCGATTCATAGGTCCTTTTGAGATATTGGACAAAGTGGGACCAGTAGCTTATAGACTAGCCCTACCGCCAACACTAGCCGATAGTCACAACGTCTTCCACATCTCGATGTTACGCAAGTATGTGTCAGACCCATCTCACGTCCTCAAGTACGATACCATAGCACTCCAGAAAGACTTAAGTTATGAGGAACAACCGATTAGCATCCTAGATAGAGGGATGAAGCAGCTGCGGTCCAAGAGCTTTCCTATAGTCAAAGTCCTATGGAGCAATAGTTCTGAACGCGAGGCAACGTGGGAGTCGGAGGAGGACATGCAAGGCCGGTATCCGGAGTTATTTGGTAAGTAAATTTCGAGGACGAAATTCTTTTTAGTAGGGGAGAATTGTAGAGTCCAAGAACTTTACTTAGCTAATTGTTCAGTAGTATTATAGTATGTTTAGTATTATCTTTGTTACTTTGAATTTTTGGTTTAGACCGGGAATTATTTGGACACTCATAGTAGTACTTATAGATTTTCTAAGTTTAACCTATAGTTTAAGAATATTTAGTATAACCTAAGGTTTGATTAATGTGACTGATATTAAGGATTATATTTATTATATTATAAGGTTTAGACATCAACCAATAGGATTTTAAGCACATGTTATGAATGATGATTAAGGATTAAGTATTTTGAGGATTAAATTTAATAAGGAGTAAAGTTTGAATGTTATAGGGTCAGTCAACAGCTTTGAATACGTTGAAGGCTTAGTCAAGGCTGTTTACTCCATTCAAACTTAGCTAAAAATGTGTAATTTCGTGTTTAAATATTCAGCGTATGCCAATATATCACAGCTATAGGGGCGATATATCGTACCACGTAGATACGGAAAACACGAGACGATGCACGGTCGCCTCGGGCATACTGGCCCAGGCGATATATCGCCTACAGGGGGCGATATATCGCCCCCTCCAGCATGAATTCAAACTCTTTTGAATTCTTTTCCTTTCAGCCATTCAAACTTCTTCAAAAGTCCAGCATCTTTTGAACGAGTCTTCAGCCTCTGCTGAACGATTATTCAAATGATTTTCACCTAAAAAGCCATTATTTTTATTCAAGTAAAATCAAGATACTTTCATTCCCAAACTCTATAAATAGAACCTAGTACCCAGCCATTATTCACCTTTTGCTCTAAGTTCAGAAGCTGCTAATGTTAAGTGAGTGTGAGAGTGTAAACACCTGGTTTGGGAAAATCATAAGCTTATCAAACACTTTGGGAAGTGAGGTTCTATAGTATTTCGGTTGAGGAGTAGATTGGTCTTTCAAGTCTTTGAGGTAACCAAAACTCTAGTTCATTTCTGTATTATGTTATTTTCTTTCTCATAGTCTTCTACTCAATCTCTAACCTTAATCTTCATTTTGGTTAGGGAATCTAAGTTCTTGAGCACATAAGTTTCGGTAAGCATAACTCTCAAATGGTTTAGTCTTCCCATTTTCCTTTTCATCTCTTTCTTCTTTCAACTCACTCTTGTTCATTATGGTTATTAGGAGTGTTCCAAAAGTCCCAACTCAGTCCACATATCCCGGTAACTTTGGTAAGGAAAATAGGCTAGAATCAATATGTTATATGCTTATGTTATCTATGTTTTATGTTGTTAAATGTGTTATGATATGTATGCATGTATGTTTGTAGGCTTGGGTATGTGACCCATATGACTAACAAGACCCCAAATGGGTTATGGGCATATGACCTACTTAGCTAGTAGGACCCCACTAATCCCATGGGCGTATGCTTGTTTAGTCTATGGGACCCCAAGTAATAATGGCCATTATAATAAGTGTATGTTATATGTATTATGTTAAGTTTTTATGTTTCTTATGAAGTTATGTTTATGACTATGTGTTAGATTTTCCTTGCTGGGCATTAGGCTCATTCCTTTTTGTTTTATGTGCAGGAAAATAAGCTTAGAGGCGGAAAGATTCGTGACGCTTAGAGGATGTGTATCGATGGTGAATGGAGTCAAGGGGCCGAGTGTTATTCGATTCGAGGATGTAGTTTTTGTTTTATGTCTTTTTACATGTATTTTCCGCACCATTTATGTAATGTCTTTTATTTTAAATCATGTTTTGTTTTTAAAGACAATGGGATCCCATATCCTTCTTAGCATTCTATTTATTTGTAAGTAACTCTTATTTTACAAGTTACTCAATAAAATTATGGTATTTTCATAAAAATGTAAGTTTTATGTATAGTTTCGTTAATGGTCCAAAGAGTCTAGATTAGTGGGTCATTACAAGTACAAACTAAGCATGTCTAGATTGTGGCCCAGGACACCACATCTACTACAGTGGTGCACGTCACTCGATTGTGGCCCAGGACACCACAGCTACTACATCTACGTTGTTTGCTATTCTTCTCACCCTGTGATAAACGTCGTTTCTTCTTTGGACGACCAGCCTTCTGCTTCACTAAAGGAGGAGCTATCATCATACTTCCTATGTCATTTGGTATCACCCAAGATTCTTCATTACCCAGCGTATATACAGATCCACCATAGGATGACAACCACGCTTCAACTGTGTAGAATCTGGAGCATAAACTATATGGACTAATGCCACGATCTCGAGCACCAGCTAGAGCGTGTTCACAAGGAAGACCTGTCAAATCAAATCTTCTACAATTACATGTTTTCCTCCTCAGGTCGACATCTCCATCAAGATCACCATCCAATACTGTTATTTCATATTGACTAGACGGAAAAGGGAATGAGGTAGTGGACTTGTCTGCTAACTTTCGCAAATCAGCTTCCACTTCTGTGGAAAGAGGACCTGTAGCCGCTGATGCTGCAGTTCGACGCTCAAAAAACCATTTTTGTAAAGTGTGCCTCATAAATTCCATGAGACAAGTAATTTTCCACCCACGTGCCTCAGCAATGACATTGTTCCAGCTTTCGGCAATACTTGTAGTCATTAAATTATATCGATTACCAGGAAAGAAAGAACGAGCCCACTTTTCAAAACCCACTTGATTCTCTAAGTACTGAGCAATTGCAAGATCTTTGAATTTAATCTTATCAAAATGGCGTAAAAACTCTCGCTTTCTATAAGCTTTCGCTGCAAGGAAGAATTCTTCATGGCAATGGTCAGTTTTGAACTTCGCACGTATATTCATGCTAACATGATGTATACAAGCACCGTGGTGTGCCTCAGGAAAAATTTGAGTCAAGGCACTTGCTATACTAGTATGTCTATCAGACACGAATACTAGATTCTCCACTTCACCAATCGCTTCCTTCAACCTCAGTAGAAAATACAACCATGAGTCATTATTCTCTGAGTCAACTACTGAAAATGCAATTGGATATATTTGCTTGTTAGCATCTTGTCCCATAGCACATAAAAAGTACCTCCACACCGAGTAGTCAAGAAGGTTCCATCTACACATATAACTGGACGAATATATGTTTTAAACCCCATTATAGAAACACCTAAGGCCATGAAGCAATATTTGAACCTACCTTCATTGTCCATCTGCAAATGAGTAACAGTTCCAGGATTTTTTTGCTCCATCATGTATAGAAATGAAGGAAGTTTCTGAAATGATGATTCTGGTGTACCTCTCATGTAAGCCAATGCATGCTCTTGACACCTCCAAGCTTTAGCATAGCTCATATGAACTCCATATGATAAACTCATATCTTTTACAATTGACCTTGGCTTGTAATTAACATTATCACCCTCAAATTTTCTCCTTATGACATGTCCAATAAGCCATGGGGATGCCTGACAGTGATCTTTATGTCGAACATCCAATGAACATGTGTGTTCACCAAAATATTTACGAACCTCGAACATATTGGAATTAACCAATTTTGTAGCCCTCAACCTCCATTTGCATTTATCATCAACATATATTTTTCGCAGACTTCTTTACTTTAAACTCAAAGTTTTTCTTTAATGCATAAAGATGGAGTTTCATCTTCAACTCTTGCTTGTTCTCAAATATTTGACCCTCTTTTATTTCCCACGAATTGATACTCGAAGAAGATGTCAGTAATTGAGCTGTTGAGGCTGAAGTAGAGCCTTTCTCCCCTTGATTCAAAAAAAGTGGAGTACTCCATAGATTATCTTCACCAACCTGTTTTACTTTACGATTTCTATTATTTGAGGAATCATGGCTCTTCAATACTTCATTGGAGGTTGACTGTTGTAAATTATGCTTCACAAGTACATCATTGCAGGTAGACCTATCAATATTTTCATTATCATCTGAGCTTAATGCATCATTATTATCATCATCACAACTGTCTTCATTGCCATCTGCATCATTATTATCATCATCACAACTGTCTTCATTGCCATCAATGCAAAAATCATCATTCACTTTGGTTTCAACTGGAGGAATAGTATACAACTCACGTGTTTTAGTAACCAAAGGATCATTACTTCTCTTCTCTATAGTAGACACACATAGGGGTGTCCGATGATTGATAGATGTTCCTATCTCATCAAGAAAAAAAGCAACATCATCATCATTACTAATCAAAGATGGAGGGATACCTTTACTTCCAAAATGATAGATTACATTTAAGTCAAGATCAATACGAGACTTGTCAGCTCCGATTAAAGTATACAATTGATCAACAAGACTATTGTAAGTGATAGTCTTTGGCACCTTCATACCCTTGCTTTGTTTAGCATTAAATAACCAACCTTCGTTCAAAACTTCTTCCCACGATCCATTATATAACACCACAATATTTATATTTGTTTGACCTGTATAACATATGACAAAATGTTCGAAATCCAAAGGTTATTAGGTAAAACTAGCCAAAAGAAACAAGAAATAAATGTGTGAAGCAAGCATGTGTGAAGCATGTGTGAACCAAGTGTGAAACGTGTGTGAACCCAGTGTGAATTATGTGTGAACCAAGTGTGAATCATATGTTAACCAAATGTGAATCATGTGTTAAGTACTCGTGAACCAAGTATGAATCATGTGTGAACAAAGGGTGAATAATGTGTGAACAAAGTGTGAACGCAGTGACCTAAATCGCGAAAATGTGAACCAAGTGTGAATAATGTGTGAACAAAGTGTGAACACAGTGACTTAAATCGCGAAAATCATTCGAAAATTCGTCATCTCAACATAAAATTATTTCTTTTCACAAATTTTTTAGTGTATAGTAGTTCCAAAATTCTATTTAAACTATTACACAAGACACCCATAACCTATAAATAAAAAAATACTTACTCATTATCAAATCAAATGTTCAATCTTCTTCAAGTTTGGGAGATGATTTTTATTTAATCTTCTTCAACTTGGGTGAGAAGAAAAGAGATGTGGGAGATAACGTCACTTTCTAAATCTTGGTGTGAAAAAATGGTGATGACCTTTGAGATTTGATGATTTGAGAGAGAATATGTGTTTGCTATATTTTGTGAGAGTAGATCATTTTCGTGGCTGCTAGGTATGTACAAGACAAACAAAAGAGAGAACAACTTAATATCTATTGAAGGGTATTAATGTCTTTTTAAGTGCCTATAAAATCATTAATGTGAGAAACATTAATGAGGGGTTATGGTTATAAATATATAGTGAAAAAAGGGTTAATTCATGGAGTTACCCTTACGTAATTGTGACGTTTTAAAAAAAACGATAATTCTACATTTCTTACTTTTATTGTTTAAAAAGAAATAATAGACATATAACATACTTTATTTTTCTTAAAATTTCTAAGTTGATTAAATTCCTCAAAAATTATTTTATTTTATAAAATAATTTGATTTAGCTTAAATATAAAACATGTGACAATTTCATTCATTAATCTCAAATTACAAAGAATTAACCAAAAACTTGGAATTGATTAAAATACCTATTTTTAATATTTTTCTTTAGAAAAATAAATTTTATCATTGTGTTACATAAATGATGTGAGAAAAAAATATATTTTTAAGTGTGGGAAAAATATATTCTTATTTAAATTATTTAAGACTTAGTTTTATGTAACATAAATCCATATGTGACAGTTAAATAATCATTTTTAAACTTTTTAAACCAAACTTTCAGCCACTATTTAATTTCTTTAAAAATCACAATAAATAGAATCTAAATATTTTTCTCAATCAAAATAAAGGAAAATCATAACTTATCAAAATATGCATTCATACCATTTTAAAATACCATTTTTCAATATTACCATAACTTAGGATAATAATTTGTTCCAAAAACTCGTCAAATTTATTTTAGTGGAACACACTTCACATTTTCTCACAAAAATTCCAGCAACTATTTTTACCTTTAAAAATCACCATATTCAATTTAAAACCTCATATTTTTATAAAAATATAATAAAAATTCTGTAGGTAATTATTTGAGTAAAATATCATTTTAATGGGACTTCAAATACCCCTTTTAATTTCATAAAATTAACATAACATCAAGGACATTACTTATGTATGCAAATCATTTTTTTTATCAAACTTTTACCTAATTATTTACAAAAATCAGCAAGCTTAATTTCTCATGAGATTTATCTTTTATCCCAAAAATTTCACATAAAATCATACATGTCCAAAATCTCATCATACTCTTATCATATACATAATTCTAAGAATATTAGTAACATATTCAGATGAAATCTTATTAAACCCATTTTTCTATTCCATTGAATCTACACATGAAATCCAACAACAATAACAATGACAAATAACATACATAAATTCATAAACACCATATTTCATATACACGCCTTTATAATAACCCTAACAAATTTCTATCATTCCTCCTTTTATGCATATCAAGATTCATTGGTACAAAAATCACATACTTCTTATCATATTTCTAAAATTATCATTTGCCATTTTTTTCATAAATCAAAGATTAAAAAAAAACCATAGCAATATAAACATAAAATATAATCCTCATTATAAACCCTATCAAATCCATTTTCTCAATCATACCCATGAGCCCTTCTTAAACAAAACATATTCTCTTAAAAAAAATACAAATCATAATCATCAATTCTACAATAATCAAACCATTAGCATCACCATCAACAACCTCAAAGATAAACCCATCAAAACCAATATAGGCTAAGAAAGACCATTACCTCTCTTGATTGTAAAATCAAGAACACAATATGATCAACACCCAAACTTCACACCCCTTGTTAAAGCCTAGGGTTTTATTTTTTAAAACCACCATGAGGAGGAGAAAGAATCCAATCACACACACAACAAATAAACAAAGTCAATATCATATAATCAAGAAAAAGAGATTAGACAAACAAAAATACAAGAAAACATACTCTAGACTTGGTTCCTCTTCACCTTCTTCTTCTTTCTTCCTTTCTTTCTTCTTCTCCCTCTCTCTCTACACGCCACACTCTCTCTCTCTCTAGGTCACGGCAGCCACACAAAATGCTCCTCTCTTCCTTTCCTTTCCTTTCCCCTTTATTCAACTCTCTCAATAAAGCCTCAACAACACAAAATGGTAAGTTTCCTATTTCTATTTTATTTTCTCTTAATTTTCTTATTATTTTCTTTTATGATAATAGATATAAGGAATAAAGGGTGATCACATCCTATCCTAAAATAGATAGTTTCTTCCAATATTTGATTTTATTGCCTTAGAAAAATAAATGGAAAAATCAATCCCTTTCCCACTACACACTATACCCTACACGTCCAAGCACCTTCCTTTCCCTTTTTTTTTTTATTTAACTAAAATAAATCCAATAAAGGAAAGAGTGTGTAGAAAATCTACACATGTGTACCATGCTACCATGCACTAGCACATACTAAATCACTAGGGTCCATCTCTATCTACCATGCACCTTAGTGCATTCAATCATAACTCTCATAATTACCTCAATTGTCACACTTATTAAAATGTAACACTAATAGTAAAATAAACATGTTACACAATTATTCACTTATTAAATTAATTAACCAAACAAACAATTAACAAATTTAAATTCAAAAGATTATACCAAACAATTCTAACAATTAAACAAACAATCAAATAAAACAAACAACAACTAAATAAAATAAACAACATTTAAATAAAAAAATTCATCACACTTAACATTTACATAAAATAAATCACAAAATTTAAATAATCTAAAAAAAAATAATTTGGTGCACTACACTAAGGTAATTGTAGCAGCTTGTAGGTTCTGAACTCAGCTTGAAGAATGAAGAAATGGTTGGGTACTAGGTCCTATTTATAGGGTTCAAGAATGAAAAGATCATCATTTATCTTGAATAAAATAATGGCTTTTTAATAGAAAAACATTTGAATAATTGTTTAGCAGAGGCTAAAGACTCGGTCAAAAAGATTATGGCTTATCAAGAGGTTTATGGAATAAAATGAGCTCGGTTTCAAAATCATTTGAAAATACAGCCCTAGAGCCGATATATCGCCTACCATAGGCGATATATCACTTGGGCTCATATTCCCGAGGCTCGTCGAAATGGTCGTGTGAAGCTACGTGTTTTCCGTATCCATGTATGGCGATATATCGCTCCCTAGAGCTGCGATATATCGGCATAGTCTGAAATATTATACACGGAATTACACTTTTTCAGCCTAATTTGAATTGAGTAAATAGCCTTGACTAAGTCCTTTAACGAGGTGCTGGCAGACTCTAGGATTTTCAAATATTATTCTTAATAAACTATTCCTCAAAAATACTTAATATCTCATTAAACATACATATGACAAGTGTTATTATCTTATTGGGTCTATCTAAACCTTATAGTATAATAAATATCATCTCCATAATCATTCATATTAATAAAACCTTAGGTTATAATTAATATTCTTAAACTATAGGTTAAACTTATAAAATCTACAAGTGTTGCTACGAGTGTCCAACTAAGTCCCGACTTGAACCAAAATCCATAATAATAAACATACTATAACTACTACTAGCTACTACTATCGCTACTATATAACTAGCTAAGTAAAGTTCTTGGACTCTACAATTCTCCCCTACTAAAAATAATTTCGTCCTCGAAATTTACTTAACAAATATTTCCGGATACCGGCCTCGCATGTCTTCCTCCAACTCCCACGTTGCCTCCTATTCAAAACTATTACTCCATAGGAATTTGACTATTGGAGTACTCTTGGACCATAACTGCTTCATCCCTCTATCTAGGATGCTAACCGGTCGTTCCTCGTAACTCAAGTCTTTCTGGAGTGCTATCGTATCGTACTTGAGGACGTGAGATAGGTCTGACACATACTTACATAGCATTGAGATGTTGAATACGTTGTGGCTATCTGCTAAGGCTGGCGATAGGGCTAGTCTATATGCAACTGCTCCCACTTCGTCCAATATCTCAAAAGGACCTATAAATCGAGGACTAAGCTTTCCTTTCTTCCCAAAGCGCTTCACACCTTTCATAGGAGATATCTTCAGGAAGACTTGATCTCTGACTTTGAATTGCACATCGTGTCGCTTGGCATCTGCATAGCTTTTCTAAAGGCATTGAGCAACAAGCATACGCTATTTAATTAGCGCTACTACTTCTTGAGCTTTTCTGCCTTTCTCCTACTTCATCTCAATGCAACAGTGATCGACACCTTCTTCCATAAAGCAACTCATAAGGTGCCATGCCGATCGTTCATAGGTAGCTATTGTTGTAAGAGAACTCTATCAGCGGTAAGTACTTATTCCATGATCCTCCAAAATCAAGTACACAAGCGCGCGACATATCTTCTAAAATTTGAATCGTACGCTCGGACTGACCGTCTGTCTGAGGATAAAAAGTTGTACTAAGACTTAACTTAGTACCAATGGCTTGCTGTAAACTTCCCCAAAATCTCGATGTAAACATCGACCCTCTATCCAACACTATTGTTTTGGGGATTCCATGCAACCGTACTATCTCTTGGACATATATGTTTGCGTACTGATCCGCTATGTATGAAGTCTTAACAGGCAGGAAATGAGCGGACTTGGTTAGTCTATCTATTACTACCCAAGCTGAATCATGCTGCCTGTTTGTTCGTGGCAAACTCGTCACGAAATCCATTGCTATATCATCCCATTTCCATTCTGGTACGCTAAGCGGTTGCAATAAGCTTGCAGGCCGCTGATGTTCTGCTTCCACTTGCTGGCATACTAGACATTTAGACACAAATTCTGCTATGTCCTCCTTCATCCCTGGCCACCAATAGATTGCCTTGATGTCGTGAGTCATCTTGGTCGACCCTGGGTGAACTGAGTACGGGGTACTGTGCGCTTCTTCTAGAATCGCCATCTTAATCCCTTGATTATCTGGCACACATACTCGATCCTTATATCTTAATAATCCTTGACTTGATATTGAGAAATCTATGGCCTTGCCTTCTCTGACTACATCCATATGTGCCACTAGTGTGTCGTCATGCCCTTTCCTACTCCGTATATCTTCTAACAGATTTGACTAGATAGAAAAATTAGCCAGCTTACCGACAACTATTTCTATTTCGGTACTGATCAGCTCCTGCTGTAGCGGCTTTCCCATTTTGGCTAGTGCTGCTAAACTTCCATAAATATTCCTACTTAGCGCATCGACAACTATGTTTGCCTATCCCGGGTGGTATAAGATTTCGCAGTCGTAATCCTTCACTAGCTCTAACCACCTGTACTGCCTCATGTTGAGCTCCTTCTGAGTAAAGAAGTGATTTAAACTTTTGTGGTCCGTATAAATCTCGCACCGTTCTCCGTAAAGATAATGGTGTCAGATTTTCAACGCAAAGATCACCGCTGCCAACTCCATATCGTGCGTTGGATAGCGTTGCTCGTACTTCTTTAGCTGCCATGAGGTGTAGGCTATCACCTTGTCATTCTGCATCAGTATGCAACCCAACCCTTGCTTCGATGCATCGCAGTAGACTACAAACTTATCGTGGGTGTCAGTACACAAAGTACTGGTGCTGAGCATAGCTTGTCCTTAAGCAACTGGAAGGTTTCTTCACATTTATCATTCCAGTTGAATATTTGCTGTTTCTGGGTCAGGTTGGTGAGTGGAGTGGCTATCTTAGAAAATCCCTCTACGAACCTCCTATAATAACCTGCTAATCCCAGAAAGCTCCTTACTTTGGATGCGTTCTTTGGTCTAGGCCAATCCTTCACGGCCTCTACCTTTGATGGGTCTACTGCAACTCTGTCCTTGGATATAATGTGCCTGAGGAACGCCACTTGCGAAAGCCAAAACTCGCATTTCTTGAACTTGGCATAGAGTTGATGCTCCTTTAGTTGTGACAAAATCAACCTCAAATATTCCTCTTGCTCGACTTCGTCCTTGGAATATACTAAGATGTCGCCAATGAACACTACGACGAATTTATCTAAGTAGTCCTTAAAGACCCTATTCATCAAGTACATAAACACGGCTGGTGCATTGGTAAGACCAAAAGACATAACTAAGAACTCGTAATGCCCATAACAAGTTCTAAAAGCAATCTTAGGAATATCTTCTCCCCGCACATTGAGCTGATGGTACCCGGACTATAAATCAATCTTTGAAAATACGCTCGTACCTCGGAGTTGATCAAACAAGTCGTCAATCAGGGGTAGTGGGTACTTTTTCTTAATCGTTACCTTATTCAGCTCGCGGTAGTCTATGAACATTCGCATACTTCCGTCCTTTTTCTTCACAAATAGAACCGGTGCTCCCCATGGCGAATGACTTGGCCTAATAAAACCCAAGTCTAGGAGTTCTTGTAGTTGCGTCTTTAACTCCTTGAGTTCCATAGGTGTCATCCGGTATGGTGCCTTGGAGACAGGCTCAGTGCACGGTACAAATTCTATTGTGAAGTCAATTTCCCGAGTCGGCATGTAACGACCCAACTACTCTAGACTTTGGACCATTAATGACTACTATACACAGACATTAATCTTTAAGAAAACGTACATATGAAATAAACATTACTTCATTACAACTTGTAAAACAAATGTTAAACTACATAAAATTCAAAGTAGGATATGGGATCCTATTGTTTTGAAAATAAAAACGTAACATAACTTAAATAAATGGGTTACAAAATTAGATGCGGAAATACATAGAAATCATAAAAAGACTTAAATCGTACACTTCATCCTCAAATCGTACACGCAATCCACTGATTCCATCCTGCCTCAATACACATCCCCAAGCTGCCAAGAACCTTCCTGCCGCCAAAACTATTTGCTTGTACATATAAAACATAAAGGAATGAGCCTAATGCCCAGCAAGGAAAATCTCACTACAACAGAATAGGCTTACTACAACACTAGAATATAATACTATTAAAAAAGTATTATATTATGTGGGAATGAAATTATGGGCGGGACACTTAAAATTTTGGGAGTTGGTGCTTTTTTTTTTACCCAACTTTATGTCTCTCTAAAAATTTCCAATCTCTCTCTGAAGCCCTAGAAATCTTGTATACCTTCGTTCTCTCACCACTACCCCTTAACAAAAATAGAATCTCCATTTCTAGTACTGGTAAACATAGATTCCAGGAAGGGTGATGAGATGACGATAAAGGGACCAAACCCAAACAAATATCTTGTTTCATGAGATTATTTGTGTACTACCCAGTTTGTCTATATATCACACCTTAATACCAGTGCATCCACGTAGACCCTTTTCTTCTCCTCTCCTTCCCTAAGCCTTGCATCGATTCCCTCCCAGGGAAGACCTGTAAAATCCCAGCTCAACTTCTGCACCATCGAGTTTCTCCATCGCCATTGCTCAGCTCAAGCCATCTCTGCTTCTCGGTCCAGTGAGGCACTGTTGTTTGTATTTTAGTTGTTCTTGTAGCATGTATTTTATAATACGGATGGATATAGCAATATTTGTGTCTGATCCCTCAAATATCCCACCTTGCTTTCATATCTTTTTCCCCCAATAACCCCAAAAAAAAAAAAAAATTTCTAAAATGGTTTTTGTTCGGTAGTAGTATTACAAGTGTTGTTTCTTCTTACCCGAATTTCTTATTTTTTAACAATACAGTGATATTGAACCCAAGGCACCAGAACAATTGTTGAAGCTGCACGCCACCGCTAATATGCTGTCGGTCTCCTCTGCTCGAGTTCCAGAGGTAGGTTTTCTTGCCTTATATCTATTGTCCTTTGCTTCTTTGAAAAAGTTTTGGGTTAATTTTTGGAATGTTTGTTTGTATTGAGGTTCAAGGTAGTGTAAGGTAACTGTGGTCTATGTTACTCTTGAACTAATGGTCAATGCCCCACAAGTGTATGACAAAATGATGCAAAGAAACTGTATACACATTATGAGCTTGGACAGATAGAATATGCCGTATGAGCCCTTTGGTTTAATGAAGTATTCAAGATAGTTTTAGAGGGTGAGCTATATATTTCTAGGCTAATAATATAAGTCTTGAGACAGAGAAAAGGTAGAGGAGATAGAAAAGATGCATAGTCTCAGTGAACAATATACATTTTAAAATAGTAGTTAACAATGTTGCTTTGTTTAATTATTATTTCGTAGAAAAAAATTAAAGCTCCCATGATCAAGGATATGACTCAAATCCTTTTGTCTCTTAGTCTAATTGCTCTGTTTTTATGGTAATCAATTAGTTCCTAAAATACACATTATCTAAAACATACCTCTGTTATTTGGAATAGAGTAAAGGAAATTCATTATTTTGAGCTTTTCTTTTCAAATCTACTTGATTTAGTAATGAGTGAACATAATTTAGCTCTGAGCCTTCTATTGCTAATCCCACGGTTTTCTTCTCATCTTCAAGTTCAGTTAATATGAAAAAAAACTCCTACATTTGGTCTTGCAATTCTGTTGAGATTTAGGAATTTTCCTTGTCTTTAACAAGTCATGGTTGATTTGTTTGGGTGCACAGAAAAAAGCAGTATGGGTGTTCATTGCCTTTTTTTTTTTTTGAGAGAGAGAGAGAGAGATGAAGACAGATTTGAAAATGAAGTAGGAAAAAAATGAGAGCAGTGAAAATTTTGTGGGATTTCAGATAATTTTTAAACAAAACAAACATAAATGCCCAAAGCTTTTTTTTAATCCAAAGTGTTTTTTTTTAATCCAAAGCATGTTTGTGAGTATGCTAAAAAAAGTGGTATTTTCTGGTTCAGTGGATTGGGACAATAATAACGTCAATGATTACAATGCTTAGTCTATTATGGTAGTAGTTGTTTCTTTGTCATTTCCTATGTTTTTTAGTTTATGAATTGTAGTTTGTGTTGTTGGTTTCTAGTGCAGGTGTTCTAGTAATTTGCAAGTTGTCTTTTTTAATGTACATAATAAAGAAGCCACTACATTTCTCAAACAAACAAAAATAAAATAAAAGAAGCCACTACACGTACATTATTTAATTTGCATATAATATATATTTTTTGTTGGTTCAACTATTCTCTGTAATAATGTTTATAAAGTCTCACCACATTAATTAAAAATTTGATTAATTATGTACTCAATTATTACAATTTTCCTTCTACTCTAATTATGTACTCAATTGTTTGAGCATCAAGTAATTAAATTTCAAATACAGTAGCTAATAAGTAAGTAGTTGTTCTAGTTAACTTCTTAACAAAATTCTACGTTTTTTATTGGATAGTTTTGGTACCTATTACACCTCCAAAAAAACTCACACATCCCAGAAGGAAGTATTAGGTTCATTTTTTATTCAAAATAAATGAACTAATTAGAAACAAAATAACAAAAAGTCACTGGGAAGGGAAAGTCATTAAGAAACTTCATATAAATAATTTTATAGTTCTCCAACAAAGCATGGATATTTTATAATTTGAGAATAACTTGGTTTGCTTTTAACTACAAGAAAGTCTACTTTCCATAACACAGTAAAATAATTCTATTAAAAATGCATTATTGTATTCATTCTTGGTTGCTTTTGCTGATTTACTTCAAGTCACATTTGGCCTAATATTTTCTCTTATATTTTTGCTCTTATTCATATATAGTCGATTTAAGATGATGCTTATTAACAAATGGCTTATTTAGTATAAAATAAAAGTGCATTAGTGGTACTTTTGGATTTTCTTATAGTTGAAATTTCTTCGATGCAAGTATGCATCAGTTGTGAGTGCTATGAATGAAGGAGTTGAAGTATGTTTCTCTTCGAAAACCACCTAAAAGAAATGTTAGAAATGAAATCACCTGCAAAAAGTTCAATTGTTTAATCATTTGGATATATTAATTCTTTGCAAGATGAGTTACAAGACATGATTTTGAAACTCTAAACCAGAACTTAAACCTCTTAATGTTCCAATGTGGTTTGGTATATGAATGGTCCATTATTCTCCCTCCTTGAGATGATTTGAGAAACAATCAACTTTAAACAATTTGTAACCATAACATGTTATTGGCATTGATATATGTTCCCTTTTTCTGATGGAGATAGCATAGATTTGTTTATTTATTCAAAGTTGTACTGTTTCATTGTTATAAGATTAGTTTATTGGTTAATGATTGGTATGTGTATATATGAGGTGGCTTCTCTTTGCAACTCATATCTACGTATTTTTTCATTAATACAAGTTTCGTTAAAAAGAAAAATGATGTGGCTTCTCCTTTTTTTTTTTTTTTTTGCTGGAGGATGGGAATTTTCTTTTATGGTGTTCTTTTTTACTTATTTCTTGATCCTGCAAAGTCAAACATGTGATCGTAACTTCAATTTTCATCAAGCCAATATATTTGATGATCTTGGTATATATATGTTACATTTGTAATGATGTAATCCATGTAGTTGGAATAGAAGGGAATGCTTCTCCTGTAACTAGTTAGTGCCAAAGAGCCTTGTCCAAATGGTCCTTTTGAATTTTCCTGTAACATGCTTTAATACCTTATTGATTGCTTGGTAGACTCTGAGCTTTAATTATCCTATTTCTTGTACTTGATTTATTTCTATTAATCTCAAATTCAAGTTGTGTAGACTTTAGAATAGACAAACTCTCTGTTAATGATACAGAACGTGACATTCCATATTGTGGCAGTTTATTACTATGGGATGTCTGTCAAAATCGCTATTGTAGAGTCCAAGAACCTTACTAAGCTAGTTAGATAGTAGTAGTAATAGTAATAGCTAGTAGTAGTTGTAGTATGTTTATGACTGTGGATTTTGGTTCAAGCCGGGACTTAGTTGGAAACTCCTAACAATAGTTATGGATTTTATAAGTTTAACCTATAGTTTAAGAATATTAATTATAACATAAGGTTTGATTAATATTGCTGGTTATTAATATGATAATTATTATAACCTATGGTTTAGATAGAGCTAATACGAATATGACACTTGTCATGAGCATGGTTATTCCTAAGGTTTAGATAGAGCCAATAGGATTATGTCATTTGTCATATGCATGATTATTGAGAAATTATTATTTTAATGATAAAATAAGGGAAGTATAAGACTTAGTCTTCACCAGAATCTGTTAGGAGCATCACATTTATCACAATTTTATTTATTTGTGTTATTTAGATAATTAAATATATTTTTCGTAACTTTAGGGTACTGTAACGTCCAACCTATTTTTGACCCAGTTATATTATGAATTTTGAAAAATAATATTGCTAGAAAGTTTTAGATAATTTAATTAGCTTTCTAACGGTATAAAGAGAGTCTAAATCGGAATCCTACAGCTCCAGATACGTTGATTTTACTGCAGGGGAGTTTAGAGTTACGAGATTTAGGGAGTTAGAAGTTAGGATTCTATTTGTTTTTATTATTTTTGTTTTAAAAATCAAGCTTTGAATCCTTAAATCTCTCTGAACAATTTGACCAATTCCTAAGCCTTTGGCTGAAGGATATTCAAATATTTTCAATTAAATTTATTATTTTTATTCAAAACCAAAAATAAGATTTTTATTCCTAGAACTCTATAAATAGGACCTAGCACCAAGCCTTTTCATTCATTCTTCAAGCATTGATCAGAGCCTTCCAAGTGCTAGTGAGACTATAGAGTGATAAACACTTGGGTTGGGGTTATAAGCTTAATAAACACTTGGGAAGTAAGGTTCATAGTGTGTATTTCGGTTTCGAGGTGTAGTTCGATCATAGCAATTTCAAAGGTATTCCTATTCTTAGTTCTTTTCAGTATTGCTTCATTAGTTTTATAGTCCTAACTCAGTCTTCTCTATTCTTGGTTAGGCATCTAAGTTCTTCGAACTTGAGGTTTCTTGTCGATAAGAATATTCTCGGTGGTTTTTAGTTCATTCATCGATTTCTTTTAGAATACTCACCTCTATATTATGGTTTTTAGGAGTGTTCCAAAATCCTGACTTTGTTATCATAATCCTGGTATATTGGTAAGGAAAATAGGATAGGATATTATGTGTTATGCCATATGTTATCTTATGATTTATGTGTTATGTTAACTTATGATTTGTGTTATGTATGTTTGTAGACTTGGGCATATGACCTGTACACTAACAAGCCCCAATAAATTTATGGGCATATGACTTGATTAGCTAGCAAGCCCCACAAATCTAATGGGCACATGACTTGTTTAGTTATGGGATCCCAAGTAATAATGGCCATTATAGTATGTGTGACATATGTTTATGATATGTTTTATTATATGCTACGTTATGAATTTTATGTATATGAGTTCTGTGTTAGATTTTCCTTGCTGGGCATTAGGCTCATTCCTTTATGTTTATATGTGCAGGAAAATAGCTTTGGTGGCGGGAAAGGTTCTTGGTAGCTTGGGGATGTGTATTGAGGTGGGATGGAATCGATGGACCGAGCGTTCGATTCAAGGATGAAGTCTCTTTAAATTTTATATGTATTTTCTGCACTTTATTATGTAATCCATTTTATTTAAAATTATGTTATGTTTTTCTTTTAAAAACAATGGGATCCCATATCCTACTTTAAATTTTATGTAGTTTAACAATATTTTTTACAAGTTTTTAATGAAGTTATGATTATTTCACTTGTAAGCTTTATTAAAAAAATTAGTGTCTATGTATAGTAGTCATTAATGGTCCAAAGTCTAGAGTAGTTGGGTCATTACAGCTATTTCCCCTTCTTTAGAGGGCTGGGGATCGGAGACCAATTTCAAATGGTTGTTTCTATAATTTTTAAACAATTGGAAATTTATGAACCTAATTGAGATAAAAGTACCAGTCAATTACTTGGAAAAAGACAGTATCAGGCAGCTCGAATAGAAGTGGAATTGGATATTATTGGCTTTAACAACAGATACAAGTTTACACATCCTTTTTATGGCATACAGTACTTTTAAGTTATGCTGAACCTTTATGATTAGTAATTAATTCTTATTCTTATTGTTGCAGAGTGTTCCTGTACAAACTGGGCAAACACCACCCTTTTTGCAGTATTTTGGCACTCTCTTGACCAGAGGAAAGCTTAATGCTTTCGAGTCATTGGAACTATCACGTCTTGTTGTGAACTAGAATAAGAATAATTTGTTGGAAAATTGGCTAGCAAAAGACAAATTAGAATGCAGCGAGGAGCTAGGAGATCTTGTGAAGGTTAGTATTATGGAATTCGCTAATTACACAGTCCTGTGTTCTTTTCTCTTGGAAATAATTTAGTTGTTTACTTCAAATACTGCATGTGTCATGTTGTTTATGTTATATCTTAGTTTCTTTTTAATTATTTAATTATTTAGGTTTCTTCCTCCAGTAATGGATGTGAGATTCTAACTAGTCTAGTATTGGTTATCTGAAAATCTCATCTTCTCAAGCTTCAGTTTTTTTTTTAATTCATTTTGGTATCTTAGTAGTGATTTTATTTCTGCTATGTTTTTTGGTATCTGAAAAGAAAGTGCATATGAAAATGTTGCATACCAGGCGTTTGATGATAATTCTCAAAGAATCTAAATTATCATTTGGATTTGGGATTTGATTTTAAATTGGTAAGTACTGTTATTATATTTTCAACTTTGGGTACGGGAAAAACTGAACCATTTTCTTGTGTTTATTAAGGGTTTTTTTAACTCTCTCAAAGTCTTGCTCGCAACATGTATTTTTTGGCTGGTTTGTGTTGGTGTTGTAGCTTGTTGCAGGAATTAGCTAGAAAAGGAAAGCCAGACTTGTTCTGTTCTACTTCTAGTTTTATTGATGTTGTTATGTCTACCATTTCTCTTGCTTCTGATGGTACATTTAGGTTTGCTTCTGATGTTGTACTTCCTTTGATAATTCTAGATATGCATGTGCTTTGGTTTCCTTTGTTTTTATAGCTTCTTTCACTGCTGCAATTTTCAACTTTTATGTTGGATGACTAATTATAAACAATGTTTAGTAAACTCAAAATTGTTTTTTTTTTTTTGAAGTATGGGATCCAGGAATAGTTTAGGTTAGTGATAGACTTGATAACTTAACAAAATTTAGTGATTTTTTATGAGAATCTTTGGTATGTTGATATGTAGTGTTGGTATTGGGCCTATTGGCCATGGTTAGCTACTTAGGATTTCTAGCTTTTTGTCTGTTATGGATTTCCACATGATGAGCATTTGGTTATTGAGGAAAAACAAATGGTTGAGTTTTGAATTAAATGTTGGTTTCTGTGTGTGATACTAGATATGCATTTTTTTTTAAAAACTACATAATTTAACAATGAAGTGTAGATAATCACTACAACAAAGTGAAGTAATTGTCACTTAAACAACAAAAAACTATGCACTGCTTACTGTGTTTTCTATGATCGATGTAATTATAATAAATAAAGATCAAATAAATTATATGTATATATGTTTTTGGTTAGATATATATGTGTGTGTGTGTGTGTTTTTAATTAGATATATGTTTTCTACGTTAGAAAGTAGGAAAAAAAAGTTAAAACTTTGAAGAAAAGCTCTTGAAAATCTCTATTAGCTATAGTATATAACTTTAGTAGGGAACGTATCAACACATGCATCAGACCAAATAATCAATACTCACAGGAACACATTAAAATTTATGTATTAATTAAATAATTTTTTTTAATTTGCTTTTGGTTGGTTTTATAGAATTACCAAATACTAATTATGTATTTTAAGTTTGGGTTATGAAAGTCAAATGTTGAAGTTGCATTTGATGCTAAATGAATTGAGACAGTTGGCAGGGGCTATAATTTAATTATGCTTGTTCTCTTGCTTTTAATTTAATTTCTTATCCTTTGTTGGTTTAGCTTTTATAAATATATATGTACATCTTTGTGCCTATTGATTGTATATAGTCTGATTACTTTGAAGAAATAAGAATTTCTATTTAATGACACATTTGGTATATATATTGTTATTAGCTTGTTGTTGTCTCGTCTATTTGGGAGTATTTCATGGCATAAATTGCATGTATAGACACTGTGAGATTGATAGACTTAACTGGTTGTGAGTTTAGGCACCTAAGGGATGGCTTGTACTAGTTGGCTAAAAGTTAATTGAATCACAGTTATGCCCAACTAGCTGTTAGTTACCAATTCTCTCTTTTATTTTGTTTATGTTTTTCTATATGTTTGTGTGAATATAGTGGTTTGATCTGAAAGATTTTTTGTCTTATTTTGTGTTTGATTTTTAGTATCTAGCTTCTGTTATGCTTCTACTTCTGGGGGTCTCTACTATTGGAGTACCAAGCTTGCTGGCCCAACATGGTCACCATTTGCTTCATGGATAACTGGCTGGTATGTAATAATATTCTTTTTCTAACTGTTAACTTGGGAAAATGTCTTTCTTCAATTTTTTCTAGTTGACTGTTTATACGCTGGCTTGGAGCTTTTAGAGTTTCATTTGGGGTCTGAGACTGTAATGCCTGTACAGTACAAAGTCACCATTAGTAAGTATAGCACATACTTTAATCTTAGCACTAGACCTTATATATATATATAATTTAGTTAAATCAGTTAGTTTAGTTAAGTTATTGAGAGTAATTTTGAGCTTAGTACTGGACCTTATATGCCTAATCTGTATTCATTCAATTCAATACAATTTCATTTTCTTTCATAATATGGTATCAGAAAATTAAACTATTCTAGCTTCATTTATCTCCTATACTTTAAAAAGACAAGGTTCAAACTTGTATCTTAGGCATGTCTTTGACTAAATGAGATGTTCTTCATTGGAGATCATCACTTATAGATTTGTAAACTTGATTGGAACAAATTTTAAGGAGCTAGGGTCTGGTCTATCCAATATAAGGTCAAAAAGACTGATTTTTAACACAAAATAATTGTGCCAAATCCATCTTTTTGAAATAACATCCTCTGCGAATATGTATCACTGTTTTCTAATTACTTGTTAGTGCCCAAATAACTTAAGGTCTAGAGTTTAGTACCTATTTGAGCTCCATGTTCTATTACACTTCTCCTTTAAATGAGATATGAGATTCGATGGATCTACCCTAGAAATAATAGTATCATTCTAAATGCTTTTGTAACTCAAATCTCCCAAACTTTTAACATGTTGTCTCAGTAATTAAGCACCTGAACCAGAGATGTCTTTAGGGTGAAATTGAGGCCCCTTTAACCTGAAAATGTTAATGTTTGTTTACTGTAATATGTATCTATTCACTGTGTGATAGCAGTATTTTGAATTTTGAAGTATGTTCACCTGGTATTGCTTGCTTAGGTCTTATATTGTATACAGTTTTATTATTTGATTCATATTATTTAATTTTTTTAAGCATATACCTTACCTTTTATCTGCTATTACAGGAGAAAAATATCTCTTTCTCCATCAATTGGAGGAGAAAAGGATCCTTAATTTTGAAGGCTTTGTGTTGGACAGCTGTAGAATATTTTGTGCTGAAAGTAGTAACTTTTCAATATGTTGAATATTTAAGACTACTTGAATACTTAAAGAATATTTTGTTGTTGATGACAGTGTTGAATGTTTTAAACTAATTTGTGGATTGTTAATACAATGTTGAATGTTTTTACTTTTTGTTATTTGAAAATCAAGTTCATTTGATGATGCAAGTATATATTAGAAAGTTAATTTTAATTATATAAAAAAAATTAAAATATAATAGAATAAATTAGTGTTATATAAATGAATATACAACGAGAATTTAAACTTATCTAAATATTAAAATAATACGAAAATGGTGTTATAATATCTATTACAGTAACACTTTTTATGTAAAGAATCTTGTTATGCAAACTTCATTATATAACACAAATAATGTATTATACTAAAGTGTAGTATAACACAAAAAATGTGTTATACTAAAGTGTAGTATAACAAAAATTTATAAGTATTGAAATGTGTTATATAACACATTTCAATACTTATAAATTTGTGTTATATAATCGACTATAAATAATATAATTAAACACTTATCTATTTATTAAAATAACACAGAAAGTGTGTTATTGTTGACAATATAATAACACATCTGTATAACAATGATAAAGTGTTATGTAAAGTACCCTGACCTACGATAACATAGTCGGTCTTAACACATCAAAAAGTGTTATGGTATTTTTTGATAACACATTTTTGGTGTTATTAAAAGCATTTTTTCTTGTGATAAACCATCTACTACAAGCATGAAACATAATCATACACATAAACTATAAACTATAAACATATATCTATAAAGACGTACATCATATAAGACTATATTATTAATGGCCATTAAAACATGTGATAAACCATCTACGTCCCCTTTGTAATATTTGAGGTAGGTTAGATCACATGGTAGGTTTATGATAACCCATCTACGTCCCCTGTCTAATATTTGAGGTAGGGTAAATCATAACCATGAAACATAAGAAAATATAACATAACATATTATAGCATAATTTATCATAACATATCAACATAACATATAAGCATATAAAACTATCCTATTTTCCTTACCAATATACCGGGATGATGAGAACAAAGTCAGGATTTCGGAACACTCCTAAATACCAAAATGAGAAGATGAGTACTTCTAAAAGAAGAAGAAGAAGAGAATGAACTAAACCATTTGAGAAAGATACTTACCAATAAGAACCTCAAGTTAAAAGAACTTAGATGCCTAACCAAGAATAAAGAGTACTGAGTTAGGATTTGAGTAGAGAAAAACTATTAAGAACAATACAGAAAGGAACTAGAATTAGGAATACCTTGAATGCTTTTATGACTGAACTACACCTCGAAACCACAATATACTATAAACCTTACTTCCCAAGTGTTTAATAAGCTTATAACCCCAACCCAAGTGTTTAACACTCTAAAGTAATCCTAGCAGCTTGTAGGCTCTGAACTCAGCTTGATGAATGAAGAAATGGCTGGATACTAGGTCCTATTTATAGAGTTCAAGAATGAAAAGATCTTCATTTAGCTTGAATAAAATAATGGCTTTTTATTTGAAAAATATTTGAATAATAGTTCAGCAGAGGCTGAAGGCTCGGTCAGAAAGATTCTGGACTTATCAAGAGGTTAAGGATTAAAATGAGCTTGGTTTCAAAATTGTTAAAAAATCATGCACCATAGCCGATATATCGCCCATGCTAGGTGATATATCGCCTGGGCTGATATACCCGAGGCTCATCGAGGTTGTCGTGCGAAGCTACGTGTTTTTCGTATCCCCATATGGCAATATATCGTCCCCTAGAGCTGCGATATATCGACATACGCTGAAATATTAAAAACATAATTACACATTTTTAGCCTAATTCGAATAGAGTAAACAACCTTGACTAAGTCCTTTAATGATTTCAAAGCTGATGGCAGACCCTAGGATTTTCAAATATTACTCTTAATAAACTTATTCCTCAAAATACTTAATTTCTCATTAAACCTACACATGACAAGTGTTAATATCTTATTGGGTCTATCTAAACCTTATAGTATAATAAATATCATCTTCATAATCAGTCATATTAATCAAACCTTAGGTTATAATTAATATTCTTAAACTATAGGTTAAACTTATAAAATCTACAAGTGTGACTATAAGTCTCCAACTAAGTCTCGGCTTGAACCAAAATCCACAGTAATAAACATACTATACATATTACTAGCTACTACTACTACTACTACTACTACTACTACTACTACTACTACTACTACTACTACTACTATCTATCTATCTATCTATCTAGCTAAGTAAAGTTCTTGGTCTCTACAATTCTCCCTTACTAAAAAGAATTTCGTCCTCAAAATTTACTTACCAAATAATTCTGGATACCGGCCTTGCATGTCCTCTTCCAAATCCCACGTCGCCTCTCGTTCAGAACTATTACTCCATAGGACTTTGACTATAGGAATACTCTTGGATCGTAACTGCTTCACCCCTCTATCTAGGATGCTAACCGGTTGTTCCTCGTAACTCAAGTCTTTCTGGAGTGCTATCGTATTGTACTTGAGGATGTGAGATGGGTCTGACACATACTTGCGTAGCATTGAGATGTGGAACATGTTGTGACTATCTGCTAGGGCTGGTGGTAAGGCTAATCTATACGCAATTGCTCCCACTTTGTCCAATATCTCAAAAGGACCTATAAATCGGGGACTAAGTTTTCCTTTCTCCCCAAATCGCTTCACACCTTTCATAGGAGATATCTTCTGGAAGACTTGATCTCCGACCTTGAATTCCACATCGCGTCGCTTGGTATCCGCATAGCTTTTCTATTGGCTTTGAGCAGCAAGCATACGTTGTCTAATTAGCGCTACTGCTTCTTGAGATTTTCTAACAGCTTCGGGACCGAGAAGCTTCCTTTCTCCTACTTAGTCCCAGTGAAGCAGCGATCGACACCTTCTTCCATAAAGCAACTCATAAGGTGCCATCCCAATCGTTGACTGGTAGCTATTGTTGTAGGAGAATTCTATCAGCGGCAAGTACTTATTCTACGATCCTCCAAAATCAAGTACATAAGTGCACAGCATATCCTCTAAAATATGTATCGTATGCTCGGACTGTTCGTCTCTCTGAGGATGAAAAGCTGTAATAAGACTAAACTTAGTACCCATGGCTTGCTAAAAACTTCCCCAAAATCTTGATGTAAACACCGATCCTCTATCAGACACTATTGTTTTGGGGATTCCATGCAACCGTACTATCTCTTGGACATAGTTGTCTGCATATTGGTCCGCTATGTATGAGGTCTTAACAGGTAGGAAATGAGCGGACTTGGTTAGTCTATCTATTACTACCCCAGCTGAATCATGCTGCTTACTTGTTCGTGGAAAACATGTCACGAAATCCATAGCTATATCGTCCCACTTCCATTCTGGTACGCTAAGTGGTTGCAATAAGCTTGCAGACCGTTGATGCTCTGCTTTCACTTGCTGGCATACTAGACATCTTAACACAAATTCCGCTATGTCCTTCTTCATTCCTAGCCACCAATAGATTACCTTGATGTCGTGAGTCATCTTGGTCGACCCTGGGTGAACTGAGTACGGGGTATTGTGCGCTTCTTCTAGAACTGTCATCTTAATCCTTTGATCATTTGGCACGCATACTCGATCCTTATATCTCAATAATCCTTGACTTGATATTGAGAAATATGTGGCCTTGTCTTCTCTGACTGCATCCATATGTGCCGCTAGTGTGTCATCATGCCCTTGCCTAATCCGTATATCTTCTAGCAAATTTGATTGGATAGACAAATTTTCCAGCTTGCTGATAACTACCTCTATTTCGGCATTGATCAGCTCCTGCTGCAGCGGCTTTTTCTATTCCGGCTAGAGCTGCAAAACTTCCACAACTTTTCCTACTTAGCGCATCGGCAACTATGTTTTCCTTTCCTGGGTGGTATAGGATTTTGCAGTCGTAATCCTTCACTAGCTCTAATCACCTGTGCTGCCTTATGTTGAGTTCCTTCTGAGTGAAGAAGTACTTTAAACTTTTGTGGTCCGTATAAATCTCGCACCGTTCTCCGTAAAGATAATGGTGCCAGATTTTCAACGCAAAGACCACCGCTACCAACTCCATATCGTGAGTTGGGTAGCGTTGCTCATACTCCTTTAGCTGCCTTGAGGCATAGGCTATCACCTTGTCATTCTGCATCAACACGCAACCCAACCCTTGCTTCGATGCATCGCAGTAGACTACGAACTTATCATTGGGTGTCGGTAAAGAGAGTACTGGTGCTGAGCAAAGCTTATCCTTAAGCAACTGGAAGCTTTCTTCACATCTATCATTCCAGTTGAATCTTTGTTATTTCCGGGTCAGGTTGGTGAGTGGAGTGGCAATCTTAGAAAAGCCCTCTACGAACCTCCTATAATAACCTACTAATCCCAAAAAGCTCCTTACTTCGGATGCATTCTTTGGTCTTGGCCAATCCTTCACGGCCCCTACCTTTGATGGTTCTACTGCAACTCCATCCTTGGATATTATGTGCCCGAGGAACGCCACTTGTGAAAGCCAAAATTTTCATTTCTTGAACTTGGCGTAGAGTTGATGCTCCCTTAGTCGTGAAAAAATCAACCTCAAATGTTTCTCGTGCTCGACTTCGTCCTTGGAGTATACTAAGATGTCGTCGATGAACCATCTTATCTTCCTTTTTCCCCTCTGACTTGAGTTGAGGACATTCTTTCTTTTAGTGTCCCTCTTGACCATAGTTGTAACATCCCTTGGTGTTTGGCCGACATTCCCCAGGATGTTTCCTTTGGCAGTTAGCACATGGCGGGTATTCTACATAACCCGTCCTACTACCTCCATTATTTGTCCGTGCCTTTTTATCGCTGTCGGACTGCTTATTGTTAGGATGCCTTCTTTTCTGACTTTTGTTGTTATTGTTGCTGGAATGATTCTTGTTGTTGTGGTTGTTGTTCCGACTTGTCTGAGATTGACCTTGCTGTCTAGGCTCAAGCTTACTGGCTTCTTCTTTACTAACGTTAGCTGCAGCCTTCCTACTTTTATTGTCGTCTCTAGAACGTCGGCATAAGTAATATTTCCTAGGTTTGTTAACTTAACCCCTAGCTCAATCTTCGGTCAAAGTCCTCTAACGAACTTAGACACCCTCAGATAGTCAGTTGGAACCATTTCCGGTGCGAACTTAGCCAAACGGTCGAACTGCCGAGCATACTCTGCCACTGATAAACTTCCTTGCTTCAGGCCAACGAACTCCTCAACTCTTGAAGCGAGTACAACCAAATTATAATACTTTTTGTGGAACAAATCCACAAATCGAGTCCATGTCATGGTGACAACATCATGCGTCTGCTGGACTAAGTCCCACCATATCCTGGCATCTTTCTTGAGCAAGGAAGAAACGCAGGATATGTGGTCCGTGTTGCTGAGGTTCATGTGCGTCAGGATTGGCTCCACGTTTCTTAGCCACTCTTCTGCCTCGAAGGGGTCTGTAGTCCCTTCAATGTTCGAAGCGTGTAGCTTACGGAACCGCTCATAAACTGGCTCCATGTGTTGTACTGGATACGACGCATAAGTTGCCACTGGCCATCCCCCATATGGACCAACTTGTTGGGATGCTGAGGCCATTTGTTGTGGCTGTGGCTGTGGCGGAGGCGGAGGCTGACTTTGGGGCTGAGCCTGTTGTCGCTGTTGCTGCAATAGTTCCTCGACTTATTGTCGCAGTCTGGCGATCTTCGCAATGTTGTCAGCTGGCGGCGGCGGCGTGTTGCAGATGGCAGTAGCACGCACTCCCCTTCTGCGAACTGGAGGGGCTTCATTGTTCACCGGAGCAGCGTTGGAGGTGTTTCGATTGGTGCGAGCAGATCTTCTGAGTGACATTGCAGCATAGTTCTAACAGTTGGGAGAAACATGTCAGAACTTTACCCTAATAGGCTCTAAGGCAAAAACTTAATCTAAACAAGCATAACTCGGACCTATTAATTATGACTTCTTATGAAAATAATATATAAGTCTTCTTTATTATTAGAGTGGGTTTCTATACTTAGAAAAATAAGCCATCTTTATTATTTTCGAAGTATGTTTCTAATCATCCTATATGACTTAATTCTCAGGCTCGAAACTCATCGTTGTTCCAAAGTTAACCATATTGAGGGAGGGCTGGGATCAGTAAAATCATTCCCACTACTATGGCCTCCTAACTCTCAATATAGGAACTTGGTTCATTGACTTGTATCCACCCTCACCAAACTTAGTCATTATTTATTAGATTTATTATTTATTATGATTGCAAAAGAAAAATAAAACTCATACATGATAACAAAATAACCATGATATTAATTTGGAAAATAAAGTTTTTCACTTATTTACAATCATGAAAGAAAACAAATAATAAATTAAAACAAACAATGAAACTAATTATTCTAAAAATCGGGATCTTCTATATCTGATCCTTCATCTAGCATATCATCATTTAACTCCTCATAGTCCTCATTATCATGTGCCTCAAAATGCCCTCGAGGAAGGTTCGTAGAAATTCTATGCTTTTGCTCATTTGTAAACTAAAATTCCATTTTTGAAGTGAACCTAATTAAGAGAAAATAATATCTCATTGCTACCGGCAATTCATCTTCATCATCCATTGTTTCCCATATTTCCTCTAAGGCTGCAATTACAGTATGATAATCTCTAAATAGTCTAATTACTAAAACGTATTGCTCCGTTGCTCTCATCATGATTTGCTTAGATTCTTGGAGGTAAGCTATTTCTCTGTGGAACAAAAGCAGCCTCCGAGTGATTCTTTCTAGCACTCCTACGGTGTTTCTCGGTTCTCTACTTATTTTTAAAGCATTAATGGCTCGGATATCCTCATAAGTTAATGCTCCGTTCATTCTTAACTGAAAACATAAAGACTAAAATCGTTATCTATACATATAAACATAATAACTATAACTTAAACACTTACTTGGCGGTCAGATTCAGAGCTTTGAGTGTGTGTATCGAGGAGAACTTCATGCGAATGAACCGTTTCTCTGATACCAACTGTAACGACCCAACTTATTCTAGATTTTGGACCATTAATAACTACTATACACAGACAATAATCTTAAGAAAACATACATATGAAATAACCATAACTTTATTATAAACTGTAAAGCAAAGGTTAAATACATGAAAATTCATTTAGGATATGGGATCCCATTGTTTTGAAAACATCAAAATAATCATAAATTTAAATCTTAAAATTCGTTACAAAACAAAGTGCGGAAAATACATGTAAAGCATAATTTTAAATGACTAGAAACAACTTCATCCTCGAATCGTTCACGCAGTCCACCGATTCCATTCTCCCTCAATACACATTCCCAAGCTCCCAAGAACCTTCCCGCCACCATAACTATTTTCCTGCACATATAAAACATAAAGGAATGAGCCTAATGCCCAGCAAGGAAAATCTACTACAAGCATGAAACATAATCATACACATAAACTATGAACATATATCATATACTATAACACATATATCATAATTCTAACCCATGTACATGGTGACTATTGGGGTTTGCTAACTAAGCAACTATAAACCACAAACTACAATGAGGTTTGCTAGTTAAGCAACTATAAGCCCCAAAAACATAAAAATGTTGGGTATAACAACTATAACCCCAAAATATAAAAGTGTTAGGGTTTGTTATATAACAACTATAAGCCCAAAACATAAAAGTGTTAGGGTTTGTTATATAACAACTATAAGCCCCAAAACATGCATATATCATAACACATAAAATCATACTATAACATAATCATAACACTTTTTATATAAACATAGCACATATCACATAAGAACTATCATGTTTTCCTTACCAAAATACCAGGATGATGAGAACAAGGTCGGGATTTTAGAACACTCATAAAAACCATTAATACAGAGGTGAGTATTCTAAAAGAAAAGAGATGAAAAGAATGAACTAAACCATCAGGAAGATACTTACCAACAAGAACCTCAAGTTCAAAGAACTTAGATGCCTAACCAAGAATAAATAATATTGAGTTAAGATTTGAGTAGAGAAAAACTATAAAAAAAAACTAAGGAAATATACAGAGATGAACTAGGAATAGGAATACCTTTGATTGCTTTATAACCAAACTATTCCTTGAAACCGAAATACACTATAAATCTTACTTCCCAAGTGTTTGATAAGCTTTTAATGATAAAGCTTATAACCCCAACCCAAGTGTTTAACACTCTAAGGTAATCGTAGCAGCTTGTAGGTTTTGAACTCAGCTTGAAGAATGAAGAAATGGCTGGGTACTAGGTCCTATTTATAGAGTTCAAGAATGAAAAGATCTTCATTTAGCTTGAATAAAATAATGGCTTTTTAATTGAAAAACATTTGAATAATCGTTCAGTAGAGGCTGAAGACTCAGTCAAAAAGATTCTGGCTTATCAAGAGGTTTATGGAATAAAATGACCTAGGTTTCAAAATCATTTGAAAATACAGTCCTAGAGCCGATAAATCCCCTACCATAGGCGATATATCGCTTGGGCTCATATTCCCAAGGCTTGTCAAAATGGTCGTGCGAAGCTACGTGTTTTCCGTATCCCCGTATGGCGATATATCTCCCCCTAGAGCTGCTGGTAGACTCTAGGATTTGAATTGAGAAAACAACCTTGACTAAGTCCTTTAACGATTTCAAAGCTGCTGGCAGACTCTAGGATTTTGAAATATTATTCTTAATAAACTATTCCTAAAAAATACTTAAATTCTCATTAAACATACATATGACAAGTGTTATTATCTTATTGGGTCTATCTAAACCTTATAGTATAATAAATATCATCTCCATAATCAGTCATATTAATCAAACCTTAGGTTATAATTAATATTCTTAAACTATAGGTTAAAGTTATAAAATCTACAACTGTTTCTACGAGTGTCCAACTAAGTCCCGGCTTGAACCAAAATCCACAGTAATAAACATATTATAACTACTACTAGCTATTACTATTTCTACTATCTAACTAGCTAATTAAAGTTCTTGGACTCTACAGTTCCCAAGATGTAAGTATGGGCTAGTCCGTAAGGTAAGCTGGTAACGAACAAGTCAAAGAACTCAAATAATACAATCAGTTAGAATACTATGTTGGGGTTTTATGCCCTAATTAAAACCCAAATTCTTTGTAATTTTATTTTATTATCAATAAAAGAATAGAAATCATTTTTTGACTTGGTCAATCACTTTGCTCACATGTTTTATTTTCATGATTATTTGTTTAATATAAACTTCTATTAAATCCCGAGCATATAGCTAATCTTATTTATAGTGACGTAATCACAGTGGAATATAAATATGATTATATGTTCAAAATAAGTTAGTCCTAAGATTAGTCAGTGCACCGAATTTACACTGACTTGCCAATCTACGATATGATCTACTTACACATTACAGTGTTATGTTCTTTCCAAAACATTAGCAAAGTAGATAAGATCGGATGTATATGTTACATCGGACAGGACCGATATTGACAGTTGATAAGATAAGTAAACATGTCGTTATTATCTATTCTAGTCATATCATATAGTTGACCATAGGACAATTCAATCTCAATTCTGAGTGGTTAGTATTCTAACTGATTGTATTATTTGAGTTCTTTGACTTGTTCGTTACCAGCTTACCCTACGGACTAGCCCATACTTACATCTTGGGAACTCGGTAGTATAGTTGAGTGGGAGTGTTAATCATAGATATGAACATCTATAGCTTCTGATGAAGAAGTGAAACGAGGTTTCCTTTTAGTTTGGTTCAAGGTGTTAAATGATAGAGATCTCATTTCAGTAATTAAATTAGTTTACTGAAATATCATTTACAAGGAACTAAGTGTTTTAAGGATAAAATACAATGAGGGGTAAAACGGTATTTTAGTCCTATCTCATTGTAGACCGTCTATAGAGGATTGAGTGACAATTATGGTTGTAACAATGGATAATTAATAGCGTATCTATATTTGTTATAGAGCGTTCTATGAATTCAAGAGTGCAATTCCAAGTCTATAGTGGAGTCACGAGGAATTAATAAGTTAGTAAATTTATTTGTTAGATTTATGATAACTTATTGGAGCTTGATTTCATAGGCCCATGGTCCCCATTGTATTCCCATTTATTTTTCAAACCAATTAAATTAAAATCAGATGACCATGGCTATTTTGGGCAAGGGGATTTGTTGACATTTTTCCTTTAATTATTCTTTTATTAAAATTGAATTTTAGGCCTAATTTAGAATAAATGGTTTGGGAAACTTTCCCATTCCCATTAGGCTAGTTGTTTCCTCTAGGGTTAGATAAAAGGGAAGAAAAGAAAGACAAGCCCCATTTGCTCTTGTGGTGTCATCGGCTAGAGGAGAGAAGAGAGAGAGAGAGAGAGAGAGCGTGAGATAGAGAGAAAGAAGAGAAAGGAGAAGAAGAGGAAAAAAGATTTCGAATCCTAGGGTATGTGTTTGAGATTTTATACTTTTGATTCTCTAGTTCATCTCCTCATCGTTTGATATGCTAAGTCTTTTGTTTCTTGGTTGTTGTTGCTTTGTTTTTCTCTCTTTGTGTGGGTTCGAAAAACCCTCTGTGTGCCAAGAAGGTGATATACCATCTTTCTATATATTGAGTCTTGATCATCGCAACGGAGGTAGTAAATCTTAGGCTTGATATTTGTTTATTTGAGTGTTTTGTTATTGATAGTGGTTTGATTTTGGATGGTGTTGTCGACCTTATGCATGTTTTGGGGCTTTTGGTGTTGAGTCGTTTTGTTAATAAACATGCTTATGGAAGTGGGTGTATGATTTTTTGTTCAATAGATCAAGGCATGCTAGGGTCTTATATGTGTTATTTTTATGCTTTTGGTAACCTAGTGATCCTTTTTGCATGATGGATTTATATTTGGTTGTATATCCTGATAAGTCTATGTTTTCCCTTGTTGCTAATATCAAAACTATCAATTTTGGAATGGGTTTATTGCTATTGTTTTCATGATTGGTGCCATGAAGTTTTTTGGCCTTGTGTGTATGATTTAAGATGGTTTGATTATTTATTGCATACAAAAAGTAATATCAAAATGCATAAAAGAGGTGTAGAAACATGCTAGGGTTCATGTGAATGTGAATGAAATTATTTGTACTTTTTAATGATTGTTGTTCATATGAGTTTCAGCGTAAGAAGAGTATCTTTACATGTTGATTATTTTTTTTATTTTGATGCCAGATAAAATCATTAGAAATATTTTAGGTTATTTTGTTAAGTTTGGGAATTGGTATTAAGTCCCAGACAATTATGATCTAGTTGGTATATGAAGATTTGGTCTAAGCATTGTTTAAACATGATTAAAAGTGATTTTTCTTTCAATTGTGCTTGTAGTTTTTTTTTTATAATTTGTGATGATAATGGTAAATTAATATTTTGAAATTCACATATGATTTCTCAAAGTGGTATTTGATTTTAAGTAAATAAAAGTGCGTATTATTTCACATATTAATGGTATTTCTATCAAATTAATACATGCAGATTTTTTTGTATATTTTATGAAAAGAAATATAGTTTTAATCCAAGTTTGTGATTTTGATTGAATAAATAGTTGCTGGAATTTTTGGTTAATATTAAGAAAAGTCTTTTAAATGAGATAAGTAAAACTAGTGCATCAAATAAATTAAACCCTAAGCTATGTAGGTGATGAATATGGTATTCTCAAAATGTAAATATGTATTTTTTTCACACTATTAATTATGTGAAGTTTTTTTTTTATTAAAATGTGAAAAAGAGTATGATCTAAATTCATTTGTGATTTTTATTCAAATTATTAGTTGCTGAAACTTTGGGTTATTAAGAGAAAATGATTATTTTATTTAAGATGAATAAGTCCTACACCCCAATAAATTAAGTCTTAAATAATATATATGAAAATGTAATTTTTCCACACTTTATTTATGAATTTTCACATTTAAAAACATGCAGTTTTTTTCGAAGTTTAGTAAAATTATTTTCTAAAGGAAACCAGAAACTTATTTAGTTATACTAAATAGCTACAGATTTTTTCACATTTTTTATGCTATTTAACTAATAAATAGAATTATTATTTTATGAGAAATTAGAGAAGGCTTAATGGATTATTTTACAAAGTAAATATGTTTTTTTTTAAAAAATTATAACAAATTTTGGGGATTAGAGAAACAATTAATGATAAATAAATTATGTTGTTGAATTTTGTTTGAAGAGTCAAGAAATAAGCATGTAGGAATTATCGTTTTAAAACGTTAAATTTTAAGAACACTCCCACGTATGCATGTCACATGCAAATGTATTTTTATGTTCAAGTATATGCCTATTGTTTAAACGCATGACTTTTACTTTGTAACTATGAAGGGTTAATAGGTAGAATTAGCATTATTCTTTTATAATTTTATGTGGAAATGTAGAGTCCAAGAACTTTACTCAGCTAGTTAGATAGTAGTAGTAATAGTAATAGCTAGTAGTAGTTGTAGTATGTTTATTACTGTCGATTTTGGTTCAAGCCGGGACTTAGTTGGACACTCGTAGTAACACTTGTAGATTTTATAAGTTTAACCTATAGTTTAAGAATATTAATTATAACCTAAGGTTTGATTAATATGACTGATTATGGAGATGATATGTATTATACTACAAGGTTTAGATACACTCAATAAGATAATAACACTTGTCATGAGTATGTTTAATGAGAAATTAAGTATTTTTGAGGAATAAGTTATTAAGAGTAATATTTGAAAATCCTATAGTCTGCCAGCAGCTTTGAAATCGTTATAGGACTTAGTCAAGGATGTTTACTCAATTCAAATTAGGCTGAAAAAGTGTAGTTACGTGTATAATATTTCAGCGTATGTCGATATATCGCAGCTCTAGGGGGCGATATATCGCCACACGGGGATACGAAAAACACGTAACTTCGGACGACCACTTTGACGAGCCTCGGGAACATCAGTCCAGGCGATATATCGCCTAGCATGGGCGATATATCGGCTGTGGTGCATGATTTTTGAATAGTTTTGAAACCGAGCTCATTTTAATCCTTAACCTCTTATCAAGTCCAGAATCTTTTTGACCGAGTCTTCAGCCTTTGCTGAACAATTATTCAAATGTTTTTCAATTAAAAAGCCATTATTTTATTCAAGCTAAATGAAGATCTTTTCATTCTTGAACTCTATAAATAGGACCTAGTTCCCAGCCATTTCTTCATTCTTCAAGCTGAGTTCAGAGCCTACAAGCTGCTAGGATTACTTTAGAGTGTTAAACACTTGGGTTGGGGTTATAAGCTTTATCATTATAAGCTTGTCAAACACTTGGGAAGTAAGGTTCATAGTGTTTATTTCAGTTTCGAGGTGTAGTTCGGGTATAGCAATTTCAAAGGTATCCCTATTCTTAGTTCCTTTATGTATTGTTTCATTAAGCTCTTATAGTTTTTCTCTACTCGATTCCTAACTCAGTATTCTTTATTTCTGGTTAGGCATCTAAGTTCTTTGAACTTGAGGTTCTTGTTGGTAAGTATCTTCTCGATGGTTTAGTTCATTCTTTTCATCTCTTTTCTTTTAGAATACTCACCTCTCTATTAATGGCTTTTAGGAGTGTTCCAAAATCCCGACCTTGTTCTCATGATCCCGGTATTTTGGTAAGGAAAATAGGATAGTTCTTATGTGATATGTGCTATGTTTATATAAAAGTGTTATGATTATGTTATAGTATGACTTTATGTGTTATGATATATGTAGGTGTGGGGCTTATAGTTGTTGTATAGCAAACCCTATCACTTTTATGTTTTGGGGCTTATAGTTGCTATATAGCAAACCCTATCACTTTTATGTTTTTGGGGCTTATAGTTGCTTAACTAGCAAACCTCATTGTAGTCTAAGGCTTATAGTTGCTTAGTTAGCAAACCCCAATAGTCACCATGTACATGGGTTAGAATTATGATATGTGTTATAGTATTTGATATATGTTCATAGTTTATGTGTATGAGTATGTTTCATGTTTGTAGTAGATTTTCCTTACTGGGCATTAGGCTCATTCCTTTATATTTTATAAGTGCAGGAAAATAGTTATGGTAGCGGGAAGGTTCTTGGCAGCTTGGGAATGTGTATTGAGGGAGAATGGAAATCGGTGGACTGCGCGAAAGATTCGAGGATGAAGTTGTTTAAGTCTTTTAAAATATGATTTCTATGTATTTCCGCACTTAATTTTGTAACCAATTTATTTAAGTTATGTTCTATTTTATTTTCAAACAATGGGATCCCATATCCTTACTGAATTTTTATGTATTTTAACCCTGGTTTTACAGTTTTAATAAAGTTATGACTATTTTGTATGTAAGTTTTCTTAAGATTAGTATCCATGAATAGTAGTTATTAATGGTCCAAAGTCTAGAATAAGTTGGGTCGTTATAGGAAATATTGTATGTTTGCAATTATAGTGCAACCTATGCCTCGTGTGCATGACCCAGGCACATGAGGGGTATGTATGTTGGACATTAGTAGTCTTACGTGATTCCAAGAGACGAACATTTGGTTATGATCATAGGCTTGTTGTGACGTATTCTCATTTTTGCTTTGCTCAAACCTGAGGTAAGGATGTTAGATAGAATTTCTATGTTTATGCTATGAAATGGTAAGACTTGTATTTTACAAGAAATAATGTGCTATGTAAATTATGATGCTATGTTTTGATGATATAAACCAAGTGATATAGAAAAGTAGAATTCTATCTTCATATATTATGATAAGTATGATGCAACATGTATTTTCTTTGTTTTGATGTGAACTCGATTACATGTGTTTGTATGATGAATGAAAAGAAAAGGTTGCTAGCGTGCTGAACGCAATGCAAAAAAGAGTTACTTGTAACGCCCCGCTTAGGGCACCGGGTAAACCCTAGTTTAGATATTTTAATTCCCTGTATTATGTATTATTTCAGGGGGAACATTTTATTACAAGAAATTCGTGATGTTTGAATGCTAGTCATGTTGTGTTAAGTGCAGTTTTTTTTAGAAACTAAGACCTTTGGTCGTGGACTAGGTCAAAAACCCTAATCGAGTAAAAATCTCAGATAGAATATTCTTGATGGAATAATTATTGCAAAACTAAGTTTGAGCATAAACTTAAAAAAAATAACTATAGGTTATTTTAATTTTAAAATATGATAAGCATTGTGATGTCACATTTTATTTAAATTGATTTTTCTCACTAAGAAAAATTAATCAAAACTATACACTATGCTAAATGCCTTTTTGACTTATGTTCAAGCTTAATTTAGGATTAATAAAATTTAAATTAAGGGCACTTTGAGGCATGTGTGGCTGGTTATGTAGAGTGCTTGAGTGGGAAAAACTTGCCCAATAGAATTTCAAGAAAAATAGCCATCATTATTTTTCAATGTTATTATCTATTCTTATTGAAAAGAAAACTAAGCTAACTCAACACTCAATCTCACCACCCAAAGAACCCAACCGAACCCTCCCTCTCTCTTACACTATTTGATTTTTTTTCAACACACACCCATCTCCCTCAAAGCTCTCTTCGCTCTCTAGAAATTAGAGCACCATTGAAGAAGTTGTTGGGAAAACTTATACAAGATCTTGTTTATTTAGATGTAAATCTTATATTAAACAAATTAATATGAGACAACCTAGAACATGTTTCTATAACAGAATGCAAATAGAAATGATGATAAGAACACTTACATTATACGCAACAAAATATATTAGTCCTTCTTTCAGTTTCTTTAACCCTTGAATCCTTTCTGTCGCAGGGTATCACCAAGAAACTGAACCAATCTTCAAATTTCTTCACAGTCTTCCAAAGTATTCTTAGAATCACCAAGACTAGAGTGGGAAATTCTCAACACACGAGATAGATACAAAGAGAAGAAGAATAGAAGAGAATATTGAGGCTTAGAAAATGAATTATGTTGTAGAAAGAATTTAAAACCTAGAGAATCAAGAATAGATCTTCTGATCTTCTCAATCATCTGATTCAAAAATCTTATTTCAATTCTCACTTAGCATTCCTTTTATAGGCTTAATTAGGTCATTTATTTCATTATAAAAATTAATAAAATAATAGAAAATATCAGCCTAATAGTCGAAATTCTCAAGGGCTTTAAGCCCGTGAAATTTCTCATTTAATTACAAGCCCATTGGACTTAAAATCAATGATTGTATTATTTTTTATTGATTTAATTAATTGAATAATTATTTAAATCCTTTATGAAATTAATTATTTATAATTTGAATCTTGATTTAAACTTATTTATTGATTCAGACACAAATTTGTCTTAATTTATAAATCTGCTCTGAAATCTCTTTTCTTCTCTAAATTGTATAACTCTGTGAAACTATCCAAAATTGACTTGGTCAACTTTGATAATTCTAATTGATAATTAAATCAATTATTTGAGACTATCTCAATGATGTACAGTGGGGACCATGGGCCTATGACATCAAGCTCCAATAAGTAATCATAAATTTAACAAATAAATTTACTAACTTATTAATTCCTCGTGACTCCACTAAAGACTCAGAAATGCACTCTTGAATTCATAGAACACTCTATAAAATTATAGAATTTTATTAGTCATCCATTATTACAACCATAATTGTCACTCAATCTTCTATAGACGTTCTATAATGAGATGGAACTAAAATACCATTTTACCCCTCATAGTATTTTATTCTTAAAATACTTAGTTCCTTGTAAATGATATTTCAGTAAACTAATATTAATTACTGATATGAGATCTCTATCATTTAGCACCTTGAACCAAACTAAAAAGAAACCATCATTTTAATTCTTCATTAGAAGCTATAGATGTTCATATCTATGATTAAAACTCCCACTCAATTATACTACCGAGTTCCCAAGATGTTAGTATGGGCTAGTCCGTAGGGTAAGTTCGTAATGAACAAGTCAAAGAAATCACATAATACAATCAATTATAATACTAACCACTCAGAATTGAGATTGAATTGACCTATGGCCAAATATATGATATGACTAGAATAGATAATAACGTTATGTTTACTTATCCTATCTACTGTCAATATCGGTCTAGTTCGATGTAACAAATACATCCGATCTTATCTACTTTGCTAGTGTTCTGGAAAGAACATAGCACTGCTATGTGTAAGTAGATCATATCGTAGATAGGAAAGTCAGTGTAAATCTTGTGCACTGACTAATCTTAGGACTAACTTATATTTGAACATATAATCATATTTATATTCTACTGTGATTACTTCACTATAGATACGATTAGCTATATGCTCGAGATTTAATAGAAGTTTATATGAAACAAATAATCATGAAAATAAAAAATGTAAGCAAAGTGATTGACCAAGTAAAAAATTGATTTCTATTATTTTATTGATAATAAAATGATATTACAAAGAAATTGAGTTTTAATTAGAGCATAGAACCCCAACAGAAGCTCCATTGAAGGTTTTACAACAAGCTTGAACCAAAGTTAAGAAAAAGGGGTGAGTTCCCTTGTTCTTCTTACCATCTTTATTTTCCTTCTTCTTCCTATGTTGACTGAACATTTAAGGGTTCTAAAACTCTATGCATGTTGGTTTAACACTCTCCACATCCATCATTTCAAACATAGGTGTGGTTGATGCAAGTGTGAGCACCATCATCCACATGCATGCAAGCTTAGAAGGAAATTTTTTAAATAGGTAAACCCTAGGGCAAACTCTTTTTAAGCATCCCTCTCCTTTTATTTTTCTAGCTCTATAATATGATTCTAAGTGTTTATGGGAAATTATTTAAGTGTGTGAAGTGTTGAGAAGTGGTCTGAAACCCTAAGAGCTCAACCACCCCAAAGGCTTGAACATCAAGAGGTAAAAATCTTGATTCTTACCATAACATTATAATGGCTTTAGAAAATCTGAATGTGATTGTTTTTTTGTGAGTTAAATTATTTATTTGGGTTTTAATAAGGTTATTTAGTGGGTTGATGTTGCATGCAAGTAGTTTATGTAGTGTTTGGTAGCTTTGAATCCAAAGTTCCATAGGATTGGTTGATGCATGCTTGCTGCCAAAAAATTTCAGTGGCTTCCAAAGGGCTACATCATATCTAAACGACCTAATTATTCAATGAATTTTTTTTAATGCATTATTTGGAAAGATTAAATGATTTTAACATCTTGAACCACTGAAAAACGTTTTATATAACTCAAGTTATTAGCTTTTAGGGAATCTAGTGCAAGCTGGATTAGGATTTGGCAATTCCGACCTTAAAAGTTTGAACAGTTAGTTGAGTGGGTAAAAATTATTATTTTTGGCGGAAATATTTACTGAATATTCTGGACATATTGAATATTAAGCGCATGAAACATGTTTAAAAAATTACTGTAGTTTCGAAGTTATAAATTTTCGAACTTAGATGTTCAAAACTGTTTACTGCCAAGATGGTATTGTTACAATGGCTTCCTACGGGCCAAACACTAGGTTATTGTCAAATTTTCAAATGAAAATTTCAATATTTCATTATTTAGGAAGTTTACTTGGTATTAGCATTTTAAAACACTAAAAAACACTATGTCTAGGTTAAATTATAAGCTTTTTGTTATTGATGTGCAAGCTGGAGTGAAAAACTAATAGCTTAAAGAGTGCATGTTTGAGCAACATTTTGACAAGTTTAAAATCAACATTTCTAGATGATTTTAATTTTTTAGACTCTTTTTATATTGTTTAAAAGCTCTGCAAGAGTTGACTAAGAAATACCCCATAGATTGTGAGTTTTGTTTTTTTTTCTAGAAAGGTTGTCAAATCAAATTATGTTTTGGACATATATATTTTGGTTCTTTTAAACTTTAAGTTATAATTCACTAGAGAAATCATGTTTCATTTTCTTAAAGTAAATATAAGATAACTTTCTATGGATTAAGAGTTAAGATTAAAGTGGATTAAAATATAATGAGGTTTTACATTTTATTGAAATTTTTTAAGATAGTACTCTTGTGTGAGATAGGACTAAAATTTGTTTATTTGGTCAATTGAGAAAATAAAATATTTTTGGATAATAAAACTTATGGGTTTCTTAATTTACTAAAAATGGACCTTTTTAATATACAATTTTAATAAAACGGGAGATAGCGTTTAACACTTTTATTTTATAAGGAAAATAAGAAAGCGGTTATGAAAGTTTTCTTTAGGTTTAAGAAAGTGGTATCTTTATGCAATCGGGGATTTATTTCCAAATTTTCGGAACCATTATTTGTAGGCATGTTTTTTTTTATGGATACTGTTATAAGTCAACAAATTCAAGGGTCTAGTCTAAGTTCTAAGATTTAAAACAAATACTTTTAAAGTATGGGAAATTTGTTAAGTTCATACCTAATCGCTAAACTTAAAGACATAAACTTAATCAATCAATCATCATAATTAATCCGAGTTACTGTATGGTTTCACTACAGTGTTATCTACGCGGGAAGGCTCTCTTTTGGATAAAACATTTTCACAAGCAAGCGCTTAGGAATTCGGGTTAGACAACTTATGATATGTTTGGATACAACACGTTAATAACTAGTTTAGATAATTAAGTTATAAGCTAATAATTTGAACTAGTGTTAGAAGGTTTACTCAAGACAGTGGTCCTAGAGGGTTCACATATTGATGACTAAGGTAAGCAGTTCAGCTAGCTATCGTGACGACTACAAAGTCCAGCTAGCTACTTCGAACTAAGTAAGAAACTGGTTTGCCATTGGTGACTATGTAACTAAGGTCAGTTGGCCACCACAATATGTAAGAATTTTGGTTTAACACCCATGACATAAGAGTTCGGTTCAACTCTGGGACACATAAATAAGTGTATTCTGATTCCAGCTAGCTACCATGACAACTATGTACTCCAGCTAGCCACCGGGGAACTAATTAAGAAACTGGTTTGCCACTGGTGACTATGTAACTAAGGTCGGTTGACCACCGCAACATGTAAGAAGTCCAGTTTAACACTTCCGACATAAGAGTCCGGTTAAACCCCGTGACACGCAAGTAAGTTAATTCTGGAATCAAATCTATATGGCTAAGAAAGTATGCCAAATTCTTCGAGGAGTCTAGGTAATTGATGTAACTAGTGTACACCCGTCGTCGCTATGGTAAGACATGTTAATATATGTTAAGTTATGTTGAAGGTTCCTCCGGAACCCTAACTATGTATGTACGTTAAGATATGAATGACTAAGTAAGTATGTATGTTAAGATATGAATGACTAAGTATGTATATATGTTAAGATATGAATGCCTAAGTGTGTATGTATGTTAAGATCTGAATGACTAAGTATGTATGTATTTTAAGATATGAATGACTAAGTATGTATGTATGTTAAGATATGAATCCTAAGTAAGTATGTATATTAAGATATGAATGACTAAGTATGTATGTACATTAAGATATAAATGACTAAGTATGTACGTACGTTAAGAAATGAATGACTAAGTATGTATGTACGTTAAGATATGAATGACTAAGTAAATATGTATGTTAAGATATGAATGAATAAGTAAGTATGTATGTTAAGATATGACTGAGTAAGTAAGTAAGTATGTTACCAGTTAAGAATGTATGTATGCTCTGGGATTTTTTGCGTATAGGTGTACTTTCAGGATATGAGTTTTGGTTATGAGGCATGACCATAAGTTTGCTAGGACATTCGCACGTTCTTAAATTGTATGTTAGGGTCCGGTTTCATCAGAATCCTATTCTTGGTTTGTTATTTGCCTAGTTACAGTTAGTATAATTCCTTGCTTCGTTTATGAGGTTATGTTTGTTAAGTTGTTCTTACTAAGCATTTTACTTACCTAGTTGTTTCGTGTTGTAGGTATGCTCAAAGGCAAAGTGGATCAGTGAGTGCTGAAGTTTATCTACAAGGATGTACATGTGGACAGACCTTTTAGGAATATATGTTTTGGGGACTAGAGCCCATATGATAACTAAGAAATTATTTTGGGCTTGTTGAATGTTTTAAAATTATGTGTAGAGTCCAAGAACTTTACTTAGCTAGTTAGATAGTAGTAATAGTAGTAGTATTTTTATGACTATGGATTTTGGTTCAGACCGGGATTTAATTGGACACTCATAGTAACACTTGTAGATTTTCTAAGTTTAACCTATAGTTTAAGAATATTAATTTTAACCTAAGGTTTAATTAATATGATTGATATTGATGGTGATATTTATTATATTATAAGGTTTAGATAGACCCAATAAGATAGTAACACTTGTAATATGTATGTTTAATGAAAATTAAGTATTTTTGAGGAATAAGTTTATTAAGAGTAATATTTGAATATCCTAGGGTCTGTCAGCAGCTTTGAAATCGTTAGAGGACTTAGTCAAGGTTGTTTACTCAATTCAAATTAGGCTAAAAATGTGCGATTTTGTGTTTAAATATTCAGCGTATGCCGACATATCGCAGCTATAGGGGGCGATATATCGCAATACGGGGATACGAAAAACACGTAACTTTGCACGATAACCTCGACGAGCCTCGGGCATACTGGCCCAGGCGATATATCGCCTACTACGGGTGATATATCGGCTCCTTTGATATATTTTTGAATGTCTTTGAAAAAGTTCTCATTTTAATCTTTAACCTCTTGATAAGTCCAGCATCTTTCTGACCGAGTCTTCAGCTTCTGCTGAACGATAATTCAAATATTTTTCACTTAAAAAGCCATTATTTTATTCAAGTTAAATGAAGATCTTTTCATTCTTGAACTCTATAAATAGGACCTAGTACCCAGCCATTTATTCATTCATCAAGCTAAGTTCAGAGGCTGCAAGCTGCTAGGTTATTTTTGAGTGCTTAAACACTTGGGTTGGGGATTATAAGCTTACCAAACACTTGGGAGGTAAGGTTTATAGCACATTTCGGTTCGAGGTTTAGATCGATCATAGAAGCATTCAAGGTATTCCAAACTCTAGTTCATTTTGGTATTTTTTTCCTTAAAGTTCTTATAGTTTTCTACTCAACATCCTAACTTTATTCTTTATTCTTGGTTAGGAAATCTAAGCTTGAACATAAGGTTCTTGGTAAGTATCTTCCGATGGTATAGTTCGTCCATTATTTTCATCCCTTTTTTTTTAAATATACTCACCCTTTCTTTGATGGTTTTTAGGAGTGTTCCAAAGTCCCATTCCTGTTCTCATATCCCGGTATATTTGGTAAGGAAAATAGGATAGGATAGGATATTATATGTTATGCTATATGTTACCTTATGATTTATGTGTTATGTTAATGATTTTTGTGTTATGTTATGTGTGTTGGGCATATAACTTGTATAACTAACAAGCCCCAATAAATTTATGGGCATATGACTTGCTTAGCTAGCAAGCCCCACAAATATAATGGGCATATGACTTGTTTAGTTTACGAGCCCCAAGTAATAATGGCCATTATAGTATATATGACATATGTTTATGATATGTTTTATTATATGTTGCGTTACAAATTTTATGTATATGGTTTACGTATTAGGTTTTACTTGCTGGGCATTAGGCTCACTCCTTTATGTTTATATGTGCAGGAAAATAGCTTTGGTGACGGGAAAGGTTCTTGGCAGCTTGGGGATGTGTATTGAGGCAAGATGGAATCGATGGACCGAGCGTTCGATTCGAGGATGAAGTCTTTTTAAATTTTATATGTATTTTCCGCACTTTATTATGTAATCCATTTATTTTTAATTTATGATATGTTTTTCTTTTAAAAATAATGGGATCCCATATCCTACTTTAAATCTTATGTAGTTTAACATTCGTTTTACAAGTTTTTAATGAAGTTATGATTATTTCACTTGTAAGTTTTATTAAAAAATTAGTGTCTATGTATAGTAGTCATTAATGGTCCAAAGTCTAGAGTAGTTGGGTCATTACATTATGACACTGTAATTTACTTTTAAGTATGTGCATACTTTCGAACTCTTGCATGTTTTGAAAAGTTATTTTTATATGGATTTCAGTTACCTTCTTTTTAGAACATGGTTATGTTTTTCGGCAAATTATGATAAGAATTTTATGAGACGTTACAATTGGTATCAGAGCATCGGGCTAAACCGGTTCTATAGACAAACCCACATGTACATTCGTAAATATGGACTGGCACTCACTTTAAGTAATGTCTTAACTTTCGTTCATGTGATTTCTATGTGATTACCTGCTTGAATTCTATAAATTGTAGGTTACATGGATGAACAACCTGATGTAGATAACCCCGTTCTAGAGGACCCACCCATAGTATATACCTTAGGGCAAAAACTTCAATTCTATTAGGGATTCCTTAAAGCCTGTCCCCACGTATTCACTGGGGAAGCCAATAAATCGTATGACATCTAGCATTGGACTCATTCACTAGCAATCACCTTTGAGGATATGGAGATTCCTCCGAGCCTCATGGTGAGATTGGCTAGCTTTTACCTGCGAGACGAGGCTTTTTGATGATTTTATATAAGGCATCTTACACCGGCCACTACCTCTTGGCTAGAGTTTTGGGAATCCATTGAGCTTGCATTTGGCCCCTTTCATGACGTATCGACATGGTAAGTAGAGTACCGTGAGCGTCTGATAGCGCAACACATTCATAGCGCGACAAAGGGTGATCAATGGGCACAACTGGTGGTGCAGGATTTTCTAGTACTTGTAAGAGCCTAACTTCAAGATAGGGTTGCGGTAGATCAAAACCCTAGAGAGGTCATGGAGGCCGATGAACCAGAAGAAGAAGATCCCGAGGAGGATCCGGCTAAGGGCCAAGAACATGAGGCGGTTGGGAATGGCATGGTTTGGGAAGTACCTAAGAGTTCATATGAGGATTTGGATAGGGAAAAGTATGTCGATTAGGATAATGATCGTCCGTTTTATTATCTTTTGTGAAAAAACTATGGTTTTCAAATTTCACTGTTTTGTATCACTTCTGATTAAGGGTCCTATGCTAGAAACCCTGAGCCTCGACTAGGGTTAGATTCCCTTCCTATGTTATAAACCCTTTCAGACTTTATGTTGACTGTTATGATATGGTTTGATATGTTTAAATGCAATATTTTTTCTAATGGTTGAGTTCTATGATTTGTTATTGATCACTTGTGTAAGGAGTAACATGCTTATGGTGCTACTAGCTTGTTACTTTTAGTAATTTCTCGTTGTTGTCTATATATATGTGCAGGAACTTTTCATTGCTCCTAATACCAGAGCCAGGGCAGGGCGTCAAGCCGATAATGCACAAAGTCCAGTAGAGCAACCGGCTATGACCCCGCAAGTTCCAGTAGGCAGAGGCCAAGGTCGAGGCAGAGGTTGAGGCCGAGTGAGGGGCCAAGGTCGAGGTTAGGGGGCAAATCAAGGACCTGACCTTGCTGCTCAAATAGAGGAGCTTCGTAGGGATATGGAAGCTCAAAATGCTCGCATCGAGCAGAGCCATAAGAGGTAGGTGGATTCTGATGCCTGCCAAACAAAGATGTTTCAAACATTACTTCAATGCCTCTCAGTAGCACTGGCTGACAACCAGAACGAATCAGAAGTAGCTGCGGCTAAAGTAGCGAACCAGGATCCACAGGCTGGTGGGGCATGGGTTGAACCACAGGTTGAGACACTGAGGGTGGCCCAACAGAAACCCATCTTTGAATAGTTTGGTTGTCAAAACCCACCCACCTTTGAAGGTACTGCTGACCCAGTGGTGACAGAAGAATGGATCTGCATACTAGAAAGGATCTTCGATTTCATCAAAATTACTAAGCATGAAAATTTGTTTTGTGTAATTTATATGTTGAGAAAAAAATGCTCGCATCTGGTGGGATGCTACAAAGAAGGGTTATAATGTGGCTGAAATGGAATGGCCAGAATTCCTAGTCTTGTTCAACTCTAAGTATTACAGTCGTACCAGGATTGACCACAAGATGGTAGTGTTTATGACTCTAAAGCAAGGAAATTTTAGCGCCCAGGAATATACCAGGAATTTTGATCACTTATGCATATTCGCACTGAATCTGATTAGTACTAAATCAACTACAATATGGATATTTATGAGAGGACTTTGAGGAGAGATCGGAAAACTCATGGACACTGGGAAGACAAGCCCAGAAACATATGCAGAAGCAGTGGAGTGAGCTCTTCGCCAAGAGTTATGATCTGGGTTGGAAATGAAGGAATCTGTAACACCCTACTGCCTTAGAGTCGTTACTAAGTGAGTTTAAATGTGCAATTAACTCGCTAATCGAGGTTTTAAGAAAAACGTGTAATTAAATCATAATCAGAGTTATAAACTTGAGAATAAACCTTCCATTGAAAATTATAAGAAACATAACATTTGGGATCCCAAAAACATTGTTTAGAAATAATTACAACTCAAAATTTAATTAGAGTCGACTAAACGACCAAATTCAGGTTTTGTACAAAAATCTTCCAAAAACACCCCTGGCCGTGGCAGCCAGACAAATCGGACATGTACGCGCCGCTCGTCCCACTCGCCATACTCAAGGTTGATCGACTCTCCCTTTGCCTTTACCTGCACCATAGAGCACCCGTGAGCCGAAGCCCAGCAAGAAAACCCTCACAAGTAGATAATGAACGTATATCAAACACCTAATATAAAATCAAGCCAACACCAGATTATACATATACGGCCATGCCGTCCCAGGTGCTTTACTAGGCCCTGGGTTCGCGGTCTAAACCGTAAGGATATCCCAGGTATCCCTTGGGGTCTCACCCTGGCAACTCGCACTCCGTGTGCTAACGCTGCACTCGGCCCCTTGCCGTTCTTGGCCTTCGCCGTTCTCGGCCATCACCGTTCCATCATTAATACATACACATAATATACTAAACAGATATTAAAACACACATATATTCAGTCAAAGGGTCATACCCCACAACACAATCATATAGGGCCGAGCCCTGCAACACAAGCTCTATGGGAATAGTAGTCTTCTTACCTGTGTCCCGAGCTTTCTAGGCACCAATGTCCTGAGCACAGATCCCTAGTCCAAGCCTCGCCGAAATCCTAGTCACAACACATTAAAAATTTCATCCATCAATTTCTAATTCACTAAATAACTTCGAGCCATATTTCTAATCTCTGGGACCTTGAATTCTATCTATCCGGGTGATAAAATCCATCACGAGCCTTAACTAGTGAATTCCCGAGCCTAAAACCTCTTAAAAACCCAAAAGTACCTTAAGCGCCGCAAACCTAGGGACTCATGCCGCGGCCCCCAGCTCAACCCGAGGCCTTGACTCAAAATAGCTGACACGCGCCGCCGCCCTTCCTAAAGGGCGCCGCGGCGCGCCTTCATTTCCAGGCACCCCAAGTTCTATGGGGCCACGGCTCAACAAGAACAGCGCCGCAGCCCGACCCCTTGAGCCCAGAAAAACTCACTATTTTCACCTCAAAAACCAATCCAATTATCCCCAAAATCAAGCCAACATTCCAAACTAGTTATCACAAAGATTATACTATTGATTCAACAGCCATACCCAATAGAAACTCATGCCAAAACCCTTAGAAAAATCAAGGTTGAATCTTCATCCCTCCAACATGCAAAACTCTAAAATTCAACCTAAAAATAGCTGCAATTTAACACACAACTCAACATATTAAGAAGCTTATCTTGTACAAAATTGAATCCACAACTCAGTTTCCTAAGCTCCAAGCTTCCAAAACTCTAGCTTGATTCCTAGCTTCAATTCCTTAGTTTTGGTTGGATTTTCTCCAAGATGTTACTAGGCCTTCAAGAGTATAGGAAAACTAGAGCAAATGAGAGGGAGTGGGTCGGTTTAGAGGAAGTCTAGGGGTTTCCTTTATTTTTTTTTATTTAACTTAGATCTATGTGGTTACCTCAAGGCTCGAGGTACCAAAAACGTCCCCGAGGGCAAAATGGTAAATTTTCCCAATATTCCCTCCTAGACATTCTAACCTCAAATATATGTCCAAATATTTATTTCCATAACCCGATAACCCCGTAAAATATCACATACCCGGTATACCCCTCGACTCGCCCCGAGTTGAATTCTCAACCCCATTGTGACTTTCTGACTAACGGCTCCCTAGAACTGTCTCGGATCGTGCTACACAGATATATCACAAACATATCACATTTATCACATTTATGCCCTCAATGGGCTAAAATCACAAACATACCCCTAATATCCAAACGATGCCCACATGCATATTTAATTCAACTAAACATGCATCTCTATCACATATTCACATAAATTCACATATTATAACAATTGTGGATGCTCAATATTCCACGCCCGTAAAAGATCCCAGACACGCGCTAAGGTCCCATAAAGGCCTAAATGCGTGTCTGAGCCGCGGGACGCTCGGGCCATCGTCCACTGGCAACAGCCTCGCGTCAACTAGTGGTGCATGAGGCCCCAGCCGCATCACCACGGCCTCGCTCGGACGCCCCTAGGCAGGAGGCCCCGCCTCGCTCGGCCATGCCCCAGGCGCGCTGTCCGCCTCGCGCGCGCGCATCACCACGGCCTCGCTCGGACGCGCCTAGGCATAAGGCCCTGCCTCGCTCAGCCATACCACAGGCACGCGGCCCGCCTCGGACGCGCCTAGGCGCAAGGCCCCACCTCGCTCGGCCATGCCCCAGGCGTGAAACCCACCTCGCGCGCGCGCACCACCACGGCCTCGCTCGGACGTGCCTAGGCGCGAGGCCCCACCTCGCTCAGCCATGCCCCAGGCGCGAAACCCACCTCGCGCGCGCGCACCACCACGGCCTCGCTCGGCCCTGCCCCGGGCGCGCAGCCTTCCTCGTGCATGCTAACACCACGGCCTCGCTCGGACGCGCCTAGGCGCGAGGCCCTACCTCAATCACAGCATCTTGGGGGGAGCCCGTATAACCCGCGAGGCCATGGTTCGGCCATGCCTAGGCCACGCACACCATCTCGCGTGTAACGGCTTGGCGCACCCAGCAACCTCGCGGGGGGCTTCTCGCGAGAGCCTCTCCCAAAGAGCTACGCATATATGGCGACCTCGCCCCAATGGATCTCGTCCCAAGGCCCCGTGCGCATAATGATAGTGGTCGAGGTGGCCCACAAGAGACAAAAAGAGTACGAACAAGGTACCTCAAAAGGGGTACGTACATGCCTACTAGGATCAGGGGACGGGCCTGACACCTGTGCCCGACAAGTAGTGGCGGTTGGAAATAGTATGAAGAGTGGCTACACCACCATCACGTCTCTAACACCCGTACAAAGCGAGTGGTGGTGTCATGACCAAGTACGAAAGGTGAGGTGCTCCCATGGACTCTGACCATGTACCAGAGACGACACCACTACCCCTGGAACCACTCTCCTCATAGTGTACTCGTGTACCATCTGGTCCCCTGGACCACCATGTACCCAGGGCCATTAGAGCCTACTATAAAATGGACTCTAACTCCACCTGTAGGGGGGTTGGAAAATTTACAGTGGCAAGTGCACCAAAGTGAATGAAAAACTGATTTCACCATTGTTCTTCTGCAATTGTTCTTAGAGTTGATACTTAAATTTCTAAGGCTTTACTATTGATAATCTTGATCTTGCAATTCTTTCCAACTTAACTTAGTTGACGAGTTCTCACTGTCAACAGTTTGGCGCCGTCTGTGGGAACTTAAGTTCCTAGCTACTGTTCTAACATTACTTTCAGTGAGAAGAAATGCCAAGACGTTCGAAGCGACTCAGTGAGCCACGAGAGGTGGAGGTCCACCTTAACGGAGTCCAGCTGAAGGCCTCCATGAAGGATCCCCCTCCACCTAGAGATTTGGAGCCCCCAAGGGACCCTGAGGTTCACGAGGGTGATAGAGAGGCCTCGTCACCGGCCGTCCCGCCCGGAGGGAGTTCTCCAAGGGAACCACCGGGGAATGCCAACGAATTCCCGCTCCCTAAACCGCCACAAGTACCGAACTCCGGCCGGCAAGACCCGGGCCCCTCGACGCGTAGACATGATAAGAATCCCCGGGTCCATTCCGTGAGCTCGAGTTCAAAATCTCGATTCTATGAAGAAGAAATACGTGAGCTCCACCGTAAGAACCAACGGTTGGAGACCACCCTGGAGAACATGCAAGAGGTGTTGAATGGCCTATTGCAGGGTAAGTCGAGCGTGACTTTGCCCAAGAGAAAAGAGAAAGGTCAGGAGGGGGTGGAGACCACTGTACCGGTAGATGATGGGAGGGCGCGACACTCCACCAGTAACACCCCCCGAGCGAAGCAACGCGAACATCCTGAACCACCGAAGCAGGCCCAGAAACCAGAGCCAAGGACCAACGCTACCCCTCGCAACGAGGACGAGGTCACCTCTAAAAGAGCACCCTCGAATTTACAGGAGGAGCTCAATAAAAAGAGGGCGGGTAAAGGGACCACGCCCCCTATGGCGCCTCGAGAGGGCAAGGGAAAGGCGGATCTTAACACGTCCGCTTTGAGGGACTCTCTAAGCAAAAGGAGGTAGGAACTGGACACAAAAATGAGGAGCCTGCGAAGCAAGATCGTCACTGCCTCTGGCAGTCAGGCTTTTGAGGAAGAGTTCGACCATGAGTCGCCCTTCGTGAGGGAGATCCAGGCCATCTGGCTCCCTGCCAACTTTAAGGAACCCAATATGACCCCTTACGAAGGAAGCACGGATCCGAAGTACCATCTGGATGCATTTAATGACCTGATGAAACTGAGAGGAATTGGTAGTGGAGCCAGATGCCACTGCTTCGCCGTCACATTGAAAGGACCCGCATATAAATGGTTCAAAAGATTGAGGTCGGGGTCCATCAGGTCCTGGCAGCAGTTTTCTGATGAATTCCTCCAACAGCACCACGCCGTGCGGGACTAAACGATGCCAGGCACCAGCCTGGCCAACGTGAAGCAAGGGGAAAATGAGAGCCTGAAGAGTTACATTCACAGGTTCAATATGGAGGCCGCGAAAGTGCGTAGCCTAACCCACCGAGAGTTAAAAATGGCCATTATAGTTGGAGTGTGCCCAGGAAGCAAGTTGTGGGACAACATGCTGAAGAGGGAAGTCACCGACTTAGATGACTTCTACGAGAGGGCGCAGAAATACATTCGTGTGGAGGATGGCCACGCAAACCTAAAGGCAGGAAAGGAGGGGTCCAACGCGAAGCCCCCAGCTAACGACGGGTTGAATGTAACAAAGAAGAAAAGGGCGTATGATGGGTCGAGAGATGATTAGCAGAGAAAGACCAAACAGGGGAGTGATCATAGGCAAGCGGCTTACACTTACTATATGAACCTTACAGATACCAGGGAGCATATTTACCTCACCAATGAAGACCGAGTTCCCTTCAAGAAGCCCCCACTAATGAGAAAGGACCAGTCCAAAAGGGACCCCAGTAGATACTGCCAGTACCACAAGGATATCGGGCACACCACGGCAGAGTGTATCCACTTGAAGGAGGAAATTGAGGAGCTCATCCGCAGGGGGCATCTAGGCCGTTATGTCAGGAGAGAAAGGCCAAAGCCAGAGGACGAGCCTGCGATACCCCAGACGCAAGGGCAAGCCCTAGAAATATAGGGAGAGGTCCGAACCATTTTCGGAGGTCCAGGATTTGGGGGAGACTCTTGGAAGGGGCGAGATAGATATGCAAGAGAGGCCCGACGAAGTCCACCACCCTGCATCATGAGTTTGGAACAACGACCCCCAAAAAGATTCAAGGGGGAAAGTGACTCGATCACATTCACTGAGGAGGATGCGCGGGGGGGTACATTTTCCCCACAACGACCCACTGGTGTTGACAGTTCAGTTGGAAAATATGTGTGTGCATCCGGTCCTAGTGGACAATGTGAGCTCGGTGGACATCCTGTATTGCCTTGCCTTGGAAAAGATGGGACTGGGCATTCGTCATCTAAAGCCCTGCCAATCTTCCCTATACGGATTCACGGGGGACTCAGTGCAACCCCTAGGGATGATCGAATTGGCACTCGCCATGGGGGAGTAACCCCGGTAGACTACAGTCATGGCTAACTTTGTCGTAGTAGATTGTGCGTCAGCTTTCAGTGCGGTATTGGGGAGACCATCCCTAAGAGAATTGAAAGCCATAACTTCTATATATCACCTATTTGTCAAGTTCCCAACTCCAGGAGGGGTCGCTAGTATGAAGGGAGAACAGAAAGAAGCAAGGGAGTGCTACAACACCTCACTCCGTGCGCCTGTGAAACCGCGGGAACCAATGGCCATGGTGATACATGAGGCGCTACGTGTGCCCGCGGGGAGTCCGCAGGAGCTAGACCCTCGAGTCATGGAGGAGTCAAGAGTAGAACCAGTGGAGGAAGTAGATGAGGTTATAGTAGTGGAAGAACCATTAAGAAAACTAAAGGTAGGAAGAAGCCTGCAGAGTGACGTGAAGAAGGAGCTGATAAGGTTTTTGAAGAATAATCTGGATGTATTCGCATGGAGTCACGAAGATATGGTGGGTATAGACCCCAGTGTTATGTGCCACCATTTGAATATCTCCCATAAAGCGAGGCCCGTTAGGCAGAAGAGGCGGGCGCTGGACCCAGAAAGGTACGCGGCCTTAAAGGAAGAGGTCGACAAGCTGAAGGCCAACGGGTTTATCCATGAGTCTTTTTACCCTGTGTGGGTGTCGAATCCAGTGCTAGTTCCAAAACCAAATGGGAAATGGAGTACATGCGTCGATTTCTCAAACCTGAATAAAGCTTCTCCTAAGGACAGCTTCCCGCTCCCAAGGATAGATCAGTTAGTACATGCGACGGTAGGACATGAATTACTGAGCTTCATGGACGCCTACTCGGGGTACAACCAGATTCCAATGAACCCAGCAGATGAAGAGCATACGTCATTCATTACGGATAAAGGGCTCTACTGTTACAAGGCGATACCCTTCGGGTTGAAGAACGCGGGTGCCACCTATCAAAGGTTGGTCAATAAGATGTTCGCTAACCAAATCGGAAGGAACATGGAGGTGTATGTTTATGATATGTTAGTAAAGACCAAGAATGCAACAGAGCTCAACAAGGACCTTGGTGAGATGTTTGACACACTTAGGAAGTACCGAATGAAGTTGAATCCCGTCAAGTGCACCTTTGGTGTATCCTCAGGAAAATTCTTGGGCTTCATGGTCAACTCTAGAGGCATCGAGGCCAATCCTGATAAGATAAAGGCCCTGATAGAGATGAGCCCGCCTAAGAACAAGAAGGAAGTGCAATGCTTAACGGGAAGGGTGGCGGCCCTTAATAGATTTATTTCAAGGTCAACCGATAAGTGCCTCCCCTTCTTTAACATCCTCAAAGGGAGCAAAAAGTTCGCTTGGGATGAGGAATGTGAAGAGGCATTTATCAAGCTGAAGGAGCACTTGGGGAAGCTACCCCTGTTCGCGAAACTTGAGAAAGGCGAGAAGCTATACCTATACTTGGCAGTGTCTGAACATGACATTAGCGCAACCTTGGTTAAAGGGGAGAAGAAGTAGCAACAACCCGTGTACTATATCAGTAAGCGTTTGGTGGACGCGGAGAACCGATACCCAGAGATTGAAAATTTGGCCTATGCACTAGTTGTGGCCTCGAGGAAGTTGAGGCCCTACTTCCATGCGCACGCAATTGAAGTTCTCACGGTTAGTCCTTTAAGGCAGGTCTTGCATAAACCTGAGACCTTAGGGAGGTTGATGAAATGGTCAATCGACTTGAGTCAATTCGATATCGTGTATACCCCAAGAGCTTCCATCAATGGACAGGTGCTGGCAGACTTTATAGTGGAGTTCACCCGTCAGCCGAATGGAGGAAGAAGTGAAGAAGGGAAGCAGCCTGTCATAGAGGAAGAACGAGGGAATCTTGAGGAATGGAGTCTGCATGTGGACGGGGCGTCCAATGAAGGAGGATCTAGAGTAGGTATCATGATGACAGGACCTGAGGGACACAAGATGTATTGTGCGATCCGATTCGGGTTTGAGGCCTCCAATAACGAGGCGGAGTACGAGGCATTCCTGGCTGGCTTGCATTTAGCCCAGGAGCTAAAAGTGACGCGCCTTCATATTTTTAGCAACTCTCAGTTGGTGGTATACCAGGTAAAGGGGGAATATCAGGCGAGGGGACCCAAGATGGCAGCCTACTTGGAAAGGGAGAAAGGCTATCTGTGATGGTTAGTAGCATATAGCATAGAGCAGATCCCCAGAGAAAGGAATTACCATGCTGATGCACTCGCGAAGCTGGCTTCCACCAAGGATGGGGATATCTTGGATTCGATACCCGTGGAGTACTTACCCAAACCCAGCATCGTAAGCGCGGACGTACATATGATTAGTGTCCCAAAGGAATCGTGGGCGGAGCCGATTAAAAGATACTTGGAGGAAGGAACCTTGCCTGTGGACAAGAAAGAGGCTCGAAGGTTGGTGTATAAGGCAGCTAGATACACCTTGATAGATGGGGTTCTATACAAGAGAGGGTTCTCAATGCCACTTCTGCGATGTGTATAGAAGGAGGAGGCGTTAAAGGTACTGCATGAGATACATGAAGGAGAGTGTGGTAACCATGAGAGTCGACCGTCAACGGCTAGGAAGACCATAAGACAAGGGTACTACTGGCCTTCAATGGAAAAATATGCAAGCAACTTTGCCAAGAAATGCGACAAATGCTAGGAACACGCTAACTACACTCAGAGGCCCCCAAATGAGTTAATTAGCCTGACCAGCCCCTGGCCCTTCGCTATCTGGGGGATAGGCTTGATCGGCTCCCTTCCCGCGGGTAGGGGAGGGGCGAAGTACACAGTAGTAGCTGTGGACTATTTCACCAAGTGGGTTGAAGTGGAGCCACTCGTGAAGATAACTGCCAAACACATCACCTCATTCATCAACAAATTCATTGTCTGTATATACGGAGTGCCCTACAAAATTATTTCTGACAACAGCACCTAGTTTGAGAGGGGAGCCTTTGAGGAATATTGTAGGGGAAGGGGGATAAAGAGAAGTTTTTCAACAGTAGTACACCCACAGGCCAATGGGCAAGTGGAGGCCATTAACAGAGTTTCTTAAAAAGAACCTGAAAACCAAGTTAGAAAAGATGAAAGGAGCCTGGGTGGAAGAGCTGCCGAATGTGCTATGGGCCTACAGAACCACCCCTCGCACAACCACTGGAGAGTCCCCATTCTCCTTAGCATATGGGTGCGAGGCCGTCCTCCCAGTTGAGATGCAGGTGAGTTCCTTCAGGGTACAGGCATATGGAGACGAGGCCAACCGTGTAGTTGTAGCTGAGAGCTTGGACATGCTAGAAGAGAGAAGGGAAAAAGCACAAATGAGGGTGGCGGCATACCAAAAACGCGCAGCAAGGTACTACAACTCGAGGGTGCAAGAGAGAACTTTCAGAGTTGGCGACCTGGTGCTAAGGAAGGTACTCCCCAACACGCGAGACCTAGGGGCAGGAGTGCTTGGGGCGAACTGGGAGGGGCCCTACCAAGTCGCTCAGTGCATACCCCCAAACACTTATAAGCTGGCGCGCATGGACGACACCGTCATACCTCGAGCATGGAATGCGGAGCACCTTAGGAAATACTACCAGTGAGGCGCTCACACCCTGTGCTAGAAGGACAGGCTTTCAAATTATTGCATCTTATCTTAGTTCAGGCAAAAATCAAAGAGGTTACTTAGATAACCTCCCAAGTAGGTGTACGTTCTTATATTTATCATTGTAACCTGAATGCTATGAATGAAACTGGTCACATTTTCGCACGCTATTTTTTCTACTTTATGCGGGCATCAATAAAAGTGCCTGCCGAAGTAAACTTCAGTAGACACTTGGGGGGAAATAGTGGCCCGTGAAGATAAAGCATGCAACAAACAGGAGAATTCAAAAAAGGACCCCTTGCACCAAGATCCTAAAAGGGACCCTATGCACCAGGAGGATCCTAAAAAGGGCCCTCCATCAGGAGGACCCCAAAAGGGACCATGACCCTAAAAAGGACCCTTTAAAGGGAGGTCCTAGAAGGACCCCTTATATCGGGGCCTTAGGCGAAGTCCTTAAATACAGAAAACAGGGAGAGGACCTTGCAAGGCATCCCTTGGGTTCACAAGGATTAGCTACCCTTGTGAACATCAAGGAGGCCAAAAGGTCTTACGAAAGAAAAATATATAGTGACAACACTAATAAGTCTAGAGCGGCCACCAAGCCGTCTAGCCAAAAAGGGTCCTAAAAGAGACCCTTGCAAAAATAGTACTATGAATAACGACGAGACGAACGCTTCTCGCAAAAAAATAATAAGCGCGCGCAAGAATATATAAAAGGATAGCTAGGACCCAAGGGGTCAAAATATCCTTATAAGAGTAATCAAGAGGCACCAAAAGAGGTCCCAGTGAACCCTTTCACATGGGCTCCAAAGGACCTTCAGCTTGGTAAATAAAAGAGGGGAACCAACCAAACCCCATCATACAGGCTCAAAAGGGCCTCAAATACAGTAGAATAAGAGATAAATAGCAACACATGTATATATACATTGAAAAAGAAAGTTTTGAAGACAGTACAAGAGTTACAAAAGAAAAGTAGTAATGACGATCATATTACAAAGGCTAAAAATGATGAGGGCACAAAAAAAAAGAGCGTACACCCATGGTGGGCTAGCTGACAAAAGTTATGAAATAACTACTTCAGGGCCTCCTACCGCCGGCGCTCCACATGGCCGCTCGAGCGACGACGTGCTCACCAAAAGAAGAGAAATCAAAATTGGGATCCTGCCTCCACACGCTGTAAAGGGCGCGGTCTATGGACCTGTACTCAATGGCAGTCTTCTCCGCCTCCAAGGAAGCATTTCTCTCCTGCAACGTGGCGACATTGGCCCTAGCAGCCTGGAGTTCGATCCTGATAGCCTCGACTTCGGCTCTTGCAGTCTGGAGTTCGACCCTGATAGACTCGAATTCGGCCTCTAAATAAGTAACCCTCTCCCGTGACACGGTCGTGATATCCTTGGTCGCCTGGAGTTCGCTCTTCAGGCTGGAAACTTGGTCCTTCAGCTCCTTGGCCTTGGCAATCGCCTTCAGCTTCCTTCTCGACGAGGTGGCAAGTTCGGTCCGAACCTTCTTTAGCTCAGATTGGGTTTTCTCAAGCTCTTTCTCGAGCTCCTGGACCCGGGCTGTATGGCAATCCCTCTCAATAGTAGACGCGGAGAGGTTGCTAGAGGAGTCGGCAAACCGTAGAGCCACGGTATAGGCCTGCACAAGAAAGTTAACGACATCAACAATAAGTAACAAAAAAAAAACATGTGCATCTATACATAATAGGGCCGACGCGAGGTGCAGGAACTCACCTAGGCCATGGTGTGCCTTAGGGTTTCCCCAAGGTCCATCTGGGCAACGTTCCCAAGACCGTTCCAATCAGATACGGGGAGGCCCGAGGCAAGTTGGATGTATTGCTGCCCGTAAGACGTCGCCATCCGAGTCACCCAGGGCTCCCCATCCACACCAGTGGCACCTGTTTGGGTGAGGACGGACGACTCGCTCGCCGAAACAGGAGGGGCGCGGTGAAAGTGGATAACTTAGGATCTGGTAAATCAGAGGGAGGCTTCGGAAGGTCGGCAAAATAAGTCCCCAATGGTCTAGGGTCGAGAGGAGCCTGAGTGAAGGTGTCGTAGCCCTCAGGGTCAGGGCAAACATAACACCCCGGAACGACCTGCTGGCCTTGAGAATGAGGGGCTATGTCTGAATCATAGGAGGCACATGGAGGGCATCCCCCAGGAGATGGAGGCAGCTGGTGAGATCCCCCGCGGTCAAGGGGGGCTTCCTCCGGCTCTTCCTCATCCTCATCGTCATTCGGGCAAGGCTTGGCCAAGGCCCCCTTCATCTTCGTGGATCCAGAGATGGTCCACAGCAACTTGGGTTCCGAGACAGGGGACAATTTATAGCGGTTCAGATTCTTCACGATGAATAGGCACACCACCTTTTTCATAGCGGGGTTAGCGCTAAGGAACGTTCTCATGTCTCTCACTTCCGACCCGACAACTATGGGTTCAGCGAATTGCTCTTCATAATACATGCCATGGTTGATATGAATGTAAGTCATGAAACAATAAGTTGTAAGAAAGTAAAAGAGAGAAAGTGATGCTCAGGGTACTTACTGAGAGTGGCCCGAAAGTCCTTGCGGACAGAGAGGGGGCCTTCCACGAAGAAAAAGTCCTACTTCCAGGACCCCGGGTTGGACACTGAGCCCTCTATCAAAGTGGCCTCGTTGTTGGAATTTTGTAAATTGTAAAAGCCCGTGGACTTGGGAAGGGGCATGAGGTTGTAGAGGAAATGCACCTCTGTCGCCGTAGGAGCGCGTTTAAACAGCTTCGTAAATGCAACGAAAAGGTAGCTTAAAGTCAGCAAGCCATTGGGAGCCAGCTGAAGCAGGGCAAGGTCGAAGTAGTTAAGGACTACAATAAAGAACGGGTGTAACAGGATGGTACCACCCGCCTTTAGGATGTGCTCGCTGAGGGCCACGAAGCCGGGCCTAGGAATGTCAGCCCGACATGTCTCCTGAGGAACATATAATGCGTACTCCGGAGGGACGCGATGTGATCCACGATGTCCATCAGTTTGTTTTCAGACACACATGACACCAGTTCGGTTGCCAGTAAAGGAGCATCGTCCAGTTCATTGGAAGCCACCTGTCGTCGTGCCCTCGGCATATCTGCAAAATCAAAAGAAAAATGTGCGGAAGAGATAGAACACTTGACCCTCCATTTTTTCTTCCTAGCAAGAGTCTTCCATCGAGGGAGCGACTGCAGAAGTGCTGAGCTAGGAAAAACCGAGACTAGGGGCTGAGGAGAAGCAGAGGCAGCCCCATGACAGTCATCAAGCGAGGATGGGCTGGAGGGCTCAGGCGGAAGGTGTCCCTCCATAAACTCCAACTACCTCTGCAACTCTAAGAGAGTCACCCTAAGGCTCGCTACATGGTCACTAAAGTCTGAGGGGAAAGGTGCTCTGTCTCCTCTCAACACCAAGTCAATTTCTCTCTCCACCACCCAAATTTTACACCTAAGTTCAGCCATGTACTCAAGATGGCGGATACGGGCCTGCCTTAAGGAGTCATAGTCTTGGTAAGGGTTTTCCTCAAGGGACTCTGAGTCTGAGGACAGGTCAATAAACTCAACCCCCGAAGGTATGTTGGATGGGCCGTCACTGGCCATGAGACCTCGTACCGAAAGCGAAAAGGGGTTCACGTATAAATGAGGGGATGGCTACAAAACACAAAGGAATAGGCTTAATATCTCTAAATGCAAACGTCCTAAATGGCCCTCTACAAGGTATAAAAAAGAGGGGCGTGCAAATGGTAAAACTCATTACAAGCTCAGGCCAAGGTACCCCATCCCGAGTAATGCTAATTTGGACCCAATGAACGTGAGGGAAAAAGAAAATATACCTCAAGTAGATAAGATCGAGCATTGTGGAGGTCGAAAGGAGGTCGAGGGCCAAAAACACCAAATGGTCGAATATACGCATATGCAAAAATAGACCAAAAGGATGTGATAGCCTCCAAATAGACACACCAAAAAATTAGCTCATATGTAAAAAAAAAAATGATGATGAGATGAAAAAATAAAATGAAGGAAAATATGGCAAAAATGAAGGAGTGTGGGATTGAACCCCTTACCTCTTGGAAGGGGAAGGATTCTCAAAACCACTAAGCCAAAGAAGTAAGGTGAAAATAATGAGACATGAAGGAAGGCTTATTTATAAGAATCAAGAAGAATAGTCTGCAAGAGCACCTAAAGGTCCTCTCCTAGACTGGGGGGCAAGTGTGGATGCTCAATATTCCACGATCGTAAAAGATCCCAGACGTGCGCTAAGGTCCCATAAAGGCCTAAATGCGTGTCTGAGCCGCGAGACACTCGGGCCATCGTCCACTGGCACTAGCCTCGCGTCAACTAGTGGTGCATGAGGCCCCAGCCGCATCACGGCCTCGCTCGGACGCGCCTAGGCGCGAGGCCCCGCCTCGCTCGGCCATGCCCCAGGTGCGCGGCCCGCCTCACACGCGCGCATCACCACGGCCTCACTCGGACGCGCCCAGGCGCGCGGCCCGCCTCGCGCGCGCGCACCATCACAGCCTCGCTTGGACGCGCCTAGGCGCGAGGCCCCGCCTCGCTCGGTCATGCCCAGGCGCGCGGCCCGCCTCGCGCACGCGCACCACCACGGCCTCGCTCGGAAGCACGTAGGCGCGAGGCCCTACCTCAATCACGACATCTTGGGGGGAGCCCATATAACCCACGAGACCATGGTTCAGCCATGCCTAGGCCACGCACACCATCTCACGTGTAACATCTTGGTGAGCCCAGCAGCCTCGCGGGGGGCATCTCACGAGAGCCTCTCCCTAAGAGCTACGCATATATGGCGACCTCGCCCCAATGGATCTCATCCCAAGCCCCCGTGTGCATAATGATAGTGGTCGAGGTGGCCCACAAGAGACAAAAGAGTACGAACAAGATACCTCAAAAGGGGTACGTACATGCCTGCTAGGATCAGGGGACGGGCCTGACATTTGTGCCCGACAAGTAGTGGCGGTTGGAAATAGTACGAAGAGTGGCTACACCACCATCACGTCTCTGACACCCGTACAAAGCAAGTGGTGGAGTCATGACCAGGTACAAAAGGTGAGGTGCTCCCATGAACTCTGACCATGTACCAGAGCCGACACCACTACCCCTGGAACCACTCTCCTCATAGTGTACTCGTGTACCATTTGGTCCCCTGGACCACCATGTACCCAGGGCCATTAGAGCCTACTATAAAATGGACTCTAACTCCACCTGTAGGGGGTTGGAAAATTTACGGTGGCAAGTGCACCAAAGTGAATGAAAAACTGATTTCACCATTGTTCTTCTGCAATTGTTCTTAGAGTTGATACTTAAATTTTTAAGGCTTTACTATTGATAATCTTGATCTTGCTATTCTTTCCAACTTAACTTAGTTGACGAGTTCTCACCGTCAACAACAATAATTCACTTATTACCCTCCAGGCACACTTATCAAGGCCCTAAGCCTTATTAGCAAATTTGGGTCGTTAAAGAATCCTAGAAGTTTGAAGAAAGAATGTTTACCTCTGGCGATTTGGGTTAGACTCGAGCTAACCAGAATGGCTCCAAGGGAAGGTTTTTCCCTAGGAGCAACCACAATAAAGGGAATTTTGGACCCCAGGAAGCTCAAGGCCGAGCAGCAATGGGAATAACAAGAGAAAAGGGGGACCGTTTGACAAGGGTCGGGGGTTCCAACAAACAACCCAGGTGCGATTTCAAGTACTTGCCTGTTTGTGATAAGTGTGGCCATCGGCATCTGGGTGAATGTAAAGCGGGGGCATGCTATGTCTGCGGAAAACTAGGGCACTTTGCTAAGAATTTCCTAAGTTCAAACTAGAAGGGCAGCAACAACCAACAAAAGTAGATAGGAGCCTTGCCACGGGTCTACACTCTTACTCAAGGCAACAAAGAAGTCGGGCCATCTGAGATGGTGTCAGGTCAGATCTCTATTGCCAAACCTCATCATATGCATTAATGGACACTGGTGCATTACATTCTTTTGTAGTTGCCTCTTTTGTTGAAAAATTGAAGAGAATTCCTGAACTTATGCCTAGTGTTTGTGGGGTGTCATTGCCTTCAGGCGAGATATGATGGTGCGGTCATTGGTAAGAGTTGTCCCAGTTGGGTAGAGGGACGAGAATTGATAGTAGACATGTTGATTTTTGACCTACATGAATATGATGTAATATTAAGGATGGACTGGTTATCTAATTATGGTGCCATAGTGAACTATAAGAAGAGGATAGTGGTTTTCAAACTGGCAAGAGAAGAGTCGTTTACGTTCCAAGGTGGAGCCAGGGAAATGAAATTCGTGATGATCTCTGCTATGAAGGTGAGGAAGATGTTAGGGGACGGTTGCATTAGATATCTGGCACACATCATGGATAAGGATAAAGATGGCACGTTACAACCAGTCGAAGTACCCATCATATGCAAATATCCTGAAGTATTTCCCGATGACCTTCCCAGGCTACCACTGAAGCGAGAAGTGGTGTTCAAAATAGAAATTATTCCAGGGACAACGCCCATTTCGAAAGCTTCATGCCGGATTGCGCTAGCAGAATTGAAGGAGCTGCAAGCACAACTGTAGGAGCTATTGGACAAAAAGTTCAGAATACCGAGTCATTCTCTGTGGGGAGCTCCGATATTGTTTGTAAAGAAGAAAGATGTCTCCATGAGAATGTGTATAGACTATCGGGAGCTGAACAAGGTGATGATTAAGAACCGGTACCCGCTTCCATGGATCGATGATTTATTTGATCGACTCCAGGGAGCATCGGTATTCTCCAAGATAGATCTCTTATCAAGTTACCATCTACTCAAAATTAAGGAGTTAGACATACCTAATACAACATTTTCAGATGCGGTGTGGCCACATTCATGGACCTCATGAACCGAGTGTTTAGCAAGTTTCTGGATAAATTCGCCATCGTGTTTATTGATGATATTTTGATATACTTGAGGAACTCGAAGGAACAAGCAGTGCATTTGGAGATGGTTCTTCAACGTTTGAAGGAACATAAACTTTAAGCCAAATTCTCCAAGTATGAGTTTTTGCTGGAAAAGGTGAGTTTCTTAGGCCATGTGGTGTCAAGAGAAGGGATATTCATGGATCTTTCCAAGATAGAGGCAGTAATTCACTAGAAACCTCTGAAAAATGCTCAGGAAGTGAGAAGTTTTCTCGGATTAGCGGGGTATTATAGGCAGTTCATAGAAGGGTTCTCAAAAATAGCTACACCAATGACCGCACTTACCGGTAAAATTGATAAGTTTGTATGGACCGAACAGTGTGAGAGGAGTTTCCAAGAACTAAAGATGAGGTTGACCACTACCCCAGTGTTGACTATCCCTAGTGGGACAGAGGGATACGCGATCTACAGCGATGCCTCAGGACAAGGACTGGGGGCGATACTTATGCAACATGGCAAGGTGATAAAATATGCTTCCCAAAAGCTAAAGAATTACAAAAAGTGTTGGGAAAAACTTATACAAGATCTTTATTTATTTTTATGTAGATCTAATATTAAACAAATTAATATGAGATAACCTAGAATATGTTTCTAAAATTGAATTCAAAGAGAATCAAAGACAAGAATACTTACAGTATACGCAGCAGAATGAAAGAGTCATTCATTCAGTTTCTCTAACTCTTGTATCCTCTCTGTTGCAGAGTATTATCAAGAAACTAAACCGATCTTCTATTTTCTTCACAGCCTTCCAATGTATCCTTAGAATCACCTAGACTAGTGTGGGAAATTCTCAACACATGAGATAGATACAAAGAAGAAGAAGAGAAAATAATCAAAGAGGCTTAGAAAAGGACTTGTGTTTAGAGAGAATCTAAAACTATCAGAAAACCAATGATTAAACTTATGTTTTGACTTTTCTATAAGCACTCCTTTTATAGACTCAATTAGGCTATTTAATTTAATTAAAAAAATCAATAAAATAATAGCCAATTTTGAAGCCCTAGATTGAAATTATCATGGGCTTTAGGCCCATGAAATTTCCCATTTGATTATAAGCCCATTGGACTTAAAATCAATGCCTGTATTATTTTCTATTGATATAATTAATTAAATCCTTTATCAAATTAATTGTTTATAATTTGAACCTTGATTTAAACATATTTATTAATTTAGATACCAATTTATCTTAATTAATAAATCTGTCCTAATTTATCTTTTTTTCTCAAAATTACATAACTATGTGAAACTATCCAAAATTGACCTGGTCAACTTTGATAATTCTAATTGATAATTAAATCAATTAATTGAGACTATCTAGATGATTTTATCCATGGTACAATGGGGACCATGGGCCTATGAAATCAAGCTCCAATAAGTTATCATAAATCTAACAAATGAACTTACTAACTTATTAATTCCTCGTGACTCTACTATAGACTCGGAATTGCACTCTTGAATTCATAGAACGTTCTATAACAAATATAGATATGCTATTAATTATCCATTGTTACAACTATAATTGTCACTCAATCCTCTATAGACGGTCTACAATGAGATAGGACTAAAATACTGTTTTACCCCTCATTGTATTTTATCCTTAAAACACTTAGTTCCTTGTAAATGATATTTCAGTAAACTAATTTAATTATTGAAATGAGATCTCTATCATTTAACACCTTGAACCAAACTAAAAGGAAACCATCATTTCACTTCTTCATCAAAAGCTATAGATGTTCATATCTATGATTAACACTCCCACTCAATTATAGTACCGAGTTCCCAAGATGTAAGTATGGGCTAGTCCGTAGGGTAAGCTGGTAACGAACAAGTCAAAGAACTCAAATAATACAATCAGTTAGAATACTAACCACTCAGAATTGAGATTGAATTGACCTATGGTCAACTATATGATATGACTTGAATAGATAATAACGGTATGTTTACTTATCTTATCAACTGTCAATATCGGTCCTGTCTGATGTAACAAATACATCTGATCTTATCTACTTTGCTAATGTTCTGGAAAGAACATAACACTGTAATGTGTAAGTAGATCATATCGTAGATTAGCAAGTCAGTGTAAATCCAGTGCACTGACTAATCTTAGGACTAACTTATTTTGAACATATAATCATATTTATATTCCACTATGATTACGTCACTATAAATAAGATTAGCTATATGCTCGGGATTTAATAGAAGTTTATATTAAACAAATAATCATGAAAATAAAACATGTGAGCAAAGTAATTAACCAAGTCAAAAAATTATTTCTATTCTTTTATTGATAAAAAAAATGAGATTACAAAGAATTTGGGTTTTAATTAGTGCATAAAACCCCAACAAACTCCCACTTGCACTAATTGAAACTAATGCCTTAATTCTACTAATCCCATTTCCTTGATATACTTATCAAATGTAGCTTCTGGTAGTGTCTTTGTAAACGGATCTGCAAGATTGTCTTCAGTTGCAGTCTTCATAACCTTCACATCTCCCCTGGCCACATATTCTCGAATAATGTGATACTTCCTTTCTATATGGTTACTCCTCTTGTGACTTCAAGGTTATTTCGAGTTGGCTATCGCTCCTCTATTGTCACAAAACAACACAAGCGGTTTATCTATTTCTGGAATAGCACCATGATCCGAATAGAACTTCTTTAGCCAGACTATTTCCTTAACTGCTTCTAACGCAGCTATTTACTCAGCCTCCATGGTGGAATCTGAGATTGCAGACTGTTTTACGCTTTTCCAAATCACAGCTCCACCCCCAAGAGTAAACACCATTCTAGAAGTAGACTTCCTATCATCAACATCAGTCTGAAAATCTGAATCGGTGTAGCCTACATGGTTCAGAACACCACCCTTATAGACTAACATATAATGCCTAGTTTGTCTCAAATACTTTAGTATATGCTTAACTGCTATCCAATGTTCCGGTCGTAGGTTTGACTGATATCTGCTCACTACTCCCACTACATAGCAGATGTCTGGTCTAGTACACAACATGGCATACATCAGACTTCCAACTGCAGATGCGTAAGGAACTTTTCTCATTGCATCTTCCTCGCCAGGAGTCTAGGGAGACTGCTTCTTTGAAAGATGAATTCCATGGTGAGACGGTAAAAGCCCCTTCTTGGAATTAGTCATTGAGAAACGTTCAAGCACTTTATCTATGTAAGTTGCTTAAGATAGAGCTAAGAGTCTATTCTTTCTATCCCTAATGATCTAGATACCTAGAACATAACTTGCACACCCAAATCCTTCATTTGGAATTGAGTGCTCAGCCAATTCTTCACATCTGATAATTTCTTAACATTGTTTCCAATGAGTAAGATATCATCTACATAAAGAACCAGGAATACCACTATTTGATTTTCCTTCAGTTGGTAAACACAGGGCTCATCAATATTTTGTTCAAAGCCATAGGTCTTGATTATTTCATCAAACCTAATATTCCAGAAACAAGAAGCTTGCTTAAGTCCATAGATGGACCTATTAAACTTGCAAACTTTTCCTTTTTGTCCAGATACTTTAAATCCTTCTGGATGATCCATATAAATGACTTCGCCATGCTTTCCATTAAGAAAAGTTGTCTTGACGTCAGGGTGTTATTTCCTAAACTTTTCATAAAGAGGTTCCCATCTGTTCCCAGCCTCTGGCGGCTGACCTACTGTTGGCACCATCACAGGTGGTGCATCTTGCAAAATGTTCCCTGTAGGAACCCATTGTTGTCTCATGAGGTGGATTTCTTCTTCCTGCCTCAATAACCTGGCTGGCAAATCAACAAGCACTTACTGTCTGTTCTTAGCAGCTGGCAGAGGGATCTGACCCTGATTGTCATTATGATCCTATCTATCATTCTAGCCCTGATCTTCCTAGCCAGTTGATGACTCTATCTACCTTGGAAGCATACTTCCAAGCTTATACCTTGCTACGATAATCAATTCGATCAATTATTAAACCTCCTTCCACCTCACGGTCCAAGACCAAGCATATAATCATTCACATTCAAAAATCATGCTAATAAGCATGTCAATTCATATCCAAGATGATGCTAATAAGCACATCCTGATGTTTATAACAAATAACAATGCTAATAAGCATGTTTTGACATTCATAACCATATAACAATGTTCATATAAATTTTTTGACATACATGTATCTATGACAGCGCTAATGAGTGTGTCCTGACCTACATATCCATATAACAACACTAATGAGTGTTTCCTTTGCAATATCGTGCTAATAAGAACATCCTTTTAACTCATGCAACAGTCAAGCGCTAGGCCCTATCAGAATATCTCACACTACCTAATAAGGGATACAGATAAGGCATTTATATCCTATTTAAGCAGTTAAACACATAACCAAATAAATAGTTACCAAACCCTGAGTCAAGCTTGTCTTTAGTGGCGAGTGTACATGTAGCTCCCTACTTCCTTAGAGTCATTACTATGTGAGTTAAAAATGTGCCATTAGCTCACTAATCGATGTTTTAGGTTAAAAGTTTGACTAAACTGAAATAAAACTCGTTTAATGACATTAATTATAAAAATTTGGACATTCATTGAAATCATAAAAAGTTATACAGTTGGGATCCCCAAAATACTGTTTACAAAATACATTACAACTCAAAAATACAATTAGGGTAGACCTAAGCGACAAAGTTGTTCATTACAATACTTCCCCAAAATTACCCTGGCCGTGGCAGCTAGGTAGGCCGAACATGTACCCATCGCCCACGCTTTCCGTACTCATGATTGGTTTACCTTCCCTTTGCCCTTACATGCACCATATAGAGCACTCGTGAGCCGAAGGCCGGCAAAAAAACTCAACATATAACATATAACATAAAAATCCAAATTACACAACAAAATAGCCAACGGGCTAAACACATAGCGGCCTATGCCATTCTAGGCACTAAACTAGGCCCTGGGTTTGCGATCTTCATCGAGCGGGTGGATACAGCACCCTAGGAGGTGTTGGGGTTTTATGCCTTAATTAAAACCCAAATTCTTTGTAATCTCATTTTATTATCAATAAAAGAATAAAAATCATTTTTTGACTTGGTCAATCACTTTACTCACATGTTTTATTTTCATGATTATTTGTTTAATATAAACTTTTATTAAATCCCGAGAATATAGTTAATCTTATTTATGGTGACGTAATCACATTGGAATATAAATATGATTATATGTTCAAAATAAGTTAGTCCTAAGATTAGTCAGTGCACATGATTTACACTGACTTGCCAATCTACGATATGATCTACTTACACATTACAGTGTTATGTTCTTTCCAGAACATTAGCAAAGTAGATAAGATCGGATGTATTTGTTACATCGGACTGGACCAATATTGACAGTTGATAAGATAAGTAAACATACCGTTATTATCTATTCTAGTCATATCATATAGTTGGCCATAGGTCAATTCAATCTCAATTTTGAGTGGTTAATATTCTAACTGATTGTATTATTTGAGTTCTTTGACTTGTTCGTTACCAGCTTACCCTACGGACTAGCCCCTACTTACATCTTGGGAACTCGGTAGTATAATTGAGTGGGAGTGTTAATCATAGATATGAACATCTATAGCTTCTGATGAAGAAGTGAAATGATGGTTTCCTTTTAGTTTGGATCAAGGTGTTAAATGATAGAGATCTCTTTTCAGTAATTAAATTAGTTTACTGAAATATCATTCACAAGGAACTAAGTGTTTTAAGGATAAAATACAATAAGGGGTAAAACGGTATTTTAGTCCTATCTCATTGTAGATCATCTATAGAGGATTGAGTGACAATTATGGCTGTAACAATGGATAATTAATAGTGTATCTATATTTGTTATAGAGCGTTCTATGAATTCAAGAGTTCAATTCCGAGTCTATAGTGGAGTCACGAGGAATTAATAAGTTAGTAAATTTATTTGTTAGATTTATGATAACTTATTAGAGCTTGATTTCATAGGCCCATGGTCCCCATTGTACCTTGGATAAAATCATCTAGATAGTCTCAATTAATTGATATAATTATCAATTAGAATTATCAAAGTTGACGAGGTCAATTTTGGATAGTTTTATAGAGTTATGTATTTTTTAGAAGAAAAGAGAAATTATAGCAGATTTATTAATTAAGATAAATTGGTATCTAAATTAATAAATAAGTTTAAATCAAGGTTCAAATTATAAATAATTAATTTGATAAAGGATTTAAATGATTATTTAATTAATTAAATCAATATAAAATAATACAGGCCTTATTTTTATGTCTAATGAGCTTATAATCAAATGGGAAATTTCATGGGCCTAAAGCCCATGATAATTTCGACCTAGGGCTTTAAAATGGCTATTATTTTATTGATTTTTTAATTAAATTAAATGGCCTAATTGAGTGTATAAAATGAGTGCTTAGAGAAAACTCAAAACATAAGTTTGATAAGTCACAAGTCAGATTTTCTAATAGTTTTAGATTCTCTCTAAACACAAGTCCTTTTCTTCTTCTCTCTATATCTATCTCATGTGTTGAGAATTGCCCACACTAGTATAGGTGATTCTAAAGATACATTGGAAGACTGTCAAGAAAATAGAAGATCGATTTAGTTTTTTGATAATACTCTGCGACAGAGAGGATACAAGAGTTAGAGAAACTGAAGGAAGGACACTTTCATTCCGCTACGTATACTATAAGTATTCTTATCTTTGTTTCTCTTTGAATTAAATTTTAGAAACATGTTATAGGTTATCTCATATTAATTTGTTTATTATTAGATCTACATGAAAATAAATAAAGATCTTGTATAAGTTTTCCCAACAGGAGAGTCTCGCCCTAACGACCAGCACTCAGCGTGCTTGACGCTGATCCGGGCCCCATGTCGTACCAGGCTTTTTGTCGTTCTCTGCCTTCACTGTTCCCGGCCTTCACCGTTCTCGGCCCTCGCTGTTCATTCATAAACATACATAACATTCCCAAATATTTACACACATATTAAACATAAACATTAGGGTCGCGCCATGCAATACAAACAATAGGGTCATGCCCTGCTCTACCGGTACAACAATTTTCTTACCTGTGTCCCGAGCTATCTGAGTACCACGATCCCGAGCGCATTCCTCTAACCTGAGCCTCACTGAAAACCTAGTCACAACGCATTCACATGAACCATCCATAAATCCCTAAACCAAATAAGAACTTTGGAATATTAATCTAGCCTCTAGGATCTTGGATTTTACTAAATCGGGTAGTAGAATCCTTCCCGAGCTTAAAACCCTAAAATAGCTAACATATCACATTTGAGTTGTAGCCCATCCCCTTAAGGGCCGCACACGCCCAAGTTAGAGGCAAAACCAACCACTGTTGAAGGACACGAACCATAGCGCTCTAGACCCTACGTCGCGGTGCCTAGGACGATTTCTGAGGCCCCCAAGCCTCTGGATTCAATCAGGCCGTGGCTCGAGCCTCTAAACCCTGAATTTTCCATGAATTTCACGAGCCAACCACCCTGAAACTCATCAATTTCGAGGCTTAATCCTAGAATTTCTCCAACGATTCATATCCAAACAACATAACTGATACAAAACATCCAAAAACTCAACAAAACCTCATCACAACCAAAGATTAACACCTAAATTCAATCTAACTAGAACCTAGGCCATCATACATAAAGTTACAGCAAACTTCATATAGAATTCAATATGAAATCCTTACCTCTGTTATAAATTTGGCCTGAGCTAATTCCCCAAATCTTCAAGCTTCAATCCTCACAAATTCTAGCCTTGAATCCTCAATTTCTGGACAATTTTCTTCAAAACTCTCAACACCCTTCCAAAGACCAAGAGAGAGCGAGGGAAACATGGGGGAGAGAGGGAAAGCTGAGTGATAGAGTTTCTGGTTAGTTCTAAGTTACCTAAGCTTAACCTACTCACCAAAAAGACGAATGTGCCCCTAGAGAATCTCCTAGCTCTTCTAACCCACCAAGGGAAATTCTGTCATTCGCACCATTCCTGCTAATTCCTCGAATACTCCTATAAATCCCCAATTAATCCTAACATGCCCAAATAATTGCTAAAATACTACTTGTTACCCAATAATTCCCGAATGTATATTGTATTCCCAAAATACCCCTAGGCTCCTCCCGAGCTAGGTATTCAACCCCGTTGTGACTATTTAGCTAATCTGCTCCCTAGGACCATCTCGGATCGTGCATCACAAATATATCGCCACTCACTCGTGGTATCAATCACAATATACACTTATATCACATTTATGCCCTCAATGGGCTAAAATTACAAATATGCCCCTAATAACCAGATGGGGCTCACATGCATTTTTAATTCACCTAAACATGCATTTCTAATCATATAATCATTTAATTCACATATTAGCATAATTAAATCAATTATTGCCCTCCTAGCATGCTAATCAAGGCCCAAAGCCCATAGCAAATTTGGGATGCTACAACTATCCCCTACTTACAGAAATTCCATCCACAAGATTACCTGAATAACTCAGGATACCGATCCCGCATATCTGTCTCAAGCTCCAAAGTCACCTCTTCCACTTTGTTGTTCCTCCACAACACTTTCACTAAGACGATGGTATTGCTCCGCAAGACTTTATCTTTTCGGTCTAAAATCTAAACTGGCTTCTCTTCATACGATAAATCGTTATCCATCTCTAGGTTTTCATAACTCAGCACGTACGTAGAATCTGACACCTACTTCCAGAGCATGGATACATGAAACACATTGTGAACCCCTGATAGAGCTGAAGGCATCACCAATCTGTAAGCTACCTCTCCAACCTGTTCTAAAATCTCAAAGGGGCCAACAAACTTAGGGCTCAGCTTGCCCCTTACTCCAAACTCTCAAGGGAGAAACTCTAAGAAACACGTGATCACTGACTTGAAACTCTACGCTCCTGCATCTTAAGTCAGAATAACTCTTCTACCGACTCTGGGAGGTGAGCATTCAAGCTTTAATTTTCTCAATTGCCTCATTGGTCCTCTAAACAACCTCAAAACCTAAATACCTCCTCTCATCTTTCTCATCCCAATGGATGGATGATCAACAGTTCCTCCCATATAACATCTCATACGGAGCCACTCCGATAGTCGCCTGATAACTATTATTGTACGAAAACTCAATTAAAGGGAGATATTTACTCCAAGATCCCGCAAAGTCAAGTACGCAGGTTCATAACATATCCTCCAGTATCTGAATTGTCCTCTTGGACTGTCCATCTGTCTAAGGATGATAAGTCATACTAAACCACAACTGTGTACCCATAGCCTTCTGCAGACTCTCCCAAAACTTGGAGGTGAAGGTGGGGTCCCTCACGGATACTATCGACCTTGGAGCCCCATGTACTCGCACAATTTCCTTCACAAACAATTCAGCATATTGCTCCACTGTATAAATTATTTTGACAAGCAAAAAGTGGGCTGATTTTGTGTACCTGTCCACAATCACCCATCCTGAATCGTGTTGTCCCATAGTCTTCGGTAATCCAACCACGAAGTCCATGGTGATATCCTTTCATTTCCACTCTAGAATCCCTAGAGGCTGCAGCAACCCTACTGGCCTCTGAGGTTCAGCCTTTACCTGCTGACAAGTCAAACACTTGGCCACATAATCCACCACATCCCTCTTCATTCCCGGTCACCAATACAAAGTTCTCAAATCTTGGTACATCTTCGTTGTACCCAGGTGTAAAGAATAGAGAGTGGTATGAGACTCATCCAAATTCTCTTACTGGATACTAGAATCCATTGGAACGCAAATCCAACCTTTGTACCTCAATAAAACCATTTTCAAAATAGAAAAGTCCTTAGTCGCTCCTGCTAAGACACCATCTGTGTGTTCTCTCAACTGGGGATCCTCCCCCTGTGCTTCCTTGATCCTCTCAAGGAGTGTGGACTGGAGGGTGATGTTAGCTAGCTGACCAACCACCAACTCAATACCGACTCTAGTCATCTCTTCAGCTAACCTATCTGATATCTACCTCGAACTGTATAACTGTCTTGGGCCCTTCCGACTCAATGCGCCGACCACCACATTGGCCTTCCTAGGATGGTACAAGATGTCACAGTTGTAATCCTTTACCAATTCTAGCCAACCTCTCTGGCGCATTTTCAGATCCTTCTGAGTAAGGAAGTACTTCAAACTCTTATGGTCGATGTATATTTCACACTTCTCACCATACAAATAATGTCTCCAAACCTTCAGTACAAATACCACCGCTACCAATTCCAGATCATGTGTGGGATACCTCTGCTCATACTCCTTCAACTGTCTCAACGCGTAGGCTATTACCTTTCTGGCTTGCATCAGTACACACCCCAAACCCTGTCTGGAAGCATCACAATAGAATACAAACTTTTCATTGTCTGACGGCAGACTTAATACTGGAGCGGTGATCAGTCGCCACTTCAACTCCTTGAAATTGTTCTCACACATTTCCATCCACACATACTTAGTCTTCTTACGTGTCATCTCAATCAATGGTGTGGCTAGTCTAGAGAATCCCTCAACAAATCAGCGATAGTACCCTGCCAATCCCAAAAAACTCCTAACCTCTGGTACACTGCTCGGCCTGGGCCAATCTCTCATTGTCTCAATCTTACTTAGGTCAACCAGAATCCCCTCCTTACTAACAAGATGACCCAGAAATGCTACTTGGGGTAGCCAAAACTCACACTTGCTGAACTTAGCATATAACCTATGCTCTCTCAATCGATGTAGTACCAGGCGTAGATGTTGCTCGTGCTCTGTCTCTGACTGAGAGTACACCAGTATGTCATCAATGAATACGATCACAAACTTGTCCAGATAATCCTTAAAGACCCTATTCACCATGTCCATGAAGGTTGTTGGGGAATTGGTTAATCCAAAGGACATGACCAGGAATTCATAGTGTCCATACCTTGAGTGGAAAGTGGTCTTTGGTATGTCCTCCTCTTTAATCCTTAACTGGTGATAGCCTGATCGAAGGTCAATCTTGGAGAACACTGTCTTCGCCTGTAGTTGGTCAAACAAGTCATCGATCCTAGGTAGTGGGTAATTATTCTCGATGGTCAACTTGTTCAACTCTTTGTAGTCAATACACATCCTTAAGGATCCATCCTTCTTCTTGACGAACAACACTGGAGCACCCCATGGTGAAAAGCTCGGTCTAATGAATACCAAATCCAGTAACTCCTGCAACTAAATCTTCAGTTCCTTCAACTCCGTCGAAGCCATTTTATAAGGTGTCCTAGATACTGGCTCCGCCCCTAGCACCAATTCAATGCCAAACTCAATCTCTCGGTGTGGTGGTAACCCTGGCAAGTCTATGAGGAACAAATTAGGAAACTCACATACTAATATGGTCTCTGGTCCAACTAAAACAACTCGAGAAGTATCCATAATTTTTGCTAGAAATCCTATGCAACCCTCTTGCATTAGGTATCTAGCCTTTAGTGCCAAAATCTTAGGTACTCGCGGTCCACTCACTATCCCCACGAATACAAAGGGTACCTCCCCTTCTGGTTCAAAAGTCACTATCCTGCACTTGCAGTCAATTGTCGCCCCATACTTTGATAACCAATCCATCCCTAGGAGCATATCAAAGTCATCCATCGCTAACTCAATCAAGTCCACAGAAAAATCCCTACTGTCTATCTCTACTGGCAATGCTCTAACCGATCTCTTAGAGACTACCAGTTCCCCAGTTGACAACAAAGTCTGAAATCCCCTAGCATACCAATCACTAGGTCTATACAGCTGATCTATCACTCTAGCAGATACAAATGAATGAGTAGCCCCTGAGTCAATCAATGCAATAAAAGAAGAACCAACACTATAAATCTGACCTATCACGACCGACAGGCTAGCCTCAGCCTCAGTCTGGGTCAAGGTAAATACTCTAGTAGGAGTGAGGTTGTCGCTTTGTTTCGGTTCTTCTTTCCTGTCTTGTGGGCAGTCCTTCCTCAGGTGACTAATACTCCCACAAGTAAAGCAGGCCCTGATCCTGCACTCTCACTGATGTCGTCGTCTGCACCGAGGAGACACTGGGAAACTCCTCCAGTTGTCTCCCCCACCCTAACGGCCACTAAAAGCACCCCGTGCCCTCCTATTTGAGCCAGAAGGAACAAAAGGAAATGGGGCCTTTCTAATCTATTAACTGGGGCCACTACCCCAGCTAGATCCAGTAAAAGGAGGCACCATCCTCCAAGCATTGCGCCTAGCGGTGCCCTCTCGCCAAATCTGATCCTTGGCCCCCTCAATTATAAGGCCTTCTCCGCTCCCTTTGCATAAGTGGTAATTCCTGAATCCAGAGTTATCTTGATGTCAAGGGCGATCATCACCTTTAATCCCTGCACAAATCGATAGCTCCGTGCCATATCAGTAGGCACTAAATCCGGCACGAACTTCACTAACCGGTCAAATTTCAAGGCATGCTCAGTAACCGTCATCCGGTTCTTAGCCAAGTTAGTAAATTCATCAACCTTTGCAGCTCAGACAGCAACACTGTAATACTTCTCATTAAAAATGTTTTTGAATTCCTCCCAAGTCATGACTGCCACATTCCTTCTCTGAGGCACAACATCCCACCAGATGCGGACATCTTTTCTCAACATGTAGCTAGCGTAGGCTACTCTCGCATTCCCTTCCACCCTCATGAAATCCAAGATGGAAGAAATCATGTTCATCCACTGCTCTACCCATGGTGGGTCTGGGCCACCCTCAAAGTTCAGAGGATGTTGCTTCTGGAACCTCTTATACAAAGGTTCCCACCTATTTTCCATAGCAGGCTGGGCTGGCACTGGTGCCATAGCCTGTGGAACCTGTAACCCAATACCCTGAAGAGGGGCATGTTGTCTCAACTATCAAAGCTCTTCCTCTGTCCGATGAAGTCTAGCTTCCATCTCGGCAAACATCTGTTGCCAGCTCGGTGGGGCAGGTGGAGGGTCATGACCCTGGTTTTCATCCTTAGTCCTATTATCGAGGAGTCTGATTGATCACCGAGGCATTACTGCAATATGCCTGCAATCAATGATGCCGCACATCAGGCATGATAACAACATCCAAAACCACCTCCCATTCTCTTCAATCAACCACAACCAACAAGTCCACATATCACACACATAACGTACAACAATCAAGGGGGCTATGCCCTAACATCATGCATATAACAACATATTCATCATGCTTTATCTATATATTTAGGCAAATAGGGCAACTTAAGATAGCAATTAATCATATAGTTCATTAAATACCAACCAACCCTGAGTCGAGCTTGTCACTCACAGGGAGAGTACATGTTCGGTCGATCTCTAGGAACCATAAACCTTGGCACACTCTGATACCAAGTTGTAACGCCCTACTGCCTTAGATTCATTACTATGTGAGTTAAAAATGTGCCATTAGCTCGCTAATCAAGGTTTTAGGTTAAAAGTGTGACTAAACCGAATAAAAATCGTGTAATGAGATTAATTCTAAAAATTTGGACATTCATTGAAATCATAAAAAGTTATAAAGTTGGGATCCCCAAAATACTGTTTAGAAAATACACTACAACTCAAAAATACAATTAGGGTCGACCTAAGTGACAAAGCAGTTCATTACAGTACTTCCCCAAAATAACCCTGGCCATGGCAGCCAGGTAGGCCGAACATGTACCCGTCACTCCACGCTCTCCATACTCATGGTTGGTCTACCTTCCCTTTTCCCTTACCTGCACCATAGAGCACTTGTGAGCCAAATCCCAACAAGAAAACTCAACATATAAAATGTAACATAACAATCCACAGTACACAACAAAACATCCAATGGGCTAAACACATAGCGGCCTACGCCGTCCCAGGCACTTTACCAGGCCTTGGGTTCGCAGTGCTCACCGAGCAGATCGATACAGCACCCTAGGAAGGTCTCGCCCTAATCTCCAACACTCAGCATACTTGGTGTTGATCCCAACCCCTTTCCATACCTAGCTTCTTGCCGTTCTCGACCATTGCTGTTCTCGGCCGGCCATTCCCGGCCTTCCCCTTTCTTGGCCCTCGTCGTTCATTCATAAACATACATAACATTCACAGATATTTACATGCATATTAAACATAAACATTAGGTTCATGCCTTGCAATACAAACAATAGGGCCATGCCCTACTCTACGAGTACAACAATTTTCTTACCTATGTCCCGAGCTATTTGAGTACCGCGATCCCGAGCGCAGTCCTCTAACCCGAGCCTAGCTGAAAACCTAGTCACAACGCATTTACATAACCATCCATCAAGCCCTAAACCAAATAAGAACTTTGGAATATTAATCTAGCCTTCGGGATCTTGGATTCTACTAAATCGGGTAGTAAAATCCTTCTCGAGCTTTAACATTTGGGTTCCCGAGCTTAAAACCCTCAAATAACTAACATATCACATTTGAGCTGCAGCCAAGCCCCTTAAGGGCCATGCACACCCAAGTCAGAGGCAAAACCCACCACTCCTGAAGGACACGAGCCATAGCGCTCTAGACCCTACGCCACGACGCCTGGGCAGATTTCTGAGGCCCCCAGACCTCTACGTTCAATCGGGTCACGGCACCAGATGAACAGGGTCGTAGCTCGAGCCTCTATACCCAGAATTTCCCATGCATTTCACGAGCCAACCTCCCTAAAACTCACCAATTCCGAGCCTTAATCCTAGAATTCTGCCTAGGATTCATATCCAAACAACATAACTGATAAAAAAACATCCAAAAACTCAACAAAACCTCATCACAACCAAAGCTTAACACCTAAATTCAAACTAACTAGAACCTAGGCCATCATACCAAAAGTTACAACAAACTACTCAAAGAATTCAATATGAATTCCTTACCTCTGTTATAAATTCAGCCTGAGCTAATTCCCCAAGTCTTCAAGCTTCAATCCTCACCAATGTGCCTCTGGAGAATTTGCTAGCCCTTCTAACCCACCAAGGGAAATTCCGTCATTCGCACCATTCCCGCTAATTCCTCAAATACTCCTATAAATCCCTAATAAATCCTAACATGCCCAAATAATTGGTAAATTACTACTTGTTACCCGATAATTCCCAAACGTTTGTTGTATTCCCAAAATACCCCTAGGCTCCTCCTAAGTCGGGTATTCAACCCCGTTGTGACTATTTAGCTAAACTGCTCCCTAGGACAGTCTCAGATTGTGCATCACAAATATATCGCCACTCACTCGTGGTATCAATCACAATATACACATATATCACATTTATGCCCTCAACGGGCTAAAATTACAAATATGCCTCTAATAACCAGATGAGGCCCACATGCATATTTAATTCACCTAAACATGCATTTTTAGTCATATAATCATCTAATTCACATATTATCATAATTAAATAAATTATTTCCCTCCCGACACGTTAATCAAGCCTCTAAGCCTTATTAGCAAATTTAGGACGCTACAGTACATGCCTAGCCTGTCTTTAGGAACCCTTATTCTTGGCATGCTCTGATACCAAGTTGTAACGCCTTGGTTAGCCAAGACCATTACACTCTGTATTTTGAATAGTGCTAAACTCTCTAAACGAGTCATTTGGCCATAACTGTGTAACTAAACATGATTAATGGTTTACGGTTAAATTTTTTGGTCAAATGGTATAACAGTTTCATTAAAACGTTTACTTCCATACATGGGATCCCATGTTATATTCAAAAAGGTTAATTATAATTGAAAAATTACAACGTTGACCTAAGCGGCAAAATAGGGTTTGACCCTAGTTCCTCTGAGAAACCCCAGCCGTGGTGGTCGAGCAGTCGCATATGTACACATCGTCATTGAAGCTCTTCAACTCAAAGATGGTCCGGCTTCCTTTACCCCTTACCTGCACCATATAGCACCCGTGAGCCAAGGCTCATCAAGAAAACTTAAACATGCTCATAAGTAGTTAATAACATGTTACCAAATCATAATAAGCATGCCTAGCAGTAATAGCCCTACTCATGCATGAATACCACTCATATAAATTACTACAACGTCATATGGGACCAATTGCCTTAGATAAATGATCAATGAATCATACTAGGGCTCGTTGCCCAAAATACATGATTAATGAATCATACTGGGGCTCAACGCCCTATAATATGGGACTAATAAGTCACCCCAGGCCCCTTTGCCCTATCCTTTGTATAACTAGCCTTGGAGTTGGCCCAGTGTACCTGGCACTTTTGTTTTCCATGAAAAATAGGTCGGTCAAGCATTATGTCATGCTCCTGATTAGGCATAACCATATCAACCAATGCTCAGTGTGTTATTCCCGCCCTTGACTTATAAGTCAATGATTTTCAACCAGCGCGTAACGCTATTGCCATCCTTGACTTATAAGTCAATGCTTTCGAACAACACTAAGCGTGCTAATGTCATTCTTGAATCATAAGTCAAGTCCAGGGCCAATCCCTATGATATGGGACTAATAAGTCACCCCAGGGCCCATTGCCTTATCCTCTATATAACCAGTCTTGGAGCTGGCCCAGTGTACCTGGCGCTGAGTTTTCCACGGCCATTGGTTCGGACAAGTGTATGATGAGCTCCTAGTTAGGCATAACCATATCAAACAACGCTGAGCGCGCTATTTCCTCCCTTGACTTATAAGTTAATGCTTTTCGACCAACGCTCAGCGCTATTTCCATCCTTCACTCATAAGTCAAGTCTTTCTCTGTCAGATGCTGTAGACAAGCATATATCATATATCAAATATGCAGATATAGAGCATTCAACATGCTTAATAAACTATCACAAGCATAATCATAATCGTGCACATTCTCAGAGGCCCAAGCTCTGATCTAACCTATATTCAACATTCAGGCCAAGCCCTAATCACGTACATCACGTATTGAGTGCAATTTTCTTACCATTAGTCCCTGCACGGGTTAAGAATGAACGACCCTCGAGCACGATCCTAATCCAGAGCCCCTAGCGATAAACTAGTCATAACCAATTATAGAATCTCATCAATAACAAGCAAACAAACACTTCCAGACTGAGTCCTAGCCTCTGGGACATCGAATCCTACCAAATCGAGTAGTAGGATCGATCCTGAGCCCTAAGATTTGAGTTCACACACTTAAAACACTTTCCGGTCAAAATCCTCTATTTTTGTCGCGGTGCCCCCGCACTTAGGGCCACGGATCTCCAAAAATAGAGAGTCTAGCCAAAATTCTCTAGACACGGGCCGCGGCACAGCCCAGCAGGCGCCGCAGCGCGACCCTACTTCAGGGAACCACCTGACATCTAAGTTCACGAGGGCCGCAGCGCGACTCCATGAACTCAGCTTTCTCATATCCTAATCCTTTAAAATCTCACCCCAAAACTGTACCAAACTCACCATTCAATCTCATAACATCCCTAGAACCTTCCAGACAACAAAACCTGCATTTCTGATCGATAAAAAACTCACCAACCATAAAATCCAAATCAAAACTCAAGAAACTCAAGGAAACAGAAACTCAAAAATTCAAAGCTTAAATTACCTTTGATTAAGTTGTTTTATCGCTAAATTCTCCGAATATCAAGCTTCAAATCTTCAATAGAATCATTATGACTCTAACCTTGCTTGAATCCGAGCCTTAAAACTCAAGTTTCCTTCTAAAATGCCAACAAGCGTCAAATGAGAGAACGGGAGAGAGAATGAGAATACTGAATGTGTTTTCTGTTTATGACAGGTTACTTAGGGCGCAAGTAATCTTAATCAAATCCCAAGGTTTAAGGGTACCAAAAACGTCCCTGGGGGTAAAATAGTCAGAATCCCCATAATTCCCTCCTGATCTTACTAACTTCAAATATATACTCAAATATTCATTACCATTACCCAATATCCTGGTAATGTACTAAATACCCAAAATATCCCTCGACTCACCCCGAGTCAAGTATTGGTCTCGTTGTGACTTTCCCGCTAACATGCTCCTTAAGAACACCTCGTGCCAAGTATCCCAAATACATCCACATAATGATGTGGTCCCACACATATATGCCAAATATACCCATAATGGGCCAAATTACGAAAATTCCCCTTTTAATCAGAAACGGGCTGACATGCATATTTAATACACCTAAACATGCATATCAAGTTATATTATAATATAACTCCCATAATCATATAATGATACAGATATATATCACATAAACACATAATTTTCCATCCTAGCCCCATAATCAAGGCCCTAAGCCTTATTAGATAACCTGGGACGTTACATGGATTTATCGAGTAATGGAAATATATTTGCTGATTAATTGAAGATATTAGAATTTGCAAGGGAAAATGTGGTGATATTTGAGGATTAGTGAGTATCGGGGTAACTGACGGTTTTGCCCTTGTGGGCCTTGAGAAGTAAATGAATAGACAAGGGTTTTTTGGTCATTTTATGTCCCTGGGATGGCTTAGTCACTTGGAACCCATCAGAAACTAAGGAAAACACAACACTCAGCTCACCTTCTCTCTCTTTCTCGTTTCTCTCTTTCTCTCTTATAGTGTGTGGGGTTCTTTTAATTTTTGAAGTAAAATCTTGGGATATTGAAGGAGTTTGGAGCTAGGAATCGAGTTAAGGGCAGCTAGGGTGCAGTTTAGTATATTGATGTAAGAATTCTCTCTATTCTTGGTAATTTCTGTTTGTGTTTTGGTGCTCTTGAGCTTTCCAAACTCAAGGTTTGAATTTTGAGATGTGGTTAAGTTTTGGTTTAGTTTTTGTTGTATTTGTGTTGCCTTGAGTGTATTAATGAGGTTTTGGGACTCAATTCTAGATTTGGTTGCTATTTGGGGATGAATTTGAGGGTTTTGGTTTGGAGGAAATAGCTGGAAAATGTTGGAAAATCTAGGTTCGCGGGGTTGTGCCACGGCGCTGTTCTTGGTGCGCCGCAGCCAGCATGAACTCAGAGGCTAGGGCGGTTCCCTGAATCGCCTTAGCACCGCAGCGCTTGATGGGCTACGTCGCGACACGTGTCCAGGGAGATAGCTTGGGGGGCTCTTTGACTAGAGGCGTGTCGTGATCCTTCAAGGGTGAGTCGTGACTCTAATTGGGAAAAATGGGCCAAATAAAGTTTTGAGTAGCGCAGACTCAAACCTAAGGCCTCACGAAGGATTCTACTACCCAGTTTAGTAGAATTTGAGGTCTCGGAGGCTAGGACTGAATCATGAAGCTTGTAATTGCTTTAGTTCTTGATAAATACCTGTTAACATGTTGTGACTAGGGGTATTGCAAGCCTCGAGAGGAAAAGATCGTGCTCGTTGTCACTTTACCCTATTTCTAAGGACTAGAGGTAAGAAAATTGGCACTTGCATCGAGTGTAGGGTGTGCGTCCCAATTATAGAGCACGAAAATGATCGTGTCATGAATCATTTATAGTTGATTGTCTGATTTGTATGAATCTATGTTGTTACATCTATTTGTAATGATCGTTCAGTCGGGAGGCCGCTACCGGCATTACATGTGTAATGTATGCCGTAGTGGCAGGGCCATAACATGGATACGATATCCGCCATAGTGGCAGGGCCATTGTAAAGATGTGACATTCATCTACTTGGCATGAGTCGTATATTGTTTGGAAAGTATATGGTTTGGAAAATCTATGTGAACCAGTTGTTGTTAAAGAGTATGCAATACATGTTAATGTTTATATGATTATCTGTATGATTGTTTGGGTTTTGTTGCTGGCCTTGGCTCACGGATGCTTCATGGTGCAAGTAAGGGCAAAGGGAAGTTAACCAGCCATGAGTTGGAGAGCTATAGGGGTGGCGTGTACATTCTCGGCCTGCTCGGTCGCCACGATCGAGATATTTTGGGGAACAGGAGTCAATAGTTGAAAATATATCGCTTAGGTCGGCTAAGTCTATAATTTTGATAAACTTGTACCTTATTGGAAACTTTTGGGATCCCCTGTAATTAGTCAACCTTTTAATGAAAAGTTCAACTTTTTGACCAAAAACTTTTAATACCAATCTGTCACTCAACCTTAATTACACTTTTAAGTCCAAATGACTCACTTAAATGGTTAAGCAGTACTTTTAACACACAGTGTAACGGTCTTGACTATTCAGGGCGTTACATTAGGTCCAGAAGCGGTACGAGAACGAATGAAGCTATTGCCAAGATAAGAGCTTGCATGATTGCCTCACAGAATCGACAAAAGAGTTATGTTGATCCTAAGCATAAGCACGTTGAGTTCTAAGTGGGAAATCATGTATTCCTCTGTGTTTCGCCTATAAAATGAAATAAGAGATTTGACAAGAAAGGAAAGTTAAGTCCTCGATTTGTTGGACCATTTGAGATTTCAGAGAGAATTGGGTAAGTGGCTTATAGATTAGCCATGTCTCCAGCGTTATCAGGAGTGCATAATGTCTTTCATGTGTCCATGTTACAAAAGTATATCTCGGATCCGTCCGGCATTATTATTTATGAGGTGTTGGATATGCAACCATATCTATCACATGAAGAGAAGCCAATAAAGATTCTTGATAAGAAGGAAAAAATATTACGGAATAAGACGATCAGGTTAGTCAAGGTTCTTTGGAAAAACGACTCTATAGAAGATGCAACGTGGGAGTTGTAATCAGATATGACGGAGCAATACACAGAGTTGAAGGGCTAGGAGATCTCATTAAGAGCAAGGATCTAAGTTTTGTGGTAGGATTTTGATCTGTAAGTGTTCAAACTTTGTCGTTAAGTTTTATGTCATATTTAGGTTTGAAGGTAAAATGGTTTATCAATTGTGTTAGATGGAAACTATAGGTTGTTTCATGTTTAGAGTTGAATCTTTACAATTTGTTAAGGTTAGAAACATGTTAGGATTGATTCGATAGTGGTTCAAATTCGGATTTTGCGATTTTGGTCGATTTCTAATTTTAAAAATCGCATCTGCGATTTCCAGAATAAGGACCTAGGGCGATCGCGCCCAGCCCTGGCGCAACTATGCTACATGGTTGGCTTGCCCTGGCACTCTGTGAGCGCGACTGCGCCAGTTGCCCATAAACATGATATTTGGGGATTTTAATGCACGTTTTAGATATAAGTTTGTACCTTTTTGGAGCTTTATGCAGTAGAGTTTTAAGACTTTCTTAAGAATAATGTGGGGGATGAATTAGCCTTAAAAAGAATATTAGTATATCTTTAATATGGTTTGGTTTGGTTTGGTTTGGTTGAGGTTTTTAAAATATTGATGTTATGTGTTATGATTAGGCTCACTGGGGATACTTTAAGAGACGTGTTAGGGTGTACACTTGACGTACTTTCATGGAAGAAATTGTCTTATATGATATGTTGGTGTTAATGTATGACTATGCTAGTGTATGCTTATGTTTAATTACTTACATGTAATTGTGGTTATGTATTCTTGTGTGTGTATGAGATAACTACGTGGCATGCTTACATTTTAAAATACATGTCTACGTTACGAAACTTGATGCTTCTTATATATTGAAATCTCATGCTTACATTATAATGTGCTCAGTGCACTTGTCCAACTCAACTTGGGCTACGATGTTTCATTTTATATTATGTTGCTTTTAATGATACTAATTTAAATTTATGGTTAAGGTTATGGGGTTGTGTCCTACACAGCTCTTCTTGCTGGGCTTTGGCCATGGGTACTCTATGCTGCAGGTGAAGGCAAAGATGTGGTTACAACGCAATAAGTTGGAGAGCTTTAGCGAAGGGTGTACATGTCAAGGATGTAATGACCATGAGGGATCGGGCCTACTAAGGAAATTTATTGAGTATTTTGGAATGATGTTTTAGTTCTATTGACTAGATTAAAAGTTTTTTTTATTTTACTTTATTTATGATAACTACTAAACTCTAGAGTCTCATTCTTTTAAACGTTTGGTTTGTTATTCACAGTAGATTTTTCTATAAACAGGGTGTTTTATTTCAAAACCAATTATTGTAATAGTCAGTTAATGCTTTAAGAAATTGGGGCATTATAGTCGGGCCACTGGAATTGTTATGTTATGGTTAATCAAGTATTTTGTTGTAAATAACTTATGAGATTCTAGAGTCTCCATTTTCTTTTGAACAATACTATTTTGAATAGTACTTTATTATCTTTTAAATCAAATGAAGGTACCCTTTTGGTCTTTTTGTTTAAACTAAGTATTTTATGTCATGTAAGTAACTCCTTGGTATGTTGGGGCGTTACAGTCTATATGTGATAAGATCTTAAATGTCTTCACTACTCAATACTGAAATGTTCAAATTTGAACAACGAAAGCCTAAACGACAAATAGTACCTCAAGACGAGGCATATCTTTGACTAGGTCATATTAACTTAGATAGGATTCAAAGACTAGTTAAGGATGGGCCTCTGAGTGAGTTAAAGGTCAGAACTCTACTGGTTTGCAAATCTTGTTTAGAAGGAAAATTGACCAAAAGACCTTTCTCCTCTAAAGGTGTTAGAGCCAAAGAACCTCTCAAGCTAATTCACACAGATGTTTGTGGTCCAGCGAATGTACAAGCCCGAGGTGGTTATGAGTATTATGTCACCTTCATTGATGACTATATACGTGATGCAAAGGAAATTGGAAACCTTTGAAAAGTTCAAAGAATTCTGAGGCGAAGCTAAAAATAAGTTAGGCAAAACCCTTAAAATTCTACGATCATATAGAGGCGGGGAATACTTTGACAAGGAATTCGAAGATTTCTTGATAGAGCATGGAATTGTTTCACAACTCACTGCATCAGGTACTCCGTAACAAAATGGTGTTGCAAAAAGGAGGAATATGAATTTGTTGGACATGATGAGATCAATTTAAGTTACTCATCATTGTCCCTATCATTTTGGGGATATGCTTTACAAATAGTTGCATACATCTTAAACCTAGTTCCATCTAAGTCTGTAGCTAAGACACCCTCAGAATTGTGGGTAGGTTGCAAACCTAGTCTGAGGCATGTGCGTATATAGGGATGTACAACACATGTACTAAAAGCTAAGACCAGGAAGTTGGAACCTAGACCTGAAGTATGTTTATTTTTTGGATACTCCAGAGGCATTAGAGGAGGTTACTTCTATAGTCCGACAGAAAAGAAAATATTTATATCGACAAATACTACTTTTCTTGAAGAAGACTATATGAGGGACTTCAAACCTCAAAGTAAGGTTTTACTCGAGGAGTTACTTGGTGATAAGATCACACCACAACCAACTTTAGAAGTTGGAATAGAACAAACGAAAATTCCAAACCAGGATACTACAGTAATTTGTCATAATTGGAAGGTTGTAAGATAACTTGTTCGTTACACTGGATTCGGAGAAGCACAAGTTGCAATATATGATGACAATGTTGATGACCTTTTTGACTTTCACTCAAGTGATGAATGATCCTGATAAGGAACAATGGCTTAAAGCTATGAAAATTGAGATGGAGTCGATGTACATCAACTCAATCTGGGAACTTGTAGACCACCTTAACATATAAAACCTATTGGATGCAAAATGGATATACAAGAAAAAGAGGCGAGTTGATGGGAAAGTAGAGACTTTCAAAGCGAGGCCAGTAGCTAAAGGCTACACACAGAAATAAGGTGTGGATTATGAAGAAATATTTTCTCCTATGGCCATTATAAAATCCATCTGAATCCTCTTATCCATTGCCAATCATTTTGACAATGAGATTTGGCAAATGGACGTCAAAACAACTTTTTTGAATGGCTACCTTGATGAAAGTATCTTTATGGTACAACCAGAGGGTTTCATAGAGTAAGGCAAAGAGCAAAATGCAACACCCTGGATAACCAAGGTCGTTACACTTTGTGATTGTAAAGGTGCAAGACTGGCTAATCAAGTCGTATAGTTTAAAATGTGACCCTAAAGTCGTAATTAGGTTAGGGTTAAAATATTTTGGTCATAAATAGGAAATTTCTCATTAAAATAAACATTTTAATACAGGGGATCCCAAAATAGGTTTTAAAGGAGAGTTACAAAATTTCAAAGTTTTTGTACAACCACCAGCCACTCTAATGGCAAAATAGGCACTTTAGGTTCTCTTGTCCCTGTACCATCCCTCGACCGTGGCGGCCAATTAGTTGACTATGTACATTTTTCCCCAGAGCTCTCCAACTTAGGATTGGTCCACCTTGCCCTTGTCTTTACCTGCATCATGTAGCACCCGTGAGCCAAGGCCCAGCAAGGAAACCATAATGCAGAGCATAAACGATAATCAATAGTTAGATAATTCACAAATCATCAATCAGAAGCTCAGCAGACCTCATTGTTCACATAATCAATGATATCAATCTGCAAACCAATACTCAGTCATCTAGGTAATAAACATGTCATAATCATCAGGTTAATAACAATAAACATATCACACAATATCCAGGGTTGACACCCTTCGGTCGCACCCTCTGTTTATCCCACTAATTATTTACTCAACCTCAGCTACCAGTGGCCGAGTCACGTCCTTGTGCGCCAATATTAATTCCGACACTCTTAGGCCATTTATTTCATGTTCACATGGCATAATACCATCATATAATATCACATACAAGTATAGGGAACTCTTAGTCCCAACATAACCACATAACCGGGTGCAATTTTCTAACCTTTGATTCCGAGCGCTTTGGCTAATTGAGATGACCCTCGAGCGCGATCTTGTCTGAGCCCTAGCATACACCTAGTCACAACCGTAGAATAGAACCCTCATTAACATTAATTCTATAACCCAACTTCGGAACCAATCCCAAGCTCTCGGGAAGTCCAATTCCACCAAACGGGGTGGTGGAATTGACCCTCGAGCCCCCCAAGCAAAAACCCTAAAAGAAATCCCAAAATCCAAGTTCTGGAGGCAGGGTAGCGCTACAACGCCACAAGAGGGACACTATAGCACTACAATCAGAAAGCTAGCCCCTCTTCCAGAAAACGAAGCATAGCATTGTAACGCTCCTATCCTAGCGCTACAACAAGCACATGCAAAGTTTCTGGGTTTTACCTTCGAATTTTCCCAAGCTAAAACTCCATAAACCCACTCCAAACCTCAACTAAACTCCAAATTAAGCCTACAATCCACTATATCTCATCCAACATAACCTAACAACATCAAAACTTAGCTAATAGCATCATCTAACACAGAAAACCAGAATTGAGCTTGAAGCTCAAGAACTTCATCTGAAAACTAGAAAACCCAGATGATCAAGATCAGAATTTGTTACCATAGCTGAGTGAATTCAACCCTAGGTTGCCTTCAATGCCCTTCCAGACTTTAATTCCTCAAATCCCCAAGTTTAAGTCCTTAAATTCCCATCCAATATTCAAATTCAGAGATCAATCTTAACAAAATTCAGTAAACTCAGAAAAACCATAAACCTTACATTAATTGGAAAATAACTCCAATTGAATCCCTTAGCTACTCCAAGGATCAACACCCCAAACCAAGCCTAGACTTCCTCTGAGATCACAGCTTCAAAATCTTCAAGGAAGAGTGAGAGGAGAAGAAATTCATGAGGAAGAGGGAGAGAGATCTATTTTTCTTCTTTCTTTGTTTTTTTTCCTTTCCTTTCCTTCAGTTTCTACCACTTTCCCCCTTCAGCTCTAAAAAACATCAAACAAATCAAGTATATCCCTTAATAACCCAAAAGACCCTTTTGCCCTCCCAATTAAATCCAAGTCTTTTAATCACTCTAAGGGCATTTTGGTCATTTGCTCCCAATTCCCGCTAATTACTCGAGTGTCCCTAACGTTTACCACTTAAATCCCATCATCTAACTAATCACCAATTATTTTCCCCAATGTCTAAAACTCTCAAATATATTTCCCAAATTCCCAGAAATACCCTCAGGTTTCCCCCGAGCCGGGTATAAATTCCCGTCGTGACTATTTCGCTAAACCGCTCACTAGGATCGTCTCGAGCCATATGCTACAAATACATCCACATAATAATGTGGTCTTAACGATTTATCACAAATAATCACATTTATGCCCTTAACGGGCAAAAATTACGAATATGCCCTTACAAGCTAAACAGGGCCCACATGCTTATTAATACTCATAAACATGCATTTCACATAACCATATAATCATATAAGCATGCTTATCACATAATCACGCATTAAATCATTTAAATCACATATAAACCAATTATGCCCTCCCTGCACACTAATCAGGGCCCTTAAGCCTTATTAGTAATTTTGGGTCGTTACACAAAAGGTTTGCAAACTACAAAGGTCCATTTATGGACTTAAGCAAGCGTCCAAATCATGGAACATAAGATTTGACCAAGCTATTAAATCTTATGGTTGTGATCAAAATGTCGATGAGCCTTGTGTATACAAGCAAATCGACACGGACCAAGTAGTATTTCTATTTTTGTACATAGATGATATATTACTCATTGGAAATTATGTGAATAAATTATCTGATGTAAAATTCTGGCTAGCCAACCAATTCCAAAGGCAAGCTATGTTCTTGGGATACGATTAATTCATGACAGTAAGAAGAAGTTGTTAGCACTGTCTCAGGCATCTTATATAGATAAAATACTTGAAAAGTATGCGATGCAGAACCCTGAGAAGGGAAACCTCCTATCTCGTCACGGTGTTCACCTTTCCAAGAACCAATGTCCTAAGACACCCCAAGAGAAAGTATAAATGAAACGGATACCATATGCCTCTGCAGTAGGAAGCTTAATGTATGCAATATTATGGATCAGACCTAACATTTGCTACGCTGTGGGTATAGTTAGTAGGTACCAGTCAAATCTAGGATTCGATCACTAGACAACAGTCAAACATATTCTCATGTTCTTAGGAGAACGAGAGACTATATGCTAGTATATTCCAGAGAGAATTTAATTCCAATCGGATATATAGATTCTGACTTCCAATCTAACAAATATTCTTATAAATCTACGTCTGGATATGTTTTCACACTTGGGGATGGAGCAATTATATGGAGGAGTATAAAGCAAGCTTGCATTGTTGACTCCACCACAGAAGTAGAATAGGTAGTTGCAAGCGAAGCAGCTAAGGAGGTTGTATGGCTTAGGAAGTTTTTGGGTGATCTAGAAATTGTTCCAAATATGTATAAACCAATTGCACTCTATTGTGACAACAACAGAGTTGTTGCCAACTGAAGAGAACAAAGAAGTCATAAGAGAGCCAAGAATATAGAGCGTAATACCACCTCATAAGAGTGATAGTACATAGAGGGGATGTAATCGTTCAAAAGATTGAATCAGTAAACAACCATGTTGATCCCTTTGCGAAGACATTTCCTGCTACGAGTTTTGATAGTCATTTCTTATATTTAGGATTACGCGACTTGCCTCATCTGCTTTAGGAAAGGTGGGAGATTGTTGGGATTTATGCCCTTAAAGCGTATTTCTGTATGAACGATTACTATTAATTAAATAAAGTTAATATTTTGCACTCATATTTGTATTTAATTATACATGTTATTTATCATGAAGATCAAATATTATTGATGTAGTCTTGAATTAAGTATATGTATAATGTTATATATACAAGAGGATTTAATTCAAGATAATAATATAAAAATTATTCGTAATCACTAATTAATGTGGGAGCTTTATTTAATAAAGATTATGAGTAAGATTTATCTTCTATTTAAGACAAAGCAGATTATCTAGACTATTAAGTGTAGTGACACAAAAAGATAGAGGTACCGTATACAATATAAATTGTACTGGACTGGAACATAATGAATGAAAAAACATTTGATAATCTCCGTTAAAATATAGAAGTTCAACATTCATCAATCAATGGTCTTTGAGACTTTACCTCAATACTAAAGTGAGTAATGAACTCCTATTTGTGTTTTTTAGAGTTTTGACTTGTTCGGTAAGGTTCAATATTCCTATGATCGAATTTCTGATATCTTGGATTCATAGAACTACAAGTGGCTGGGAACATATTTCACAAATATGGAATCTGCTCCTTACTTAAATGAAAAATGAAAGTGGATTAGTTGTTCATTTTAGTGTTGATTCGAAGCTTGAACAAAGAGCACTCAATTTCTGTTAGAGAACAAAAATGTCATTTTGTAATTAAATTTATAGAATAGTATTCATTATAGGATCAACGGAACTGATTGATAAAGACATAATTAGAGAGGTTAACAGACATTAAAATCTAGCTACAATTATGAACAACTAGATGAGGTTCATAACTCATGTAATGACTAAATCAATGGATGACTTTATAGTCATATCTTCTAATAATATAATATCGTAGTTTTGAGAGTTAAACTATGAGTTTCTTGTGGAATAGTTCATAGCTAATAAATTAATTAATGGAACTAAGAGTTAGTGAACTTAATTAAATTATTGAAGCTTAGAACTACGGGTCCATACTGTCCTCATACTAGCTCGATAACACAGAGGTAGGAATTTGGTATTACAAGAAAATAATATAAAATAATAAAGTATTAATTTTTAGTCTCACAAATTAATATTATTTGTAAAATAATATTTAAAATATTATTTATGAAATAATATTTAAAATATTATTTATGAAATAATATTTAATGGAAGATAAAATTATATATTAATTTTGTGAAATTAATTTTTATTGAAAATTAATTTAATCATATATAATTTTGTGGTATAATTGTATACTACATAAAATAATATGATAAATACCCAACAAATAGCATTTTATAGAGATAAAATACCACAGAGCCCAAAGCTCTATAGTTGGCACCAACCACATTCAAAATGGATTGTGGTCACGCATAGGCCCAATGAGACTAGGGCTAGGTCTTCTTTCCATTGTTATATTAATCGAATATAACATCAAGAAAAAAGAATAAGACATCAAATGCATTTCACGATATTTTTTGCTAAGAGAGAAAAATAGATAATTTTGTTCTCTCTGAATTGTGAGAATAACACTCTCTCATACGTTGAGATTCAAAAGTGTGGTCTTGTGTATCCTACAATAATTCACCTCGCGGTCGCAGTAGTAAACAGGCTATGTCGTATCCACAAAGTGGCAAAACACAACTAAAGATTAGATTAGTAAAGTTGAAGATAAAAATAAAGTAAAATTGAAGAGATGAATTTTGTGAAATTAAAATGAAAGATTAGAGAAATTAATCAGATAAATAGCATGACAAGGTAGAGATGCAATATTGTAAATCTTATTCTAACATTGATTTTAATTAAAAACACAGCTACAATTCTACACCATTAATTGCAACTAGAAGATATATATGTTAAAATCACAAATTAATTGATCTAGATTAAATTGAATCTTACTTCTAATTTCATAGCATATCATATCATATATCAAAGAGCAAAAAAATACCTATAGCGGCAGAATGCAACAAAAGACATACAATATAACAAATATACTAAAATAATTTAGCAATTTAAGTTACATAAGAAAAGCATGACTAAACTTATGTAAAAGATGCTAAATAATTTTAGAAAAAAATTAAAAGATGAGAAGCAATATAATCAATGAGATATGGAGATGAAGTAATAAAAAGAACCGATATCACTATTAAGAATGAGAAGTACAAAAACTACACTTTAACCTCACCAATAGTTCTAAAATAGTTCACTCATTTTTGTCATTTAAAACAAGTAAAACTAAACTAGAAATAAGAAAAATAACAAAATGACTAAGTGTATTTCTCTCTCCAAAATTGGATGCTTTTTCACTTCATTTGGGTCTCTATTTATAGTAAAAATAGGACCCAAAATGTGATAAAATCGTGTATAGGAAAGTGGGAAAATGGCTACAAAATTGGAGAAAAGTGGGACAAGTGGGGGACAATGTGGGACACTTGGCTATTCTGGTGAACTTCGAAGGGAGTTGTCAGGCGAGTGGAGGACACGGTCAGAATGTGGCAGGCACCGGTGGGACCCGCGTGGCAAGTTCAGCTGCAAGAACACATCAGGCACGCATCACTCGTGTGGGACCCACGTACTGCAGTGAAGTGGTGGGATGCAGACACGTGGTAGCGTTGGAGTGGTAGGCATCTTCAAAAATGCCACTTTTTCATGATTTCTTCAATTATAATTCTCTCTTTCTTCATTCTTCTTTCTTTTTCTTTGTGTCAAAATACATTTTATTTCTTAAAAATTAAACACAAATTAAATTAAAATCAATATTTTCAAATATAAAATATATTACAATAAATTCATGAAAATATTAATTAATTTTAAATTTTTAAACTAATAAAATTATGTTTTTTGAGCACTAATAACAACCCCCAACGAGCTTATTGCTAGTCTCTAACAATTCAAGCGAAATGATAAAATGTCAACATGATATATTTCAGGTCAAAAATCATAAAAGAACCTAAGTATTAACACAAAATGTTAGCAACAAGTTTATCAAAATTACTTCGAATAAATCTAGAGTTGTGAGAGTGGGCACCAAACTTGAATCTTTTTACCGCAAACCATAGCACATAAAGCCTTTGAAAATTATGCCAAGTAAAAGTCTCAACTCCATCAACCTTTCATATAATTGAAAATATTTAAGGATAAAGGTTTCACTAGTAGAGTTGGAAATAAAGAAGTGAACACTTATCAAATGGGTATATTATTTGGACAAACTTTTAAATAATCATTGAAACAAAGATAAAAAATAAACTATTTGGACAACCACCATAAAGAGTACCACAAAACTAGTTTTTTGGGATTTCTAAGTTAAATAGACAATCTTTACATTTATTCTAAGAGCCATAAAAAAATAAAACATGTAATTATACACACATTTTTTTCTTTGTTTTTTCTTGAACACAAGAGACATAATTGAAAACGATAGAATTATTGCTCTTGTGCTCTTTCTTTTCTTTTTCTTTTTCTTTTTCTTTTTTTCTTTTTCTTTATTTTTCATGATAAACGTAATAAAAAAGCTCTCGAATAAGATTTTCCTATAAAAATATTATCCTTAAACATCCATTCATACCACAATACCTTGTCCAAATAATTATAATCATTTCTAAGAATCAGTGAAAATGTAAAAGTTGTTTTCTCAAGTCTCACCTCCCACAAAAAGAATGAATACTTAAACATGGAAAATTTCTAAGAAAATATGTGCTAACAACCATCTTACCACAATGTTTAGCATGTGCTTTATGAAACTCTAGAGAAATCTTAGTAATAAAGATAACAAAAATTGACTCAAAAGTAAAATTTTGCAAGAATAAATAATTAATTTTTTTTAAAAAAAATTGACCATGAAAATATTAATATGACAAAAATCAACAAGAATATGCATGAATACGATAACACCTAGAGTGTCCTCATTGTTTAAAAATATATACATGAGAAGTCTGAAATGAGAACACCTAGAGTGTGAGATAATGTAAAATAATATGATATGTGTGACAATCAGTATCCCGTGATCTGTAGAGGGAAAGACCAGGTAAAGTTGTGCAATCCCACGTCGCCTAGGGAAGGTCAAGTGTGATGATTCTAAGACTGTGTAGGTATGGGACTACACAGTTGAAGAGGGATTAATTGGATTGATGGGTACTACCTATGCCAATAAGATTCATCTTCTTTTTGGTAGCCCTTCACTTGAGAACTCCATAGTTAAACGTGCTTGATTTGGAGTAGTCTCATGATGGGTGACCTCTTGGGAAGATTTCCCATGAAGTTTGCGAGTGAGGACAAAACACGCTGGAAAAACTCGTGTTGGTTTGTAGGGCCAGTCTTCATTCCAGGAAGCAACCATAGTGACGTGGGGTGTTACAAATGGTACCAGAGCCTTGACCCAGTTGAAAGTGTGGCCGACAAAGACGTCGGACCCCAAAGGGGAGGGGAGTGATTATGATAGTTAGTATCCCATAATGCGTAGGGGGAAAGACCGGGTAAAGTTGTACAATCCCACATCACCTGGGGAAGGTCAAGTGTGATGATTCTAAGACTGTGTAGGTGTGGAACTACACAGTTGAAGAGGGCTTAAATGGATTGATGTGTACTACCTATGTCAACAAGATGCATCTTCTTTTTGATAGCCCATCACTTGAGAACTCCAAAGTTAAACGTGCTTGACCTAGAGTAGTCTCATGATGGGTGATCTCCTAGGAAGTTTTCCCAGAAAGCGTACGAGTGAGGACAAAGCACGCTGGAAAGACTCGTGTTGGTTTGCAAGACCAATCGTCATTCCAGGAAGCAACCATAGTGGCGTGGGGAGTTACAAATTATATCAGAGCCTTTTCCTAGCGGGAAGTGTGGCCGAAGAGGACGTCAAACCCCAAAGGGGGTGATTGTGATAGTCAGTATCCCATGATCCATAGGGGAAAAGACCGGGTAAAGTTGTGCGTCCCACATCGCCTGGGGAAGGTTAAGTGTGATGATTCTAAGACTGTGTAAGTATGGGACTACACAGTTGAAGAGGGCTTAAATGGATTTACGGGTACTGCCTATGCCAACAAGATGCATCTTCTTTTCAATAGCCCATCACTTGAGAACTCCAAAGTTAAGCGTGCTTGACCTAGATTAGTCTCATGATGGGTGACCTCTTGGGAAGTTTTCCCAGGAAGTGTGCGAGTGAGGACAAAGCACACTGGAAAGACTCGTGTTGGTTTGTAGGGTCAGTCGTCATTCTAGGAAGCAACCATAGTGACGTGGGGAATTACAAATGGTATCATAACCTTAACCCAGCCGAAAGTGTGGTTGACGAGGACGTCGGACCCCAAATGATGGGTGAATGTGACAATCATTATCCCGTAATCCATAGGGGAAAGACCATGTAAAGTTGTGCAATCCCACATTGCCTAGGGAAGGTCAAGTATGATGATTCTAAGACTGTGTAGGTATGGGACTACACAGTTGAAGAAGGCTTAAATGGATTGATGGGTACTACCTACGCCAACAAGATGCATTTTCTTTCAGTAGCCCTTCACTTGAGAACTCCAAAGTTAAACGTGCTTGACCTGGAGTAGTCTCATGATGGGTGACCTCTTGGTAAGTTTTCCCAAGAAGCTTGGGTGTGAGGACAAAGCACGCTGGAAAAACTCTTGTTGGTTTGCAAGGCCAGTCTTTATTCCAGGAAGCAACCATAGTGATGTGGGGTGTTACAAATGGTATCAGAACCTTGACCTAGCCAGAAGTGTGGCCGACAAGGACGTCAGACCCTAAAGGGGAGGGGAATGATTGTGACAGTCAATATCACGTGATCCGTAGGGGGAAAGACCGAGTAAAGCTGTGCAATCCCACATCACCTAGGGAAGGTAAAGTGTGATGATTCTAAGACTGTGTAGGTATAGGACTACACAGTTGAAGAGGGCTTAAATGGATTGATAGGTACTACCTATGCCAACAAGATGCATCTTCTTTTTGGTAGCCCATCACTTGAGAACTCCAAAGTTAAGCGTGCTTGACCTAGAGTAGTCTCATGATGGGTGATCTCCTAGGAAGTTTTCCCAGAAAGCGTACTAGTGAGGACAAAGCACACTGGAAAGACTCGTGTTGGTTTGCAAGACCAATCGTCATTCCAGGAAGCAAACATAGTGGCGTGGGGCGTTACAAATTATATCAGAGCCTTGTCCTAGCGAGAAGTGTGGTCGAAGAGGACGTCAAACCCCAAAGGGGGTGATTGTGATAGTCAGTATCTCGTGATCCGCAGGGTGAAAGACTGGGTAAAGTTGTGCAATCCCACATCGCTGGGGAAGGTTAAGTGTGATGATTCTAAGACTGTGTAAGTATGGGACTACACAGTTGAAGAGGGCTTAAATGGATTTACGGGTACTGCCTATGCCAACAAGATGCATCTTCTTTATGGTAGCCCATCATTGGAGAACTCCAAAGTTAAGCATGCTTGACCTGGAGTAGTCTCATGATAGGTGACCTCCATGGAAGTTTTCCCAGGAAGTGTGAGTGAGGACAAAGCACGCTGGAAAGACTTGTGTTAGTTTGTAGGGTCAATCGTCATTCCAGGAAGCAACCATAGTGACGTTGGGTGTTACAATATTGATTCTGTAGTGCACCAAAAAAAATTAGTTATTAAATTTTTGTGTTTTTTTATTTAATTTTTAAGTGTTGTGAATTATTTTATTTAATTGTTTATTTGTTTAAATTAATTGTTAGAATTTTTGGTAGAATTTTGTGAATTTATTTGTTAAATGTTATTTATTTATTTTATTTAAAAATGTGATTATTTGAGTTTTGGTTGAATGCACTAAGGTGCATGGTAGGTAGTGATGCACCCTGGTTATTAAGTGTGTGCATGTGCATGGTTGCATGGTAGACATGTGTAGAATTTTCTACACAATTTGTAGTTGCCTTTTATTAGATTTATTCATTAAATTAATTAAAAAATAAAATAAAATAAAAATAAGAAAAGGAAATAGAGGGGTGGACGACATAGAGTGGGAAATGGAATAGATTTTATTCCATTTATTTTTTTTAATCAAATAAGCTAAAATTGGGTGACTAAAACCATTTTGGGTAAGGGGATTTGTTGACATTCTCTATTAGTTAAATCCTTTTATTATAATTTATTTTAGGCTTAATTAGAATAAATAATAAGGGGAACTTACCATTTATCTTTATTGGGGTCTTATGAGGAAATTAAAATAAAAAGGGAAGAGAGAAAATAGAGAGCGTTATGATCTTTGTGGCTACCAAAATTAGAGAGAAGAGAGAGAGAGAGAGAGAGAGAGACGTGAGCTAGAGAGAAGGAGAAGAAGAAAGAAAGGAAGAAGAAGGAGAAGGGAGATTCAATTCTAGGGTAAGTTTGTTTGTTTATGCTTGTTAATTTCTCTTCTATTGATTCTATTATTCTTGACTAGAGTTTGATTTTCTTTGTTTTCTCCTTCTCCTCATGTAGGTTTTCGAAAATCCTAGGCTTGAACAAAGGGGTGATATAGTTTGAGTTTTGGTCACTTTGGGTATTCTTGATTTTACAATCAAGAGAGGTAATGGATCTCTAACCCTAATGTTATGATGTTTCTTGGATTCATGGATTGGTGGTTATATTATTTTTATGATGATGCATGGGGAAATAGACCTAGGCGTGGCATGGGTATTCATGTTGTTTTTGTTTGGTTCTTATGGTTGTAATATTTATATGTATATTCATAGTATGTCTATTGAGTTGATTATTGATATGTGGTGTTGATGATATGTTGTTTAAAGATTTTCTATGATTTGATGATGGGTATGTTTTGGCTTAAAGATTTTATGTGAAAGCATGCAAGGGTTTTAAATTGTGATCTATAAGAAAATGATGATGAGTATTTTTTTTTAAAAAAAAAGTAACATGAAAGGATTTGATTATCTTGGGCTATGGGGATTTCGGCCTAAGGGTGACTTTCAAAGCATGATGGTTATTTTTTTTTTATGTTTTATGTCAATTTAAATTTTAGAAAAGCATGGTGGTTATATGTTGGTTTTGTTTCTTTGGAATGCTTGCATAATAGTAATTTATCAAGAGTATATTTAAGATAAGATCAAAGATGATTATTTGTTTATGATTTGTGAATATGTTTCAAGGTGGTTGATGAATTATTGTATGCTAATGGTAACATTAAAATAATTAAAAAGGGTGTAGAAACATGCTAGGATTTGTGTTGGAATATTGTTAAATAAATATGTATGAATTTTGTGAAATATGATGAAAAGAATAAATTTCATGATTATGGTACTTGCTGATTTTGTGTATGAAAGGTGTCAAAATGATGAGAAAAATATTTTTGAATACTTCAGTAAATTTTACAAGTTGTTTTGATGATTTAAGAAGTTAATGGGGGATTTTAAAGTGCCTTGAGATGATATTTTGTGCAAATAATTACCTACAGATTTTTTTATATATTTTGATGAAAATATGAATTTTTATAAATAAAAATGGTGATTTAAATGGTATAATTGGTTGCTGGAATTTTTGTAAAAAATGTGAAGTTGTATTTTTAATAAAAGAAATTTGATGTGTATGTTGAGATAAATTCATACCCCAAACTATGGAAATATTAAGAGTGGTATTTAAAATATAACATAAGTGTTCATTTTAATAGTTATGATTTTTTCTTTATTTTAATTAAGAAAAATGGTGAATTTAATTTATTTGTGAATCTTTAAGTAAATCAAATAGTGGTTGAATGTTTATAAAAATATTTTTAAAATAGTTATTGAATTGTCACTTGTGAATTAATTCTATTTAAAAATCTAGTCTTAAAAATAATACATGTAAAAATGTATACTTCCACATCTAAAAATTGTACTTTTTCTCACATTAAGATTGTAAATTTGTAAATTTGCTAATTGGATTATAATATTATTTTCTAAATAAACATGTTAAATTATGAGTATTTTCATAAATTTTTGTCTTGGCTATTTTATGGAATTTAAAAGTAAGTAATAAAGTTATTATATTTCAAATGATTAAATAAATTATTTTATGAAATAAAATAATGTCTTGAGAGATTTAATCAACCTAGTAATTTTAAAAGGGCAAACAATGGTAATCAAAGCATGTTACAAATTCATTATTTTCAAAACAATAGAAATAAGCCCGTAGGAATTATCGTTTTCAACGCCGCTTTTTAACAACGTTCTCACGTATGCATGTCGCATGCAATTTCACTTTTACATTAAAAAATATGTCTGTTATGCAACAATGTAGTTTTTATAGAGAGACCATGCATGTAATATAGGTAGAATTTGCATTGTTCTTTTATGACCTTATGTGTAAATATGCCTTGTTTGGATGTTGTGAGTAGTCTTCACCATGTGTGCATGGCCCATGCACACATGGGTTATATGAATGGGAAAAATGGAGTTTATGTGATGCTAAGGGATGTTATTTTGGTTATGGTATAGGCTCGTTGTGAAGTTGTCATTTTGCTTTGCTTGGACCTGAGGTAAGGAAGTTAGATAGAATTTTTGTTTATTTATGTTGTGAATGGTAAGATCGTTTGTATGAATGAGAATGTGATGATTAATGATACTTTGCGCTATGAATTATGAAATGCTTTATTATGATGATGTGACTGGATTGTATGTCATTTTTAATATTGTATGCTATGAATAGATGTTAGCGTGATGAACGTGACACATCAAAAAGGGGTGGCTAAGGATATGAAGACGTAACCTGAGTTACTAAGGATAAGAAGACGTAACTCCAAGGGCGGACGCGCCGAGGTTATTCAAGGACCAAAGATCATGTTTACCTCAAAAGGAGACATGGATAAGTTAGCGGGTCATGTTCACAATATGATGTCAATGTTGTGATGATTATGTTTATGTTTACGATAATGATGCTGTTACGATAATGATGATATGAAGTATGAAGATGTATGAATGTGATTATGATTTTGTTGTGATTTACCTGTGTGCTATTTGTACTTCCTTACTGGGCTTTTAGCCCACCCCCTTACTTTCCCTTCCAAGTAGCAAATAGGTTTCTCTATGGCACGTGTGGTGGTGTGGGGAGTTCTATCGTCATGGTGTGTATGGCGTATGGGCGAGAAACGATCAGTTTAAAATGCCATTTTTTCTAAAATAATGTTATGTTTATTTTAACATTCTAAACTTATCAGTGGGACTTGAACTTTGGTTATTTTTAAAGAACTTTACATGAAAACTATTATTTTTATTTTTAAACTATTGGGCCCAACTTGCATGTTTTAGTAAGGCCCCACTGGGATTTTATAATAAGTGACTTTTCTCCTATAAATTCATGAGTATGCGAATGTTTTATAAAGAACTAGATTAGGGCGTTTTACAGATTCTTAGAAAAATAAAACTAAATGGCCAGAAAAACTATCATAATAAAATAACAAAAAGGAAAAACAAAACAAATAACAAAAATAAAACATTCCAGAAATAAAGAAAGCAAGGAAAGATAGAATCTGATTAGTCTTTACCAACCGGAGAGAAGTCTCCTCAAGTTTGTTCACCAACTCAATATACTTGACAATGCAGTATCATAAATGAATTTTCTTTTTTCTTTTGTTTCAATATTAGAATCATTAGTAACATTTTCAGGATAATGAAAATGTTTGTTTTCAGTATTGTGTAGGAAATAATGTTATTGATTCTTTGAGAAAAGTTTGCAAATTTCCTCCACAATAAGGTTTATAACATCAGTATGATAACACTTGTTTTCATTCAGAGTTGTTGAAAGAATTTCAGCATGAGAAATATTTTCACTCTGAATAGTAATGGCATCATCCTCATCAAATTTGTATGAAATAGGATTAGAGGTCGGTGCCATTGTTTCCTCATCTTATTGGAATTGGCTGAAATAATGTTAATCAACTTTGTCGGTCATTTATGAAAATTGAGTACAAATTTCTCTAAGTTCCTCCATAATGTGTTTAGTAATGTTTCTTATGTGTTCATTAAAGTTTCTTTGTTCCTCCATAAATGTGTGTAAAGTTTCCTCTAAGGATTTTGTATTAGTCCAAAAATTATGTGGAGGTTCGTGGTAAGAGTTAGAACAACCGTGCTTAACATTCCTACTAGATGGTGCCAATTCCCAACCAATCGGTGCACTGTAGTTGTACTTAGACTTCCAACTTGAAACAACGAAGTTTTTCTAGCTAAGATTATTGTTCTTATAGTAAGAATAGTATTGAAGGGTTTATTACCTATCTCTAAGAGTTGATTAATCTTGAGCAAAAAGGTTGAATCTTTTGTTGGGTTTTATGCCCTTATAAAACCATGTCGGACATGTAGCACGATTTCATATTATCAATAAAAGTAGTAGAAATCATTTAGTTTGACAACTGTGTTGCTTGCTTGTTTTATTACATGATTATTGAAATAATACAAAAATTTATAAAATCCCGAACATATGGATAGTTACAATTATAGTGACCAGGTCACAGTGGATTATAGTTGTAATTATATGTTCAAAAGAACGAGTCCTAAGATTAGATCAGTGCATTGGATTTTCACTGATTAGGCAATCTACGATATAATCTACTTACACATTCAGGGTGTGATGTCTTGTCTAAGGCTTCGACCAACTAGAGAAGATCGGATGTATTTAGTTACATCAGACTAAGACCGATATTGATTATTGATTGATAAATAAGTATCGTTGTTATCAAATCTAATCAATGTCACAACGTTGACCATATATTAAGTCGATCTTAATTCTGAGTGATAATATTCTGCTAATTATATTATTTAAATCTTTTGACTTGTTCGTTACCAGCTTACCCTACGGTCTAGCCCATACTTACATCTTGGAGATTTATTAGTGTAATTGAGTGGGAGTATTATTCATAGATACGAAATCTATAACTTCTGTATGAGAAGTGAAAAGATGATTTCCTTGATTGCTTTGTTCAAAAGGTTAAATGATTGAGATCTCATTTCTGTGATTAAGTTCACGGAAATATCATTTATAAGGAACTTAGTGGGAGTTAAGGATAAAATACTGATGAGGGGTAAAACGGTAATTTGCACCCAGCTCGTTAGTAAGTCATCGATAGAGGATTGACTGATTGTAATGGTTATAACAATAGATAACGTATTCATGGTTTTGAAAATATGTTCTATGAATTCAAGAGTTCAATTCCGAGTCTATAGTGTAGTCACGAGGAATTAATAAGGTAGTGAAATTATTCGTAAATAAATTCACGGTAACTTGTTGGATCTTGATTTCATGGATCCATGGTCCCCGCATCACTTTTGAGTAAATCATCTAGAATGTCTCAATTAATTGATTTAATTATCAATTAGGATTTTTAAAGTTGACTAGGTCAATTTTGGAAAATTTACTAAAATATGAGATTTAGAAAATAAAAGAGAATCTTTGGGTAAATTTATTAATATTGATAAATTGGTATCAATATAAATAAATAATATTAAATCAAGTTTCAAATTATAATTAGTTCATTTTAATAAGGATTTAATTAATTAATTAAAAAAAAAAAAAAAAGTTTTGAATTTAGGCCCAATTGGGATTTAAATTCAAAACAAAGAGATTGGGTCCAAGTCCATTTATGGCAGCCCAAGGCTTTTATTTTTGTTTATTATTTTTAATTAATTTAAATTTAAATAAATCTCATTAAGTTGCCTATATAAGGAATATGATATCTAGGGTTTTCATAAGCAAGTGAGTTTCAGTTGATTGGTAAGTGAAAACCTAGACAGTCTAACCTTTCTTGGCCACTCTCTCTTCTTCTTCTCTTCAAGATCTCTATCTCATGTGTTGAGAACCAGCCCACACTAGTTCTAGGTTGATCAAAGGCTTGGTGAGGAAGACTGTGTTGCTGATCTTGTTCAATCTCTTGATAATACTCTGCTACAGAAAGGAATCAAGGGTTAGAGAGATTGAAGGATGGAGTTGTTCCAGTTCCGCTGCGTAATGTAAGTTTTTACTTTACTCTGTATTTGTATCAATTTCATAGGAGCATGTTCTAGGAATTTGCATGTTTGTTTGATAATAAATTGCATGAAAATAAATAAAGATCCTGCAATGAGTTTTTCCAACATCTTTCACTGTCAAAATATGGTTCATCATAATCTACCCTTATGACCTCGTTACTTTCTCGATCATACTTAACTTTCAAGTCTTCAAATTCTCTAGTCAATAATTCTACTTCATATTTAAGGTGCTCTATTTCGCTAAGTTGATAAGGACCTCTAAAATTGCTAGTACCCTCAGTAGCACTAGATTTTGGATTGTTTTGAAGTGAAGATAGATATATTGGATAGTATTACTCAAAACGCTGATGATCTTCTTCATTTATTTGTTATTTTGTTTATTTTTTTTACTAAGTACTATAAGCGCAAGTGTGTAATAGTTTAACAAGTATACACCAAAACGTTCTCAGGTCAATTAGGAAGGCTGCCAAGGTACCACTTTAAGCCCATGAGCTTTACCATTAATTGCAACTAGAAGATATATATGTTAAATGCACAAATTAATTGATCTATATTAAATTGAACCTTACTTCTAATTTCATAACATATCATATCATATATCAAAGAGTGACAAAACACCTACAGCTACAAAATGCAGTAAAAGACGTACAATATAACAAATATACTAAAATAAATTAACAATCTAAGTTACATATGAAAAGCATGACTGAACTTATGTAAAAGATGCTAAATAATTTTAGAAAAGAAATTAAAAGATGAGAAACAAAATAATTAATAAGATATGGAGATGAAGCACTAAAAAGAATCAATATCACTATTATGAATGAGAAGTACAAAAACTACACTCTAACCTCACTAATATTTCTAAAACAGTTCACTCATTTTTGTCACCTAAAACAAGCAAAACTAAACTAGAAATAAGAAAAACAACAAAATGACTAAGTGTATTTTTCTCTCCAAAGTCTTATATTTTTTCACTTTATTTGGGTCTCTATTTATAGTGATAATAGGGCCCAAAATGTGATAAAATCGTGTATGGGGAAATGGAAAAATGGCTGCAAAATTTGAGAAAAGTGGGGCAATTGGGGGACAATGTGGGACACTTGGCACATTCTGGAGGACTTGGAAGGGAATTGTCAGGCGAGTGGGGGACACAGTTAGAATGTGACAGGCACTGGTGAGACTCGCGTGGCAGGTACAGCTACTGGCGCGCGTCAGGCACACGTCAGTCATTAATGCAGACATATGGCAGTGCTGGAGTGGCTCAGATATATTGGGCTGGGCAAGGGTTTGGGCCTAGTTCATCTCAAAAATGCCATTTTTCATGATTTTTTCAATTATAATTATTTCTTTCTTTTTTTTCTTTGTGTCAAAATAGATTTTATTTCTTGAAAATTTAACACAAATTAAATTCAAATATAAAATATATTACAATAAATTCATGAAAATATTAATTAAAACTTAATTAATTTTAAACATTAAAACTAATAAAATTATATTTTTGAGCACTAATCACCTACCAAATAGTATAGACATCCACATGTCTCCTTCTCTTTGTGTGAGCCATAGTATAGAAAATGGTGGGTTAGGAGGCTAAGATGCAATTTAATCTACATGTGTTCTACATCTATGGAAAGCTATTTGTACTTTTATTTTTATTCAAATTCATTTCGCATGAGAAAGATCTCATTCTAGTTATGGTTTCTAGAGTGATTAATTCTTATGCTTTAATAATTATTAAGATCGCATTGAAATATTATCACATGCTTCCACTGCACTGTCAAACACGTGATCAAAAACTAACAAAAACAAGTGTATGTACGGACACGTCAGGCGACGCGTCGCCTGCCAGGCGATGTGTTGCGTGCTAGGGCTTTTGAGCCCTTTTGCATCCAGGCGATGCAACGCCTCTTAAGAGGTGACACATCAACTCCCCCTCAAACTTTTGACCCCTCCAACGGGCCTAAAATTGCTCCAAATGCTACCAAACAATTTGGGGATCCTTAGATACCTCCGTGTATCACTTTGGACCTAAAAACATAATTTTTAAGTGCCTACGATTGAAACTCAAATTTCACATCTACACTATGTGAAATTCACTAAGGGTTTTATACCTATCTTGTATAACAACACTTATCATTTGTATTTAATCAATCATAACATTCCCCCACTTGGTTAAATACAAATCTCAACCTCTTGTTCAAACAGTTTTGGTGCCTAAAGTAAAGTTCCTTTTGACTTGAACTTTACCTTAGTGAAAAAACCACAAAGTCTTATCGAAATCATTGGTAGCTTAAAATCTTGAACCAAGTATTCCTCATCATAAATACGGCAATACCTCACACGCCTCCACTAGATCTTTTATTTTCCCACTTTCTTTCTTAACACTCACAAGCCATGTGTTCATCCCTTCATGAACTTTCCGGGGAGAAACTCCAACTCCCATGAGAGACGGCACCACCTCAAAGTTCACATAGGTGAAGTTATTACAACATCTTTGCTACCTTTAGTGATGCTTGTTGCACTCAACTGAACTTCATTAAAATTCCTAGGCTTAACCCTTACTCGGTAGCAACCAACACTAACAATCTTGGATGGAACTCACAATAAGTTTTAGTGTTGAAACCATTCACTTATCAATGACTTGTTCTTACCATTGAAATCTTTCCCATGATGTTAACAAGTTTGGAGTTGGGTTGCCATCATTGGTGAACCTTTTATTCTAGGAGTTTCAATCTCATCCCTTTTGAAGTGGAACTTAATATCCTCTTCACAAAAGGTTTTGTAAATGGGTCAGCTAAGTTCTCACTTGTCTTAACATATGAGATTGATATGATTCCATCTTGAATCAATTTTCTTACATATTCATGTCTTAGACTAATGTATCTAGACATTCCATTATACACACTATTATATGCTCTAGCAAGAGCGGCTATCACAATGTATTGAAATTGTTGATACCATATCCGCGATAAAAGGGATATCCAACATGAGATCTTAAGCCACTCGACCTCTTTTCCAATTGTCGCTAGAGCTATAAACTACACTTCCATAGTTGAGTGTGATATACAAGTTTTCTTCTTGGAGTCATATGAGATTGCACCTCCTCCAAGAGTAAACACTCAACAGGTGGTGGAGAGAATATCTCCCACTCCTGATATCCAGCTTGCGTCAAAATATCCTTGAAGTATCCTTGGAAAGTTTGTATAGTGAAGGCTATATTCTTTGGTACTTTTGAGGTAACCAAGAATCCTCTCAATGGCCTTCCAATGCTTGATACTTGGATTGCTAGTAAACCTACTAAGTTTACTATCCACATATGCAATATCCACTCTTGTGCAATGAGCGGCATACATTAGGCTTCCTATTGCACTTGTATATTCAAATTGAGCCACTTCTCTTCCCTCATTCTTTTCAAACTTTATGTTTGAATAGAATGACGTATTTGCCTCTTTGATTTTGAGAAGACTAAATTTGTCAAGCATTTTCTCAACATAGTGGATTTGAATCAATACACAACCCCCACTATTCCTTCTAACTTTGATACCTAGAATGGTATCCACCTCTCCAAGGTCTTTCATTTTGTTTATCCATAAATCAGTTGTTGATGACATGGAAAGGATTTTTGACACGTAGCAGAGATACAGCTCGCCTATCGACCAGAATTATTTCCACATGGAAATATCACGTTTTATATACGACCAGAGTGGTCGTATACTTTGTTCATTTATGTAAAGATCTGTACAGTTGTAATGATATCCGAGAATATCTCCTCATTATGACCTGCAGATCCAATCATTAAGGATAGATATTATTTCCTAATTCATGTAACTCTTCCTAAGCCTATAAATACACAAGAGATAGCTCAGGGAAGGGGGTCGATCTTTTTCTTTCCGAATTATATTACTATTATCCATCATTGTATTGTTTTCTTCTTCCAAGGTTTGTGAAACTCAAGAACCCTAGTTCTTTGATCACACCTTTGGAGCTCAGTACTAATAATAGTATCAAGTGGACGTAGGTCATTACCAATCACTGGGGCCGAACCACTATAAATCTTTGTGTTCTTTATCTTTCCATTAGATCATTTTCTCAAGCTCTATATTACTTTCCTGTCGTTTTCTAGACTCCGTGTCATTGACAAAAATCAGGGTCAACATTCTGGTGCTTTCATTGAGAGACTTGAATCCAAGAAAATCTAATGGGAAAGACTGCCAAGAAGACTGGACAAGCTGTCGCTGCACCATCCCAGCCTCCTCCCCCGAACATGGCTGAAGACGAACCTCATTTGGAGTTCGATGAGGAGGAGGTGGACTCTGAGACCCTAAAGACAACACTGCGGGTGTTGCAAGATGAGTTAGCCGCTCTGAGGGCCAATCAGGAGAGTGCCGCTAAGATAATGGCATCACATCAGAGGGAGATAGAGCGCTAGCGCCAAGAGCTGAGCAAGAGACAGGCGAAGATGGACCGTCGTCAGAGGGATGCCATGGCAGCCCTTGAAGCAACCCTTCAGTTGGCTAGGAATCAAGTTGCGCCTACCTCGCAGCCTGATCAACCCCTAAGTGTGCCACCTTAAAAAGGTCCCAATCCTAGCCCTCCGCTCTAGCCAACAAGCCCTCAAAGGCCGAAGCAGCCACCGATGCCTCAGGATGATATCCCACCTGGGGATCCTAAGACGCAGCCTTCGTCCCAGGCTGGTCGAGGCAATCCCCCATGCCCAAGGCAGAATAGGGTCAGGCAACAGCCCCGCAGCCCTAGACGCCTTGGGGGTGAAGAGCCGCATCCACCGAGCAGGGGGCAGTGCCCTTCTGCCAATAGAAGGAACTCAGAGACAGGCTCTGCGGTCAGGGGCCCCCCACAACATGGCAATGCACGGGGACCCACCGACCAACGCAGGCCTCCCCCTAACGCCCAGGAAATGCCAGCCCAAGGAGGCAACAGAGGAAACAGTCGGTCCCACCATAGCCAATCAAGGTTCAGAGATGGCCACAGCTACAATGAGGCCGACTCAGGCTGGGGGAATGCTGGTCGGAGGAACGAAGAGGGAGGTGGAGGAAAAATCCCCCCACCTAGAGAAGACCAACAAACAGAACATAATGCTGGGGGGCAGCCCAGAAAAAATAACGTCTTTAGCCTGCTCGGAGCCAGCGAGCAGCGGCGAAGAGACGATGACTTAAGGGATGTACTCAACGACCACTGAGAAAGGCATGATGAGTACATTCCCCTGGCACCAGAGGCCCCAGCAATTCCCGAGGTCGCTCAAGCTCAAATCGATGCCCTGAACCAGGCTGTGCAGCAGCTGGTCGGGGGGCAGACATCGCATATCGAGTACGATCGGAGGAGAGGCACCCCTTTTTTACAAGGGATTGTTGTGGAAGAAACCCCCAGCAAGTTCAAAATGCCAACTCTGCCAAATTTTGACGGGTATGGAGACCCGGTATCTCATGTGAACAAATTTGAGATACAGATGGACATTCAGAAAGTCTCTGAAGATGCTCGCTGGAGGATCTTCCCAGCGATCCTTTCTGATGCCGCTCAGGAGTGGTTCTTTAAGTTCCCTCTTGCAAGTATAGTATCCTGGGAGATGTTCGTGAAGGAGTTTTACGGACAGTTCTACGCGGGTCGTGTACACCCCATCGAGGCGAACCAACTGGTCGAGATACGCCAGAAAGAGGGGGAGCCTTTGAAGGAATACATTCAGCGCTTCATGCGAGCCGCAACAGGAGCCAAGACTATGGGTGATGAAGGAAAGATGATGGCCCTAACCCCTGGGGTTAGGCGCCATTATCCTCTCTAGAGTAGCCTAAGGAAGCATGGGTTTAGAAGTACCCAGGAGTTTTTAGATCGAGCTGGTCGGTACATCAAGCTCGAGGACGCGCCAAATCCGCCAACAGGTCTAAGCCCAATGGCAACGGCAAAGGCAACGGGAATGGAAATGGAAAGAATGGTGGAAAGCGGGCGAATGGCAAACCCTCGGCCTGCGAGAGTAAGCGCCCCAAAAATAATCAGTATGAACCAAAATTCACCAATTACACCACCCTTGTTGAAAGCCGAGCCAAAGTTTTCCAAGCGACCAGCTCGAGCGTGCCCTACAGACAACTCGCACCCATAAGAAAAGATATCTCCATGAGAGATTCAACAAAGTTCTGTCGTTACCATAACGACTACGGGCATGACACCAATGAGTGTAACGAACTGAAGGATGAGATTGAGTTCCTGATAAGAAAGGGACACTTAAGAAGATACGTACGAGCTGCGGGAGGTTCTCAGCGAGAAGCTTAAGGTGGCAATGAGTTGGCGCCTGCACGCCAGCGCTCGCCACCTTTACAGCCAGCTCCCGTGGCAGGTACCCTACTCACCATCTGCGGAGGCCCACATCTTAGAGGAGATAGTGGAAAAGCGAGGGAACGATACGCTCTAACCCTACGCCACGACCAGGACATCGAGATGATGAGTGTCGAGGATCGCGCACCAAAAAAGGCTCAAACAAAGGAGGAACCGATCACCTTCTCTGACGACGACGCACAGCATGTGCGATTCCCACACTCTGATCCACTGGTCGTGGATGTCCAAATCGCAAATATGATGGTGAAGAAGGTGTTGGTAGATACAGGAATTTCGGTCAACATCCTATATAAGTCCTCGCTGGAAAGGATGAAATTGTATGTTAAGGACCTAGAGCCATGCAACCAAACCATTTATGGTTTTTCCGGAGAAGGGCTCGCCCCAGTGGGGTCAATTAGACTCCCAGTCACAGCAGGTACTGCGCCTGCCAACAGGACATTACTGACTACTTTTATAGTAGTTGATTGTCCTTCGGCGTATAATGCCATGATAGGGAGACCAATTCTGGTTAACCTTCGAGCCGTCACTTCTGTATGGCACCTCGCCATGAAATTCCCAACAGACGCAGGAGTTGGATGCGTGTTGGGAAACCAGCGGGAGGCGAGAGAATGCTACACCACCTCGATCACCAAGGTAAAAGAGGGTGTATCGAGGGATGCCGCTGGAAAAGAGTTGCAAATGGCATCTGATGTTCAAGCCCGCTCAGGTGATAATCTCACCAAATAGGTAGTTGCCCAAAGTGAGGATAGAGACTTAGATCCTCGCTTTGGGGATTTCGAAGAAGAAGTAGGCCCCATCGAGGACCTTGAAGAAGTCCAAATCGATGAGGGAAATCCGACCAGAGTTGTGAAAGTCGGTAAAAACTTAGAGATAACAACAAAACAAGCACTAGTGGAGTTCTTAAAGAGGAACCAGGACGTCTTTGCCTGGTCGCATAAAGACATGGTTGGGATAGATCCTGCAATCATCAGTCATGTCCTGAACATTGACAAATGCTTTCCACCTGTGCAGTAGAAAAGAAGGCTGCTCGACAAAGACCGATCGAAAGCTTTGAAGGAAGAAGTCGAGAAGCTGAAGGAGAATGGGTTCATCACGGTGGCATTTTATCCATCGTGGGTCTCCAATCCCGTACTCATGCCCAAGCTGAATGGAAAGTGGAGTACGTGCGTGGATTTTACAGACCTCAATAAAGCCTGCCCCAAAGACTGTTTCCCACTCCCGAGGATCGACTAGCTGGTCGATGCCACTACAGGACACGAGATCCTCTCATTCATGGATGCATACTCTAGTTATAATCAGATCAGTATGCATTCCCCTAATGAGGATCACACTATCTTTTGAACCGATAAAGGGCTCTACTATTACAGAGTGATGCCCTTTAGTTTGAAAAACGCTGGTGTGACTTACCAGAGACTCGTCAATCACATGTTTAAGGAGTTGATCGGTGCAAACATGGAGGTTTACATCGACGACATGCTAGTTAAGTCGAAGAAGGCAGAAGGACATATAATGGATTTGCAGGAATGCTTCAACGTCCTGAATAAATATAAAATGAAGCTAAATCCCCTTAAATGTTCCTTCGGAGTTGGATCAGGGAGGTTCTTGGGATTCATAGTTAACTCAAGAGGAATTGAAGCTAATCCCGATAAGATAAAAGCCCTGATCTAGATGAAGTCGCCAGTGAAGATTAAGGATGTCCAAAGCCTGACCAGGAGAATTGCTGCTGTCTGTAGATTTATTTCAAAATCAACGGACAAGTGCGTCCCATTTTTCAATCTACTCAGAGGCAATAAGAAATTTGAATGGATAGATGAGTGTGAATAGGCCTTTCAAGCACTAAAAATGCATATGGCATAGCCACCCATCCTGTTGAAGTCGGTCGATAAAGAGACTTTGTTTGTCTACCTGGCAATCATGGATTACGCTGCTAGTGTTGTTCTGGTGAGAGAAGAAGAAGGTGTGCAGAAGGTTGTCTATTACGTAAGCAAGAGGCTGATCGGAGCAGAATTAAGATATCCCCCCATTGAAAGGTTAGCCTACTGCTTAGTATTGGCCTCTAGGAAGTTGCGGCCTTACTTCCAAGCCCATCCGATTACGGTATTAACCGACCAGTCTCTTCAGCAAGTCCTGCAAAAGCCAGAGGCTGCCAGAAGATTACTAAAGTGGGCAGTCGAACTCGAGCAGTTTGACATATCTTACCTGCCGCGAGCAATGATAAAGGGACAAGCCTTAGCTGACTTCATCGCCGTGTTCACAGAACCCGCGGGTGGCAAGCTGATCGAGGAGCCTAGCAAGCCTGAATGTCAAATCCAAGCACCCTCGTGGAAATTGTTCACAGACGGGTCATCTAAAAAATCCCACGCACGAGCAGGAGTGATATTGATAACGCCGGAAGGGCATCGATTTCACTGTACCATAAGATTTGACTTCACTACCTCTAACAATGAGGCTGAATATGAAGCATTGCTCGCTGGACTGTGGTTAGCCAAGGATATGAACATAAAAGCGCTTGACGTCTATAGTGATTCTCAGCTAGTCGTGAATCAAATCCTGGGAGCGTAAGGATTGAAGATGGTCGCCTATCTCAACAAAGCAAAGGATATGTTAGCCCAGTTTGACAGATACACTCTCCAGCAAGTGCCTCGTGATCAGAATTCCAACGCAGATGCTTTGGCAAAGTTGGCAAGTGCAAAGGACGCTGACACTCTTAACATAGTGTTAGTCGAGCGACTATCCGTGCCCAGCATCAAAGCAGCAGAAACCACTCTGGTCATCCAGATGACAGATACATGGATGGCGCCATATGTAGAGTATCTATCAAGCGGCGTGCTACCAGCAGACAGAAACAACGCTAGGACCCTTCAGCGGCAAGCTGCTAGGTATATCCTAGTCGATGGAATCCTGTACCGAAGGGGATACTCACTGCCACTCCTCAGATGTATTACAAAGGAGAAATCCAAATAGTTGATGAAGGAGGTACACGAAGGCTTTTGCAAGGACCACGCTAGGGGGAAAAGCCTATAAAAAAATATCCTAAGGCAGGGATATTTCTGGCCAACCATGAATGAAGACTCAATGAAGTTCGTGCAAAAATGTGACAAGTGTCAGAGGTTTTCTAAAATCCCGCGAGCAGCTCCCAACGAGTTAAAGCAGATGCAGAGTCCATGGCCCTTTGCGGTTTGGGGAATAGATCTAACCGGATTCTTGCCTACGGGGAAAGGTGGTGTAAAGTACGCAGTTGTTGTCGTCGATTACTTCACCAAATGGGTCGAAGCTGAGCCACTCGCAACCATAACGACGAAGAAAGTGCTTGACTTCGTAGTCAAAAACATCATATGTTGCTATGGATTGCCAAAGAAGATAGTCTCAGATAACGGCACCCAGTTTGACAGTGATCTATTCATGGACTTCTGCAAACATCACGATATTATCAAAAGTTTTTCTTCAGTCGCTCTTCCCCAGGAAAACGGGCAAGTCAAAGCAGTTAACAAAATGTTGAAGGATACACTGAAGAAAAGACTTGAAGAAGCTAAGGGAGCATGGCCAGAACAGTTGCCTGAAGTCCTCTGGTCGTACAGAAATTCCCACCGAACAGCAACAGGTCATACCCCGTTTTCCTTGGCATACGGGTATGAAGCCATGTTACCTACCGAGTTGGATCCACCCTCGCACTGCAGATTAACATACAACCAGGATTCTAACAGCCAGCTACAGATGGAATCCTTGGACTCGATTGATGAAAGGAGTAAACAATCCCAGCTCCGAGTAGCTACATACCAGCAGAAGGTCGCCTGGTATTTCAACTCTAAAGTACGAGAAAGAAAATTCAATGTTGGAGACCTTGTGCTCTGAAGAGTTTTCCTTAACACCCGCGACTAAGCTGCTGGAGTACTCGGACCAAATTGGGAAGGGCCTGACCAGATTGATGAAGTCCTTCACCCAGGCACTTATAAACTTGCACGCTTAAACAGAGATCTCGTTCCTCGATATTGGAATGGAGAACACCTGCACAAGTATTATCAATGAACAATTCTTCTTAAAGAATTGGCTTGTACAAATTTTACTTTTTACAAGTTTTGTGTAAGATCTTATTGATCACTCGTAAAGACATATTTAGCCCATTTACTACGAGAATAAAAGGGATTGTGCTCAGCCAGTTATTTCTTGCTAACTATTGTATTTATTACAAGTATTTGCTCATTACGTGTGCTGTTTTGTTGTATTATAATTTTAATTCCATTGCTACGAGCAGTAACGTTCGGGCAGGTTCTAGTCAATGCAAGTGACCAAGGACCTAAAGCTCCCCGATCGCTTGGGGGACATAGAAGGTACAAGTAAGCAAAGCATATCGTTAAAAGATATGTAAACACATGAGAAAAATAAGTGAAAGCATGGCACTTAGAGTATTTTTCAAAATTTTGATATTTTGTTAAATCAAACCAAAGTGCTATGCTAAGTTCGGTCATGTGAACAAATAGGTGTCATAGTAATATGCAAATATATTATAATATCAAAGCGATCCTTTTACACCGCAAGTAGTAACTGCTTGGATGTAATTGTTCAAAATGGAAGTAAAAGTTGCCAGTGCAGCAAACCAAAAAATCATTGTCTTTACATCACAACCCATAGGTCGTGTAGTTAAAAAAAAAGGAAAGAAATATAAAAAGAAAAGACTAAGGAGCTTGAGGAGCTGAAGGATCCTGGGAAGGTTCTGGTCAACAGCTTCATTGTTTGCACCCTCCATTCCGGCAGCCAGCAAGATTTCGGGGAAAGCAGGGACCCTCGATCTTTCTTCTTCAGCCAACTGAGCCGCGCAGCGAGCCAGCTCAGCTTCCCTCGCATTCTCAGGAAGATAGTCAAAATTGGCACCCTGATTGTGCTTCTAGAAATCATAGAAGCACCTCAGGGTGGCATTTTTGTACCTCTCCAAGTTGGCGGTGTTGGTCTTCTCCAAGTTCTCAACTCGACCCTCCAAATCTCTGGTTTCTTGCCTGCTCGCGATTAAGTCTAGCTCGAGCTGCTTAGCCACTTTATAGTTGGAGCAGTTAGACTCCTTATATTGGTCCCTCTGCTCGCAGGCTTTTTCCAGAGACTTCAGCTTCTCCTCCAACTCCTTAGCTAGTTGGGCCTTTTCCGCAGTCACTACCGCTAGCTGATCAGCATGTCTGGCCTCAATAGCTTTGAGTTCATCCTCGTGCCATTGCTCCGAGGTCCTGGCTTGCTCGGTGACAACACCCAGGCGGATGCGGCCGGTAGTAAGGGTTAGCATGGCCTGTAGTCGGAACAAAAATTAGACAAACAGTAAACTAACGAAGACCTGTTTTCACAAAAGGAGATGACTTACACTAGTGAACTCGTTCAAGATACGGTTCAGAATTGGGTCAACACCCATCGTCTCCGTAGCCACCATTGCCTCTTGGCAACGTTCATGCTTTGGGATTTTGGTGACCCTCTCCTTGATCAGCTTGAAGGCGCGACTAACCATCAAGTTCCCGGTTGAGGCAGGATCCTCCTGCTGAGGTTGGTCAGATGGGGCATCGGGAGAAGAAGTTGACCCGGCCGCAGCAGATGGAGTCTGCTGTTCGCGGGGAGAAGGCGGAGTCGCGGTGGCAGAGGGCCTGTCCTCCGAAGGGCCTGTGTTCCGGGCCTTCTTCGCCTGAGGCTCTTTGTTGCTCTCCCCAGTATGTCTCTTACTGGTTTTCTTCTTGCTTGGAGGGGCAGCAGCAGCCTTTGGGGTGCTGTAAAGATCGAACACATTGGTAGAGTCCATGTCTGAAAAGCAAGAGCAGAGTCAAATAGTAAGATAGCATGAATAGCCAAACACATTACATCAGAAAAAGAAACAAAAAAAGGATTGCACAGTCCAATACCCGAGCTATTATTACTGGTTGCTACACTACAGACTCTACTAGTCTTACACTCATTCTTTGACACGAAGAAGTCTGGCCCTAAATGTGGAGCATATTTAAAATTGTCGTCCCCGTTGAATAAATGACAGGGAATTGGGAAATTGTCTAAAAGCGAAATAACTATACCGTTGTCATCCGACGAATCGTCAGAGAGGTTGACAGGCTCGGTGGCCTTCTGCTTTCCTTTCCCTATGGGGGCCGAGGGCCTCTCTGCTCGAGGAGTGCCAGCAGGTTCCCTGATCGTGACCCCAGTCGGTCTCCTCCGTGGAGGTGACGCTTGAGGTTGCTGCTCAGGTTCCTCTTCGGCGCAAGCACTCCTTGCCGAAGGCCCCCTCTTAACTGATTGAGGGGCCCAGAGGCCAGCCAACCTAAGGTTAGCCTCTGTAACCAGATTCTTGACACTCTTTTCAGCATCATACATGCTGGCTAAGAGTGCCGATCTCGACTCCATGCCCAGAGTTGGGTTTGGTCACAGCCACGGGCCTGGAAGACATCAAAATTTTAAGACATTGTGGAGGAAAACACTAAGTGAAGAAGTCAGCCAGTGATACAAAAGTTTTACCTCCTCGTGCGAAAGCCAGGTTGTCAGGAAGTACTCCTGGTAGTACCTCCCCACATTTGAGATGTGGGTCGTGTTAGTCAGGAAAGTGCGCCAAGTTTCCTGATGACAAAGGTGGAAGAACCCCGTGCCTTCATGGTTGGGGTTAGATTTGAGGTCGAACAGGTAGTTGACCTCATGAGGCAATGGCACGGGCCTTTTTTCTGGCTATACAGGATATAGAGTGCAGCAAGTATCCTATATCCATCCGGGGTTATTTGAAAGGGGTCAACTCCAAAATAGTTTGCTACCCCCTCAAAGAATGGGTGAAGAGGCAAGGTGGCCCCTGCCTCAATATGAAACCGCGACCAGGCGCTATAGGCACCCCCAAGCAAATTAGCCATTTGGTATGGGTTGGGCTTGACTAGAGTCACCCCTGGCAGGCCATATTTCCTTAAGTAGTTAGCGATCATTCTGATCGTCACCCTACTTTCAGAGACTACATGCCACTCAACATCCGGCTGAATGGCGTGTCGAGGGCAGGCATGCCTTTGGATGTGTGGATCAGGAGCATTTTCATCTCGACCACTGGTCGAGGGAACATCAACTGAAGCAGCAGGCTAATGAGAAAGGTCAAAGTTTTTCCTTTTCTGGGCCTTGGTTTTGGTTCAAGCCATGTTTCGGGTTAAGACTGGGGAAGTGTTTGGATTGGTACGAGAAAAAGGAATATTGGGTATCAATTTCGAGGGTTGTTATTTGTCCTCGAGCAGTTGAGCTAGCAGATCGTCGTCGATGGGTCTTTCTCTTCCCCACGGGCCTTGCATATAAATTGCAAACAGACATAGGAGGAGATAAGACGCACAGCCTGGGAGCTTATGTTGAAAGTTGGAATAATGTTGCTCGCGTCTACGACCAGCAGCATTCTAACCGAAACACTAAGTTTCATGCGAGCAGTTTGAAAAATGGATCAAAAAGTGAAAGTAAAAAGTTTTTCAGAAAAAAGCTTTTTCAACTCCGAAGGGGCGGGAAAAACCCAATTTTTCAGCTAGTCTAAAAATCGAATTTTTACTTCGATTTTACGCCCTAAACCAATGATCCTGACTATCAAACTGATTCCTAACTTCTACAGAGCAAAACTACACTACCCTATCAAGCATCAAATGGTGTATACAAAATCTTCACAAATTTCTACCCAAGAACACAAAAAGTTTCAGAGCACAGAACCAGTATGCATGGCATCTCAAGAACTATATATATGAAGATTGGAGATTCTGAAAAGGAGTAGCTTTGGGATTGCAGGCAAAAGATCCTTAACAAAGCGACTAAAAACCTTGAAGTTCCGGGCTCTAAAATATAGTTCTTGAGAGTTCTTGGCAAAGAGATGGCGTGTAAAGAGTTGAAAGAAGAATGTGGGGAATATTTATAGAAGCTGAGGTATTCCGAAAAGGGGTAATCATGAGCTACCTTTTTCAAGGCATGGGGGAGTGTAACAGCCGTCGGAAAGGTTTCTTGAAAACTGAAAAGGCATGATTGGACGTGATTAGGTCACAGTTTTCAAGAACGCACGAGAGGCTCTGACAGATTTCGTGGGGCATACAAAAAGTTATTTTCCTAAGTTTACTTATTGCTGGTCACAATAAATAAACTTGGGGGCAAATGTTTATCCATAAATCAGTTGCTGATGACGTGGCAAGGATTTTCGACACGTGGCGGACACGTAGCAGAGATACGGCTCGCCTATCGACCAGAATTATTTCCACATGGAAATATCACGTTTTATATACGACCAGACTGGTCGTATACTTCGTTCATTTATGTAAAGATCTATATAGTTGTAATGATATCCAAGAATATCTCCTCATTATGACTTGCAGATCCAATCATTAAGGATATATATTATTTCCTAATTCATGTAACTCTTCCTGATCCTATAAATACACAAGAGATAGCTCAAGGAAGGGGGTCGATCTTTTTCTTTCAGAATTATATTACTATTATCCATCATTGTATTGTTTTCTTCTTCCAAGGTCTGTGAAACTCAAGAACCCTAGTTCTTTGATCACACCTTTGGAGCTCAGTACTAATAATAGTATCAAGTGGACGTAGGTCATTACCAATAACTAGGGCTGAACCACTATAAATCTCTGTGTTCTTTATCTTTCCATTAGATCATTTTCTCAAGCTCTATGTTACTTTCCTGTCGTTTTCTAGACTTCGTGTCGTTGACCAAAATCAGGGTCAACACATTTTAAAGTAAGATGATAGAAACCTCTTTGTTTCAATTATTCCTCTCATGTCATTACTCAAAATTAACCTATCATCTACATATAGATGCTGGAAAACCAATTAGAGCACGCAGCGAAAACTGTGCGTGGTGGGCCCATTGTTGTTTTATTCTTATTATGAAATAACAGAAACAACAACATACAAAAAATTTCAATAATCATATAAACAATTTATATGACCAAGAAAACAATCCAGAAACATTATCATACAATACTATTAATCATGCAACAAATATATATTTATAAATATACAATATATTTATATATATAATATATAAACACAAAAAAAATCAAGAACATAAACTTTTACCTTTTGAAGCCTATACAGTGTCCTTCAGTCTTTGCATATTTTTATCGTTCTTCCTATCCAAAGCTTTGAGCACTAAAACCACGATCTTTCGGAGTGTTCTCTACACCTCAAGATGTGTGTGATCACATAGAGAGCATGGGTTTGTATTTTAGGAATCACAAGTATTTATCAACACATGAGAACTTGGATTATGGTCTGAGAATGACTAGAATAAAGAAGAAAAAATAGAGAGAGTTTTTGTCTAACAAAAACCTCCAAGAACTATTCTGAATTGTGTATTGTGTGTATCTGATGTTATTTTTCTCTTCTTCTTCTATATCATACATATATATATTTAGATAGATTTAAATTACTTTATTATTCCAAATAATAATAATATAATATAATAATGATAGGATTTGATTTTAGGTAAATGCTAACTAACCATATTTAAAAAAACCATTTTCAAATTGTTAAATAATTAAATAAAAAAAACTACATGGATACAATATTTGTATAGTGGTACACGAATGGCACAGTCCTTGGACTGTGTCAGGCGTGTACTGCTATTCCCTTTTCAGGGATTTTGAATTTTTCTTTTTTTAATTATTTAACTAAACAATCTCTCACAAATATAATGTATTTATCTTTTTAAGGAAAAGATGACAACCATTCAAAAACTATTTTTTGACTTACCAATTTTATTTTCTCCCACTCAAATAAAATAATTATTTTCAAATTTTAATTTGTTTATTTATATATATGAATGTAGTGCACCAAATTTTTTTTTAGATTATTTAAATTTTTGTGATTTATTTGATTTAAATGTTAAGTGTGATGAATTGTTTTATTTAAGTGTTGTTATTTTATTTGGTTGATTATTTGTTTTATTTGATTGTGTGTTATTTTATTTAATTGTTAGAAGTGTTTTGGTTAATTAATTTAATAAGTGAATAATTGTGTAACATGTTATTTTACTATTAGTGTTACATTTTATTTAAGTGTGACAAATGAGATAATTATGTGAGCTATGGTGGAATGCACTAAGGTGCATGATAGATAGTAATGCACCGTAGTGATTTAGTGTGTGCTAGTGCATGGTAGCATGGTGCACATGTGTAGATTTTCTACACATTTTATGTTTCCTTATTTTAGATTTATTTGGGTAATTTATTTATAAAAAAAAAAAAAAAAAAAAGAGGGAAACAAGGAGTTGGGCGTGTGACCTAGTGGGAAAGGAATACTTTCCTTAAGATGGTAAAAATAAAAAAAATTGAAGACCATGATCATTTGGGGATAGGCATGATCACATTTTATTCCTTTGTATCTTTTTGAAATAAAGAGAAATTAAGAAAAATAAAAGAGAAATGGAAACTTACTTTATTGTCTTTGGGAAGACTTTATGGGGGGATTTGTGATAAAGAGGCTATGAAAGGAGAGAAGAGACATTGCTCTTGTGTGTGTGTGTGGCTGCCGTGACCTAGAGAGAGAGAGAGAGAGAGAGAGAGAGAAAGAGAGGAAGAAAGAAAGAAAGGAAGAAGGAAGGAGAAAGTGAAGAGGAACCCCCTAGAGTATGTCTTCTTGTTTTTCTCTTTGCTTAATCTTTTTTTGATAATATGATTTTGATTTGTGTTATTTTCTTGTGTGTGTTTGGGTTCTTCCTCCTCCTCATGGTGGCTTTCCCATAAAAAAAACCTAGGCTTGAACAAGGGTGTGGAGTTTGGGGTATTGATCTTTTGTGTTCTTGATTTTTACAATCAAGAGAGGTAATGGTCTTTTCCTTAGCCTTATATTGTTTTTGGTGGGTTATATATGAGGTTTTGCTAATGGTGCTAATGGTTGATTTTGGTAGGATTGATGTATAGGATTTGGATTTTTGTGAGAGTATGATTTGTGTTTAAGGGTTGTGATGTTGATTTTGCTATGCATAAAAAAATTGTAATAATCTATGAATACTTGTATGGTGATTTCGGCCTAGGTACACCCAAGGGTGTTCTTGATATGTTGTGTGACTTACAATATATTTGATCCATGTTTTAGGACCTATGATATGTGGGTAAGAGAATAAGTGGTAATCTTGATATTTTGATCATGAAATTTTGTTAGATGCATGTTATATTTTGAATGATTAAATTATGAGATGCATGAAAATAATGATAGAAATATGCTAGGTTAATATAAGGCATATGTGAATATGGTGCTTATAAATTTACTATATGCTATTTTATTGATAATGTTTTGTTGGTTTTCATGGAATTGCAACAAATGGTTTTAAAAGGATTCATGTGATTATGTTAGTGATATTAGGATCATGCATATTATAAGAGCATAATGAGATTTTAGGCATGAATGATTTTATGTAATTTTTAAGACAAAAGTTGAGTTTTACAAAGAATTAAGCTTGCTGTTTTTTTTCAAAATAATTGGGTAAAAGTTGATAAAAAGATGAGTTGCATGCATAAATAATGTTCTTGATGAATGAGAATATCTGGATAGGCATGTTTGTTTGTGCTGCAGTCGATTGCGTGTTCTGTAATCTATTCATTTGTTATATTTGATCTGAAAGTCTGACCTAAAGAAGTCGGGTCTGATGTTAAGGGTGCGAAACGCAACCCATCCTAAGCGTGTTGGGGTCAGCTAAATAACCAGAGGGCTCAGTCTAAGGGCACCGAGCCTGAACATCACAAAATAAACAGAAGTGTCGTGTGCACTTAACTAACTGTATTGAATGTTGAGATTGAATTACTTGTTGGATTAGTGCTTGATGATAAACCAAAGTAAGAAAATAACAAGGTTGAATTAGAGCTTGATGATAAACCAAAGTAAGAAAATAACTCTCAAGAACACTGGTCTTTTTATGTGGTTCAGTGGTTAAAATCCACCTAGTCCACGAGTCTATATTATTACTTATTTTCTCTCTCTATTTTGGCACAGTTTCGGTATTACAGAATAATCGTCCCTTAACCTGTCCAATATTCTCAGTATTTATATAGAAATTCCTTAAACAGGTTTGGGTAACCGCGTGAGTCAATCACAAATTTGCATATTTATTAAATTTAATATGAAATTACCAATGATAAGATCTGATCATGAAATAAATAGTCTCCTAATATCTGGGACATTAAATATCACATGCTAGCCATAAATGATCGTATAAAGTATCCGGGTCTTTGGGGATCCACGGACACGCCATATCTCCAAGTTGCCACAAGTTGGATATACCGTCGAGCTCGTACTATGGAGGTCGGGCCTTATAAATATTATAAGCTCGCACTTATCAATTTATGCATCCCTAGCTCGTACAACCATCATGAAAACTATGTTGTTTACGTGGAGACACATGGACTCACTGGCTATTTCTTCCATGCATTTATTTGCTAGCTGTACATGATCTGAGTGAAAGACTCGTGCTGAAATTAGGATACACATTTTCCCCCCAAGTCCCTGCTCGTGGCGTCTGTTCGGGTTTCGAGGACTGCAATAATTATCTTGTCAACTTTTTGTCGCCGTTTTGTCCTTTGAAACATAGCCCTCGGATCTTGTACTGACCAAATCAGATGGCCCAAATTGATTTATGTCATTTACATATAAATAGGGTAGACAATTTCCATAGTTCACACCTTTTATTCGAAATCTTTCTTCATCTTTTCTCTTCTGCGTTTTCAAACCCTTCTTCTTTCTCATAGAAAAGAAACCCAAAAACCTTTTGTTGCAAAATCTTTCCGAAACCCAGTTTCTCAATTACTCAGGAGTCTTCCAGGAATTCTTCCTTGCAAAATCTACTTCTTCTATCGACGAACACACTGTAAGTCTTATTGTTTCGAAGAAACTTTTTCTTTACTGATTTCTGTGTTTTATTTATCATGCTCACCCATGCTTCACTGTAGTTAATATTAGGTTGTTTTCTCAATGTTTTGGCACATAGGCTTCAACTTAGGTATACTGAGAAGGTCTTAGAATATCTCTTAAAACTATGATATTCATAGAATTGGGTAATTTTTGGGAAAGTTTGGGTAGCTTATGGCGATTTTTAGCAAATACCCATTCAGGATATAGAAGATGAAAGGTTAGGGTTCAAAATCAAATTACTTAGGGAACAAGGACAGTAGTGGTTTTGGAATGAAGGTGGTTTTGCTCTAAATCGCCCCCCAAGGACAGTTGTGGCTGGATTTTCTGACACACTGATCCCTAAATGTCATGGGTCTGTTGGGAAACCGAGGCGCGTAGCGTAGGGTAGCATGTGGGATCACGCAACGGACTGAGACTAACTCAACTCGTATATCAGAGATATCATTCTCCCTCGTACATTCGTGTCATAACCTTTACAAAATCTTAGGTCGCCTACTAAGTGACTCATCATTCTTGTTCGTTAGGCGATCTAATGGCATCCAAGAAGAGCGTACCCAAGAAGAATGCATCTGGCTCATCTGCTCAGCCAACAAACAAGGGAAAAGAGATCGCTTCCGAATCTTCCCTTCCTCACTTCAGCCCGGTGGTGGAGAGGGAGATTGTAGTTGACCCTAATGCGTTCTTCGAGGCAGAGACGATCGTCTCCAAGATTACGACCCAAAGAAGGGTCAATAAAATTTTGCTGAGCCATAATATAGAGGTCGGGTCTGGAGTCCTTATTGCCCGACCTCCGTTCAAAGGGGAACGGAGCTACGTGCCTCTCCAGGACGACTTCGCGGCCTAGAGTGATGAGCATTTAAAGGCGGGGGCCTTCCTTCCCCTAGATCAATACTTTGCTGACTTCTTGAACTACGTGAAGTTGGCACCTTTTCATCTCCCCCCAAATTCATACAGACTTTTGGCGGGGATGAAATATCTCTTTTTGAAGCACGAGTGGGAGGTCCCCACTCTGGCAGATATTCTATACTTCTTCTACCTTAAGGCCAGCCCAGAGCAAAAAGGGTGAGGTGACAGATTCTACTACCTCACTAGATTCCCAAACTCCGCTTTGGTCATCGAGCTCCCAAAGCCACCCCAACGACTACAAGGATCAGTTCTTTATTTTGAATGGGTTCTGAAACTGTGAGCATCGATACTTCAACCGTCCTCGTAAGTCTTCTTTCTTTTCTTAGCACGGAAAGTCATTCTTTTTTCTTTTTAAAGACATACTCCTTGTGCATATGTTGATTGAGTTTATTTTTTGTGCAGCCATATTCGCGAGGACGGGGAAGTCAATCACCCTCAGGGGTCAATATGAAACACTGTCTGGGCTTCCACCCAGTGAGAAGGACTACCACCAGCTCATGAATGATGCAACGATGCTAGCATGTAAGTTGATCGACAAAGGCCAGACGTTGGCCTTAAGAAGGACCCGGGCTACCCTTCCGATAGTCCACGAGCTCCCGTCTTCCCAAGAAGAAGACTCAGAAGCTGCTGAAGGTGAGGAGTAAGAGGAAGATGAAGTGCCTCTTGTGCGGAAGAGGCGGGTTCCTGAGGCTGCTCGAGAACCTGATTTAGAACGAGCTGTATCGGGGGCAGCAGTCGGGCCCTCTAGCCAAGGTAACCCATACCTTTATAGGGAACTAGATAGGGTTGTCACTGACTTTAGGCTAGTTAGATTTAACCCAAATATGCTCGTCCACCACCACCGTAACAATCCATACTGTAACATTACCCTGCTCCAGTGCGTGGATCACTTAGTATTGCACTATGATATGAGTTACCCTAGAGGCACTCTTGTTGTGGATAACACCTTAACCTTTAGGTCAGCCATTTTTGAGGAGTATGGGACCAATCATAGGTCGTGGCCTTCTTTGCTCCAAGGGGCTTTTGCCCTTGGATTTAGGCAATACGTAGATGAGTCTAGCCCCAAGGTGGAACCTCAGCCCAAACTTCCTATAATCCAAGAAATTTTAGACTTAGATTCCCTTTCTCTTCCAGTAGTCCCAAGGCTGGAGGTCATGATAATAAACTCCTCCCCCAGCGCAGAGGGTAGGACCTTTATTTATTTCTTTTGTGTAAGTTTCTGACTTTGCTTGTGAATTAACTCCCTTCTTATTCTTTTCAAGTGAAGAGATGGAATGATCCGGAGCTCCTGCCTCTGTACTGCTTTCCACGGCGGAAAGTCTAGCTCGGGTCTTGTAGTAAAGAGGCCCCGATTTACAAAGAAAACCCCTCCTGCGGCAGGAAACACCTCCAAATCCCCTACTAAGGGGAAAGGCACAAGCTCAACCACTCCGGTGTCTACCGTGACGGAGAAGAGGATTCCTCCTCCTCCTCCTCCTCAATTCGCGCCTACTCGGGATCAAGTAATACAAGTTGATCCCCCAGCTCTTCCTATCTCAGCCGCAACTGTGCGCATCCCAGTTGATCCCCAGGACCTAGAGAATATCCCTAATGCCTTTCAGGGAATCCTCTACGAGACAACGAGCCACATGGTGGGGTATTCATATAAAGCCAACCTGAGAGACCTGAGGACGATAGAAAAATAGACCCGAAGAACGTCCTGGAGTCAGCCTTGGGGATGACCCTCACAGGTTGATATCATTACTTAGTGAAAAGATTTTCTTTTCATCCTGCCAAAGTATACTTCTGACTTGTCTCTTTATTTTGTAGTCTACCCTAGCTCAGCACCGTATTATAGCCCGAGCTAGGGCTAGAAATGACGAACTCGAAGCTGAGCTCCAAACCGCCAAGACCGCCCTGGCTGCTGCTCAATAAGGCGAGCAAGCTGCCAAAGCTGCCTTTGAAGCTGCTCAATAGAGCGAGTGTGATGCCAAGTTCGCCCTTGCATTGTCTCAAGAAAGCGAGCAGGCCATAAAGATAGCCTTGGCTACTCTCCAGGTCGAGGTTGCTGAGGCCAAAGCAAAGCAGCTAGAGGTCGAGGCTGTGGTTAAAGAAGAGAAAGCGGCTTCACTATCCTCCATGGAAGACATGTTGTATCATTGCTCGGCTTTTAACCAGGATGGAAGATTTTCTTTCATGGCTCCCGAGCTGTGGGATCCATACCTCAAAAAATTCAAGGCTCGAATCTTGAAAGAGCCGTCGGAGACAAGGCATGCCTCTATAGGAGGTGAGCAGGAGATCGATGAGGTCATGTCCTCAGAACGTCCTGGAGGGGCTTAATGAAGCCTTCGTTGTTTTACTCTTTCCTTTCTCTTTTTTTTTTTACATGTTTGTAAACAATATTCCTTGGGCTTAGTTTGAGGTTTTTCTCCTTGGGGTAACTTGAATTTCAATTCATATATCTGACTTTTAATATATTTGTCTTTTACTTGTTTATCTCTCATGTTTATTCTTTCTTAGACTTGCACATTCAAGATTTTAGGAATCAATTTTTAGATCGGGATAGATATTTTGAGCTTGGTTATATCCAAATTTAATGTGTTGATTTATATCATACCTGTTAAGTGTCAGGCCTTGGATCCGGTTATATCTAGGATTTTAAATATTTTAAACTTAGTTCGCGTTAGGTTTATTGACATCTCAAGCTCCTAAAAAAAGCCATCGAATATTCAATTTTGCTAACTTCTAAGTTTTGGGCCTGGTTGTATCCAGGTTTTTAAGTGATTTGAACTTAGTTCGTGCTAGGTTTATTGACACCTCGAGCTCTTAAAAAGTCAACTGATAATCAATTTTTCAAGCTTCTAAGTTTCTGCCCTGATTGTATCCAGGATAGTTTTATTCCTGGTTGTATCCAGGATTTTAAATATTTTAAAAAATTTAAACTCAATTAGCAACCTTGTTCTAATCCACCTTGGGTTCTATGCCCCCCAAGTAACTAGAATGTAAAGACTTTCTTGGTTGCTTTTACAAACATCAATACACGAGCTAATTTATAACTAACCTTATAAAAAAATTATTTAAAACCACGCTAACAAGAAAAATTACGTAATAATCCCTCATTACTTAATTAAATGGCTTTTATAACTAAGACTTACATATATGGTTGGTAATACTACTGGTAATACTTCTTTAAGTACATGGCGTTCCAAGTCCGTGGGACTGTTTCTCCACTAAGCCGAGCTAACTTGAAAGTTCCTGTTGACGGTGAAATCTCGTCAACGACATAAGGTTAGAGAACTGAGACTGTATTGCAAGAGATATCTTAGAAGAAGATGGAGAAAACTTGAAAGAGTAAATATGCAGAACCCCAATGGAGTAAGATCGTATATTGCTTAATAGCCTCAGCATACAAGGAATTTTCCCAACCCTTTTTCTGGAGGGGTGATGATCTATTTATACTGGAGCTCTAATGGCTCCTCATACATTGTGGTCCCAGGGGACAAGATTGTACATAGGTACATTGTCAGGGTAGTGGCACAGGTCGTGGTGGATCAGAAGGTTATGGTGTCGGCCTGGTACATAGTCAGAGGTATGCATGTAGTGCTTCCACTCTCTGTACAAATTCGTACCTCCACTACTTGTAGGACACAGATGTTAGAGTCATGCATTTTCCCTCTTTAAGGGTTGTACATCCTGTGCTTGTACATTTATCTCATGCCTAGTGGTCCCCCTTATCTAAATATCTTCTCTAGGTTTCTTTATATTTTAGTAAGTGTCGATCCATACTTCTTTTATCCCAGCCTTACCTCTAGGTACGAGGCTTGGAAATAGGCATGTACGAGGCTTGGGGATGGGTCTCATAAGGCGAGACCCTTAGTGCCTAAGCGAGTATCCTGGCGTGACTTGGGCATTCACGAGGCTCAGGGATAGGTCTCACAAGGCGAGACCCTTGGTGCCTAAGTGAGTACCCATGCGTGACCCGGGCATTAACAAGGCTCGGGGATTGGTCTCACAAGGCGAGACCTTGGTGCCTAAGTGAGTACCCATGCATGACCCGGGCATTCACAAGGTGCGATGGGGTTGCATGAGGGCCATGAGACAGTGGTGGCGCAAGGCTCCTTAGCATGGTTGTACCTCGCTAGACGCACACGTCGCAGATGAAGGGTAGCCTCACATAGCGAGGCCCTTGGGGCCTTGGCAGGCGCGGGCGAGTGAAGGGCAACCTCACATAGCGAGGCCTTTGTGTCCTTGGCAGGCGCGCGCGGGGGAAGGGCAGCCTCGCATAACGAGGCCCTTGGGGCCTTAGCAGGTGCGTGCGGGTGAAGGGCAACCTCGCATAGCGAGGCCCTTAAGTCCTTCTAGGCATTTTTGCTAAGGCCTCCTATGAGACATGGGTCTCGCGTGGGGCAAGATATTGGGTTGCTTGGTTTGCCCAAGGCTAATTGAGGGTAACCCTCAATTTTTCTCTTGAGTGCTGACTATGGCTCTGGTCAATTTTTGGCATTCACACTTGCCCCCCAGTCTATTAGGAAGTCTTTAGGTTTCCTGGTAGACTCATAATAATGCTACACTCACTATGCTCTGATGATAGTGTTGGGTGATTCGTGTCCGTTGTTGCACTTTGATTACTTGTAAGGATATGTTGACCCCTTGGGTTCTTGCTATCCTTTTATGTATTTTTGCGCGCGCTTATTATTTTTTGCGAGAAGCGTCCTTCTCGTCATTAGGCATAGTACTATTTTTGCAAGCGTCTTCTTTGAGACCCTTTTTGCAAGCATCTTCGTTGAGACCCTTTTTGGCAAGTGCCTTCTTTGAGACCCTTGTTGCAAGTGTCTACTATGAGACCCCTTTTGCGAGTGTCTACATTGAGACCCTTTTTGCAAGCGTCTACTTTGAGACCCTTTTTGCAAGCGTCTACTTTGATACCCTTTTACGATTTTTTAGGTGATCTCCCCTTGTATCGGGACTTTTATGGCTAGATGGTCCTCATCCAATTTTAAACTTGGTCAGCAACCCCTCTAGCACGATGTCCCCTTCTATATGGACTCTTCAGGCGTATTGGTATTCGGGCGAGTGGAGGAAGGTTCGCTTTCTTCAACATGCGAGTTCTTATGGCCCTCTTTCACCTGTATGTACTTCTGTGCTCTTTCGAATAAATCATCTAAATTCAAAACTTCTCTTTTGAGCATGTTACCCCATAACTTGCTTCCTGGAGGAACTCCGGCTGTAATAGCCATCTTGAGCTCCGCTTTGGTTAAACTTCCCACCTTTGTTGCTTCCATATTGAACTTATGGATATAGTTCTTCAGACTTTCATTTTCACCTTGCTTTATGTTAGCGAGGCTGGTAATTGGCATAACGTAATCACAGACCGCATGGTGCTGCTGAAGAAATTTGCCAAAGAATTGCTGCCATGATTTGATTGTTCCTTGCCTTAACCTCTTGAACCACTTGTATGCAACACCTTTAAGTGTAACAACAAAGAAATGACATTTTGCTCTGCTGTTGACCCCTCTTAACCTTATCAAGTTATTGAAGTAGTCTAAGTGATACTTTGGGTCCGTAGTACCCTCGTATGGAGTCATGCGAGGCTCTCTGAGGTTGGCAGGGATTTGCTCAGCCTGAATCTCCCTTGTGAAGGGCGAATCATGGTCAAATTCTTCATCATCTCTGTGCCCCCCGGGTGCGGTGATAATCTTTCCTTGAGGGTGCTGCATTTTGATGTCTAGTTCCCTCCTCTTTTTGCATAAGGAGTCTTGCGGGTTCTCAGGCTGATCCCTTGCCTTGATTGTGTTCCTCGGGGGAGCAGCGGGGGGTGCGTTTCTTACTTCTGACCTCTTCCCATGAAGCTCTTCTCTTAGGCCAGGGGGTGCCTCTTTTGAGGTGACTTCTGCTTCATTCTTACGACCATCGTCTTCCCTCCGCCTTTGCTCCTGGGGGCATTTCGTTGGCCTAAGTCCCTCATGGTACTTTGTTTGGGGAGTTTTACTGATGGAAAGTCGGGTTCTCCCATCATCTGTGGGGACAATATTTTCCCCTTTTTTATGCTCCTTCTTTTTACGCTTAGGAAGAGATATGTTCGACTTTCCTTGCAGGAGGTCGACCTCCTGCATGTTCTCTATTGTGGTTTCTAGCCTTCGAGTCTTTTTATGCAACTTGCGAATCTCATCCTTGTAGAAGTGAGTCCTTGAGCCGAAACTTACCGAGTGTACTCAAGGACTCTTGCATGGCCTGTGCGACAAGGGACCCGGGTCTTGGTAGCATGAGCATGGTGCCACAGGGGACCGGGGATGTGGGTACACTGGCGGCTTTGAGTAACCTCCGTCGGGCTGGACAGCCGGGGATGATGCTTCCTTCTCCTCCCCTAGGGGAGGACATTCCTCTGGAGTATCTCCATGCCCAGGCGGAGCAGGGTCTTTCATGGAAGCCCTCATTCGTTCTTCGTTCAGGACGTTGACTTGATGCTTGTTCTTCCCACAAACGGCGCCAAACTGTTGACGGTGAAATCTTGTCAACGATATAAGGTTAGAGAACTGAGACTGTATTGTAAGAGATATCTTAGAAGAAGATGGAGAAAACTTGAAAGAGTAAATATGCAAAACCCTAATGGAGTAAGATCATATATTGCTTAATAGCCTCAGCATACAAGGAATTTTCCCAACCCCTTTTCTGGAGGGGTGATGATCTATTTATACTGGAGCTCTAATGGCTCCTCATACATTGTGGTCCTAGGAGACAAGATTGTACATAGGTACATTGTCAGGGTAGTGGCACAGGTCGTGGTGGAGCAGAAGGTTATAATGTCGGCCTGGTACATAGTTAGAGGTATGCATGTAGTGCTTCCACTCTCTGTACAAATCCGTACCTCCACTACTTGTAGGACACAAATGTCAGAGTCATGCCTTTGCCCTCTTTTAGGGTTTTACATCCCATGCTTGTACATTTATCTCATGCCTAGTGGTCCCCCTTACCTAAACATCTTCTCTAGGTTTCTTTATATTTTAGTAAGTGTCGATCCATACTTCTTTTATCCCGGCCTTACCTCCAAGTAAGAGGCCTGGAAATAAGCATGTACGAGGCTTGGGGATGGGTCTCATAAGGCGAGACCCTTGGTGCCTAAGCGAGTATCCTGGCGTGACTTGGGCATTCACGAGGCTCGGGGATGGGTCTCACAAGGCGAGACCCTAGGTGCCTAAGTGAGTACCCATGCGTGACTCGAGCATTCATGAGGCTCAGGGATGGGTCTAACAAGGCAAGACCCTTGGTGCCTAAGTGAGTACCCATGCATGACCCGAGCATTCACGAGGCATGATGGGGTTGCATGAGGGCCACGAGACGGTGGTGGCGCGAGGCTCCTTAGATTGGTCGTACCTCGCAAGACGCACACGGGCGTCATAAGGGCAGCCTCGCATAGCGAGGCCCTTGGGCCTTGGCCGACACGCGCAGGTGAAGGGCAGCCTCGCATAGTGAGGCCCTTGTGGCCTTGGAAGGTGCGCGCGAGTGAAGGGCAGCCTTGCATAGTGAGGCCCTTGGGGCTTTGGCAGGCGCACCGGGTGAAGTTCAACCTCGCATAGTGAGGCCCTTGTGGCCTTGGTAGGCACACACGAATGAAGGGCAACCTCGCATAGCGAGGCCGTTGGGGCCTTGGCAAGCACGCACGGGTGAAGGGCAGCCTCGCATAGCGAGGCCCTTGTGGCCTTAGCAAGCGCACGCGGGGGAAGGGCAGCCTTGCATAGCGAGGCCCTTGGGGCCTTGGCAGGCGCTCACGGGGGAAGGATAGCCTCGCATAGCGAGGCCTTTGGGGCCTTGGCAGGCGTGCGCGAAGGAAGGGCAGCCTCGCATAGCGAGGCCCTTGGGTCCTTCTGGGCATTTTTCCTAAGGCCTCCTATGAGACATGGGTCTCGTGTGGGGCAAGATATTGGGTTGCTTGGTTTGCCCGAGGCTAATTGAGGGTAACCCTCAATTTTTCTCTTGAGTGTTGACTATGGCTCTGATCAATTTTTGGCATTCACAGTTCCCTCACGCAAAACTTCCACGATCTGATAAGGCCCTTCCCAGTTCGGACCTAAAGCGTCGTCCTTAGGATCCTTGTTTGCCAAAAAGACCCTTCGGAGAACTAGGTCGCCCAATCCAAAATTAAGTCTTTTGACCTTAGAATTAAAATAACGAGTGATTTTTTGTTGGTAATGCGCGAGCTGTAACTGTGAATCCTCTCGTTTTTCTTCAATCAGGTCTAGAGACACGTTAAGCAGCTCATCATTCCGCTCCTGGCTGAATGTGCTTAGTCTGTGCGTGGCTACCTTTCCTTGGACTGGAAGGACGGCCTCACTTCCAAAGGTCAAGGAAAAAGGAGTGTGTCCTGTGGAGGTCTTGTGGGAAGTTTGGTATGCCCAAAGTACTTGCGGGAGCTGTTCGGGCCATACTCCTTTGGCCTCATCTAACCTTTTCTTAAGGCTCTCCTTTAGGGTCTTATTCACAACCTCGACATGTCCATTGGCCTATGGATATGCAACCGAAGAAAAACTTTTAATAACTCCGTGATTTTCATAGAAATCAGTGAAGAGATCACTGTCAAACTAGGTTCCATTGTCTGACACGATCTTTTTAGGAAGCTCAAATTGGCATACAATGTTTTTCACCACAAAGTCCAGGACTCTCTTTGAAGTGATGGTTGCCAAATGCTCGACCTCTACCCACTTCGTGAAATAATCAATTGCCACCACCGCATAACGAACTCCTCCCTTTCCCATAGATAATGATCCTATTAAGTTAATTCCCCATATTGCAAATGGCCACGGGGATGAGATCATCCTTAGCTCGACTGGAGCAGCTCGGGCGACTGTGGCAAAGCGCTGGCATTTGTTGCATTTCTGAACATGGTAGATGGAATCTTTTGTTAAAGTGGGCCAAAAATAACCCTGCCTTAATATTTTTAAGGCTAGGTTTTGCCCCCCAGCATGATCTCCACAAAAGCCTTCATGCACCTCTTGCAGAATGGTTTTAGCCTCCTCGGGCATAACACACCGTAGAAGAGGTAGTGAATGACCACGTCAATATAATGTTCCATCCACTATCACATATCTCGAAGCTTGATAGAGTATCTTTCTCGCATCCTTTCTTTCCTCAGGTAGCCTCCTTGTTGTAAGGTATTCCACTATGGGGGTCATCCAGGTCGGCCTTATGTTAATCATCTTGACCTCTATGGTTTTTTCTGCCATGCTTGGACTCTCCAAGAATTCCACTGGTACTATGTTCAAAGTCTTAGCTTCCTTGGTGGTGGCAAGCCTTTCCAAAACGTCAGCATTAGTGTTCTGCTCACGAGGGATCTGTTCGACAATACCATACTTAAAATTCGGATAGCTCTCCCTTCACATTAGCTAGATAAGCCGCCATCTTGGTACCACGTGCTTGATATTCCCCCAACACCCGATTGACCATGAGCTGGGAATCGCTATAACACTGGATGACCTTTGCTTTCAATTCCTTTGCCACTCTATGTCCAGCTAACAAAGCTTCATATTCGAATTCATTGTTGGATGCTTCAAATTTGAATCTCAGAGCTGTATGGAATCGATGCCCCTCCAGAGAGATTAATATGATCCCAACTCTGGACCCATTCTTGTTAGATGAGCCGTCCACGAATATTCTCCACAACTCCTGCACCAGTTCCTTCAAAAACTCCTCTTGAAATTCGATACATTCAGCCACAAAATCAGTAAGGGCCTAGCTTTTGATCGAGGTTCGTGGTACGTACAGTATCTCGAACTGGCTGAGTTCAACCGCCCATTTTAGAAGACGTTCCGACATTTCAGGGTTTTGCAATACCTGCCTTAGAGGTTGGTCGGTGATGATGTGGATTGAATGGGACTGTAAGTATGGTCTAAGCTTCCTCGAAGCTAATATCAGGTAGAATGGATCTTTTCTATCAGCGGATACTGTGATTCAGCCCTGAGAAGCCTTTTGCTTATATAGTGCACCAGTTTTTTAGCACGGTCTTCTTCCTGAACTAACACGGCACTGACTACATTTTTTGTCACGGCCAAATAAAGGAACAGGGGCTCTCCAGATACAAGCTTAGACAATACTGGGGGCTCGGCCAAATGCGTCTTTAGGTCGAGGAATGCCAGTCCATTCAAATTTCTTGTTTCCTCTGAGCAAGTTGTAGAATGGCAAACACTTGTCAGTGGACTTTGAAATAAATCAGTTTAGCGCTGCCACCTTTCCAGTCAGGCTCTGAACTTCTTTACGCAAGTTGGGTGAAGGCATATCCAATAATGACCTGATTTTATCTGGGTTCACCTCTATTCCCTTGTATTGACTATGAATCCCATAAACTTTCCAGACGCCACTCCAAAAGTACATTTCTGGGGATTCAGCCTCATATTATATTTCCTCAAGATTTCGAAACATTCATTTAGATCAGAAACATGGTTATCAAAAGTCTTGGATTTGACTAGCATATCGTCGACATACACTTCCATATTTTTCCCGATTTGACCAATGAACATTTTGTTAACTAACCGTTGGTAGGTAGCCCTGGCGTTCTTCAGCCCGAAGGGCATAACTTTATAACAATACACATTTGTTGGAGTCATGAAGCTAGTATGCTACTGGTCCGCAAGATTCATCGTGATCTGGTTATATCCAAAGTACGCATCCATAAAGGACATGAGCTCATGTCCTGCGGTGGCGTCTACCAACTAATCAATTATCGGCAATGAGAAGCAATCCTTAGGACAAGCTTTATTCAGGTCGGAGAAATTGATGCAGGTCCACCACTTTCCGTTTGGCTTCGGGACCAGGACAGGATTTGCGACCCAGATCGGATATTTTGCTTCACGAATGAACCCGAACTTTAATAGCCGAGCTACTTCTTCTTACAATGCCTTAACTCAGACTATTCCTAAATGTCTCTATTTTTGGGATTTCGCAAGCACGCTTTTATCCAAGTTTAGGGTGTGCATGATCACACTCGGGCTTATTCCTACCATGTCTTCATGAGATCAGGCGAACACATCTAGATTCCCTTGTAAAAATTTAACCAGCTCCTTTTTCCTATCATCGCCAAGATTTTTCCCAATCTTAACGACTCTTGAAGCGTCTTTGGGATCTATATTTATCTCCTCGAGCTCCTCAATAGCTTGGAGCTTTGATCTGTCCTCGCCCATTCATGGGTCAATATCATCACTTGGGGCGACATCTCTATCCTTTGTTTCTTGAGGTTCTTCCGTCCCGGAGGTAACTTCCACTTTCTGGGACTCCTCACCTCTATCACTTATGGCCATTGCTTGTTGCCCGGGTTGTGTTTTTCCCTTCATGGAAATGTTATAGCATTCCCTGACAGCGAGATGATCGCCTTTGACAGTGCATATTCCCACAAATGAGGGGAATTTGATTACTAGGTGGCGGATAGAGGTTATGGCTTCAAACGCCATCAACGCTGGTCGGCCCAAAATCGCATTGTATGCGACTGGACAATCGATGACTACAAACTCAAGAAGTTTGGAGATAGTTCGTGGAACTTCACCCAATGTTACCACTAACTCGATTGTTCCGATAGTTGCCGACCCTTCACCAGAAAACCCATATAGAAACACGGAAGTTGCCTTCATCTCGGTTACAAACAATCCCATTTTTTCTAAGGTGGGCCTAAGGAGTAGATTCATAGAACTTCCATTATTTGCTAGTGTCCTCCTAACTCTCCAGTTGGCGAGCTGAACAGTTATGACCAAAGGATCGTTATGTGGGAACTAGACATGGCTGGCATCTTCCTCTGTAAATGTAATGCCCTGAATTCTCTGATATAGTTTAATGGCGGGATTAGTAGGCCGAGAGGGCCATACTTGTTTAATTATGCCATTAAATGATAATATGCATGTTTATGTGAATTATGTTATGATATGATGTTATATGCATGCATGTGGGTCCACATTTGAATACTATGATGTTTTGATAATTTGGCCCTTTAAGGGTATATTTGTGTATTTGGGTGCATAATGTGATCTGTGAATGAGACTCCATTATTATGGAGATATATTCGAGCTATTCGGCATGAGACGGTCATATATAATGGATTAGCGGTTTTGTCATAACGGGGTCAATTATTGAGTAATAGGAATGTTATTTGATGATAAATTAGGAGTATTTGAGATCAGGGTGAAATTCTGGAAGTTTTTACTATAATGTCCCCAGGGGTGTTTTTGGGACCCCGAGCACTAGGTTTTATTTGAGGTTACTTAAGCTTGAAGTAGCCTATCAGATAGAACGTACGTTAGAAAACCTCTCGTTCTCCCTTTCGTCAGTTCGTTTTACCGTTTGAGCCTTTTCGAAGAAATCTCGAGTTCTAGGAGTCAGAATCAAGCGAGGATCGAGGCATAGCGATCCTAGGAAAGATTAGAAGCTTCTTAACCGAAGGATTTGATGAAAAATAACCCAATCTAAGGTAATTGAAGTTTAAGTTCTGATTTTTTCGAGTTTCTAAGCTTTGAAATAGATTTTGTAAATTGTTGAGTTTTCGGTTCGTTTGAACCTTGGGTTTTGAGGGTTTTGGAGCATTGGGAAGGTTGGGAACTTTGATTTGATGATTGGGGAATGTTTAGGTATGATTTTGGAGGCTTTGGAGTGTTAAAAACGTGTTTTGGAATGGCCCAGAGTTGGGGGTCGTGGCCCTGTTCTTGGGGTGCCGCGACCCTGACATGAAGAAGCAGGTGGGGCTCTTTGTGCCTGCTGGGCGCCATGGCCCTTGCTTCAGGAAGTTCTGGGGGTCGTGGTCCAAGGTGCTAGGGCCGCAGCCCTTGCCCATTTTTCACCTCGTTTGCATGTTTTGACCCCGGGAACTTAGTTATAGGCCTCAGGAGTGTTCCTACTACTTGGATTAGTTTGGATTGTTGTCCCGGAGGTTAGATATTGGTTTGGAAACCTATGTTGATCATTATTATTAATGATGTCCCGTGATTGGTTATGATTAGGTGATCGCTAAAGGACTAAAGGTTGATTGTTCTCAAGGGTCGTTCTTTTAATCATTTTAGCTCGAATCTGAGGTAAGAAAACTGCACCCTGTGTATATATGACATGCATGATTGTTCTTAAGGCATGTGGATTGATAAATTTGGACATGGGTTGCATATTGAATGCTAGTAAATGTTGATTACATGTATATGGCACTGACTAGTCAGGGACACTAACCTAAGAGTCAAAAACGACATAAACGTCCTGAACGCAGAGCCGAATGAAGATTAGATCTAATCGATATCAGTGTTGAATGTCTCTAAGGCATTAACACTGGACCGACCCTAAGGTCGATGAACTTATAAGCACTTGGATAGTCTAAGACTAGTTACTGAGAGCCAAGGCATAAGGCCCAAGTGACTGCTTGTCACATGGCTAGGGAACGATGTTCCAGGGTTATGACTCTATAGTCATGAGGAAAGTTATGTTGGTGACCAATCACCATGCACCTATCCTGTTTAAGCTAGTGAAATGCTCACTTATCTATTAAGCCCTAGTGACCCTATCATCACATGGCTAAAGGGAGCTGTCCCCACCTTAGTGACTTTTGCGACTGTCACCTATCTATTTTGGACCGATAGTCCTGTATGATTATTATGATCATTGTTCATATTATATCATGCTATATTGTGTTTTCTTGCTGGGCCTTGGCTCATGGGTGTTATGTGGTGCAGGTAAAGGGAAAGAAAAGCTCACCCAGCCTTGAGTGGAGAGCTTAGGTGGTGATGTGTACATATGCGGCCGCTTGACCACCACAGCCAAGGAGTTCTCAGAGGGACTAAGGGGTTTACCCTATTTTGCCGCTTAGGTCGGCAGGTTTGTAAATTTGAAACAGTAATGGCCATTTTTGGGTTGTAAATAACTTGTAAATGTTTTGAATAGCTCATCAGCAGTTATATACTTAATAAAAGATACCCTTTCCTTTTTATTGTTTTTCACCTTAACCTGTTAATAACACTTAGAGCACGTTTTAACCAAAGGACTCGGGTAGCGGGTCAAATTTTTGGTTCACCGTAACTGTTCCGGGGTAACCGAGGCATTACAGTAAAATTAATTGGTTGTTTTTCCAACCGCTGCTGCTTTGATAACCGTTGCTCCGGGACAAACTCTGCTCCGTTATGGTATTTCAGTTCGTTGATATACCTCTTCTAGGAACCTCTGCTCGTGCCTGCCAGATGAGGTCCTCCCGAAATGGTGGCTATATCTCCTCCTGTTATCAAAGGAGGATTGTCCTGATTCACCTAAGCTCCAGTTTGATTCACTAGAGCTTCCGGAGCTGACGAAGTGTTTTGTCCAGCGGGCTAACTAGAAGTTGCTCGATTCTGGGCATACTGAGCCAAAGGTCCTGCCCTGATGAGAGTCTCGATCTCATCCTTCAGGTGTTTGCAGTCATCAATATTATGACCGATATCATTGTGGAATTGACAGAATTTCGAAGGGTCTTTCTTCGCCCTTTGATTCTTTAACGGTTCTGGTTTCTTCCATGGAAGGTGAGCAGAATTTTCCAAGAAGATGCATTCTCTAGTATTCGTGAGATTGGTATATGTTGTGTAGACCGATTTAAATTTATCCACGGACTTGTTTTTCTTTGTTCCGTTCTAGTCGCCCTCACCATTTCCCTTTCTCTTATTATTCCCCCCTTGGTTATTCTGGGCAAAGGTTTGAGCTGTAGTTGCTGCATCCATTACAGCTCCAACGAGCTGGACAGGGACTTGGCTGGTTCCTATGATGGAAGCTCGCACCTCTTCTAGGTTAATCCACCTTTGAGCATAGCTCAAGAATTCATCCACAGTCCTAACTCCTTTCCTCTGTAGCTCTTGCCACAGGTCGCCTCCAAAAAGGATTCCCGTCCTCGTTGCCATGAGCTTAGAAGTCTCGTCGGCGTCTCTAGCTCGCGCAGCAACATTGGAAAACCTACTTAGGTATGCTTTCAACGGTTCACCGGGTTGTTGTTTTAAATTTTCCAGAGAGTCATCTTTAATCCTAGCTGCTTGAGAAGCCCTGAATGCTCCCTTGAAATCAGCCAAAAAGCTCTTCCACGAGCTGATTGAATGCCTCTTATACTGTTTGAACCACTGCCTAGCTAGCCCAATCAGAGTCGAGGGGAATATTAGGCATCTTAGCTCAAGCCCGATGTTGTGGGCCATCATCATGGTGTTGAACATCCCCAAGTGGTCAGACAGATCTCCATCTCCATCAAACTTTGACAAATGTGGCATCCTGAAACCCTGTGGATATGTAGTCGCCACAATATTCGAGGCGAAAAGCTCGAGCTCATCCTTTGAATCACACTCATCTTTCTCTTTTTCTAATAGGAGCCTTTTCATTAGCTCATCCATATCAGCTAACCTTTCAAGGGTTTGGTCCTTGGTTCCTTGGTTATTCTGGGGTTGTTTAATAGCTCCCGTCCTATCATACGCGTTCAACGAGTTGTTGTCCCTCCAAGTTCGGGCTTGGTTTTGTGGGACATTCCTGTTATCATGTACTTCGGAAGGACCTCCCCCTTGATGAGTGTAACTGACTCCTTCATTTCGGGCTGAATTTCTTCTCTGTGAGTTTAGGTGATCTCGCAGATCAGGCTGTGGATCGAATCAAGGACTTTGAGCCGAACTCAGGTGATTTCTCAGATCGCCTTCGAACCTGCCACTTCAATGGCTTTTAATCCAATAACTTCCATTAGCGAAGCTCACTGCTCATGGTTCTGGATTATTGACATGTGTCCATGGGACATAAGTAGGGGCAGACGGAGGAGGATTTCTCCTGCTATCCCCATAAGTAGGAATGTCCCGTGCAGAACAAGGCGGTGTCAAATGTCTTATGGGTGATGGGGGATGCCTGATTGGCGAGGCAATTCTTGTCCCATCAGGGCGAACTAAATTAGCTCGCGTTCGTTCCGCCCCACCATTTCTAGCTCTTTGCATCTGGCAATCCGATCATGGTGCATGAGGGTTGGTCGGAACATTTTGTCTCTGTGAGCCTGCTCCAGCTCCTCCTCATGGGTTGCCATGGGTATTCCTAGACGCGTGTGACAGTGGTATCGAACTTGGGGTCGCGGTTCTAACCAATTAACTGACTTTCCAATGACCCCTGGGAGGGCCACTAGGTTGAGCATTTTGGCGATCTCGCGTTGTGGGCATAGAACTTGGGGTGGCAGTTCTGACTAAACAACTTGGCTTGGATTGGTTATTCCTATGGGACTTATGAGACCCACTTTGCCTCTTCCAACATTAACGTCAGTTGCAAGAGGGGGTAACTGAGCCAAAACCTCTTCGATTTGCCTGTTTACCTTAGCAAGATGGCTTCTTAACTACATGTTTTCCAATTCTACCGCAGTCAAGTAGTCTGGGTTTGGATTTGGCGACAATGACGCCAAACTCCCAGTATCGTTGTGGCCCATCGGTTGTTTTCCCGGTCGTTGCTGAACCTCAAGGCCATGCTCATTTGAAACAGCGGTATGGTGGGCCCTTTGCCCACCAAGCTGTTCCATCTCATTGTCGTGCATCAAGCGAGTGACCACCATGATGAGATTTGATTGGGATTTTTATGAAAGCACTAATCTCAACTCTCAATGAAAGCACCAAACTTTTGACGCGCTTTTTCACCAACAATGAATTAAGAAAATAACAAGGTTGAATTAGTGCTTGATGATAAACCAAAGTAAGAAAATAACTCTCAAGAACACTGGTCTTTTTACATGGTTCAGTGGTTAAAATCCACCTAGTCCACGAGTCTATATTATTACTGCTTTTCTCTCTCTATTTTGACAGAGTTTCGGTATTACAGAATAATCGTCTCTTTTCCTGTCCAATATTCTCAGTATTTATAGAGAAACTCCTTAGACAGGTTTGGGTAACCGCGTGAGTCAATCACGAATTTGCATATTAGTTACATTTAATATGAAATATTCCCATTTATACCAGGATATGATCTGATCATGAAATAAATAGTCTCCTGATTTCTGGGACATTAAATATCACAGGCTGGCCATAAATAATCGTATAAAGTATCCGGGTCTTCGGGGATCCGCGGACACGCCATATCTACGCCATATCTCCAAGTTGCCACGAGCTAGATATACTGTTGAGCTTGTACTATAGAGGTCGTGCCTTATAAATATTATAGGCTCGCACTTATCAATTTATGCATCCCTAGCTCGTATAACCATCATGAAAATTGTGTTGTCTACGTGGAGAACACATGGACTCACTGGTTATTTCTTCCATGCATTTATTTTCCAGCTGTACACGATCTAAGTGAAAGACTCTTGTTGAAATTAGGATACACAATTATTATTACCTAGCTTATTTCTTATGTTCTATTGTTATTGAATTGATCGATTTAAGTGTACTGTTTATATATATTATTGTGTGTTCGTGTTTGTGAATTAAGTTTTCTTGCTGAGCCTTTTCTCATGGGTGCTATGTGGTGCAAGTAAGGGAAAGAGATAGCTAGACCAGCCATGAGTTGGAGAGCTTTAGGGGTGGTGTGTACATTTGTAGCTGCTCAACCGCCACGGCCGAGGGATCAACAGGGACTAGAGCCAAACTTGATTTTTCTGCTTAGGCTGCCTTTAATTGTAATCATTTTGAGAGTTGTAAATGTCTTGTAAACACCATTTTTGGGATCCCATGTACAGACACGACTTTTTAATGAAAACAACTATTTCTATTATCAAAATCTTTTAACCCTAATCTGTTAATTAACCTTAGTAGCACGTTTATGTAAAAATGACTTGATTATCAAGTCAATCATTATTTAAAATACACAGTGTATTGTTCTTGGCTATCCAGAGCATTACAACTTGGTATCATAGCGGTCTAGGTTTAAGGGTTCCTGAAGACTGGTTGGGCATGTACACTCGCCGCTAAAGACAAGTTCGACTCAGGGTTTGGTAACAATATATGTGATTATATGTTTGATTGTTTAAATGGAATATGAACATCATATCTACTCATTTATTAGGAAGCATGAGATATACTAAGAGGGCCTGGACCATGACTGTTATGTGTATATGATGAGGAATGCTTATTAGCATTGCTACTGTATGTGGATAATTGTTGAAATGCCTGTTAGCATTGTGATTGCATGTTGTTGCTTGATTGTTGGCATTAGAATGTGGAGTGATTTCAAAACCTGTTATCATTGCCTGATCAGTCGAGTCGTTGATTGTAGATAAACTTGGAGAGTTATGCCTCCAAGGCAATTAGTTCGAATAGCCGACGCTGAGATTGAGGCTAAAGATGATAACCAGGGTCAGAATCCTCCGCTAGTCCCTGAGAACTGGCAGCAGATGCTTGTTGACATGCAAGCTAGATGAAGAGATTCGTCTTCTGAGACAGCAGGTTCTGCCAGGGAACGCTGCACCAAACTTGCTACCTATTGTGGCACCAGTAGTACAGTAGCCTCAGATTGGGAACAGGTGGGAGTCACTGTACGAGAGATTCAGGAAGCAACATCCTCCAATCTTCGAGGGAGGACCAGTTCCACTTAAGGTTGAACAGTGGATGAGCCTGACTACCTCCATCTTGGACTTTATGAGGGTGGTAGGTAATGACAGAGTTGCTTGTGCAACCTTTATGTTCCGAGATAATGCTTGCATTTGGTGGGAGGTGGCATCCCAGACTCGAGATGTTTCTACTATGAGTTGGGAGGAGTTCAAACATTTGTTTTACCAGAAGTATTACAACAATGCCGTCAGGGCGGCGAAGGTGAATGAGTTCATAAGTTTGGTACAAAGTGGCATAACAGTTACTGAGTATGCCCTGAAATTTGACAAACTAGCAAAGTTTGCACCTCATCTAGTGCTTATAGATGCAGTCAGGCAAGACAGGTTTGTTCGGGGGCTGAATGCTATGATAGCCTGAGATGTGCATATTACATCAGTACCTTGGCAGACTACTTATGCCCAGGTGGTTGAGAAGGCTCTCATAGCTAAGGAGGCAGAGAACAAGATATGGAGGGAGAGCACTACAAGACAGGATGTTCGAAGAGCAGTGCCTCCACTTACTGAATCGGGTAGGGGCGGAGGCCCTAGTGATCAGAAGAGTAAGACCCCTGACACATCAACCACTGCTGGTCCTAATAGGAGGGGTCGGGGAGTCCAAGGCAGCTGCCAGGGCGGCACTGAGGCTTGGAGGAGTTACCCAGAATGTGCTAGATGCAGGAAGTGCCATCTGGGTGAATGTTAGGCGAAAGCATGCTACTTGTGTGGGGTGATTGGGCATCTCAAGAAAGACTGCCAGACTTTGAAGAAAGAAGAACAAGGAAGACGGACAACTTGACTCCAGCTCAAGTGTTCGCCTTGACTCAGGCTGAGGCTGAGGTTGAGGCTAGTCCCTCGGTCGTGACATGTTAGCTTTCTAGTGTTGGCACTTCATATGTTGTATTGATTAACTCTAATGCTACACATTTGTTTGTTTCTAGAAAAGTGATTGATAGATTGTGTAGACCTTGTGAGTATTATACTACGGGGTTTGGGAGTATACTACCTACATGAGAACTTGTAGTTTCTAGGAGATGGTTTAGAGCGTTACCAGTGATGGTGGACAACAGGGAACTATCAGTAAACTTGATTAAGTTGGGTATAGATGATTTCGACATGATTTTGGGGATGGATTGGTTAGTCAGATATGGGGCGACTATAGACTGCAAGAAGAAGGTGGTGACTTTTGAGCCCGAGGGTGAGGACCCCTTCGTCTTTGTTGGTACTATGCATGGACCTTGCATTCCCATGATATTAACATTGAGGGCTAGAGACCTATTACAAGGAGGTTGTATAAGGTTCCTAGCTAGTGTGGTAGATACCACTAGGGTCATGTCAGTGGGGCCGGGGGAGACCAGACTGGTATGTGAGTTCTTGGATGTGTTCTCTAAGGACTTACCAAGACTACCGCTGCACCAAGAGATTGAGTTCATCATTGAGTTAGCACCAGGTACAGAACTAGTGTCGAGGGCACCATACAGAATGGCTCCGGCAGAGTTGAAGGAGTTGAAGGTACAGTTACAGGAGTTATTAGACCTGGGATTTATCAGACCTAGCTTCTCACCATGGGGTGCTCTAGTGTTGTTTGTGAAGAAGAAGGATGGGACCCTAAGGATGTGTATAGACTACAAGGAGTTGAACAAGTTAACTATCAAGAACAAGTACCACTACCGAGGATAGACGACCTATTTAATCAGTTGCAGGGTAAGACAGTATTCTCGAAGATTGATCTTCGATCTGGTTATCACTAGCTGATGATCAAGGACGAGGATATCCCAAAGATGGCCTTCCGCATGAGGTACGGGTATTATGAGTTCTTGTTGATGTCATTTGGATTGACCAACGACCCAGCAACGTTTATGGATTTGATGAACAGGGTGTTCAAGGATTATCTGGAATAGTTCGTGATTGTCTTCATCGATGACATCCTAGTTTACTCTCGTTCAGAGGCAAAGCATGAAAAGCATCTCCAATTGGTATTGCAGAGATTAAAGGAGCATCGGTTATATCCTAAGTTTAAGAAGTTTGAGTTTTGGCTACCGGAGGTGACATTCCTTGGCCATATTGTCAGTGGAGACGGGATTAAGGTAGATTCGACCAAGGTAGAAGCAGTTAGAGATTGGCCGAGGCTAAGGAACGCCTCAGAGGTTATGAGCTTCCTTGGGTTGGCGGGATATTACAGGCGGTTCGTGGAAGGGTTTTCGAAGATTGCCACACCATTGACTGAGTTGATGCGAAAGAATCTGAAGTTTGCATGGTCAGAAAAATGCGAGGGTAGTTTCTAGGAACTGAAGCGACAATTGATTACTGCTCCAGTGCTGAGTCTTCCTTCAGATGGGGATAAGTTTGTAGTGTATTGCGATGCATCAAGACTGGGGTTAGGATGTGTATTGATGCAGAATGGGAAGGTCATTGCCTACGCATCACGACAACTGAAAGAATATGAGCAACAGTACCCTACTCATGATTTGGAATTGGCAGCGGCAGTATTCACATTGAAGGTGTGGCGACACTATTTGTATGGAGAGAAGTGGGAGATATACATCGATCACAAGAGTTTGAAGTATTTCTTCACTAAAAAGTACCTAAATATGAGATAGAGACGTTGGCTATAGTTGGTAAAGGATTATGACTGTGAGATCCTTTATCACCCTGGGAAAGCCAATGTAGTGGCAGACGCTTTAAGTCGGAGGGGCCCAAGATAGTTGTTCAATTCGAAGCAAATATCCAAGGAATTAGCAGAAGACATGACAAGAGCGAAGATAGAATTGGTATTGGATCGGTTGGCCAATATTACATTGCATTCCACCCTCTTGGAGAGAATAAAAGAGGGCCATATGAGTGATGCACTGTTGAAGGAGACTAGAGGGGATGTCTTAGCTGGAATGGCTAGGGATTATTCCATTTTAGAGGCGGGTTTGTTGAGATATAAGGATCGGATATGTGTTCTGATGGACATGGGTATCAGATGAGATATCCTCAATGAATCTCATTTCACGCCGTATTCCTTACATCTAGGCACCACAAAGATGTATCAGGATCTAAGGTCATTGTACTGGTGGCCTGGAATGAAGAAGGACGTGGTCGACTATATAGCAAAGTGTTTAACCTATCAGTAGGTGAAGGCTAAACACCAGCAGCCAACGGGGTTGTTACAGCCTTTAGGTATTCCAAAGTGGAAGTGGGAAGACATTACCATGAACTTTGTAGGAGGCTTTCCCATGACGGTGGGGCAACATGACTCGGTATGGGTGATAGTAGACAGATATTGTAACGACCCAAAACTTATTAATAAGGCTTAAGGGCCTTGATTAGTATGTCGGGAGGGCATAATTAGTTTATGTGTGATTTAAATGAATTAATGCATGATTATGTGATAAGCATGCTTATATGATTATATGGATATATGAGATGCATGATTATGAGTATTAGTATGCATGTAGGCCCTGTTTAGATTATAAGGGCCTATTTGTAATTTTGGCCAGTTGAGGGCATAAATGTAATTATTTGAGATAATTGTTGAGACCACATTATTATGTGGATATATTTGTAGCTTGTGGCTCGAGGCGATCCTAGTGAGCAGTTTAGTGAAATAGTCACAGCGGGGGTTTATACCCGGCTCGGGGGAGCCTGGGGGTATTTTTGGGAATCTGGGAAATATATTGGAGATTTATAGACCTTGGGGAAAATAGTTGGTGATTAGTTAGATGACGGGAATTAAGTGGTAAATATTAGGGACACTTGAGGAACTAGTGGGAATTGGGAGCAAATGACCAAAATGCCCTTAGAGTGATTAAAGACTTAGGTTTATTTGGGAGGGCAAAATGGTCTTTTGATGGTTAAAAGGGGATAAGGGTTATTCTGCTTTTTAGACTCAGTGGAAGTTGTAGAAAGAGTTAGAAGCTGAAGGAAAGAAAGAAAGAAAAAAATAGAGACCTCTTTCTCTCTCTCTCTCCCACACGATTTTCTCTCCTTTCACCCTTTCTTCTGGATTTTGAAGTTGTAAGCTCAGAGGAGGTTTAGGCTAGAGCTTGGGACTTTGGTTCTTGGTGAAGCTAGGAGGTTCAATTGGAATTAGTATCCAATTAAGGTGAAGTTTAAAAAATTTGGTCTAAATTTTCTGACTTTGATGAAGTTGTTTATGAATTTGAATTTTGGATGGAAATTAAGGGACTTGAGCTTGGGGATTTGAGGAACCAAAGGCTGGAAGGGCAACCTAGGGTCGGATTCTCCATTAAAGGTAACAATTTCTAGTCTTGATCAGTTGAGTTTTTAGGTTTTCTGGTGAAGTTCTTGAGCTTTGAGCTCAACTCTGGTTTTCTGTGTTTGATGATGCATGTGGCCAAGTTTTGATGTTGTTGGTTCATGTTGAATGAGATGTAGTGGATGGTAGGCTCAATTTGAAGTTTAGTAGAGGTTTGGAGTGGGTTTATGGAGCTTTGGCTAGGGGAAATTTGAAGGAAAAACCCAGAGGGTTGCATGTATTGTTTGTAGTGTTGTAGCGCTAGCTTTGGAACGCTACAACACTATGCCTGGTTTTTTGGGGAGCGTTTGTCTCTGTTTGTAGCGCTGTAGCGCCTACCTAGTGGCATTGTAGTGCTACCCTGCCTCCAGAAATGAGTTTTGGGTATTTCTTTTAGGGTTTTCGCTTGGGGGCTCGGGGGTCGATTCCACCACCCTGTTTGGTGGAATTGGGCTTCCCGAGAGCTTGGGATTGGTCTCGAAGTTGGGTTACGGAATTGAGATTTAATGATGGTTCTACTTTGCGGTTGTGACTAGGTGTACGCTAGGGCTCGGACGGGATCGTGCTCGAGGGTTGTTTTCATTAACCAAAGCAATCAGATTCAAAGGTAAGAAACTGCACCCGGTTATGTGGTTATGGTGGGGCTAAGAGTTCCCCATACTTGTATGTGATGCCATAAGATGGTATTATGCCATGGGGACATGTGATAAACAACCTAAGAGTGTCGGAGTCATTATTTGCACATAGGACACGACTCGACCATTGGTAGCTGAGGTTACGTACATAATCACTAAGCTCGGCCTAAGCGAGCCGGAGTCAGTGGGATAATCAGAGGGTGCGGCCTAAGGGCGTCGACCCTGGATATTGTGTTGTATGTTTATTTTTATGAATCTGATGATTATGGCGTGTTTATTATCTGGATGATTGGTTATTGGTTTGCAGATTGATATCGTTGATTATGTGAGCAATGTGACTTGCTGAGTATCTGTTTGGTGATCTGTGAATTATCTGGCTGTTGATTGTCACTTATGCTATGCATTATGGTTTTCTTGCTGGGCCTTGGCTCACGGGTGCTACATGGTGCAGGTAAAGGCAAGGACAAGATGGACCAGTCCTGAGTTGGAGAGCTCTGGGGCTAAATGTACATAGTCAACTGATCAGCTGCCATGGTCGAGGGATGGTACAGGGACAGGAGAACCTAAAATGTTTATTTTGCCATTAGAGTGGCCTCTGGTTGTATATAAACTTTGAAATTTTGTAAACTGTCCTTTAAAACCTATTTTGGGATCCCATGTATTAAACATTTATTTTAAATGAGAAATTTCTTGTTTATGACCAAAATCTTTTAACCCTAACCTAATCACGACTTTAGGGTCACGTTTTCGACTATACAACTTAATTAGCAGGTTTTGCACTTTTATAATCACGCAGTGTAACAGCCTTGGTTATCCAGGGTGTTACAGATACACTAAGTCAGCTCACTTTCTGTCGATGAGGACAAACTATACTGTTGACCAGTATGTGAAACTGTATGTATGGGAGATCGTACGTCTCCCTGGGGTTCCAAATTCTATAGTATCGGACCAGGATCCCATATTTACTTCAAATTTTTGGGGTTGCTTACAGAAGGCTATGGGGACTTAGCTAAAGTTCAATACAAACTTTCATCCTCGGACAGACGGGCAGTCTGAGAGGGCAATTCAGATATTGGAGGACATGCTTAGAGCATGTGTGCTAGACTTCAAGGGGTCTTGGAGTTAGTACCTCCTATTGATTGAATTTTCTTACAGTAACAGTTATCAGCCAATGATTGGAGTAGCTCCATACAAGATGTTGTATGGAAAGAAATGTAGGTCACCCATTCATTGGGATGAGATGAGAGAAAGGATGTATTTGGGATCGGAGATGGTTCAAAAGACTGATGAATCTATTGAGAAGATTCAAGCTCGAATGCTCGCTTCACAGAGCAGACACAAAAGCTACACTAACCCTAAGCGTAGGGACGTGGGGTTCCAGGTAGGAGACCACGTATTTCTATGAGTTTTGCCATTGCAGGGAGTAAGGAGATTTAAAAGAAGGGCAAGTTGAGCCCTAGATTCGTATGACCTTTTGAGATCCTATAGATGATTGGGCAAGTAGCCCATAGATTGGCGTTGTCCCCGTCATTATCAGGAGTTCATAATGTGTTTCACATCTCAATGCTCTGGAAGTATGTGTTATATATGATCCATGTGTTGGGATATGAGGATCTAGAGCTACAAATAGACTTATCCTATGAGGAGCGACCAGTGCAGTTCCTAGACAGAAAGGACAAGGTTCTAAGGAACAAGACGATTCCTGTAGTTAAAGTCTTATGGAAGAATAACAAGGTCAAGGAAGCGACCTTGGAGCTAGATTCGATTATGTAGGATTAGCATCTCGAGTTATTCATGTAAATTTCAAGGACGAAATTTTCAGTAGGAGGGGATAATTGTAACGTCCCAAATTTTCTAATAAGGCTTAGTGCCTTGATTAGTGTGTTGGGAGGGCATGATTGGAAATATATGTGCGAATTTAATTTATTAAATGTGTGAATACGTGGCATACATGATTTATATGGTAATATGAATATATGTGCATGTTTATGTGTATTAAATATGCATGTGGGCTCATTCTTGTTAATAATGGCATAGTTGTAATTTTGACCGAATGATGGTATAAATGTGATTATATGTGTTAAATGATTGAGACCACATTATTATTTGGATGTATTTGGAATATTCGGCTTGAGGCGACCCTAGTGAGCAAATTAGAGGAATAGTCACAACGAGGTTATATACCTGGATCGAGGTGAGCCTAGGGATATTTTGGGAATCTTAGGGTATAATTGGGATTTACTGGCTACGGGTAATTATTTGGTGATTAATTGGGCACGTCGGGATTAATTAGGAATTTATAGGACCACTTGAGGATTAGTGGGAAATGCGGTAAATGACGGGTTTGCCCTTAAAATTGGCTAAGGACAAGTATAAGGGCATTTTGGTCATTCTTTAAGCTTTTGTTAGACTTAGCTATTAAAGAAACCACCAGAAACCACTTAGAATATTCTCAGACAATCTCTCAGCACTCTCTCTCTCTCTCTCTCTCTCTCTCTCTCTCTCTCTCTCTCTCTCTCTCTCTCCTCTCTTCATGGTGCTTGGGAAGATTTTGGGATTTTGAGATGAAGCTCTGAAATTTTGGGCTAGAAAGTGAGGAATCAAGCTAGGAGCAAGTTTGGAGTTAGCTCAGGGGTTGAAATCCTTTCTAAGGTAAGCTTTACAACTTGATTTCTCTGTAAATTTCTATGATCAAGTTAAGGTTTTTGGAGTTGTTAGCTTAAGTGTGAATTTTGAGATTTGAGGTAGTTTTAAGCTAGTTTATAGGTCATAAATGTTGTATATGCCGCAGTGAAAATGAGGTTTGATTTTGGGGAAAATGAGGTTTTGGTGGGAAATTATGAAGATTTTTGGATTAAAAATTTTGGGGAATTCTGGCTTTTGGGCTCTAGCCACAACGTTGTTCTTCAGGTGCCGCAGTCCATGTGCAGGGGATGGCCTTGGAAATTCTCTAAAATTGCCTAAGCGACGTGGCGCTGGTTTGGGCGTGCGTGACCCGTGTCTTCCAGGAGAGAGCCCCCTTGTTCTCTGACTTGTAGAGGGTCACGACGCCTTTGAGGAGGGTCATGACTCAAATAGGAAATATTGGCCAAATAGGGTTTTTAGGCTCGGGAACTCAAACCTAAGTTCTCGAGAATGATACTACTACCCAGTTTAGTAGAATTCGAGGTCTTGGAGGCTAGTTGTAGAGTCCAAGAACTTTACTTAGCTAAGTTAGATAGTAGTATAATAGTAGTAATAGTATTATCTTTATGACTGTGGATTTTTGGTTCAGACCGGGATTTATTTGGACACTCATAGTAGTACTTGTAGATTTTCTAAGTTTAACCTATAGTTTAAGAATATTAATTTTAACCTAAGGTTTGATTAATATGGCTGATATTGAGGATAATATTTATTATACTATAAGGTTTAGATATGAACCAATAGGATTTTAAGCACATGTTATGTATGGGTGATTAAGGATTAAGTATTTTGAGGATTTAATTTAATAAGGGTAAAATTTGAATGCTCTAAGGTCAGTCAGCAGCTTTGAAAACGTTTAAGGGCTTAGTCAAGGCTGTTTACTCAATTTGAATTAAGCTAAAAATGTGTAATTTCGTGTTTAAATAATCAGCGTATGCCGATATATCGCAGCACGTAGATACGGAAAACACGAAACGATGCACGTTTGCCTCGGGCATAATGGCCCAGGCGATATATCGCCTATAGGTGGAGATATATCGCCTCCTTCAGCATATTTTGAATGTTTTCAAAATCGTTTCCCATTCAAACCTTCAACCTCTTGATAAGTCCAGCACCTTTCTGAACGAGTCTTCAGCCTCTGCTGAACGATAATTCAAATTATTTTCACTTAAAAAGCCATTATTTTTATTCAAGTTAAATGAAGATCCTTTCATTCATAAACTCTATAAATAGGACCTAGTACCCAGCCATTATTCATCTTTTGCTCTAAGTTCAGAGGCTGCAAGTTGCTAGGTGAGTGTGAGAGTGTAAACACTTGGGTTGGGAATCATAAGCTTGATCATCATAAGCTTATCAAACACTTGGGGAAGTAAGGTTTTATAGTATTTCAGTTCGAGGTTTAGATTGGTCTTACAAGTCTTCAAGGTATCTCCACACCTTAGTTCATTGGTATTATTTTATTTTAAGTTCTCATAGTCTTCTACTCAGCCTTCTAACCTTAATCTTTATTTTGGTTAGGAAATCTAAGAACTTGCACATAAGTTTTTGGTAAGTATTTTCTCAATGGTTTAGTCCTTCCATTCCTTTCATTTCTCTTCTTCACTATACTCACTCTTTTTCAAATGTTTCTTAGGAGTGTTCCAAAGTCCCAACTTTGTCCTCTTATCTCGGTAATTTTGGTAAGGAAAATAGGATAGAATCTATATGTTATATGCTTATGTTATCTTATGTTATGAAATGTGTTATGTATGTATGTATGTAGGCTTGGGCATATGGCCCATTTGACTAACAAGCCCCAAATAGATTATGGGCATATGACCTGCTTAGCTAGTAGGACCCCACTAATCTAATGGGCATATGACTTGTTTAGTCTATGAGACCCCAAGTAATAATGGCCATTATAGTATGTGTATGATATAAGTGTTATGTTATGTTTTTATGTTTCTTATGAACTTTATGTATATGAACTATGTGTTAGATTTTCCTTGCTGGGCATTAGGCTCATTCCTTTTTGTTTATATGTGCAAGAAAATAGTCTTAGTGGCGGGAAAGGTTCTTGGAAGCTTGGAGAATGTGTATTGAGGCGGAATGGATTCAAGAGCCGAGCGTTACGATTCGAGGATGTAGTTTTGTTTTTATGGTTTTTACATGTATTTTTCCGCACTTATTATGTAATCCCTTTTTATTTTAAATTATGTTATGTTTTGTTTTTAAAACAATGGGATCCCATATCCTACTTGAGATTTTATGTAAGTTTAACTCTTATTTTTACAAGTTTCTTAATAAAGTTATGGTATTTTCACTTGTAAGTTTTATTAAAGATTAGTAGGCATAGTTTTCGTTAATGGTCCAAAAGTCTAGAGTAGTTGGGTCATTACACTAGTATATTATTCCGAGGCTTTTAATTGATTTAGGTTTTGATGGTTATCCATTGTTGTGTTGTGACTAGGTTATACTACTAAGGCTCGGGATTGAGGATCGTGCTCGAGACCGTCTCACACTTGTAGCTCGGGACTCGAGGTAAGAAAATAGCACTGGGTTATGATCGAGGCTTAGACCCTTATTAACGAATATGATTATGATTGTGAATTTATCTATATTTTATAATATCTGGATAGGCATGCTTGTTTGTGCTGCAATCTTTTCATTTGTTATATTTGATCTGAAAGTCTGGCCTAAGGGAGTCGGCGCTGATGTTAAGCGTGTGGAACGCAGCCCGACCTAAGCATGGCGGGGTTAGTTAAATAACCAGAGGGCTCAACCTAAGAGCGTCGGGCCTGAACGTCACAGAATAAACAGAAGTGTCGTGTGCACTTAACTAACTGTATTGAATGTTGAGATTGAATTACATGTTGGATTAAGTTGATTATTACTGCCTAGCTTATTGCTTATGTTCTGTTGTTATTGAATTGATTGATTTAAGTGCACTGTTTATATATATTGTTGTTCGTTCGTGTTTGTGAATTAAGTTTTCTTGCTGAGCCTTGGCTCATGAGTGGTATGTGGTGCAGGTAAGGGAAAGGGACAACTGAACCAGTCATGAGTTGGAGAGCTTTAGGGGCGGTGTGTACATTTGTAGCTGCTCGATTGCCACGACCAAGGGATCAACATGGACTAGAGTCAAACATGATTTTGCTGCTTAGGCTGGCTTTAATTGTAATCATGTTGAGAGTTGTAAATGCCTTGTAAACACCTATTTTTGGGATCCCATGTACAGACTCAACTTTTTAATGAAAACAACTATTTTTATGATCAAAATCTTTTAACCCTAATCTGTTAATTAACCTTAGTAACATGTTTATGTCCAAACGACTTGATTAGCAAGTCCAACACTATTTAAAATACATAGTGTAATGGTCTTGGCTATCCAGGGTATTATAGAGGCCCTCTTTGACATGGACAGATTTATGCAGGGGTGTCTTGTGCACCCAGCCTCATTATGCAAGGCCCTTGTTAAAAGGTGCCTTGTGTGAGTCTCAACCTATGGTGTTGGGGACTTTGCGGGGAGGGCCCGCGCATGCCTCGGCACCGAGGCACACAATTGTGTTGGAACTATCATAGCAAGTTGGGTCTCGCATAGTGAGGCCCTTACCTGTCGAGTTGTGCGTCAGGTGGTCATGGGGAAGCATGTGTGCACGCCTAAGGTGAGTTGGGCATCGCTATGCGAGGCCTTAGCCCCTTTGAGGTTCTCGCCTATACGAACCTTTCGCACTTGGTTATTTTGGGGGTTTGGACATGCAGGCCTCGCTATGTGAGAACCTTTTCTTCCATGGCCTTGCGCCTTCGTTGAGGGATACCTTAAGGGATAATTTCTCATATTCACAGTGTATTATTCCATGCTCTTCACAAAACAAGTTAAAATCATTTGAAAAATACTCACCACCTCTATCACTTCTAACCACTTTAATTTTCCTTTCCAATTAATTTTCAACTTCCACTTTATAAGCTTTAAACACATTAAATATTTCATCTTTATTATTAATCAAATATACATATGTGAACCTAGAGCAGTCATCTATGAGTGTAATAAAATATCTACTTCCTCCTCTAGTCAAAATTCCATTTAGTTCACATAAGTCACTATGTATTAAATCTAATAACTTGGAGTTTCTTTCAACACTTGGAAATTTTTTCTTTACCATCTTAGATTTAACACATAATTCACATTTACCATGCCCAACATTATCACAATCAATCAATCCATATTTAATTTCTCTTTTAACTATGTTAAATCCTATAAGTGCAAGTCTAACATGCCACAAATTAATAGAATTTGAGTCAGGCATATAACAATAAGAAGATGAAGCTTTATTGTTTGCATTGTCAATAGAAGTACAAAGTTTAAACATGCCATCACATGCATAACCCTTTCCCATAAATACATTCCCCTTTGACAAAGTGAGCTTCACAACCTTGATTCCCGATTTTCCAAGCAAATTACCACTCACAAGGTTTCTACTCATTTCCGGTACATTCAAAACATTTGTGAGTAGAGCCTTCTTGCCGGATGTGAAGGACAAATCAATAGTCCCCTTGCCTTCAACCTTGGACCTTTTCACATTGCCCATTTTTATCTCATGTCCTTCCTTTGGAGATTCAAAGGTTTTGAAAAGAGATCTATCATAGGTGACATGAATGGTGGCACAAGTATTATACCACCACCCATTCACCTTTCCATGGATGGCATTTTACTTCGCTTAGTGTTTCCACTAGCTCTTCTTTTGTTGAGTTGACTCTTCCTTCATTGTTATGGTTCCTCTTAAACCTGCAATCTCTAGCAAAGTGGCCATTATTGCCATACACAAAGTAAGGTCCTTTGGAACTTTTGAATTGTCCCTCATTCTTCTTGGGCCCTAAGGGTTTTTGACCCTTACCATTGTTCTTCCTAATTCCTTTGCCCTTGTTAGGAGGATTGGCCACCACATTGGCCTTTGAAGTCTCTCCATTAGACTTTTCCGTGTTCTTATCTCTAGAATGGGATTCCTCCTCAATCCTCAAGTGTTTGAGGATTTCCTCCAAAGAAATCTCCTCATTCATATGGAGGATCTTCTTCCTATAGCCTGTCCAAGATAGAGGTAACTTAGCTATTATGACACCCACAAGGAATTTTTTCGGTATCACAATATTGAGTGTAGACAACTTATTTACAATAATTTACAACTCGTGTATTTGGGGGAGAAATGGTTTCGTATCATAGAACTTAAATTTCATATATTGATCAATAAAGAATTCATTTGTACCTTCTTCTTCCACTTTGTACTTCTTCTTTAAAGCTTCCCATATCTCCTTGATGGTCTTGGTGTTGGTGTAGAGATTATACAATTGATCTGATAGATCGTTGAGGATGTGACCCCTACATATCAAATCATCTTCTTTGCGCTTCTTCCTTTCCTTGATGACTTCTTGGGTGTCATCTTCCTTAGAGGGTTCTAATGGATTTTAGTCTTTATCCAAGACATAGAAAACCTTGGGAGTTGTTAGCAAGAATCTAATCTTGTATTGCCAACAAACAAAGTTAGTCCCATCAAACCTATCCAATCTTACAAAGTCTTGAGTCATAAACTTCAATGCCGAAAAAGAGTTAGATTCTTCCATGATGTTCAATCTCTGATAATAGAGAATTAGAATGTTGGGGGAGAATGAGATTACACCACCACAATAACTAGAATCTACACAAAATTATGATTGACAGAGACCAAAGAATGATTGAGAAAACTGATGCAAACCCTAGTGTTTGAACACAATTCTTCAACTTTGATGATGCTTCAAAACCCTTATTTAATCTACCACCTTTCTTATTCTTCAATGGAAAACACAACCAAAGGCTTATACACGATTTTTACTGCTGTCTTAATTCTCCATTTCCTAGCCCACCATAGATGCTTGAAGCTTTTCTAAGAGGAAATGGTAATTGGGATTGAACAAGCCTTAAACTCATAAAGTCGAGCACTTTCTTTATGAGTTTCTTGGAGAAAACTAGAGATTCTTGAAAGCTAGAGAGAGAGAGAGAGAGATTAGAGAGAGATTTGAGAGAGTGATCAAGTCTTCCAAAACTTTATCAGGACCCATTTATAGTGTAGGCATCGTCATTAGGTCTAACCAATAGGATTAGAGCTAAAGAACTCGTCATTTGGAGCTTAAAACATGTGTCTGTATGGACACGTCAGGCGACGCGTCACTTACTAGTAGGCGATGTGTTGCCTGCTAGGGCGTTTGAGCCCTTTTGCATCCAGGCGATGCAACGCCTCTTAAGAGGTGACACATCGCCTCCCCCTCTAACTTGTGACCCCTCCAACGGGCCTAAAATTGCTTCAAATGCTACCAAACCTTTTGGGAATCCTTAGATACCTCTATGTATCACTTTGGACCAAAAAACACAATTTTTAAGTGCCTACAATTGAAACTCAAATTTCACATCTACACTTATCAATTGTATTTAACAAATCCTAACACTTTATACCAACATATAATAATATTTGTTGATCAAAGTTTTTGTTTTTATACCAAAAACCAAACTACTTATATATATTGTACGTGTATATAATATATTTTTCACTTATATGCAAACCCCACTTCTTTTTTTTTAAATAATAATAATTGTAAAAATTGAGTGGGGGCATGTGGGCCCCCACCTCACTCCGCCTATGGCACAGATGCTTATTTATTTATTTTTATACGAGTGTAAATGTAACTATTTTGAACTCTGTTTTCAGCACTGCAAACTATTCAGAATTTTTCGAAAACTTGCAGTACCGATATATCATTTTCACCCCATAAATTTTAAGACAAAAAGTGAAGAAATATTTTCACCCCCCAGAAAAAATGTGAAGAAAGATTTAAAAAAATTTATTCATAGAACAACAATAAAAATATCTCATGTTCATAAACTTCAATGCAGATATAAGCATTCGTAGTTTCTTATAGAATTATCATCAAATATTTTGTAGGTAACATTTTTATATGTTTTTCTTAATAATAATAATAATAATAATACAAACATATCAACACAATAATACTATATATATATAATTGAGTTGAGCGGAAATATATTTTAAGTTTGAAATCTAAGATTAAAAAAAGTCAAATAGTTGTATTAGTTAGGGTCCCAGGGTCCTAGGCCTGTGCTTAGGCCCCACACAATGAGACCCTAATTTTTGTTTTAAATGTCATTTTTTTACATATACAAAAGGCTACCAAAATTTAAAAATATATCATTTTATATATAATTTTTTTTTTAAATAACATATTTTATATAAGATTCCCTCACAACTTAGGTCGACTTTGTACAAAACATAAGGTATCAGCATTGCTATAAGGGACTTGTGGTAGTGTCTAACATCACCTTATATTGATTGATGTAATTTAGTATCGAGTTCCATATATTATATTTTAAATTAAAATATGTGAGACTTGATACTAAATTACATTAGTCATTTATCGTGTTAGATGATGATAGATATCACTCACGCTGTTTAGCAATTCTCAAAACATATTTACAAAATCAAATCTTCCCATAGCTAATTTATGCTAAACTTTCGAAGAGAATAGAAAACTTATTATTTTATTTGATAAGAACTTTTATATGTATTATTAAATAATAAATTGCTGATATACTAATTTGATTTGATGAAAACTTTAATGTAAGGAGCATACAATTAACATTTTACAATAAGTTGTGATATGACCAGCAAGAATAATGAGTTTATTTTCCATGTAAGCTTTTTTTTTTTTAAATGGTCTAAATTTGAACTATTAGTTACCATATTAATTATTAGCAAACCAATCTCATTTTGAGTTATGAGCGTATTTTCATCCAAAACAAAATATGAGAAATCGTCTAAACATATAGAATAATTTCCTGTGTTTTGTCCCATTGTTTATTTAGATTATGTGTTTTGACAAATTATTTTTTGGACCCTATATTTTGTAAAATGATTAATATAGAACCCTAAAGTCAATTTCGATGAGAAAAAATTTGATATAATAATACAGTTTTTACGCAGAATGATTTTATTTTTGTTCTAAATTGTTAATTTGGTAAATTATTTGTGATTTTAATTGAAAAATCATTGATCAAAATTAAATTTAGGGTACTATTTTAACTATTTTATAAAATATAAGATCTAAAAAATAATTAGTTAAAACACAAAATCCAAACAAACAACTAATTTCACAAAATACTAGTACTAATCCTAATTTAAATATTTATGCTGTAATAATAGTAAAACTTAATAATCTATTTTTCCATTTAGTAAAAAAAAAAAAGAAAAATCCATTACTAATTGGGTCCCTCGTCCAGCCAGAATTTCATGGTCCATTTTCCCCGCCATAGCACCCTGAAACAGATTATAAATATAGATCTTTCTCAATTTCATTTCTGAACCTGCTAAAGTTCTCCTGTTAGTGAGTACCAAACCCTCTTCAAATTCGTGTTCATCAACGAGGTATCTTCTCTTCAAGAACGCACTTAAACCAGAATTTTATGATCGTTTTGCAAAATTTAGGAGAAGATTACTTTCAGTAATGAATGCACCAGTAGATATAGGAATTTCACTATTTTAATCGAATTTCAAAGCGGAATCTGCGAAATTGAGCTGTGATTTTCGCTTTTTATTTCTCATTTTCGATAGTGAGCCGAGTTTTTCATCTGCAATTCTTTGGTTTGGATCTTATCATTGGCAGAATTTATGAACGTTTGCATGTAATTCGGCTGTGAAATTTTTTCTTCTTTGATTTTAGTTTTGGTAGAAATAACAGAGAGGAAACATCAAGCTAAAAGAGAAGTACATCGAAATTTTGAATATGCATGTGAGAATTGTGAGAAGCTTAAGAAAATTTATATGCTTACATATTGTTTACTTCGCTGATTTATTGTTTTGGTAAAATTATTAGTTAAGAAGCATTGTTTTGATGGAAAGTATTAGGTAATATCTTCTCTTTTCGAAATAATATTTATGTATTGGGTATTAGAAATAAGAATTAGGTGTTAGGTATTAACAGCTTTGATGCTACATATATTAAACTTTGTTCCCAATTTTTTCTTACTTCAATACAGTGACTGAAGAAACAAATGTGATTATGGATCCATATTCATTGAAGTCTGTGTTTGATTTGCCACTTCCATTTCAATCAACTTTTAGTTTCAGGTAATGTTCGTAATATTACACTTTGGACAAAGCAGGAATTATTCTATTTTCATCTAGGTTAGAATTTCAAAAGATGCATTCTTCATGTCAGAAACTATGCGGTGCATGCAGATATTTCAATTCTCTGCAGAATGAATGCTTCCCTGTCTGTTTCCACGCCGATATAAACATGGTTGTTTCGGCTCCAACGGGAAGTGGTAAAACAGTACTCTTTGAGCTCTGCATCTTGAGGCTTCTCTCACGGTTTATTTCTGAGGGGACGAAGTTTGTTCATGTAAAGGGAACTCTTAAGACTGTAAGTCTGATTGATGCCAATTACTAGGGTCTAGGCATCTTTGTTGCAATCTAGGAATTTTTTTTTTTTTGTTTGAAAAGTATGTTTTCACCCTGATCCAGACAGCCAATGATGAGTGATTAAATCCGATGGAAGCTTTCCTTTGGAAAGAGGATAGATAATTCATGCTCTTTGACATGGTGCATTATATTTTGTATTAAGGTTGAGTCAAATTCTAACTTGCAGCAACTACTTATTGATTCCACCTTCCTTATTTTGATATGCAGATCTATATAGCCCCATCGAAGGCTTTAGTACAAGAGAAACTTCGTCATTGGACTCAAAAGTTTGGATCATGGGGTATAAATTGCTTAGAGCTAACAGGAGATAATGAATCTTACAACATAAAGAATATACAAGAAGCAGACATCATCCTAACCACTCCTGAAGTGAGGGCAAATTTTCTTTTTGCAGCCATTTAGATAAAGTCTCCAATATACTGTTTTGATTTGGATGATACTTTTGGGGACTGGCTAAATGGTTTTTTTTTTCCCTCTCTAATCAGAAATTTGATGCAGTAACTAGGCATGGCATAAAAGATGGTGGATTGAGCTTTTTTGGTGATATATCACTTTTACTTATTGATGAAGTTCATCTGCTGAATGATCCACGTGGAGCAGCTTTGGAGGCAATCGTCAGTAGAATAAAAATGCTTGCACGGAATCCTTTGTTGAAGTCAAGTTCCCTGTCTGATGTTCGTTTCCTAGCAGTGTCTGCCACGATCCCAAATATCGAGGACCTTGGTAAGATTGATTATATGATAATTTTTATGAGGCAACAAAGCATTTAAGAATTTACACACACTTTGCATAAACAATTGCAGCCGAATGGCTTGAGGTTCCTGTCCAAGGAGTTAAAAGGTACTTTTAAAATATTATTTGGATGTATATACTCAAATACAATATGCATTCAATCATATGTGTCTATGTATTCATGAATATATAAATTTATCTCTTCTGTGAGTGTATGCTAGTGTCCTTTTATCCTGTTTTGCTTTTCGACATGTCTTCACAGGTTTGGAGAAGAAATGAGGCCCGTGAAGTTGACTACTAAAGTTTTTGGTATGCATGCGATCCACTATTCTTAATATTTAGAAGTTTATAACCCCTGATGCATATTAAGAGGATTCAGTATTGATAACCACATTGCATCAATATGGGTGTCCCATATTACATTGTTATTAGTGAACGTGCAAGAGTATAATTTTTTAATAGCATAAACTTGTCATTGTTATTGATCTATGTCCCAATAAATCTTCCTGCAGGATATACCCCAGCCAAAAATGATTTTCTATTTGAGAAAGTAAGTGTTTATATGACTGATCTCTGGATTATTCAGGACAACCCGAAAAAAAGAGAAAAAAATTTGGATAATCCACAAACTGTACCACTATTGCTATTTTATTGACTATGAGTACGGAATTTCCTTGCAGTTGTTATTAAGTTAATCACTCCTTATTTTGCTAACTCTTTGTTTTTGTTCCATTGTTCAGCGCCTTCAAAATTATATATGGGGTATGTAGAGTAGGGACCATACTACTAAATTTGAAGATTATATTTTCAAATGAAATGTCTGCCTATTTTTTTCATGGTGAATTATGTATGTTATTACTAATACACCATGAACAAATTATGCTTAAAACTGATTTACAGATATTCTCATGCAATATTCAAGAGGGAAATCTGCTCTAGTCTTTTGTTCAACTAGAAAAGGCGCACAAGAAGCAGCACAGCGACTGACTCAATCAGCAATGAACTTTGGCCATTCAAATCCATTTGTCAAGGACAGAGAACAGCAAGAAAGGTTGAGGGAAGCTTCCCTGTTGTGCAGTGACAAACAAATGCAGTCCTATATTGTTTATGGCGGTATGGGTTGTGTTATTAAATTTGTCTTGCTTCTAGGCTTTTAGCTGTTCCTTGAGTCATCACTAATTACCATAACAAAATATCTCCAATGTTTGCAGTTGGTTATCACAATGGTGGACTTTGCCACAAGGATCGTACTCTGGTTGAAAATCTTTTTCTCAACGGTGACATTCAAGTACTCTGCACAACAAATACTCTTGCCCATGGAGTTAACTTACCAGCACACACAGTTGTAATAAAATCAACACAGCATTTGTATGTCATTTCTCCTACCAATATATCGAGATTTGGAAAAGCCTTTTCTTTCTCCAATAATCTAACAGAATAATTGTAACCCAGCAACAAAGAAAAAGGCTTGTACATGGAATACGATCGATCCACAGTACTACAGGTTTGTCAGTTGTCACAAGACACTTAATTATCATCTTTCTACGATATCCAATGTTTAATTAAATTAGGAATATTTTATTGAACCATAATGGAAATCTATTGCTAGATTCTAGTTATTTCAGTCTGTAGTCTACTTGAAAGAATGGTATTAATGAGAGTAAATGAGGAACTACTGAACTACGACATCTAGACTTATTTATTATCTACTGCTGGGACTATATTTTGTAAAAGTTACATCATAAACCATGTAACTAATGAGGTCAATATGATGAGTGAAATTACAGCTTCCAGGAAATTTAGTAGTCAGTACGCACAAGGTAATCTCTTTTCGTTTATTTCATACAGTTATCTGTAATGTTTCTCCCAAGGGAGATTCTTGTTAGAGCAACAATTTGGAAGGAAAAAATGTAACAAAATAAATCAGAGAGGAAACAACAATTATACTTCATACAACAGTCCTATCCTATCTGAAATATTAGATGAATTGTATTAAATATGTTTCATCAGGATTTTGTTTTGGCATCATCCAGATGTGTGGAAGGGCTGGGCGGCCACCCTTTGATGATACAGGAATGGTTATAATAATGACAAGAAGAGACACGGTATTTTATAATCTTCCATCAAAAATTTTTGTGCATGTAAAATTACGTTATGATATTCTTAACATTTTTGTTTGTTTGTTTTAGTTATTGGAATTGGTTTGAGATAATACCAGCATTTATTTTTCTCTTGAACTTTTTCACGATCTCAGGTGCACTTGTATGAGAATCTCTTGAATGGATGTGAAATGGTGGAATCACAGTATGTATATATAATGTAATCTTTAAGTTTCTCAACGCAATGGAGCTTGGGACTAATTTGGTCATTAATTGGTTGCGTACTTTAGATTGCTTTCATGTGTGACGGAGCACCTAACTGCAGAGATAGTTCAACTGACTGTCACTGATATTACAAAGGCAATTGAGTGGATGAAGTGCTCATACTTATATGTGAGGATGAAAAAGGCACGTAGTTTCGGGTACCCATTTTTGGACATCGTTGTATTTTCATTCTCATCTAGTTTATTCTGAACCATTGATGCATAATCAGAACCCTGGAAATTATGCTGTCAAAAAAGGAATTTCAAGAGACCGAGTAGAAAAGCATCTGCAAGGTACCGTTATGGTTCACAGGTGGAAGCAAGAAAGAGAACTTCTTTCCTCTTATATTCATTATCAATGTTATCCTTGTCAGAGATTTGTGTTCAGAAAGTAAACGAGTTATCAAGATATCAATTGATCTGGACTGATGAAGATGGTTTCCTCTTGAAACCACTAGGTATATCAGTAGCAGTAATCCATGTTACAGTTTTATAAGTGCATTTGGAATAAAAGTCATTCTCGCTTTCTAACCGTTCTCCTTTTGCTGTCTTTAGAGCCTGGAAGGCTGATGACAAGGTACTACTTGAAATTCGATACAATGAAACTTTTAATGCAGATCCCAGTAAACTGCACTCTGGAAGATGCTCTTCATGTTATCTGCCGAGCTGAGGAAATTTCATGTAAATCTGCTCAAAGTGCTTATGTTGTATGTCTGTCCATTTTTTGAATTGTCAGTCTGAAGAGTGTGGTATCTAATTACTGAAAAATAAAGGGATACAGCTCAGACGCAATGAGAAAAAGCTTCTGAATGACATTAACACTGATAAAGAGGGTCGACTTCGCTTTCACATCCTCATTGATAATGGGAGACGAAAAAAGCGTATTCAGACTAGAGAGGAGAAGATATTTGTTCTTGTTAATGACTGCTTGACTGGTGATCCTTTGATTCACGATTTATCCCTAACACAGGTTTTTATTTCTATGATAATTTTAGTCTAAGCTTTGTGTTGCATATGATAATGCTCAGAGCTTAGCTTCGCTGCTGAATCCATTTGTTGCTGTGACACAGGACGTCAACTCAATATGCTTAAATGGATGTAGAATCGCTAAGTGCATGAAAGAATATTTTATTTACAAAAAGAACTACAAAGGAGCCTTGGATTCAGCTCTTCTTGCGAAGTCGTTGCATCAAAAACTGTGGGATGATAGTCCTTATCTGCTGAAACAATTACCTGGGATTGGCATGGTGACAGCGAAGGTATGATCCATGAATTATTGATTTCTATCAGAATACATTGCTTTGTTATTGGGTCACGAACCCATCTCTCTTTATCTCTTGTAGGCACTACAATCAATGGAAATTACATCATTTGAGACACTGGCTGGAGCTGATCCCCGGAGGATAGAGATAGTCACTGGTCGAAAGTTTCCATTTGGAAACCATATCAAGGACTCCTTACTATCACTACCTCCGAAAGTTGACATGAAGGTTGAGGAAACTGAATGCCAGATGCGAGGGAAGTCGAAGTTGGTGATAACACTGACAAGGATATCAGAACCTTTCAAGTCAATGAAACGACATTATGCTGATATGGTATGTTTTGTAGAATTTAGCTTCAGTATTTCTTTTAGAATTGGTGGTGTGATAAGTGTTATTTAGCCTAAGAATGAAGGTTCATTATGCAGATTGTTGGTTCTGAAGAAGATAACATGATTGTCTTGCATGAGAAAATAAGGTGACTATTATTATATTTGTGCATTTTTTTTTAACATATTCATGCAAGAATATCCTTTTTGTTCATCCACCATAATTATATAATATCCTAACTCTACCTGAATTATTGCTGCAGAGTGGAAGAGTTTTCTAGGTGCGCAAATTTTTTGAAACCTTAACTCTCTTGTCTGCCATATAAACTTGTTAACGTATTAATCATAATCATGATCACTGTAACATGAGTCTTGAGTTCAACACCATGACAAGAAAGAGAAAAGCCCTGACATGAAAATTTTCTCTACAGAAGAAATGTACTGGGATTGTAACTAAGTCAGCTATGTCAAATGAATGCCTTTGACTATTACTACTCTAATTGAGATGTTGTTTTCACTGCAGTCCCTATAGCGCAGTAATTCTCCTGCCAAATCCACAGCAAGGAAAGCTGACTGTTAAGGCTGATCTTATTTTTGAAGAATACAGTAAAGCCTCTTCCATGTTATGTCTAGTTTTTGCGACTATAAGACACACATACTGGTGGATCCTAAATCATTCAGTGGTTTCATTCATGCAGTTGGCATTGATGTTCACCAAAAACTTGTATTGACAAAAGTGAGCAATTTAAGCTTGAACAACAAAAGGGGAAAAATACAGTCTTCTTCTACTCCAGCTCAGGAAGTATGTGTGATCGAAGATGATGATGATGATAATGAGGAAACCACATTTCAGGCCCCAGCTAAAAAGCTTCACAAGTTAGCGAAATCTAAAATAATAGACGATTCTGTGTAAGTATTTCAAAAAATAATTATTTATCTTCTGATTCTCTATTAGATTACAGATATCTGAACTTTCATTTATATATATATAAACTATGAAACCCCCCGTGTTTTCTATCCCAGGCCTAGTTTCAATATTCTAGATGAGAACTTTGAAGAGTTTGAAGGAGGTATATGATAAATGATACCTATCACCTATTTTCAAATTTCGTTCTTCCCAGTTATTTTTTCTCCCTTCACTAATCACATGTACTACCATCGAAGATGAGCCTGTTCTCCAAGTTAACGAAGATAAACACAAAAACGTGACAGAGCAAAAAATATTTGACCACATACGTGAAAAGGCCAAAAGCTTTCCCCATTTGGCAGCCCCAAATATTGCATACCCTCCATCCACTGAGACACTGAATCTTATAAGGAAGCACACTCGCGAAAATGAGCTTGATTCCCTTAGAGATGATATCGAAGTTCTGGGAGAGGTAGACAGAATAATAAATGCAAGGTTTACTTTGGTCAAACCAACTATAGATCCTGGTGGGGGAGAGCAATACGGACAAAATACTGAAAAACCACAGCACCATAGTACACTCAAAAGCTCATCTAACTTCAACTGCATGGAACAAATAGGTTCATTCTTTTCCTGGATGACACTTAATGTTGATATTTATTTTCTCTTTTTTAATCGTTTAAACTCTTATCATTGAAGGTGGGGTTTCCCCTGAACCTGAAGACTGCACAGTCGAAACTTTAACTGAAGACACGATATTTGATCACATACGGAAGAAAGCCAAGAATTTTCCTCAGTTGAGTAATTTGCAGCCCCAAACTGAGTCACTGTGGACTATATCCGACGATCCTATGGAAGATGCTATACTCATCTCAGATTCGGAAGCCGGAGAGGTAGGAGACTGTGTGCGTGATAGAAGGCCGGGAAAAAGGGTGAAACCCAACGCTTCTTCTGGAAAAAGAGCAAAGGCTTCTCCTAAAGTTTCAAGCACATGTGTTGATCTCTCATCGACTAAAATGCCGTCGTTTGATATTTCAATGTTGAAAAACGACGTAGTAGCGGCTGACCAACACAGCTCAATGGAGATTAGGAGGAAGCAGCAGCATTCTCAGTCTCCAACTTTGCAACAGAACCAGCGCTGCTCTTCGACAACACCGGGTAAAGCTAAGAAAGTTGAGTCATTTCTTGGGTTTGAGAGTGTCTTTTCTTTTCTTTGAATGTCTTTCATTGCACGGGAGATTATAGATGTATGGATTATGGATTGGTTGATTGTTTTGGTTAAGAATTGTAATCTAATAAAACGAGAAAAAGCCTTGGTGAACGACCTTGATAGGGAGACCGTAACTGCCCAAGTAAACGACATTAATGATTCCACAGAAAAACAAAAGTGAACTATCAAACACTTGTCCTAAAAACTATAAAGGGCAAAATTGTTTATAGAAGTGAACGACGTCATTTAATAAAGAAACGACAAAAATGACCTCAAACGCCGTTATACAGTATTATTATTAACGGTGTCAGAACAAGAAACGTCAAAAGCTTCATAAGCATGATAGTTTTTTCAATAATTATTTAAAAAATAATCTACTATACACTCTATTCACACACTTAGTGCTCTGCCAATTGATGAGATATAACATCTTCATAGCTAAATATAGCTTAAAACTCTTAAAATATCTCTCCATTAAATAAGTTATAATACCTCAATATTTTACCTCATAAAAAATACATCTTCACATTTAGCTAAGAGCACTCCCAACAACTCTGCTACTCTATTCTTCAAAATAAATCATCAAAACCCAACTTTTTTTATTTTACATCCAATTTTTATAATACATCATACAACTTCTCTATATTTTTCTTTCCATCATTTAAATAGTATACCTTTAAATTTTTTTATTAATTAAAATAAGAAAATAGAAGTGAAAGAGAATGATAAATAAAAAATAATAATTAATTAGGGAGAGAAAGAAAGAAAAAAGAATAAAAAAATGAAAAAAAAATGTTTAAAGGAAGTTTATCATTTCTCTGCATGTAGAGATGAAAATGAAGAAAATAAAGAAACTCTAAAAGAGAGAACTAGTTAACTAGTTTACATCACCAGCTAGAAGGTGCTTTATGCATTGGTTCTTCAATTTTTTTTAAGAATACTCTACTTTGAAGGAGTTATTGGGAGTGCTCTAAGCTTTAGAGCTCCTTCAAAAATATTTTAATATTTTTTTTCTTTCTTTCACCACATATATATATAAATAATATTTTTATTCTTCACTCACTCTTTTTTTTTGGATATATATAAAAAAAAAAATTCATATATACAAATATATTATTTCTTTCTCTACATAGGGCACATTAAAAAATAATTTTTAATATATTATTATTATTTTAAAATGGATTTGATTACCAATTATATATACTTAATGTAATGTATAAATTATTTATATTACAATAATATTACAGTATTAATGGTTTGAGAAAAGATATAGAAAATGTAATGTTATTATTAATAGATAAAGAAAATATTTAAAATAAATATAATATGTTAGACTCTTGAATTGACCAACGACACTGAGTCAAATAAACGATATGAAATAAGAATTGAACTTAAGAATAATTAACGAATAATAAACGACACACAAATTTATAGTGGTTCGATCCCGATAGTCGGTAATGACCTACGTCTACTTAGTACTCTTATTAATGTAAATCCCCCAAAACATGCGATCAACAGACTAGAGTCCACCGAGTTTCTCAAGTTAGGGAGAATGATAGAAGGACGTGTATAACAACACTCGAATCTTATGAACTCTCTGAAAATAAAGAACTATCGCATCCCTATAATGATTCACTAAGCCCTCTATTTATAGGCTTAAGAATTTACATAATTGGGTCGTGGACCTTACATGACTTGTGCCACAAGTAATAATAAAATAATATGTAAATAATACACTTTACATTTGAAATAACAGATATCCCTCAAATATCTGTTATATTATTTTATAATATAATATAATGTAATATTATATTATATTATATTATAATATAATGTTTTAGATTAAATAAATGTGACAAAGTGTGTCACATATTGTAACATATAATAGAGAGTTACAATATTTATATATATGAGATATATCCAAATAATGTAACTTATTTGGTGTTACAAATTTGTAACTTCCAAATATTACCCTTTATTATGTAAATTTGTTGTTACACAATATTGAGATGAATTTCATAAAGTCATATGTGATATGGTTGTTAGAGATATGATTTTAACCCCAATAATGTGTTTTGGGAGTTACAAAATCATTTGGGAGGGTTTGGAACCGTTTGGAAAAATAGCACATTTTTTGTGTTGAAATTGGTCGGTGGCTGCGGCCACCAACATTCAGTGGCCGCGGTCTGTGGGTCAGAGATCAGTGGCTGCGGCCACTGTCTCTGGCCGCGGCCACAGGCCAAAACTGACCAATTTTTCAGTTTTTTCAATATTTGTTGAACGATTTAAAAAACTCAAATAACTCCCAAATCTCATTTTTAATTCCATATTAATCAAATTAAACATTGGTAATAGCCATGGGGGTTGGTGGAATTTTAAATTCAAAGGGTGTCTTTAAACTCTATAAATAGGAGCCTATAGCTCACTTGAAAGACACAACTTTTTTATCCATTAGAGCACTTGGCTAGAAACACCTTGAGGCTTGATAATTCCAGAAAGCTTTTCCAATATCTGAGAGAGATTCCTTAGTGCTTGAGTTAGGGGGAAATAAGCTTTTGGACAAATGTTTTAATCCTTGTTCAAGTTGGTGATCCCCAACCCTCTTCACTTAGGTTATGTAAGTGAGAGTTTCTTGTATTTCTGTTCTTCTTTCTATTGTATTGTTTTCTTCTTATTCTCTTGTTCTTTTTACTTGTATTTCTTATTCAAGAGTTGTAATCTTTTCTTTTCTTTTGTTTCAAACACTTTACTTTATTTGTAACATTTTGCTTAGAGTTGTATTTTACTATTCTCTTCTTCTTCATCATCTTCTTCATTTCCTTTGTTTATTTGTAATTTTCAGTTATAGAGTTGTAACTCTTTTTAATCAATCATTATTTGTAATATATTGCATAGAGTTGTAATATTATTATCAATTTCCATTGAGGCAAAACATTTTTTCCTAACAATATCTATACAATTAACTAACTTTGAGCTTTAATTGTGTTCCATTGAGCAGCTCTGGTAGCATGTCTTTTGACCAACTTCTTTTCCTGTTGCTCCGCGTAGCTCTTGGACGTCTCTGATAGCATGTTTCCTTCTCCTGTCTGGTCATGGGTTGACCAATCTTCCATAAATTACTTGTCATGGGCCTTTCAATTGTCTTATTTTTATGCCACGTCATCATGCTAATTTTTAGGAAAATATTTGTCCGCCAAGTTTATTATAATACGATCAACATTAAATAAACTTACTCGACCAGCATTCACTGACCTGTCACATCCAACTATATTTCTACTTCCTCGAAAAGGTAAATAATCATGATTTTACGGTTTCAAAGGAAGGTTTTGATGACTTTACGTTTTCTAATGTTCCAAAACCCTCCTTTCACTCATGACTTGTCAGCTACTCTGATCAATATAAATAGACCTCTTCCTTTTCCTTCACTTCTTACCTTAACTTTCTCTCTCCTCAAGAACTTCCAAAAAAAAAAATCAAGCATTTTCCGATCATCTTGCAATAGTTTCCAAGAATTTTTAGATGATTTTCAATCAATATCTTCAGCAATCCTTATTTTGTAACTTTCATATTGAAGTTCTTGATATGTTCTTGAGGATAATTGGTTATAGGTAAAGAATGTGTATAATTATGGGTTTACATGAGTGTTTTAGGCAATATTTAAGAGTGTAAAGATGTTTAGGAAGGGTATATGAAGGTATAACTATCGATTTTGGGTTCAAAATCAAAGTAAATTTTTTATTTTGGCATTAGGAAAAAAACTTATTTTTTCCCGCTTATTCTGAAAGTGAAAAGTTTTCATTTTCACTTTTTGATCTTTATCTTCCTATCCTCATAGGTTTCAATATGTTTGTTTTTATATACTGCTAGTCGTATAAGAGCTTAACTTTTATCTATGAGTAGCATTAATTTTCTCTTTAGCTTTTTCTTTTCTATTGGTTGTAGGTTCTCACTTCTCTTTCTTCTTCTAAAATATTAATGGAAGATTATTAGGGAGGTGAGAGGCCAATAAACGAAGACTTCCTTGCTTTGCTGTTCAAAGACTCTGAGCAACCTACTTTGCCCATATCACAAGCTTCACCACAGCCAATACCATTGACCAGCTATCCCAAACCAAATCCTTCTTTTGACCGAACCAGAAGAAAACCACAAAGAGCCAAACCATCCATGGCCGGTGTAAAACAAGTAGCTCAGAAAAAGAAAAAGACCCCCGATCCTCACATTGGTCAGCATGCAACCAATGCTAAGGGTCCTTTGACCAACCCCTAGCCGTAAAAATCAAACATCCTTCTGAGTTGCTCCTTACCCATGCCCTTGTAAAAGAGGGCATAAAAAAAGATGTAATCTGGTACATCGCCCCTCCTAGCGTCATATCGAGCAGGATGGTGGCCAAGTATCCCAAGAAGTATGTGTTGGTAACTGGTTTACCATGTGCAAAGCAGAATGCATTGGGTGTTGGGCCAAGAGATGGTTAGGAAAGAGTTTCCTAATACGTAGCGGAATAGTGATGGGTGGCCCAGTGTATGACAAATTTTTTGTAACATATTTAAACCACCTTTAAATATGCAGATCTATTAATATACATACATTAATCATAACACAAGAGAAGAATAAAGAACATACCTCTTGATGCCTATCAAGTGTCCTTGTTATCTTTTCGTAAAATATATGATCTTCCTATCCACGCTGCTCCCAGGTACTCACACCAAGATCTTCCACAATGTTCTCTACACCTCAAGAAGTGTGTGAGCACTTAGAGAATAAAGGATGGAATATTTCTGATTAACCTTGATGCACTCAACACATGAGATCAAGAGAATAGGCTTGAGATTGGTTCTGTATCTTTTTCAGGGAGAGATAGAAAAGTATCGTTTCTTTTTCTTATAGCGAATAAATTCAGTATCTTTTATTTTCTGATAAGTCTAACTTAAATAGAAAATATTTAAATTTTAAAAATAAATATGTAACCAATTTACAATCTATCTTTTAATTAATGAATTATCTTATTAATGAAAATATCAAAAACTAACTTTTAAAATTTTCATTAATTAATTAATTAATTAAATAAAAGTGAAAAATATATCCCTGATTTTTTATGTAGCTCACGCAGTCCAGGGACTGTGTGTGTCGTGTAGTGTTTATCCATAAATCAGCTGATGATGACGTGGCAAGGATTTTCGACAAGTGGCGGTCACGTAGCAGAGATACGGCTCGCCTATCGACCATTATTATTTCTACACGGAAAGATCAAGTTTTATATACGACCAGCTTGGTCATATATTTCGTTCATTTATGTAAAGATCTGTATAGTTGTGATGATATCCGAGAATATCTCTTCATTATGACCTGCAGATCCGATCATTAAGGATAGGTATTATTTCCTAATTCATGTAACTCTTCCTGAGCTTATAAATACACAAGAAATAGCTCAAGGAAGGGGATCGATCTTTTTCTTTCGGAATTATACTACTATCTTCCATCGTTGTATTGCTTTCTTCTTCTAAGGTCTGTGAAACTCAGGAACCCTAGTTCTTTGATCACACCTTTGGAGCTCAATATTATTAATAGCATCAAGTGGACGTAGGTCATTACCAATCACTGGGGCCGAACCACTATAAATCTCTATGTTCTTTATCTTTCCATTAGATTATTTTCAAGCTCTATATCATTTTCCTGTCGTTTTCTAGACTCCGTGTCGTTGACCAAAATCAAGGTCAACATTGTAGCTCCCAATAAATTAGGGATAAGAGATTTTTCCACAATTTTTTAATTATTTATTCAAACTACCTTATCAGATAAAATCCAACAACCTCATAATTAATTCAAATTTGAATCTATTATCTTTTTAACTAATTATCACATATAATTAATTATTTTAATAAATATCAATCTTTTAAATTCAAATTCAATTTGAACTTATCAGATTATTATCTCCCACTCAAATAAAAGATATTTAATTAATTCTATCAATTAATTAAAACCAATTTTAATTAAATACTAATTTCAAAAATTAAATATTTATTTTATTATAATTTCAAAAATTATAATAAATTAATTATATATATAATTTTGAAAATCATATAATAATTAATTATTAATTATTTTTTATGATTACAACTAATTTTTAATTAATTAATTAATCACTATTATCACATAACTGCATATTTGGCCTGAAGAACAAATTTATTCTTAAATATGTCTTTTTACCATTTTACCCTTTGCATCAACTCTTGCCTTGAATAGTGTTGATAGAGCCGTTGTGGGGACCTATGGACCTATAATTCCAAGCTCCAATACATTTAAGATTATTAATTAAACTCTTTAATTAAATAATCTTAATTTATTAATCTCATGATTACTCCACTATAAATATGAGACTGCACTCTTGTAATTATATACATTTCATTTACTGAGTACTTTATAACAATAAAGCGTCCATTGATATAATCATTACATACAAATTAACCCTCTAATAATGGTTCATAATTAATCGGGAGTAAAATTACTGTTTTACCCTTTTGATTATATCTTGTTTCCTTAAGTACCATTGACTTTACTAGTGAAGGTTAATTCATAACAAAATTATGAATTTGAGATCAATAACCTTCCAGTCCCAAAAGTCAACCCTTAAGAGAACCATTAATCAATCTCTTACGAGAAGGTATAGATTCCATATTTGCATACTATGTCCTCAGCCATTTACATTAATGAGTTCCTAAAACAAAAGTTTCTAGCCTGATCATTCTTACAGACCCTAACGAGTGAATAAAAAAACTCATATAACATAAACAGGAGTTCATAGTAACTTCAGGATTAAGATCTATTTGTATATGATCATCAGTTGATATATTTAAATAATACTTCGAAACGGTATTTAACTAAGTATTAATAAACATATCTGGTCCAGTTCTATATATTATCTAATATATAAAGTACCTCCACTAAAGTGTCCTACCACACTAGTAATCCAAATCTAAATCACATATATTCATAATACTAGTGGACTTACTTGCAGTAATTAATCTAAAGATCCCATAACTTTATTTTACTGTGAACTATTCAAGTTCATTTATCCAAAACACAATCCTCTTGTACCAATACGTCATTGAGATCACATATATAAACTTAAGAATTTTTCTGATATTTACTTAATATTATCACAAAATAATATAGTCCACAAAATATATACATAACAAATTCATTTTATTTATTTATTTCATAAAACAATGTCTACCACATATGCTTTCACGACACAATTCCCAACAATCTCTCACTTTCCCTAAAGCAAATGAGGCATCTCTCTCATTCCCATGTTTCTTACATGCTCCTTAAAAGATTTCATGGATAAAGTCTTTGTGAAAGGATCTGCAAGATTATGCTCTGAAGCTATCTTCATAACTGCAACATCTCCTTGATGAACTATTTTTTTGATCAAGTGATACTTTCTCTCAATGTGCTTTCCCATCTTGTAACTTCATGGTTCCTTTGAGTTAGCTACTGCCCCGCTGTTGTCACAGTACAAAACTAGTGGCTTATCCACATCTGGCACTACTTCCAGATCGGAATAGAACTTCTTGAGCCACATAGCCTCCTTAGCTGCTTCACAGGCTGCTTGATATCGCCCAATAACTCCTAAGCGGTCGCAGTAGTAATTGGGTTATGTCGTATCCACAGAGAGGTAACATACAAGTAAAAAGAAAGATTAGTAAATAAAAAATAATAAATTTTGAAATAATGAAACTTTGAAAAAGAATATAAACATTAAATGAATAGAATCGAGGAATTAGAATCAGAAAGAAAATATGGAAGGCATAAGTTTCATTCATGCAAACATATATATATTTTAATAAAATTGATTCATTCTACTCAACTATAATTCTACACCATTAATTATAGTTGGAAAATATATATAATAAAGCTCACCTTAAAATATGTTCTTTAATTAAATTATACTAACTTTTAATTTTAAAAACTTATCATATTATATACCTTAGAGCGACAAAATACCAATGACAGAATGCAGTAAAAAGCATATAATATAACAAATATCCTAAATTAAATTAAAAGCCTAAATTACATAAGAAGAGCATGACTAGACTTATGTAAAAGACACTAATAAATTTAGAATAAAAATTAGAAGAAAATAAATTTAATTGTAACAAAGATATAGAAAAAAGAACAAAATAAAGAATCAATATATTAAAAATATAATGTAAAACATGAACTTCACCCTAGCCTTTCTACAAAAGAATTTAGCCTAAAATAGGCATTGTTTTCACTCAATGTAATGTAAAAGAAATGAAAGAAAAATAAGAATAAAAATGTTTTTCTCTCTCACTATACTCTCCACACTTAATTCCCCAATCTGATGCTTTTTTTACTTCATTTGGTCCTCTATTTATAGTGTAAATAGGACTAAAAAACGTGTAAAACCGTGTACAAAATAATGGGAAAAATGGCTACAAAATAGGTGCAAAGTGGGACAAGTGGGGACAGATGCAGCAGACACGTGGCCACGTGTCAAGCACCGATTGGGTCAGCTGGAATGTACGTCAGGAGGTGGCAGCGTGTTAGCGGCGTCAGGCATAGTGGCAGACACGTTGTCGGGCGCGTGGGGAGTAGCCGCAAGCGAGTGGGACGCGTGTCCTTCTCTGGTTGGCTCGGCAGGCGGCTGTCAGGCGTGGTAGGTGCGGCTTGTCAGGTGTTGGTGGCTCGGCTCAGCTCGGCTTTGTTAGGCGACTGGAAGCTTGGCTGGCTTGGTTGGGCGAATAGGGAGCTGCCATTTGGCAGCATGGCACTTGCTGAAGCTTTGGTTTTGGGCTCCATTTTGGGCCTAGTTTTGTCAAAAATACCACTTTATCATCATTCTTTTCAATTATATTTCTTTCTTTCTTCTTTCTTTTTGTTTGTGTCAAAAATACATTTTATTTCCTGAAAATTAAACACAAATTAAATCAAATTTAATATTTTCAAATATAAAACATATGGCAATAAATCCATGAAAATATTAATTAAAACTTAATTAATTTTAAACTTTTAAGACTAATAAAATTATATTTTTGAGCACTAATCACTGCTATATACTCGGCTTTCATGGTGGAGTCTGCAATGCATGTTTGTTTAATACTTCGCCAGACTAATGCTCCTCCTCCAAGAGTAAACACTGATCCAGAAGTCGATTTCTGACTATCTCTATCTGATTGAAAATCATAATTAGTGTAACCAGTGGGGTTCAGGTCTCCACCTGAATATACAAGCATATAATCTCTAGTATTTCTAAGATACTTGAGAATATTCTTCATTGCAATCCAATGACTCAATCCAGGATTGGATTGATAACGACTGATTATCTCTATTGCATAACAAATGTCAAGTCTTGTACACAACATGGCGTACATTAGACTGCCTACCGCTGAGGCATAGGGATATTGTCTCATATCTTCCTCTTCCTGAGGTGTTTAGGGACATTGCTCCTTGGAAAGGACTACTCCAAAATGGGTTGTCAGATCACCCTTTTTGGAGTTTTGCATATTAAAGCGTTCTAGCACCTTATCAATATAAGTTGCTTGAGATAGTGCTAAAGTCTTGTTTTGTCTATCTCTAAGAATTTGAATGCCCAGAACATACTTGGCTTCTCCCAAATCTTTCATTTGGAATTGTTCAGCTAACCAGTTCTTTACCTTTGATAATGATGTTACATCATTGCCAATCATAATATATCATCAACGTAAAGAACTAGGAGTACTACTACACCATCTTTGATTTGTTTATAGACACAAGGTTCGTCAATGTTTTGTTAAAAAACAAACGTTTTAATTGTGTCATCAAATCTAAGATTCCAAGATCTAGAAGCTTGTTTGAATCCATAGATGGGCCTAAGAAGCTTCCAAACTTTTTGCTCTTGACCTTTTACTTCAAACCCTTCTGGTTGAGACATGTAAATGGTTTCATCATGGTGGCCATTCAGAAAAGATGTTTTGACATCCATTTGCCAAATCTCATAATCCATGCACCCAGGAATGGATAAGAGTATACGAATGGATTTTAGCATGGCTACAGGAGAAAAAGTGTCTTCATAATCAACCCCTTATTTTTTTGTGTAGCCTTTGGCTACAAGCCTTGCTTTGAAAGTCTCTACTTTCCCATCCACTCCTCTTTTCTTCTTGAATATCCACTTGCAACCAATGGGATTGATATTCTCAGGTGGATCTTCAAGAACCCAGACAGAATTGGAATACATCGATTCCATTTCCTGGTTCATCGCGTCTTGCCATTTGTCCTTGTCAGAATCATTCATTGCATCTTTAAATGTCAATGGATTGTCTTTGTTTGTGTCAGACACAAGAATTTGAACTTCGTGTTCATAGTGTATGGGTTGCTTGCTTACTAATCCTCCCACTACGACGAGGTTCTCTACTATTATGACTAGAACTAGCAGTTTCCTCTTGCCATTTTTCATTGGTTGTTGCTGGTGACTTTGCAACTTCATTTAAGACCATCTCCTCCAGTACAACCTTACTGTGAGGTTTGTTGTTATTAACATAGTCATGTTCAAGAAAAGTTGCATTCGTTGATACAATTGTTTTATTTTCTTTTGGACTATAGAAATTCCACCTCTAGTCTCTTTGGAATAGCCCACAAACTTCAGAGTGTGATTCCAACTTCTCGATCTTTCCTTTAATTACATCTGTAGGACACCCCCAAAGGCGAAAATGGTGTAAACTAGGTTTACAACCATTCCATAATTCCATGGGAGTCTTCTGGATAGACTTAGATGGAACAACATTCAATATGTGTAGAGCACATTGAATCGCATAGCCCCAGAATGATAGTGGTAATGATGAGAAGCTCATCATTGATCTAACCATATCTAGTAATGTTCTGTTCCGTCTTTCTGAAACACCATTTTTCTGTGGCATTCCAGGTGCTGTGAGTTGGGATTGAATACCATACTCACGCAGATTGTAATGCCCCGGATTCCCTATTATGGTTAATGGCTGGATTAGTAGGCCGGGAGGGCCATAACTGTTTAATTATGCCATTAAGTGTGTTTATGCATGCTTATGAGAATTATATTATAATATGATGTTAAATGCGTGCATGTGGGTCCATATTTGTTTACTGGGGTGTTTTGGTAATTTGGCCCGTTGAGGGTATAATTGTATATTTGTTTGTGCGTTAATGATATATTGTGAGACCACATTATAATGTGGATTGGTTCGAGTATTTCGACATGAGACGATCTTTAAACATGATTCATCGGTTTGGTCATAACAGGTTTGAGCTCGGGGCTCAGGGTGAGTCTCGGGGTGTTATTAATGATTATAGCATTACCGGGGATTTTAGGGTAACGGGTTATGAATTGTTGGTGTTTGAGGATATTGAGATTAGCGGGAATTAGGAAGCGTTTATTATAATTAACGGGTTTAGCGGAATGTACCAATTTTGCCCTTGAGTTGGTTTAAGAGGCTTTGGATGGCACAAGGGTATTTTGGTCTTTTTAGGGAGGATATATATGATGTTTAGTGGCTGTAGAAGGTGGTGAAATAAACAGAACAAAACAGGGGTTTGCTTCCTCCATTCCCGTACATCATCTTCTTCACTTCTCCTTTGAGGGTTTTGAGTTCTTGGTGGAGATTTAAGCTAGGGAAACTTAAGGGCTGGATTGGAGACTTGTTTTAGCTTGTGAGGAAGGTCCAAAACCGGTTTCAAGGTGTGTTTTAGCCTTTGGTTTCAGCTAGTGCTCTATTTTCGTTTTAGTTTTCTATTCATGGTTTTTGATGTGGGAAGTGAGAATCAAAGGGGGGTTTTGTGTTGTTTTGATTGGGGTTTGATGAGGGTGAGCTATGGGTGTTATTTGGGGGTTTAATTGAGTGTTTGGAGGAGTTTTGGAGTTGGTTTGAAGGGTTAGTTCCAAGGGAAAACGCAGGGGAGAGTTGGCTGGTGCGTGCTGGTTCTTGGCTGTTTTGCGTAATGAGCCGCGGCCTGTCTATGGCGTGCTGCGGCCTATGATGGCTTAAAATGTGAAAATGGCCCTGTCAGGAGGGTGAGCCGCGGCATGGCTCTGGTGAGCCGCAGTCCATCAGGGCAGATTTAGCCAAAAGCAGGTTTTTAGCTTGGGGATTCAAACCATAGGCCTCGGGGTTGGACCTAGTACCCGGTTGGGTAGTATTTGATGTCTCGGGGGCTGGGATTTGGTTTGGGAACCCTTGGTTATCATTTTTATTGATGAATCCTATATTTTGGTTATGACCAGGTGACCGTCGAGGAATTTAAAGGTTGATCGTTCTCAGGGGTCGTTCATATTATAATACTCACTCGAACCAGAGGTAAGAAAACAGTGTATGCGTATAGTTGCACCCTGTACAGGTATATGGCATGTGTGATTTGATATTTGAGGCATGTTGGTTGATATATGTGGACATGGATTGCATATTAAGTGCTCGTGAACGCTGATTACCTGCTTGAGACACTGACTAGTCAGGGACCGACTCTAAAGTCGAGAATCATGCATTGAATGGCTCTATAGCATTAATGCCTGATCGACCCTAAGGGTCGAGAAACTTACAAGCGCTTGCCTGGTCTACGACCAGATGACTATAGCCAAGGTATATGACCCCGGTGACTATTTGTCACAAGGCTAAGGGACGTTGTCCATAGTTTCGACTCTAGAGTCGTGAGGAAGGTTATGTTGGTGACCAATCACCATGCACCTGTCCTGAACAAGCTTATGAAAGAATCACCTATCAGTTAAGCCCTGGTGACCCTATCGTCACATGGCTAGAGGGAGCGATGCTCATTATTGTGACTTTTGGCTATTGTCACCTATTTGTTGGACTGATAGTCCTGAAGGAATAACTATGATTATTGTTGATATTATATCATGCTATATTGTGTTTTCTTGCTGGGCCTCGGCTCATGGGTGCTATGTGGTGCAGGTAAAGGAAAGGAAAAGCTTGGCCAGCCTTGAGTGGAGAGCTTGGGCGATGTAATGTACATACAGGGCCGCTTGACCGCCACGGTCAAGGAGTTCTCAGAGGGACTAGGGGTTTACCCTATTTTTGTCGCTTAGGCCGGAGGAGTTTGTATATTTGGAACTGTAGCAACTCTTTTGTAACTTGAACTACTTGTAAACATTTTTAAAAGGCTCATGAGCAGTTTATTTACTTAATGAAATGTACCCTTTCCTTTTTATCGGTTTTTCACCTTAACCTGTTAATGGTACCTAGATCACGTTTTTAACCAAAGGACTCGGGTAGCGAGTCAAATTTCCGGTTCACCGTAACTGTTCTGGGGTAACCAGGGCGTTACAACTTGGTATCAGAGCAATGCCAAGGTTAGGGTTCCTGTAGACTGGCTGGGTATGTACACACATCGTCGAAGACAAGCTCGACTCACGGTTTGGTAACTATTTACGTGGTTCCATGAATAATTGTTTAAACGTGATATATATGTGTTACCTGCGTGCATGAGATATTATGCTGAGCCTGTGCCCTGAAATATCATATCTTCAGCAAATGTGTACTGATTAGTACTGAGATTGCTGGCGCCTGCTTATCAGTATGGTTGTTTATGAGTTATTATGTGATACATGCTGAGTGTTGAATGCCATGAACATGTATCTGATTGTGAATATTGAATGACTGTGGAATGTGACTATTATCTGTTTGTTCTTGGACCGTAAGGCGGCAAGAGATTTAGTTATTACTACCTGACTGGCCGTATTGATTGTTGTTTCAGTAAGGTATCAGTGACAGAATGAACCCAGAACAGACAGGCACCTCAGTTGGCCAGAATGGTCAGGGTCAGAATAATGACAGTAGTCAGGGTCAAGAGAATGACCAATCTCAGGTTCCACAGCCAGCACCTGCAAACTGGCAGCAGTTGTTTAATGATTTGCAGGCTATAGTGTTGAAATAAGGGGAGGAGCTTCATCTCCTAAGACAGCAACAAGTGCCAGTGGTAGCCAGTGTTGCAGAGGCACCTTCTGTGTCGGTGCCAGTTATTGGGCCACTGCCTGGGGTTGAAAACAGATTGGAACCTCTTTATGAGCGGTTCAGGAAACAACAACCTCCTGTGTTTGAAGGCAGTGCCGATCCTACCAAAGCTGAACAGTGGATGAGCATGCTTACCACTATGCTTGACTTTATGAGGGTAGTTGGTAATGAGAGGGTGGCCTGTGCTGCCTATATGTTTCGGGAAGATGCCCGGATTTGGTGGGAGGTGGTTGGTCAGACCAAGGATGTTAATCTCCTGAGCTGGGAGGAATTTCAGACCCTGTTCAATGAAAAGTATTATAATGACGCCATTAGAGCGGCGAAGGCTGATGAATTTATGAGGCTACTTCAGGGAAACTTATCAGTAACCGAGTATGCCTTAAGGTTTGACCGTTTGGCAAAGTTTGCCAAGGAGCTGGTGCCCACTGATGGGACCAGGAGAGAGCGTTTCTTACAGGGGCTACAGCCCAGGTTAGCCCGAGATGTGCGCATCACCACTGTGGCAGGAGTGACTACTTATGCACAAGCGGTGGAAAAGGCACTTACAGCTGAAACTGCAGAGATTAAGATCTGGCGTGAGAATGCAGCCAGAAGAGATTTCAGGAGGCCAGGTCCTCCATTTATGGGTTCTGGTAGGGGTGTTGGCCCCAGTGATCAGAAGAGGAAGGTTCCTGACACCTTCCCAGTTTCAGGTCCTGACAGGAGACCTCGTGGTGTTACAATAGGTCGTCCTGGGGGCAGTGAAGCCTAGAAGTCCTATCCCGAGTGTCCTAGATGCAAGAGGCATCACTTGGGAGAGTGTAAGGCAAGATCCTGCTTCTCTTGTGGAGCAGTGGGTCATCTGAAGAAGGATTTCCCTAAGGCAAGAAAGGAAGATCCCAAGAAGGCAGGCAGCTCGGCCCCAGCGCGAGTGTTTGCATTGACTCAGGCAGAAGCTGAGGCTTCCCCCTCAGTTGTTACAGGTCAGCTTCTTAGTGCAGGAACTGTTTATAATGTATTGATTGACTCAGGTGCTACGCATTCCTTTGTTGCTAGTAGCGTTATTGATAGATTGTGTAGACCTTGTGATTTTCATGCTGTGGGGTTTGGTACTTTGTTACCCACTGGGGAGCTGGTTGTATCCAGGAGGTGGGTCAGATCTTTGCCAGTGATAGTGGAGGGCAGAGAGTTTTCAGTGGATCTTATAGAGTTGGTTATGACTGACTTCGATATGATACTGGGTATGGATTGGTTGGCAAAGTATGGGGCAACCATAGACTGTAGAAGGAAGATGGTCACCTTTGAGCCTGAGGGTGAGGATCCTTTTGTATTTGTTGGTACCGTGCATGGATCCCGTATTCCTATGATTTCAGCATTGAGGGCTAGGGATTTATTGCAAGGGGATTGCATTGGATTCTTAGCCAGTGTGGTTGATACCACCCAGGTCGTGCCAGCGAAACCAGAGGATACTAGACTTGTATGTGAGTTTCTGGATGTGTTTCCAGAGGATTTGCCAGGGTTGCCACCACACAGAGAGATTGAGTTCGTTATAGAACTGGCCCCAGGGACGGAGCCAGTGTCTAGAGCACCATACTGGATGGCCCCAGCTGAGTTGAAAGAATTAAAGGTACAGCTGCAAGAGTTGTTGGATTTGGGTTTTATCAGACCTAGCTTTTCACCTTGGGGTGCGCCAGTTCTGTTTGTGAAGAAGAAAGATGGTTCTCTGAGGATGTGTATAGATTATAGAGAACTGAATAAGTTGACCATTAAGAACCGGTATCCTTTGCCAAGGATAGATGATCTGTTTGATCAATTGCAGGGTAAGACGGTATTCTCTAAGATTGACCTTCGTTCTGGTTATCATCAGTTGAGGGTCAAGGAGGGAGATATACCGAAGACTGCTTTTCGCACTAGGTATGGGCATTATGAGTTTTTAGTTATGTCATTTGGGTTGACTAATGCCCCTGCCGCTTTCATGGACATGATGAACAGGGTGTTCAAAGATTATTTGGACCAGTTTGTGATCGTCTTTATCGATGATATTCTGGTGTATTCTCAGACTGAGTCAGAGCATGAGCATCATCTGAGGTTGGTTCTACAGAGGTTGAGGGAACACAGATTGTTTGCAAAGTTCAAGAAATGTGAATTCTGGTTGTCTCAGGTGTCTTTCCTTGGGCACATTGTCAGTAAGGAGGGGATTAAAGTGGATCCATCAAAGATTGAAGCGGTCAGAGATTGGCCAAGGCCAAAGAATGCTTCTGTGATTAGGAGTTTCCTTGGATTGGCAGGGTATTACAGACGGTTCGTGGAGGGGTTCTCAAAGATTACTACTTCGTTGACTGAGCTGACACGCAAAGGTCAGAAGTTTATGTGGTCAGACAAGTGTGAGAACAACTTCCAAGAGTTGAAACAGAGGTTGATTACAGCTCCAGTTCTGAGTCTTTCGACAGACCAGGAGAATTTTGTGATATACTGCGATGCTTCTCATCAGGGTTTGGGTTGTGTTTTGATGCAATCAGAGAGAGTTATTGTAACGCCCTGGATAGCCAAGACCATTACACTGTGTGTTTATAAAGTGCCAGACTTGCTAATCAAGTCATTAAAGTAAAAGCGTGTTATTGGAATAGTAGAGGAACTAGGGTTAAAAGTGTTTTGGTCTCAAAAGTTACGTTTTCATTACTAAACATTGTTTATGTACATGGGATCCCAAAATTGACAGTTTAAAAGCCATTTACAAAAGTTACAAAGTTTAAATACATTGACTGGCCATACTAAGGCAAAAACGAGCTGTTAGGTAATCTCAGTCCTGATACACTCCTCGACCGTGGTGATCGAACGGCTGGCCATGTACATTTCACCTCGGAGCTCTCCACCTCAGGCCTGGTCCAGCTTGCCCTTGCCCTTACCTGCACCACGTAGCACCCGTGAGCCAAGGCCCAGCAAGAAAACACAGCAACAACAGAGCATGAACAACTAGCAACAGGTCAATTACACATATAGCATCTCATCAACTCAAGTATATCATCAATCAAGTATTTCATATACTAAGCATCTCAGCTCAAATACATAATGCACAGACGATAACCAGGACTAGCGCTTACAGGCAGCTCCCTCTGTTATCCTATTATTTCTGGCGCCCAGTGGCCAATTCGCGCTCTGTGCGCTAAAATCATGAACGGTACTCTTAGACCGCTTATACGTGTCCCTTGGCATAATACCAACGATGACATAATACAACTCTCGGGAGCACTTAGTCCCATTCACAACTATACATTCGGGTGCGGTTTTCTTACCTTTCAATTCACTGGTTGGCGATGCCACGTAGCCACAAGCACGGTCCTCTACTCCGAGCCTCTCCAAAGTCCTAATCACAACACAAATATAATATTCTTTGTCATTAACCAATCCAAGACTACCTTCCCGGAACCTAACCCACACTCTCGGAACCCCCAAAACCTTAGAACAACACCCCGGAGACATCCCCCCGAACCCCCGGAGCAAAGGCCAAAAATTGCCAAAAGTGACACTCTGAAATTGGCCTTGTGCCGCGGCACCCATCAGTCAGGGACTCCACGCCGCGACACACAAAACCCGTGCCGCGGCACGCCTTCGCAGCCCAGAATTCTGGGTTTTTCCCTTCGCGTTTTCCCGAGCTTCAACCTCTCAAAATCACCCCTAACTCCATCCTAAGTCCCAAAACCAACACTAAACCCTTAATAAACCTCACAACAACCCAAAAACATCATGCCCAAGCTCACTCACACCTTCAATCCTAGAATTCACTCTTGAATTTCACACTTAACAACTCAAACTAGAAAATTAAGAACAGCTTGAACTCAAACACAAACCACACCCCAAACTCCCTATACCTTAACAGAAACAAGCCTAATAAACACACAGAGACCTTACCTTGAGTGATGAGTCCAACCTCCAGCTCTAAACCTCCTTCCCCCTTGATTTTCCCAATTCTGAAATCACATAAAACCAGCCACCAACTTGCCTCAATTCACATTCATTATCTAAAATTTCAGACTTAAAACTTGGATATACCATAATCAAGATCTTACCTCTGAATATTATTGATCTAAGCTTGCTTGACAACTTCAATCATCCTTAATTCTTCTTCCAAAAGCTAAATTCAGCTTCTCCCTTTTCTTTCTTAGTCTTGCTCTTCCTCTAGGTCTCCAATTTTCAGCATAAACCCCCTTCTCTAAGTGTTATACGTATATGATCTTTTTCCCTTCAGCTCATGGTCATTTATCCTACCAAATGACTATTCTACCCTTCCACTAATACCCCTTCCTAACTAAACCTCAAGGGCATACCAGTCCTTTCATCAGCTTTGCAATTCTACCACCTTCCCCATAAAACCTGTTACTCTCTATGGTTACTAACAGTTACGCACGTTACCAAATCACCAGTTACCATTATCTAGTTTTTCTAAGACCGTCTCGGCACGTGCATCACACTGGTATCACAGCACCCACGTGGTACAATTCACACATCATAATTATCACATAATATAATTCACATAGTCATACAACATGCTATAAATCATAATCATGCATCTTAATCATAAAAATCACACATAATTCCCATCATGCCCTCCCAGCACACTAATCAAAGCCCTTAAGCCTTATTAGTGAATTTGGGTCGTTACAGATATAGCTTATGCTTCTCGTCAGCTGAAGGAGTACGAGAAGAGGTATCCTACCCATGATTTAGAGTTGGCAGCAGTGGTTTTTGCTTTAAAGATATGGAGGCACTATCTCTATGGAGAGAAGTGTGAGATTTATACAGACCACAAGAGCCTGAAGTACTTCTTCACCTAGAAGGACTTGAACATGAGGCAAAGGCGTTGGCTAGAATTAGTAAAAGATTACGATTGTGAGATTCTGTATCACCCAGGGAAAGCCAACGTGGTAGCTGATGCTTTAAGCCGGAAGGGTCCAGGACAGATTCATGGTATTAGACTGATAGCCAGAGAATTAGCTGATGATATGACCAGAGCTGGTATAGAGTTACTGGTGGGCCAGTTGGCCAATGTTACGCTACAGTCTACGCTGCTAGAGAGGATTAAAGAAGGTCAGTTGAGTGATCCACAGCTGATCAAGATTAGAGAGGATGTCTTGGCTGGAGCATCCAGGGATTATACAGTGTCTGATTTGGGGTTATTGAGATACAAGGGACGGATATGTGTTCCGTTAGACACTGCGTTGAGGCGGGAGATTATGGACGAATCTCATACTACACCTTACTCTTTGCATCCAGGCACCACGAAGATGTACCAGGATGTAAGATCATTGTACTGGTGCCCAGGGATGAAGAGAGATGTAGTGGAATATGTGGCTAAGTGCTTGACATGTCAGCAGGTCAAGGCTGAGCATCAGAGGCCGGCAGGGTTATTGCAGCCTCTGGATATCCCAGAGTGGAAGTGGGAAGACATCACAATGGACTTTGTGGTGGGCTTGCCCAGGACAGTTGGTCAACATGATTCTATTTGGGTGATAGTGGATCGTTAGACCAAGTCAGCTCACTTTCTACCAGTGAGGACTACTTATACTGTTGATCAGTATGCAGATTTCTATGTGAGAGAGATCGTGCGCCTCCATGGAGCTCCTAGGTCGATCGTGTCAGGTCGGGATCCTACATTCACTTCCAAGTTTTGGAAGAGTTTACAGACAGCCATGGGTACACGACTGAAGTTCAGTACAGCTTATCATCCTCAGACAGATGGGCAATCTGAGAGGACGATCCAGATATTAGAAGACATGCTGAGGGCATGTGTGCTGGACTTTGGTGGTTCGTGGAGTAAGTATCTGCCTTTGATAGAGTTCTCCTATAATAACAGTTATCAGTCTACCATTGGTGTTGCACCTTATGAGATGCTGTATGGTAGGAAGTGTAGATCTCCCATTCATTGGGATGAGACAGGTGAAAGGAGATACTTGGGTCCTGAGGCGGTTCAGAGGACCAGTGAGGCTATTGATAAGATTAGAGCTCAGATGCTTACTTCTCAGAGTAGACAGAAGAGCTATGCAGATCCCAAACGCAGGAACGTGGAGTTTCAGGTAGGAGACTATGTCTTCCTTAGAGTCTCACCATGGAAAGGGGTGAGAAGGTTTGGAAAGAAAGGCAAGCTGAGTCCCAGGTTTGTAGGTCCATTTGAGATCCTGGAGAGGGTTGGTCAAGTGGCTTACAGGCTAGCTTTGCCTCCGGCGTTGTCGGCTGTGCATAATGTATTTCATGTTTCCGCTCTTCGGAGGTATGTATCTGATGAGAGTCATGTTTTGAGTTATGAGGATCTGGAGCTTGAGCCAGATCTCTCCTTTGAGGAGCAGCCTGTTCAAATACTTGATCAGAAGGATAAAGTCCTCAGGAATAAGACAATACCTTTGGTTAAGGTGTTGTGGAGGAACAGCAAGGTCGAGGGGGCGACCTGGGAGCTGGAGTCTGATATGCGGAGTCAGTTTCCCGAGCTGTTCAGGTAAATTTCGAGGACGAAATTTCTGTAAGGAGGGGATAGTTGTAATGCCCCGGATTCCCTATTATGGTTAATGGCTGGATTAGTAGGCCGGGAGGGCCATAACTGTTTAATTATGCCATTAAGTGTGTTTATGCATGCTTATGAGAATTATATTATAATATGATGTTAAATGCGTGCATGTGGGTCCACATTTATTTACAGGGGTGTTTTGGTAATTTGGCCCGTTGAGGGTATAATTGTATATTTGTTTGTGCGTTAATGATATATTGTGAGACCACATTATAATGTGGACATGAGACGATCTTTAAACATGATTCATCGGTTTGGTCATAACAAGTTTGAGCTCGGGGCTCGGGGTGAGTCTCGGGGTGTTATTAATGATTATAGCGTTACCGGGGATTTTAGGGTAACGGATTATGAATTGTTGGTGTTTTAGGATATTGAGATTAGCGGGAATTGGGAAGTGTTTATTATAATTAACGGGTTTAGCAGAATGTACCAATTTTGCCCTTGAGTTGGTTTAAGAGGCTTTGGATGGCACAAGGGTATTTTGGTCTTTTTAGGGAGGATATATATGATGTTTAGTGGCTGTAGAAGGTGGTGAAATAAACAGAACAAAACAGGGGTTTGCTTCCTCCATTCCCGTACATCATCTTCTTCACTTCTCCTTTGAGGGTTTTGAGTTCTTGGTGGAGATTTAAGCTAGGGAAACTTAAGGGCTGGATTGGAGACTTGTTTTAGCTTGTGAGGGAGGTCCAAAACCGGTTTCAAGGTGAGTTTTAGCCTTTGGTTTCAGCTAGTGCTCTGTTTTCGTTTTAGTTTTCAATTCATGGTTTTTGATGTGGGAAGTGAGAATCAAAGGGGGGGTTTTGTGTTGTTTTGATTGGGGTTTGATGAGGGTGAGCTATGGGTGTTATTTGGGGGTTTAATTGAGTGTTTGGAGGAGTTTTGGAGTTGGTTTGAAGGGTTAGTTCCAAGGGAAAACGCAGGGGAGAGTTGGCTGGTGCGTGCTGGTTCTTGGTTGTTTTGCGTAATGAGCCGCGGCCTGTCTATGGCGTGCCGCGGCCTATGATGGCTTAAAATGTGAAAATGGCCCTGTCAAGAGGGTGAGCCGCGGCCCATCAGGGCAGATTTAGCCAAAAGCAGGTTTTTAGCTTGGGGATTCAAACCATAGGCCTCGGGGTTGGACCTAGTATCCGGTTGGGTAGTATTTGATGTCTCGGGGGCTGGGATTTGGTTTGGGAACCCTTGGTTATCATTTTTATTGATGAATCCTATATTTTGGTTATGACCAGGTGACCGTCGAGGAATTTAAAGGTTGATCGTTCTCAGGGGTCGTTCATATTATAATACTCACTCGAACCAGAGGTAAGAAAACAGTGTATGAGTATAGTTGCACCCTGTACAGGTATATGGCATGTGTGATTTGATATTTGAGGCATGCTGGTTGATATATGTGGACATGGATTGCATATTCAGTGCTCGTGAACGCTGATTACCTGCTTGAGACACTGACTAGTCAGGGAACGACTCTAAAGTCGAGAATCATGCATTGAATGGCTCTATAGCATTAATGCCTGACCGACCCTAAGGGTCGAGAAACTTACAAGCGCTTGCCTGGTCTACGACCAGATGACTATAGCCAAGGTATATGACCCCGGTGACTGTTTGTCACAAGGCTAAGGGACGTTGCCCATAGTTTCGACTCTAGAGTCGTGAGGAAGGTTATGTTGGTGACCAATCACCATGCACCTGTCCTGAACAAGCTTATGAAAGAATCACCTATCAGTTAAGCCCTGGTGACCCTATCGTCACATGGCTAGAGGGAGCGATGCTCATTATTGTGACTTTTGGCTATTGTCACCTATTTGTTGGACTGATAGTCCTGAAGGAATAACTATGATTATTGTTGATATTATATCATGCTATATTGTGTTTTCTTGCTGGGCCTCGGCTCATGGGTGCTATGTGGTGCAGGTAAAGGAAAGGAAAAGCTTGGCCAGCCTTGAGTGGAGAGCTTGGGCGATGTAATGTACATACAGGGCCGCTTGACCGCCACGGTCAAGGAGTTCTCAGAGGGACTAGGGGTTTACCCTATTTTTGCCGCTTAGGCCGGCGGAGTTTGTATATTTGGAACTGTAGCAACTCTTTTGTAACTTGAACTACTTGTAAACATTTTTAAAAGGCTCATGAGCAGTTTATTTACTTAATGAAATGTACCCTGTCCTTTTTATCGGTTTTTCACCTTAACCTGTTAATGGTACCTAGATCACGTTTTTAACCAAAGGACTCGGGTAGCGAGTCAAATTTCCGGTTCACCGTTCACCGTGACTGTTCTGGGGTAACCAGGGCGTTACACAGATGGTCCTCGAATTCAAAATCCAAGTACTCTCCTCTTGATCAGATCGAAGAACTTTCAGTTATTTACCTAATTGCGTTTCAGCCTCTACTTGAAATTCTTTGAACTTTCCAAAAGTTTCAGATTTTCTTTACATTAAGTATAGGTAACCATATCTTGAATAATCGTCAACAAAAGTGACAAAGTATTCATAACCTCCTCTTGTGTGTACATTAAGTGGACTGCAAACATCTGAATGTACCAGTTGAAGTGGTTACGTAGCTCTTGAACCTTTAGCAGAGAAATGTCTCTTGGTCATCTTGCCTTCTAGACAGGATTCACAAACAGGAAGAGATTCAATAGATATTTCTCTTAAAGGACCATCCTTTACAAGCCTATTAATTATATCTAGACCAATATGGCCCTATCTCAAGTGCCACAGACATGTTTCACTATCATAATCAATCTTTTGTCGTTTAATAGATCTAGGATTAGTTGTTTTAAATAATTCAAAATTATAAGCAGATTTCTCTTTACCTTGCAGTTTATAAAGCCCATCAATAGATTTTTCAGAACATATCTTAAAGCCATATCTCAAAATAACAATCGAATTATTATTAAAAGAAATTTTAAAACCTTGTTCATGCAACATAGAAATAGAAATTAAGTTTCTAGAAAATCCAGAATATAATAAACGTCCTCTAAAATAAGAAATTTATTCTTCTCAAATTCTAGGCGGGCTATTCCAACTGCTGCTGCAGAGACAATCTGACCACTGCCTACCCTCATAGTCACCTCTCCATTAGCAAGCTTCCTCGTCAAACTAAGAATCTGTAGAGAAAAACAAACATGATTAGTGGCTCTTGAATCTACTATCCAAGATGAGGAATTGTCTTCCACTAAACAAGCTTCTAACACAAGTAAATCAAATTTACCTTTCTTTTTCTCTTTCAGGTCAGCGAGATACTTTTGACAGTTTCTCTTCCAGTGAACATCTACTCCACAATGAAAACAAGTCCCTTTAGGGGTCTTCTTTTTGGAGCTCTTGGTGTTCTTATTCTCTTTGCCTTTGGATGACTTGTTAGGCTTCTTTCAATTCTTGTCTTTTTCTTTCTCCTTGTCCTTTCCATATCCATTTTTCCTCTTTTTGGTTTTAGCCTTTGAAGAGGATGGGCCAGAATCAGCAACATTTGCCTCTCCTTCTTTCTCAGAACTTTTGTTAAGAGATTCATAAGTTTGCAACTCATTCAACATCTGTGTCTTGTTATATGTTAATTTGTTCATGACATAGTTGGTTGTGAAACCTTTAAAAGTTGGAGAAATTGATTCAAGTATAATGCTCACTTGAGTCCTTTCATCAATTGTTGCCCCATGGATAATGGCATCATGCATTATGTTGATCATGTCTACTACATGTTCTCTAACAGAAACTCCTTTCTTCATTTTCTTGGTCATGTAGGATCTGGTGGCCTCATGCTTGCATTGATCTGACTGCTGCCTAAACATATCTTGAAGGGAATCCCAGATATCATAAGCAGTCTCAGTGTCTTCAAACTTCTTTATGAGCACATCACTCATACTTGCAAGCATATAACACTTTGCTTTGTTGTTTGATAAGATCCAATTATCAAACTTTTCCCTTGCAGTTTTGGCAGTAGTAGCGGGAGGGACTTCAGGACATTCCTCAGTCAAGACAAATTTTTGGTTATCACATATTAATACAGTGTTCATGTTTGATTTCTATTTCATGTAGTTTTCACCAGTCAACTTTTCATTAGCAAGTAAAGAAGATACATGATTTGAACTAGACATGATTGCTGAAAATAAATAAATAAACAAAATTGAATTTATGCATATAATAAATATTAGTAATTTTCAGAATAGTAAACGTGATGCATGAATGCAACAATTAAAGAACACATAAAAAATAATTACTAATTCCACGATTAATTGATTTTAACATTAATGGACCAGCCTTAGGGTAGATCAGACTAATTCCAAATTAATTTTGAGAAAAATTCTAAAATTTATAAGTGAAAACTCAAATCAACATTTCTCTTTTGACTTATAAACAACCGCTTGTTTTGTCAAGAATACACTAGTCCGCTTGAAAGCCTAATGCACCTTGTGAGTGTAACCCATTATTTTAAATCAATGACTTAACTCAAGAGTGTGTCTTAGGGTCAGTCAAACTTGAAATACATCATTAAATCCTATTCTTGAAAAAGAAGTTTGCCTTGAGAATAACACAGTCGAAAGCCTTCCTTAGGGGGGCACAAGCAATGGTGCCGCAAGACCTTCTCCATGTCACCTCGGTGCCAACTAATAGTGGAGAACATGGGACTTATTGTCATAACTCCCTTTCCCACTCACCATTTTCAAATATGTGTTTTCTCAAAACATCTTATGCTTTTTAATTAGTTTGTAACAATAAAATGATCTATTTTTACCAAATGATATTCTAATAATTACTAATCAATCAAAATTAAAATTATAGAACTATGCCCTAATTAATTCAATTTTAATTTGCTATAATTACTAGGAATATCATTTATTATTTAATAAAATAATTTTACTAAATACTAGAAATTAAACTACTTTTAAAATCAATTTCCGCTCTTGAACTAGTTAAAACTAGATTTATTATTATATGGTCCATCACATAAAACATATAATCACATAGGACAATCCTAAGGCATGTTTCTACTCATATGGGATGCATGCTAATTTTAAATACTGTGTGGGTAATATGTATGGCATGTCAAAAATGCATGATAAAGTATTAAACAATTTAATCACATTCAAACATTTAAATAAATAACTACTAATTATAAATAAATAAATGCGGGCCGGGTGTCTTGGGTATTTCTAGAAATAATTACAACACTTGCAAAATTATACACAAAAATGTAAGAGACTAAATAAAACCTAAAGAGAACTTTATCTTCAACTTTGGGCCTTCGCAAGTAGTCTTGATCCATTAAGCCACTTATCCATTTAATTTTGAATTAAAATAACTTTTAATTATCTTAATTTTTTTAAGAATAATTAACTTGAGCTTTAAAGCCCGATAAGTTATTTGGCCCACTTTTGAATTTGGGCTCAAACAATTAATTCAAAACAAAACAATTTTTAATTAAGGGCTAAAATTAATTAACCCCACAATTTAAATAGATAACAATGTGCAAACCCTAGAGTTAAGATCCTTAGGGCTGGCGGCACAAGGTGGCTAGGTGTGGGGCTTGGCAGTGTGGGTGGCTGAAGGCGCAGGTGCGTGTGCGGGAGGCTGGCTCAGGGGCACGCGATGCATGCGGCTCAGGCGGGGAGCGCAGGGGCTGGTAGTGTGCATGGGAGCCTTAGGCCACGGGGTTGTACGACAGCCTTGGGCTCGGGCTTCAGGGTACGGAACCCGGGGCTCGGGCCTTATAGAACTTTTTCAAATGATATCATGTAAAAAATTAAATTATAAAAAATTCCTATGCCCTAAAATGGCTTGCATTTTTCATCTAGAAATTTAAGAACAATTTCTAAACCCAAAACACCATCTAATTAACAACCCTTAAGAATCAACTTTAATCATACATACATTCATCTATTCACACATATTACAATAACATAAGAATGCATATTATGCCCACACAATAATTAATGTATGCAGATATTGACCGCTCTAGTACCAATTGTTAGGAATGAGTTTCCTAATACACAGTAGAATAGTGATGGGTGGCCCAGTGTATAACAAAAATTTTGTAACTTATTTAAACTACCTTTAAAAATGCGGATCCATTAATATACATACATTAATCATAAACAAGAAAAGAATTAAGAACATACCTCTTGATGCCTATCAAGTGTCCTTGCTATCTTTTCGTAAAAAAAAAAATGATCTTCCTATCCACGCTACTCCAAGAACCTCACTGTTTAACGCCCAAAATGTGACTACCACTAAGCGATAGTTGTAGTAAGATTGGGCAGTCGATCCACAATGAGGTAACCTAAAATCAAAAGATTAGTAGAAAATAACACAAAAAGTTAGTAATAAGAAATAAATAAAATTGTAAATGGAAAGAGGTTTGAGATTTTGGTATTGTATTTTTTTGATAAAGTGATGAAATGAGATAAGTGAAATAAAGGTAAGATGTAATCAAGAGTTTGAGAAAATGAAAGGTTTCAAGAATCATCCATATGCTTGTTTAGTTACTTGGTTACTTGATTTACAAAAATACACAAGTAAATAGTTCACTTCCCAACATTTACTTGGAAAATCTAACATTAAAGTCCATAGTCTTTTCTAACAAAAGTTCATTTGAGTTATAAAGTTCTTTACTTTAAAAGCACAATGCTAATCTTATGAAAAATCTAAAAATGAAAAAATACCCAAAGACAATAATGCAATAGAAGATTAGACATAAAATTAGGTATCAATATTACTTTTACTAATTAGAAGTACATAGAAAGAGCATGAATAATCCTATATACTATTAACATAAGTAAATAAAGATAACAAAATAAAGATAGAGATGAAAGAACATAAATAACTCAAATATATTACATTAAGGACATAGTAAATCAAAGTAGCAAAATAACATCACTAGCATATGGAATCATCCCTAACCTTCCTAGGAAGATTAGGCCATTATGCTCATGATTCTCACAAAATTCTAAAAAGAAAATATGAGAAGAAAGTGAGTGAAAATTTTGCTATAGTTTCTCTACTCTAAAAATTACATACATAATGTGAAGAATGAGTCCCTATTTATAGAAGGAGAAAAGGACAAAAAAGAAATTAAACAACAAAATGGGGTTTACAAAATAAATCTGAAATATTAATAATAAAATATGATTTTGAAAAATCAAATCTTATTATTAATATTAAGCTAGCTATTTTGGTGTATGGTCATTTTCCCTTTTTCTAAAATACCACAAAAACATGAGCTTTAAAGCTCAAAATAGCAATTTACAAAGCCCAATACCCACAAAACATGGCTGGTGACACAAGAGGGTTTTGGCCCATTTTCAGCCAATGAGGGAGTGCCACGTAGGCAGGCTGCTGGGAAGGTTTCAGATTGGGCTTGCTGGAGCTAGGGAGGTTGAAGCTTGTTCACGTTTGGGCCTGGCCTGCTGGAAAGTGTTGGGCTTTATTTCTTCAAGCACGTTGGCTGGCTGGGAGATGCTTGGGAGGAGGCGCTGGGCATTGGGCCTTCGGGACTGGGCCAATTTCCTCAAAAATACCATTTCTTCATTTTCCTTTTCAGACTTAGCCATTTTTTTTCTCTTTTTATTAATGTCCAAGTGCAAATTATTTCCTAAAAATTAAACATAAATTACATTAAAATTAATATTTTCAATTAAAAATAAATATTACAATAAATTCATGAAAATATTAATTAAAACTTAATTTATTTTACACTTTAAAACCAATAAATTTGCATTTTTGAGCACTAATCACAACCCCCAACTAGCTTATTGCTAGTCCCTAGCAATTCAAGAGAAAAATAAAATTATCAAGTTGAATAATCAAGTTAAACCAAGCAAAATCATCCAATCATTTTCAAATCATCAACAAGAAGTCAGAAATTACTATCTAAGCTACTATAGTTGCGATTTCTGAGTTGTGAGTGTGTGCACCAAACCATATTCTTTTTATCACAAGTCATAACACAAATAGTATCGAGAAATCTCAAAAGTATAAAGATCTCAACTCCAAATTCCTCACGGGCATTGAAAGTATTTGTATGGGAAGGATTACACTCTTGGAGTTGGAAATGTAACAGTTTATGCTCAAATGAGAAAAGATAAACTTTTTAGAACAAGAAATTTGAACAAATATTGATCACAAGATAGGCAAATCAACTTATTGGAATTCAAATGACAAGCAACCTTTGGGATTTACATGAGAAGACTCCAAGAACAAAATGACAACTAACTAACAATGATAAATAAGAAAGTGAACTATAATGATAATAATTTTTTTTTAATACAATTATACAAAATAATAGTAATAGAAATATATATATATGTTTTTTTTTCCAACAACTACAAAATAATAGAAGGAAGTGTTGCTCTTGTTCTTTTTTTTTCTTTTTCATTTATCTATTTTTTTTTTTTGACAAGAGACAACACAAAGATAAAAAGGAAATTACAAATACAATACAATAAATAGAACACAAATTTATTACAAAGACTTTTCTTAAATGAAAAACATCCCTCTGGTAAATGTCATGTTTTAAATTCTAAAGATGTGACTTTACCAACTCAAATGATCAATAAAAGTTCAAAAAGTTGTTTTCTCAACTCTCACAACTCACCAAGAAATGAAAAACTTTAAACTTGAAATTTCTCACAACTATTTGTGTTAACAACCAATTTATCACATGTTTGGAAAGTGCACAAAATAACTCTGAAAATCACTTCTTAATAGCTAAACATAGTAAGAACTGACTCAAACCAACAAGTTATACTCATGCTTGGATAATTTTGAGAAAATTTGACTTAAAAATTCAACAAGACAATAATATTTTCCAAATGAATGCTAATGACACAACAATAAGATTTTCCAAATGAAAGCAAATGCATGCTCACCACCCCCAACCAAGAATTAGACAGTGTCCTCAATGTCAAAATGAATAATCAATGAAAAAGGTAAGGAGAGAGAACACCTGGATGATGACCATGTCCATGAGGCGAGAGTGAAAATAGCCTGGTAACAATACCTTAAAACAAAATACGAAAAAGCACACAAAAATAAAAGAAAGACAGAAAAATAAAAAGAACAACAACAAACCATTTAGAACTTCAGAGTGTATAAATTGGGTCCTTAAGAAGGACCTCTTCAACACGACTCACACTCTCAATGTAATGCTTCAGTCTTTGGTCATTGACTCGAAAAATTCTCCCATCGATTGGGTCCGCGACCTCAACAGAACCGTTGGGAAATACTTGGTTCACGACAAATGGACCAGTCCATCGCGATCGCAGTTTACCGGGGTGCAAGTGCAAGCGAGAATCATACAGATGCACTTTCTGATTTGGCTCAAAGTGTTTTTGCAGGATTTGTTTATCGTGAGCGATTTTCAATTTTTCCTTATAAATCCTGGAATTGTCATATGCATCGTTTCTCAACTCCTCAATTTCGGACAACTGGAGTTTGCGATTGATACCTGCGGCATTCAGAGCAAAGTTTAGGGCTTTGATAGCCCAATACGCTTTATGCTCGAGCTCGACAGGTAAATGACAGGCTTTTCCAAAGACAAGCCGATTGGGAGACATCCCAAGAGGGGATTTGAAAGCAGTGCGGTATGCCCAAAGAGCGTCTAGAAGACGTGTAGACCAATCTTTGCGGTCGGGTTTTACCGTCTTTTCCAAAATGTGTTTTATCTCCCTATTGGCTAACTCAGCTTGACCATTAGTCTGTGGATGATAGGAGTTTTCAACTTTATGAAGTACCCCGTACTTGCGCATAAGAGCCTCAAAGGATCGGTTGCAAAAATGAGTGCCTTGATCACTAATGATAGCGCGAGGGGTACCGAACCTTGATAACACATTTTCTTTCAAGAATTTGACAACTGTAGCGTTATCATTGGTTCAACATGGTACCGCCTCGACCCATTTGGAAACATAATCCACAGCGAGAAGAATGTAAAGGTAGCCGAAAGAAGGTGGAAATGGTCCCATAAAGTTTATCCCCCAACAATCAAATATTTCGATAACAAGAATTGGGTCCAAGGGCATCATGTGTCGACGGGATAAGGATCCTAAATTTTGGCACCTTACACAAGAACGATAGAAATCATTGGTGTCTTTGAACAGAGTGGGCCAGTAAAGACCGCATTGTAAGATTTTTGCAGCGGTTTTCTTCACAGAGAAGTGACCACCACAAGCATCATTGTGGAAAAAATTCAGCACACTAGACACCTCATCATCGTGGATGCATCATCGCATGATTTGGCCAGGGTAATACTTGAATAAGTATGGGTCATCCCAAAAGAAATTGCGCACCTCGACCAGAAATTTGCGTTTGTCTTGTGAACTCCATTCAGATGGGAGTTCACCTGTTACTAAGTAGTTTACAATGTGAGCATACCACGGTAACTTAGCAACAGAAAGCAATTGTTCATCGGGGAAATCATTGTGAATATGTGGACCATCAGCGGGATCACTGAATTCAAGTCAGGACAAGTGGTCCGCAATGACATTTTCAACACCTTTCTTGTCTTTGATCGTTATGTCAAATTCTTGCAGGAGAAGGATCCTTCGTGTTAATCGCGCCTTAGCATCCTTTTTGGAAAGGAGATACTTAAGGGCGGAGTGATCTGTGAAGATCATAATAGGCGATCCAATCAAGTAAGACCGGAATTTGTCAAGGGCAAAGACAACGGCAAGCAACTCTTTTTCAGTAGTGGAATAGTTCATTTGAGCACTATTGAGAGTTTGGCTTTCATAATAGACAACAAAGGGTTTCCCCTCCCTTCGTTGTCCTAGCATGACTCCCACAGAAAAGTTGCTGGCGTCACACATGATCTCGAAAGGAAGGCTCCAATCGGGTGACTGAATGATGGGAGCGGAAGTGAGTGAATTGACAAGCGTTCGGAATGATTCCTCACACTTAGGTGTCCATTCAAAAGTGGCATCTTTGGCAAGGAGGTTGCTTAGCGGACGGGCTATCATGGAAAAATTTTGTATGAACCTCCTATAGAAACCAGCATGACCAAGAAATGACCTAACGTCTTTGACAGTCTTAGGAGTCGGCAGGTTGGAGATAAGGTCGACTTTGGATTGATCAACCTCAATTCCTTATTCAGAAACAATGTGGCCTAAGACTATGCCAGAAGATACCACGAAGTGGCATTTTTCCCAATTGAGGATAAGTCCTTTCTCAATACATCATTTTAAAACAACTTCAAGATGAAGAAGACATGTCTCAAAGGAGTTTCCAAAAACCGTTAGGTCATCCATGAATACTTCCATTGATTTTTTGATCATGTCACTAAAGATGCTCATCATGCATCTTTGGAAAGTAGCTGGTGCGTTACACAAGCCAAATGACATACGTCGGAAAGCAAAAGTGCCAAAGGGATAAGTGAAAGTGGTCTTATCTTGATCCTCCAATGCAATCTCAATTTGATAATAGCCAGAATAGCCATCAAGAAAGCAATAGAAAGGATGACCAGCTACACGTTCAAGGATTTGATCAATGAATGGGAGTGGAAAATGATCTTTGCGGGAAGCGGCATTTAATTTTCTATAATCGATGCACATGCGCCACCCCGTCACCGTTTTTGTGGGGACAAGGACCCCTTTTTCATTTTGGATCACGGTGACACCAGATTTCTTGGGCACAACTTGAGTTAGACTGACCCATTTGCTATCTACTACCAGGTAAATAATACCAGCATCTAGCAATTTCAAAACTTCATTTTTTACAACTTCCTTCATTGTGGGGTTCAGTCGCCGTTGAGGGTCTCTTCGAGGGATGGCTTCGTCCTCCAGATTGATTCGATGGGAGAAAATTAAAGGGCTAATACCTTTGATATCAGCAAGCGTCCAACCTATCGCAGATTTATGCGTTCGCAGTAGCTCGAGTAACTGCAATTCTTGAGAATTTTGAAGGTTGGACGAGATGATAACTGTAAAGGTTTCGCCGTCTCCCAAGAAGGCATGTTTCAAACCATCGGGAAGTTGGGTCAATTGAACAATCAGAACCTCTTCGGCTGAATTTTTTGGCTGTGACCTCTCACGAGGTAGCTCTTCAAAGCGAGGTTGCCAATACTGAGTCCTTCTATGGCGTGAGTCTATGCGATCTGATATTGCAAGAGTAGACTCAATAGAGCTAGGACTTTCATTGTCTGACAGAAGGAGGAGTTCATCAAGATTATCAAAGTTGTTTCGCAATTGAACCTCCTCGGGAATTAAAGAGTCAATCATGAATGTTTGGCAGCATTCATCATCTTCTCGGGATTGTTTCCCGATGTGGAAGATATTGACTTCAAGAGTTATGTTTCCAAATGATATCTTCATTAGACCATTTCGACAATTGATCAAAGCATTTGCAGTAGCAAGGAATGGTCTTCTGAGGATAATAGGAATTTTAGACTCCATGTTCACCACAGATTGGGTATCAAGAATAAGAAAATCCACGGGGTAATAGAATTTTTCAATTTGAACCAATACATCCTCAACGATACCCCTAGGCTTTTTGGTGGAGCGATCAGCAAGCTGTAGTACAACAGATGTTGGCTTCATTTCTCCAAGACTGAGTTGCGAGTATACAGAATAGGGCATGAGATTGACACTCGCGCCAAGATTAAGTTAGGATTGGCTGACTTCATGGGTCCCAATCTGGCAAGAAATGGTGGGACAACCGAGATCTTTGTATTTCAGCAGTGCCTTTTGTTCAATCACCGCACTCACTTGCTTGGTCAAGAAGGCAGTCTTCTTGACATGGTGCTTCCTTTTTGCAGTGCAAAGATCCTTGATGATTTTGGCTTAAGCGGGCACTTGTTTAATGATGCGAAGCAAAGGAAGATTAATCTTCACTTGTGTCAAGTGCTCAAGGAGTTCAACTCGGTTATCGAGAAGTTTCCCAATAGGTTTCAAAGCTTGGGGAAATGGTATCTTTGGAGTGGCATTGAGTGGTGGATTTTCAGAAATGACTTTTGGAATACTGGGAGAGTTGGATTTTATGGGTGGGTCTGGCAAAGTTTTACCGCTTCTTGTCATGATGGCATTCACTTCCTTGACATTTTGATCATTTGAATTTGAAGATTGGGCCATGTGTTGGCCTTGAACATTGAATTTCAGTTGGGAAGGAAGTTTGCCTTTTTCAGGAATGACCAATGATTCAGTCAATTTTGAGAATTGACATTTCAATTCCTTGATTTCTTCCATCATTTGGCGATTCAGTTTGGATTGTTCCTCCATGAATGCATGAAGAGTATTCTCGAGAGAATTTCGTTGTGGATGAGCATTGTATTGAGGTGCAGAATACACTTTTGATGGTTGAACTTGTTGCTCATTTCTCCATTGGCCTCCAGACGGTTGAGCTTGGTTGGAATCTCTCCAACTGAAATTTGGGTGGTTTCTCCAACCAGGGTTGTACGTATGGGAGAATGGCTTGTTATATGCCCCTAAGGCGTTGCATTGCTCCTCATAAACCCTCCTCATTTCATTCAAAGCTAAGCAGTCCTTAACTAAGTGGTCCATCCCTCCACAAACAAAGCAAGGTTCTTGCGGTTCCGCTTGAGCGATCATGTGCAATTTTTGGCTATTCTTCGTCATTAAGACCTCAAACTTATTTTTCAAAGCTTCGAGTTGGGCCTTAACACTATCCTCTTCTCGAAGTTGATAGATCCCAGATGGTTTGTGTCGGTTGGTGCTGTCAGTAGCACTTGGACCAGTCCAGGTGTGAGACTTTTTCGCGGTTTCTTTGAGATATTCAAGAGCATCGTCTGGCACTTTTTCGAGGAATTCACCATTGCATAGCATTTCTACAAACTGGCGACCTTCATAGAAGTAATTGACCAAACGCCAGTTCTCATAGCCATGGTGCGGGCACTGATTTAATAGATCTTTGAATCTTTCCCAGACTTGATAGAACGTTTCATTGTCTTTTTGGGAAAATGTGGAAATCTGTCGTTTTAGACTGTTGGTCTTATGGCTGGGGAAGTGTTTCCGAAAGAAATATTTGGTCATCTCCTCCCATGTTCCAATCGACCTAGGTCTCAAAGAATACGACCAGCTTTTGTCTTTGTCCTTCAAGGAGAAAGGGAAGAACTTCAGTCGCACAACATCGGTATTTTCGGCTCGGTTATAGAACGTGGCTACTACCTCCTCGAATTCTCTGATATGCACGTATGGGCTTTCATTTTCCATTCCATGAAATGTGGGAAAAAGTTGAATCATGCCAGGTTTAAATTCTAATGCGGGAATATTAGGAGGTAAGATAATGCATGAAGGCGTGGAAGTGCGAGTAGGATGGAGGTAGTCATTGAGAGTTCTTGGTTGGATTTCATCATTGCGAGCCATTGCGAATGGGTTATTATCAGCGAAAGTTTGTGGAGAAGCAAGATTGGTGGAAGGAGTTCCGGTAGGAGTGGTAGATGACTTGGAAGAAGTGTCACTGGAAGTTTCGTGATGATTCATCCACTCTCGGAAATCAGAATTAGATTTATTTTATGTCTTTATTTATTTTATTTTTTTGAATTTTTTTTTGTTAAACTTGTTCCCAAGTAGATTTGGAGGTTTTCGGGTGATCTCCAACGCCTTACTAGAACTTCCTGATGTTACTGAGTAAGTATGGTAGGTCACAAGTCAACCTTTTCGACCAAACAACCTTTAAGTAGAGTGAAATTGCTTATTTTGACATAACAAGCTTGGTTTTCTTATAGTAATAAGTTCAACAATGTAATAGTGCAAATGTAGATGCTCGAAATGTTCCCAGGCCGATTGGGAAGGTTGCCAAGGTACCGCTTTAGACCGACACTTGCCTAGACAGAACTCCCCGAGGTTCCCAGGTAAGTGTGGAGGGTAACACTATCATAAACCTTATTTAACAACCAATCTTTCTAGACAGAACAATATCGGTTTCTACCATTTGAAATATTACACAATTGTTCCCAATACTAAGCGTTTTATGATTGGAATTTTATGAACAATTTTATGCAATTTTATATTGTTTTTTTTTTTTTGAAAAACCTAAATTCTAAGGAAAAATAAGGCAAAGGAAAAGAAAAACCTAAACTAAGCAACAAAATAAAAAAAACACAAAAATAAAAAAAATAAAAGAAAATTAAAGTGAAGATAAAATAACAAGCTTAATCTTTTTTTTTCTACAAATATTTATTTAACTAAAAAAAACAAAAACAAAAACAAAAGAAGAAGAAGAAGAAGAAAGATTAATAAAATTATAGTTGAAAAGAAAGGAAAAAAAAACTATATAAGTTTATATATATATAATGTTTTTTTTTGGTTTTTTTTTTGGTATCCGAAAAGTTTGAGGAAATTTTTTTGAGAAATAGATATATATAATAAATAAATATATATGTTTTTTTTTGACGTTTTTTTTAATATGTACTTTATATATGTGTAGTTTTATTTTTATTTTTATCTTACTAAAAAAGGAAAGGAAGAAAGAAAAATAAATTATATATATAAATAACTATTTTTTTTTATGATTTTTTTAATAATAATAATCAATTTAACTAAAAATTAGTTTAAAAAAAACTATACTACCACAATATTTACACCAACAAAAATACAAATAAGGTTACTAACATTTTTGGTAGAAATTTCACTAAACCTTTGAAAACTATCTCCCCGGCAACGACGCCAAAATTTGTTTAACGCCCAAAATATGACTACCACTAAGTGGTAGTTGTAGTAAGATCGGGCGGTCGATCCACAAAGAGGTAACCTAAAATCAAAAGATTAGTAGAAAATAACACAAAAAGTTAGTAACAAGAAATAAATAAAATTGTAAATGGAAAGAGGTTTGAGATTTTGGTATTGTATTTTTGATAAAGTGATGAAATGAGATAAGTGAAATAAAGGTAAGATGTAATCAAGAGTTTGAGAAAATGAAAGGTTTCAAGAATCATCCATATGCTTGTTTAGTTACTTGGTTACTTGATTTACAAAAATACACAAGTAAATAGTTCACTTCCCAACATTTACTTGGAAAATCTAACATTAAAGTCCATAGTCTTTTCTAACAAAAGTTCATTTGAGTTATAAAGTTCTTTACTTTAAAAGCACAATGCTAATCTTATGAAAAATCTAAAAATGACAAAATACCCAAAGACAATAATGCAATAGAATATTAGACCAAAATAGCAATTTACAAAGCTCAATACCCACAAAACATGGCTGGTGACACAAGAGGGTTTTGACCCATTTTCAGCCAATGAGGGAGTCCCACGTAGGCAGGCTGCTGGGAAGGTTTCGGATTGGGCTTGCTGGAGCTGTGGAGCTAGGGAGGTTGAAGCTTGTTCACGTTTGGGCCTGGCCTGCTGGAAAGTGTTGGGCTTCATTTCTTCAAGCACGTTGGCTGGGAGATGCTTGGGAGGAGGCGCTGGGCCTTTTGGGCCGTTGGGGAGCTGAAAGGCTGGCTGAAGGTTGTTGGCAGGGGCTATGTTGGGGTACTAGGCTGGCTTGCGTGTCACCAGATGAGGAGAGGACCGGACACGTGGCGCGAGACGAGTGGAGCTACTGGCCAAGTGCGGACGCGTGGCGCAATGCAGGTGCGCCACCTGGCGCTGGGAGAGGGGAAGATAGGGGATTGGGCCTTCGGAACTGGGCCAATTTCCTCAAAAATACTATTTCTTCATTTTCCTTTTCAGACTTAGCTATTTTTTTTTCTCTTTTTATTAATGTCCAAGTGCAAATTATTTCCTGAAAATAAACATAAATTACATTAAAATTAATATTTTCAATTAAAAATAAATATTACAATAAATTCATGAAAATATTAATTAAAACTTAATTTATTTTACACTTTAAAACCAATAAATTTGCATTTTTGAGCACTAATCACTCACACCAAGATCTTCTACAGTATTCTCTACACTTCAAGAAGTGTGTGGACACTTAGAGTATAAGGGATGGTATATTTCTGATTTAACTTGATGTACTCAACACATGAGATCAAGAGAATAGACCTGAGATTGGTTCTGTATCTTTTTCAGGGAGAGATAGAAAAGTATCGTTCTTTTTCTTAGAGAGAATAAATTCAGTATCTTTTATTTTCTGATAAGTCTAACTTAAATAGAAAATATTTAAATTTTAAAAAATAAATATGTAACCAATTTACAATTCATCTTTTAATTAATTAATTATCTTATTAATGAAAATATCAAAAACTAACTTTTGAATTTTCCATTAATTAATTAATTAAATAAATAAAAGTGAAAAATCTATCCCTGATTTTTTATGTAGCTCACGCCACACACAGTCCACGGACTATGTGTGTCGTGTAATAAATTAGGGATATGAGATTCTTATTAACAATTATTTAATTATTTATTCAAACTACCTTATCAGATAAAATCCAACAACCTCATAATTAATTCAAATTTGAATCTATTGTCTTTTTAACTAATTATCATATATAATTAATTATTTGAATAAATGTTAATCTTTTAAATTCAAATCCAATTCGAACTCATTAGATTATTATCTCCCACTTAAATAAAGATATTTAATTAATTCTATCAATTAATTAAAACAAAATTTAATTAAATACTAATTTCGAAAATTATTTATTTATTATATTGTAATTTCTAAAATTATAATAAATTAATTATTTATATAATTTCAAAAATTATACAATAATTAATTATTAATTAATTTTGATAATTACAACTAATTTGTAATTAATTAATTAATCACTATTATCACATAATTGCATATTTGGCACGAAGAACAAATTTCTTCTTAAATATGTCTTTTACCATTTTACCCTTTATATCAACTCTTGTCTTGAATAGTGTTGATAGAGCCGTTGTGGGAACCTATGGACCAATAATTCCAAGCTCCAATAAATTTGAGATTATTAATTAAACTCTTTAATTAAATAATCTTAATTTATTAATCTCATGATTACTCCACTATAAATATGAGACTGCACTCTTGTAATTATATACATTTCATTTACTGGGTACTTTATAACAATAAAGCGTCCATTGATATAATCATTACATACAAATTAACCCTCTAATAATGGTTCATAATTAATCGGGAGTAAAATTACCCTTTTACCCTTTTAATTATATCTTGTTTCCTCAAGTACCATTGACTTTACTAGTGAATGTTAATTCATAACTAAATTACGAATTTGGGCTCTATAACCTTTCAGTCCCTAAAGTCAACCCTTAAGAGAACCATTAGTCAATCTCTTATGAGAATGTATAGATTCCATATCTGCATATATGTCTCCGACCATTTACATTAATGAGTTCTCAAAACAAAATTTTCTAGCCTGATCATTCTGACAGACCCTGACGAGTGAATCAAAGAACTCATATAACATAAACATGAATTTATAGTAACTTCAGGATTAAGATCTATTTGTTTATGATCATCAGTTGATATATTTAATTAATACTTCGAAACGGTATTTAACTAAGTATTAACAAACATATATGGTCTAGTTCTATATATTCTCTAATATATAAAGTACCTCCACTAAAGTGTCCTACGACACTAGTAATCCGGATCTAGATCACATGTATTCATAATACTAGTAGACTTTCTTGCAATAGTTAATCTAAAGATCCTATAACTTTATTTTACTGCGAACTATTCAAGTACATTTATCTCAAACACAATCCTCCCGTAACAATACGTGGTTGAGAACACATAAATAAACATAGGAATTTTTCTGATATGTACTTAATATTATCACAGAATAATATAGTCCATAAAATATATACATAACAAATTCAATTTATTTATTTATTTCTTAAAACAATGTCTACTGCATATGCTTTCAGGGCACAATTCCCAACAGAGATTTAAAAAAAAATATTTAAATAAAATTTAAATAATCGGATCAATTAACATGCAAAACATTAATCATAGGGAAATAAAAAGACGAGGATTTACCAGTTGAAGAACTATAGAGAATCATCGCTATCTTTTTGTATCTCCAACGAATATCCAATCCAAAGTAGTTCTTTAAAATACTCAGACCAAGATCTTCTAAGATGTATCTCTACACCTCAAGACATGTGTGGGCACGTAGAGTAATTGTAGGAAAATATTTCTCATTCACAAGTGTAACACCCTAAATTCTAGCTCTAATTTTAGAAAATAAAGATGTTGAAAAATAAACGTACTAAATTGTGAAAAGTGTTGTCTTATTTATTTATAATTTAAAATAAATAATAATCTTTACAATAAAATTAAATTATAACTAGGCAACATTTAGTCATAAAGTTTATAATTTCCCAAGAAAATAATACTCGGCTATACGACCCCCACATATTCACACCAGTCTTGCTATTGGGAATCCGTTCGCCACCGATCATTTAAGGTTAATTTATTCTGTAAAAATAAAATAAAGGAATGAGCTTCTAAGCCCAATAAGGAAAATACACATCAATTCTTACAGGAATCAATCATAAACTCACAACGAATAATTTCACATGCAATACTATATTCATAACAGAAATCAAGGTCATAATCTATTCTATATCAGCGTCATACTAAAAATCACACATATACCTAGATCATAAATTATATCCTGCAATCATAACATTATTAAGAAACACATCATAAATAACAAATCATATAATCACATAGTCATAACAATCATACCACCAGTTCATACAAGAGTTCATAACAACATTAATTTATACTAATCTTACGAGATCAAAATATATCCTAAGTCAAATGTCATAGGTCATAATCATAAGTCATAATAACAAGACAGATATAATAAAAAGATAAGTGCTTATACAGGGGTGGCAATTAAGCCCCTGACATAAGTCTGTCATACATTGGACATCAACTTAGGTCCGTCATAAAATTTTGGCATCTGAACCTACCGGACATAAGTTCGTCATATATCATTGGACACCTTAGGTCCAACCACACTTACCAATTTATTGTACCTGAAATGTTAGGTCATACAAAACATAAACTAGGTCATAAACTAAACTTCCTGATTTTCCTTACCTTCAGTGTGGTGCACAAAAACTATACTTGAGTCCTTTATATGCTAATCCTGCATAAAAACCCTATTTAATAAACATAATACCATTATTGAAACATAAACTAATAGATCTAAAACTCAAACACAATCAAAACTTAACTTATACCTCAACCTTGTTCAAAGATATGAAGAGATGATGGTGATGATAATTTTGGACTTAGAGTTTGTGTTTTTATGGTGGTGCATGACAACAATAGAGAGAGAGTGTGTGCTTGAGGGTCTCAAGACGAGCAAGAGTGAATGAAAATAAGGAGAAGGAATAGGCTCTATTTATAGGCTCCCAAAAATCCTAATTTCATTCTAACTATAATCCAAATTTAAATTTGAATAAAATAGAATCCTAACTTCTATAGAAAATATCTCTAAATTATCTTATTAATATTTTTATTAAATAATTAAGGAATAATCTAACATCAAACTAAATCTCGTAACTCTTGACTCAGCCGTAGTAAAATCAACATAACTGACGCTGTAGGAGTCCGATTTAAATAATTTTTATATAGTTAGAAATCTAATTCAATTATCTACAATTTTTTAAAAATACTATTTTTCCAAAATCACAATATAAATGGGTCAAAAATGGGTCCGAAGTTACAATACCCTAAAGTTACGAATTTTTTTATTTAATTATCTAAATAACAACCTAATCTACAAATATCTTAACTAACCATAAAATAACAAACTCTAATTCTCTAGCCTGATTTTGAATTTACTAAGCCCAAAATCTTATTGGGCTTTAGGGCTTTATGTAGACTTGATCCATAACAATTCTTAATAATACCATAATTAATTTATTCTTCTACAATCACCAATTTTCCCATAAACAAGGCTACTAATACCATAAATCTATGCTATGCTATAATAATTATAACCACTAAATATTAAAAAAAACTAAACCTTATTCTATCACCACAACTCAAGTTAAATATATTCTATAAAATAAAGACAACCTATAATCACATAAATAAAGATGTCTAAGAGAAAGGTAACTACGGTTACTACAACAAGATATTCTCAACACATGAGATCTTAGAATATTAGGCCTGAGACAAATTTCAGGAATCGAGAAAAATAATATGATATACTTTTTCTCTGTCAAAAGTCATATGAAACTATTTCCATCTGATAGATTTATAAAAGAATTAATTAAATTTTAAAATTCAAAATTCAAATTATAAATCAATTATTAAATAATTAAATAAATAAAAGAAATATCCAAGACCTATTCTTGGACCTTGTTACACGCCAACTACACTGCATGCACTGTAGTTATCGTGTAACACATCCCTGATTTCATGGATGTGTTCCAACCATTTTCTTTTAATTATTATTTATTCAAAAATATATAAACCTAATAACTTATCTTATCAGATTAATTATTGAATAAATATCATTTCAAATTCAAATCAAATTTTAATTATTAGAAATATCTTCTCGCATTATTTAAGTAAATAAAACTAATTAATTCAAAATTAATTATCTTAATTATTTAAATGTTATTTTTTGAAAAGATAATTTTATTTAAAAAATAATTTTTGAAAAAGTATAATTAATTAATTAATTAATTTATTAATTTTGAAAATTAATATATTATTTAATTAATTTGTCTCAATTACATATTTGACCCTGAAGAACAAATTTCTTCCAAATATGTCATTTTCCCGATTCTTCCCAATTTCAACTCTTACCTTGAATAGTGTTGATAGAGCCATCTCGGGGACCTATAGAACTATAATTTCAAGCTCCAATAAATTTATATTATTAATTAAAATTATTTAATATAATAACCTAAATTATTAATCTCAATATTATTCCACTAAAAATATGAGATTGCACTCTTGTAATTATAGACATTTATTTATTGAGTATTTTTAAACATATAAAAAGTGTCAATCAATTTAATCACTACATATAATTCAATCATCTATTAATGGTTCATAATTAAAGTAGGAATTAATCACCATTTAACCTCTTTAATTATATATTGTTTCCTTAAGTACCATTGTAACGACCCCAAATTCGCTAATGAGGCTTAAGGGCCAGGAGAGCCTTAATGGATTAAATGTGATTTAATGTATAATTGTATGATTAGAATGCTTGTATGACTATATTGGTATTAGTGATATATATATATATATGGTATTGTGAGAACCACATTATTATGTGGGTAGGTTTGTAGAGCACGACCCAAGGCGATCCTAGGGCTAGTTAGCCGGGAAAAGTCACAACAGGCTTAACAGCTGACTTTGGATAAGTCAAGGGTATTTCAGGTATTGGGTAGTTATTTAGACTATTGGGTTATGAAAATAAATATATGAAGATATATTTGAGGTTAGAGAGTCTAGGCGGGAATATTGGGGAATTTTACCGTTTTGCCCTCGGGGACGTTTCCGGTACCCCGAGCCTCGGGATTTACTTAATGGGATAAGGTTAGACTAAAGGAATAGGAAACAGTAGACAGAAATATTAGACTGACTCTTTCTCAGCCCTTCTCTCTACTCTCATTCAAGGAAACACAAAGAGAAAACCACTGAGAATTTAGTGAATCAAGCTGGGAATTTCTGAGAATTGAGGTGGGGATTTGGAGGCTTAGCTCAAGAATTAATCAAGGACTAAATCAAGGCTAAGGTAAGCATTTAATTTCCTTTTCTGTGGTTAGAAATTATGGGTTTTGGTTGGGTTTTGAGGTAAATATGGTTTTGATGTTTAAAGACAGAATTAAGGAGGAAAGCTTGGGAATTAGCTTGGTTTTGGCTTGGTGAAGTGGTCCAGTAGAAGAGGTAAGTCTCAAATCATAATTTAGAAGTTTTAATTTGGGTTTGAATGACTGGTTTGGGAGTTTATAGCTCTTGAGTTTCAGAAATTGAAAAGAGAATTCTAGTGTGTGTTAGGCCGGGTTTTCTGTGGAATTATGTTGTTTAAGTTATGCTAAAAGTGTTGGGATTGTTGGGTGTTGAAGTAGGGAGCTTAAGGGTGGTTTTGTCTAAGGTTTCAAGCCTAGAAATGGTGGGAATTCTGGGTTCGAAGGGAAGGGCCGCGACTCTGTTCTAGAGCACTGCGGCCCTAGGACAAAGTTGAGCCAAGAGGGCTCGAGCAAAGGTGAGCGCCGCGGCGCCCAAGGCAAGGGCCGCAACGCGTGTCCTCTTTTAGGGGTGGTCCTTGGCTCTGTTTTGAGGCTAGGGCCGCGGCTAAGCTCCAAGGGCCGCAACCCTTAGTTGTGCACTTGAACTTTTAGGGATTTTGGGCATGGGAATGTGGTCTAGAATGCTCGGGATCATTTTCACCACCGTGCTTGGTGGAATTCGGATTCCCGGAAGCTAGTTTTGTAACCAGAAACCCTAATTTGAATATTAATGGAACCTTGTACTTTGGTTGTGACTAGGTGATAAAAGCTTAGGCTCGGGAACGGGTCGTGCCTGGGGAATGTTGCTCGTAAATAATTACTGCAAAGATCAAAGGTAAGAAAACTGCACCTGGTTGAATATCTGTGATGGGACTAAGGGTTCCCTATTGTGTATGCTTGAAAAGATGGTATTATGGCATGCAAGCTAATTAGTGAACCAACGGCCTAAGGGTGACAAGGGTTACACTAGCGCATAGGGCGCGGCTTGGCCACTGGTAGCCAAGGACAGCTTAATATGCACTGAGCTTGGTTTAAGCAGGCCAGAGTCAGTGGGATAAACAGAGGGTTCGGCCTAAGATGTCGGCCTTGACTATTATGTGATATGATTGTTATAAATTTTTGATTTCAATCATGACTCTGAATATATGCTGATTGACTATTGTGAATTATTTGATGAGAGTTCATGCTTAGTGAGTTTGTTATCTGTTTCTACTGCTTGTGTTGCACATGTTTTCTTGCTAGGCCTTGGCTCACGGGTGCTACGTGGTGCAGGTAAAGGCAAGGGCAAGTTGGATCAGCCTTGATTGGAGAGCTCAGTGGGCAGAATGTACATGACCAGCTGCTCGGCCACCACGGTTGAGGTTTAGGCAGGGACGCAAAACCCAGAGATTGTCTATTTTGCCTTAGTATGGCTTACTTTTGTTTATATACTTTTGGAAGTCTGTAAATCAACTTTCAACTTTGTTTCTTTTGGGATCCCGTGTACATAATAGTTTAATTATATAAAATGAGTCTTTCAAGACCAAAACCTTTTTAACCTGCTAGTTCTTACATGTTTAATGACACATTTTCAAATTAATGACTTGAGTAGCAAGTCTTGCACCTTTATAAGTACACAGTGTAGCGGTCTTGGCTATCCAGGGCGTTATAACCATTAACTTTACTAGTGAATGTTAATTTAAACTGATTTATGAATTTGAGCTCAATAACCTTTCAGTTCCAAAAGCCAACCTTTAAGAGAACTATTATTCAATTCCTCTCGGAAAGGTGTAGATTCCATATTTGTATTCTATGTCCCCAACCATTTAAATCGATAAGTTCCCAAAATAAAAGTTTTCAGCCTGATCATTATGAAAAACAATAACGAGTGAATTAAAGAACTCATATGACATAAGCATGAGTTCAGAATAACTTCAGGATTAAGATCAATTTGTATATGATCATCTTATTGATATGTATAATTAATAATTATAAAGTAAACTGTATTATTAAGTATTGATAACATATCAAGTCCCGTTCATGTATAACCACTTTATGTAGGATTAGCTTATACATGATCTTTATTTATTTTCATGTATATCTAATATTAAATAAATTAATACGAGATAGCCTAAAACATGTTTCTAAAATTGAATTCAAAGAATAGAATACTTACAGTATACGCAGCGGAATGAAAGATTCCTTCCTTCAGTTTCTCTAACTCTTGTATCCTTTCTGTCGCAGAGTATTATCAAGAAACTGAACCGATATTCTATTTTCTTCACAATCTTCCAATGTATCCTTAGAACAACCTAGACTAGTGTGGGCAATTCTCAACACATGAGATAGATATAGAGAGAATAAGAGAAAATAAAAAAGAGGCTTAGAAAATGACTTGTGTTTAGAGAGAATCTAAAACTATCAGAAAACCAGTGATTAAACTTATTTGTCGTCTCATAAATCTAAATTGATGACTTCTCTCTAAGTACTCCTTTTATAGACTTAATTAGGCCATTTAAATTAATTAAAAAATCAATAAAATAATAGCCATTTTAAAGCCCTAGGTCAAAATTATCATGCGCTTTAGGCCCGTGAAATTTCCCATTTGATTATAAGCCCAATGGACATAAAATCAAGGCCTGCATTATTTTCTATCGATTCAATTAATTAAATAATCATTTAAATCCTTTATCAAATTAATTATTTATAATTTGAACCTTGATTTAAACTTATTTATTAATTTAGATACCAATTTATCTTAATTAATAAATTTGCCATAATTTCTCTTTTCTTCTCAAAATTACACAACTCTGTGAAACTATCCAAAATTGACCTGGTCAACTTTGATCATTCTAATTGATGATTAAATCAATTAATTGAGACTATCTAGATGATTTTATCCAAGGTACAATGGGGACCATGGGTGTAATGCCCCGGATTCCCTATTATGGTTAATGACTGGATTAGTAGGCCGGGAGGGCCATAACTGTTTAATTATGCCATTAAATGTGTTTATGCATGTTTATGAGAATTATATTATAATATAATGTTAAATGCATGCATGTGAGTCCACATTTGTTTACAGGGGTATTATGGTAATTTGGCCCGTTGAGGGTATAATTATATATTTGTATGTGCGATAATGATATATTGTGAGATCACATTATAATGTGGATTGGTTCGAGTATTTCGACATGAGACAATCTTTAAACATGATTTATCGGTTTGGTCATAACAGGTTTGAGCTCGGGGCTCGGGGTGAGTCTCGGGGTGATATTGGTGGTTATAGCATTACCGGGGATTTTAGGGTAACGGGTTATGAAATATTGGTGTTTGAGGATATTGAGATTAGCGGGAATTGAGAAGCGTTAATTATAATTAACGGGTTTAGCGGAATGTACCAATTTTGCCCTTGGGGTGGCTTTGGAGGCTTAAGATGACATAGGGGCATTTTGGTCTTTTTAGGGGTGGATATATATGAACTTAAGTGGCTGAAGGCTGTAGAATAAACAGAGCGAAACAGGGGTTTGCTTCCTCCATTCCCGTACATCACCCTCTTCATTGCTTCTTTGAGGTTTTGAGCTTTAGGTGTGGGTTCAAGCTAGAGGAACTTAAGGGCTGGATTGGAGACTTGTTTTAGCTTGTGTGGGAGGTTCAAAATCAGTTCTAAGGTGAGTTTTAGCCACTGGTTTTTTATACATGCTCTGTTTTTCGTTTTGGTTTTTAACTCATGGTTTTTGATGTGGGGAGTGAGGATTAAAGGGAGTTTTTGGTGTTAGTTGATTGGGGTTTAATGTGAGTGAGCTAAGGGGGTTGTGTGGGGGTTTAATTACATGTTTGAGGGAGGTTTTATGAGGGTTTAAAGGTCTGGTTTGAGAGGGAATTGCACAGGGAGAAAAACTGGTTCGTGTGGCCGACTTAGCCATTCTGGGCTGGGTGCCGCGGCGCAGCAGGGGAGCGCCGCGGCCCTTGGCGTTTGGCAGGCAGGGAGCCTCTCTGTCTGGAGGCGCGCCGCGGCGCAGAAGCAGGGAGAGCCGCAGCCCTTAAGGCCAATTTTGCTAAAAATGAGGTTTTTAGCTTGGGGATTCAAACCATGGGCCTCGGGGTTGGACCTAGTACCCGGTTGGGTAGTATTTGATGTCTCGGGGGCTGGGATTTGGTTTGGGAACCCTTGGTTATCATTTTTATTGATGAATTCTATAATTTGGTTATGACCAGGTGACCGTCAAGGATTTTAAAGGTTGACCGTTCTCAGGGGTCGTTCATATTATAATACTCACTCGAACCAGAGGTAAGAAAACGGTGTATGAATACAGTTGCACCCTGTATAGGTATATGACATGCATGGTTTGATATTAAGGCGTGTTGGTTGATATATGTGGACATGGATTGCATATTAAATGCTATTGAATGCTGATTACCTGCGTGAGACACTGACTAGTCAGGGACCGACTCTAAAGTCGAGAATCATGCATTGAATGGCTCTAAAGCATTAATGCCAGACCGACCCTAGGGCCGAAGAGCTTATAAGCGCTTGCCTGGTCTACGACCAGATGACTATAGCCAAGGTATATGACCCCGTTGACCGTTTGTCACGTGGCTAAGGGACGTTGTCCATAGTTTCGACTCTAGAGTCGTGAGGAAGGTTATGTTGGTGACCAATCACCATGCACCTGTCCTGAACGAACTTATGAAAGAATTACCTATCAGTTAAGCCCTGGTGACCCTATCGTCACATGGCTAGAGGGAGCGATGCTCATTTTTGTGACTTTTGGCTGTTGTCACCTACTTGTTGGACTGATAGTCCTGAATAGTTGTTATGATCGTTGTTGATATTATATCATGTCTTGCTATGTTTTCTTGCTGGGCCTTGGCTCATGGGTGCTATGTGGTGCAGGTAAAGGAAAGGAAAAGCTTGGCCAGCCTTGAGTGGAGAGCTTGGGCGATGTAATGTACATACAGGGCCGCTTGACCGCCACGGTCAAGGAGTTCTCAGAGGGACTAGGGGTTTACCCTATTTTTGCCGCTTAGGCCGGCGGAGATTGTATATTTGGAACTGTAGCAACTCTTTTGTAACTTGAACTACTTGTAAACATTTTAAAAGGCTCATGAGCAGTTTATCTACTTAATGAAATGTACCCTTTCCTTTTTATCGGTTTTTCACTTTAACCTGTTAATGGTACCTAGATCACGTTTTTAACCAAAGGACTCGGGTAGCGAGTCAAATTTCTGGTTCACCGTTCACCGTAACTGTTCTGGGGTAACCAGGGCGTTACAATGGGCCTATGAAATCAAGCTCCAATAAGTTATCATAAACCTAACAAATAAATTTACTAACTTATTAATTCCTCGTGACTCCACTATAGACTCGGAATTGCACTCTTGAATTCATAGAGCGCTCTATAACAAATATAGATACGCTATTAATTATCCATTGTCACAGCCATAACTGTCACTCTATCCTCTATAGACGGTCTACAATGAGATAGGACTAAAATACCGTTTTACCCTTCATTGTATTTTATCCTTAAAACACTTAGTTCCTTGTAAATGATATTTCAGTAAACTAATTTAATTACTGAAAGGAGATCTCTATCATTTAACACCTTGAACCAAACTAAAAGGAAACCATCGTTTCACTTCTTCATCAGAAGCGATAGATGTTCATATCTATGATTAACACTCCCACTCAATTATACTACTGAGTTCCCAAGATGTAAGTATGGGCTAGTCCGTAGGGTAAGCTGGTAACGAACAAGTCAAAGAACTCAAATAATACAATTAGTTAGAATACTAACCACTCAGAATTGAGATTGAATTGACGTATGTTCAACTATATGATATGAATAGAATAGATAATAACGGTATGTTTACTTATCTTATCAACTGTCAATATCAGTCATGTCTGATGTAACAAATACATACGATCTTATCTACTTTGCTAATGTTCTAGAAAGAACATAACACTGTGATGTGTAAGTAGATCATATCGTAGATTGGCAAGTCAGTGCAAATCCTCTGCACTGACTAATCTTAGGACTAACTTATTTTGAACATATAATCATATTTATATTCCATTGTGATTACGTCACTGTAAATACGATTAGCTATATGCTCGGGATTTAATAGAAGTTTATATGAAACAAATAATCATGAAAATAAAACATGTGATCAAAGTGATTGACCAAGTAAAAAATGATTTCTATTCTTTTATTGATAATAAAATGAGATTACAAAGAATTTGAGTTTTAATTAGGGCATAAAACCCCAACACTTTATACAAAGTAACTCCACTAAGATGTCCTACTACATCAACAATCCAGATCTAGATTACATGTATTCATAATACTAATGAGTCATACTTACAATATTTAGTCCAAAGATTCCATATAATTTTTTTTATTATGAACTGTTTAAATTCGTTCTCTTGAATCTTAATCCTCCTGTACTAATACAAGATTGTAGTCATAATACCGAATTTGGGAATTTTATGATATTCATATATTATTATTCTAAAAAAAAAATACTAAACAAACAATATATGGAAAAAAATTATTTCAATTATTTATTTCATAAAACATTGTTCAAAACATATGATTTAAAGGGCACTAATCCCAACATTATTGTATGCAGAGATTAATGACCGCCCTGGTACCAATTGTTGGTAACTGGTTTGCCATGTGTTCAGCGGAAAACATTGGGGTGTTGGGCCCAGCGATTTCAAAAATAAAATATTTAAACAAACATTAAATAACTGAATCCATTAACATGCAAAACATTAATCATATAGAAATAAAAAGATGAGGATTTATCAGTTGAAGACATATCAAGAATCATCGCTATCTTTTTGTATCTCCAATGAACATCAAATCCAAAGCAATTCTTTAAAATACTCAGACCAAGATCTTCAAAGATGTATTTCTACACCTCAAGACGTGTGTGGGCACGTAAAGTAATGGTAGGAAAATATTTATGATTCACAAGATACTCTCAAAGTACCTCCACTAAGATGTCCTACTATATCAGTAATCCAGATCTAGATTAAATGTATTCATAATACTAGAGAACCGTACTTACAATATTTAATCCAAAGATTCCATATAACTTTGTTTACTATCAAATGTTTAAATTCATTCCCTACATTCTTAATCCTCTCGTACCAATACAAGATTGTAGTCACAATATTGAATTTTGGAATTTTATGATATTCATATAATATTATTCTAATAATAATAATGAACATACAATATATGAAAAATTCATTTCAATTATTTATTTCATAAAATATTGTTCAAAACATATGCTTTAAAGAACGCTAATCCTAACAATCTCCCACTTTTCCTAAAACAAATGAGACATCTCCCTCAAACCCATATTGCTAACATGATCTTTAAAAGACTTGGTGTAAAGACCAAAATAATTTAAAGACCTCAGACTTTTAAAACTATTAAGACATAACTACTATATTTTGAATATATACATAAAATAATCAAACTTTATTATTAATACATAGAAAATAAAAAAAAATACGGGATCCCATTGTTCTTACATAAAATAATAAAGAGAACGAATTCTTTAATTAAAATTTAAATATTTAAAGTACTAAGTGCGGAAACTTTAAAGACATAATTCAAAAGACTAAAAAAAATAACAACGTCATCATCAATCGATTCCATCAGTTCATTTTTTTTAGTTCCTCGCCCAATACACAAGTCAAACCGGCTGAGGATCCGTCCTGCCTTCCATGTTCATTTACCTGCACAATCTAAACAAAAATGAATGAGCCTAATGCCCAGTAAGGAAAAACTATAAAACATAAAATACACTTCAATATTAATGGCCATTAACTCATTATCGTAGTATGTGATAAAAATCTCTATAGTCTTCTTATTTTAACTATTGTTTTAAATGTAGGTTTAGACACAACTATAGTCTACGATAACAATAAAAATCTTGAGATTTGCTATCTAAGCAACGATATTTCTCGAGTGACTAAAGACATAAAAAAACATACAAAAACATAGCACATAAAATCTAACTTATTTTCCTTTATCACCTACAAGAAGGGTGATATACAACTATAGTTCTGAACATAAAATGTTTCTTTTACCCTTATATATAAATTAAACAAATAAATAATATATATTATACATAAATATAAATATTTTGTGAAACGAAGTACAATAAAATATCATTAGTACTTAATCAAATTTTTTATTTTATTAACAAAATTTGTAAAAACTAATTTTGTTTTAAATATTATTAAGATATATATATTTTTGAACAAAAGTACAATAAAATATCATTAGTATTGCACATTTAAAATAAAACAAAAAAAAGTAACAACAATATTTTTTTTAAAACAAAGTAACAACAAAACATGATGCATTGAAAATTTAAAAAAAAAAAATTGATGCACCAAAAAAGACAAAACACATTTTACATTTGAATGACAATTCCATCCATTTTTTAATGGAATCTCAATTCGTATAGATGGGTGAAAAGCAATTGCAATGAAAAAGTGATTCCATTGTGAAAAAGTGAACCAAACATAGGAAAGCTTTCCCTTCCCATTCCATTCCAATGGATTCCTATCAACCAAACACTACCTAAGTTTTTTTTAGAGAAAAGAGGATGAAGAGAAGATCTAAGCCATCGTAATAAAGACTTACTGAAAATCTTAAGTTTCAAAGAAATCGAGTACCTAACCAAAAGTCATTATGTCAAGTTAGGATTTAAATTAAAAGAAAAGAATAAGAAGAATATAAATAGGCTAGATCTATACCACAAACACCAAAATCACACTATAACTTACTTCCCAAGTGTTTAGAAATTCTTAGATTTGAAAGCTTTAACCCCAAAACCCTAGTGTTTCTCTCTAGAACAAAAATGACAGCTTGGAGGCTTTGAGAAGTGTTTGAAAAATGATGCAAATGACGGAGTGAAGGGTCCTATTTATAGGATTTAAGGAGTGAAACTAACTCCCATTAAAATGAATAAATAAAAATGGCACTTTCCACTCAAAAAATGCTCAAAACTCAGTCAAATTTGTTTAAGAACAAGTCCAACCTGTTGAGGACTGATTCTAGCTTCAGATTTCATAAAGATTCAAATATGGCACATGCAACCGATATATCGCCCACCATAGGTGATATATCGTTTGCCCTATTTTGTCGAGGGTCCTGTGGTTTCTATCATGCAAAGTCGACGTATTTTTCCATAACAACATAGGTGATATATTGCCCCCTATAACAGCGACATATCGGCTTACGCTTACGTACTAAACCACGTTTTTGCACGTTTTAAGCACACTTAAAGTTGTTTAAACCACTTTGACTGATTAATACGAGATCCTAGCATCCGAGGGAAGGTTCTAGACTTCCTAGGCTTATCTTTACCTTTATATTTATCCTTGATTATTTTCATTCATCTAAAATCCTTAATAAATATACATGTGACAAATGTCACCTTCTTAATTATTCTATTTAAATCTTAGGTTATAATAAATAATATTTCTAGGACCAACTATATTAATCAAACCTTATGATAAAATTAATATTTCTAAATTATAGACCAAACTTATAAAATTCATAACTATATCTGCGAGTTCCAAATAATTCCCAGCTTGGACCAATATCACGAAAATGAAATACTACAGCAGAAGATAATATTATCTAACTAAGTAAAATTCTGGGGCACTACACTTGGTAGACAAAGTCTTAGTAAAAAGATCAGCAAGGTTATGTTATGAAGATATCTTCATAACCGCTACATCTCCTCTGTGAACAATATCCTTGATCAAGTGGTGTTTCCTTTCATTATGTTTTCCCCTCTTGTGACTCCTTGGTTCATTCGAGTTAGCTACTGTCCCACTGTTGTCACGTATAGGGCAAGTGGCTTGTTCATATTTGGAACAATTTCAAAATCAGAATAGAACTTCTTCAGCCACACAGCCTCCTTAGCTGCTTCACAAGCCGCTAGGTACTCGGCTCCCATGGTAAAATCTGCAATACTAGTTTGTTTAATACTACACCATACCACAAATCCTCCATCAAGTGTGAACACTAATCCAGAAGTCGATTTCTGACTTTCTCTGTCTGATTTAAAATCAAAATCAGTGTATCCAGTGGGGTTCAGGTCACCACCTGAATATACAAGCATATATTCTCTATTTTTCTGAAGATAATTGAGAATATTCTTTACTGAAATCCAATGACTCAATCTAGGATTGGATTGATAATGACTGACTATCCATACTGCATAACAAATGTCAGGTCTTGTACACAGCATGACGTACATTAGACTGCCTACTTCAGAGGCGTAGGGATACTGTCTCATATCCTCTTATTCTTGAGGTGTTTTAGGATACTGCTTTTTAGAAAGGATAATTCCATGACAGGTTGGAATATCACCCTTCTTGGAATTTTGTATATCGAATCTCTCCAGTACCTTATTTATATAAGTAGCTTGAGACAGAGCCAAAACTTTGTTTTGACGATCCCGAAGGATCCTTATGCCATAGTTTGCATCTGCCAAATATTTCATTTGGAATTGGTCGGCTAGCCATTTCTTTACTTTTTTCAATGTTCCTATGTCATTACCAATCACTAGGATATCATCAATGCAAAGAACCAGGAATACCACGATGCCATTTCTGATTTGTGTGTAGACAAAAGGCTCATCAATATTTTGTTCAAAACTATACGTTTTGATTGTGTCATCAAATCTCAGATTCCAAGATTTCGAAGCTTGTTTGATTCCATAAATGGACCTAAGAAGCTTGCAAACTTTTAGCTCTTGACCATTTACTATGAACCCTTCTGGTTGAGACATATAAATTATTTCGTCAAGATAGCCATTCAGAAAAGTTGTCTTAACATCCATTTTCCATATCTCATAATCCATGCATGCAACTATGGAAAAGAGTACGCTGATGGATTTAAGCATGGATATATGAGAAAATGTTTGTTCATAATTTACCCCTTCTCTCTGAGTGTAACCCTTGTCCACAAGCCTAGCTTTGAAAGTTTCCACTTTCCCATCTCCTCCTTTTTTTCTTTTGATATCCATTTGCAACCAATAGGTTTAACATTTTCAGGAAGATCTTAAAGAGTCTAGACGGAATTGGAATACATCGATTCCATTTTTAGGTTCATGGCATCTTGACATTTTTCTTTGTCATAATCTTGCATTGCATCTCTGTATGCAATGGATCATCTTTTTTTGTGTCAGACACAAGCATCTAAACTTCATGTTCATAGCGAGTTGGCTACCTATCAACCCTCCCACTAAGACGAAACTCTCTATTGTTCTGACTAGAACTCATGTTTCCTCTTGCTATTGTTAATTGGAAACATTTGGTGATCTTATTACTTGATCTCAGACTATCTCCTTCAATACAACCTTACTGCGAGGTTTGTGGTTGTTAATATAATCATATTCAAGAAAAGTAGCATTTGTTGATACAAATGTTTTTTTTTCTTTAGGACTATAAAATATACACCACCTCTAGTCTCTTTGGAATATCCCACAAACATGCACAGTTCAGTGCGGTATTCCAACTTTCCAGTCTTTCCTTTTAGCACGTGTGTTGGACACCCCCAAATACGAAAATTGTGTAAACTAGGTTTAGTACCATTCCATAATTCCAATGGTTTCTTATTGATAGACTTGGAAGGAACAACATTCAATATGGACATTGCACATTGAATGATATAGCCCCAGAATGATAGTGGCAATGATGAGTAACTCATCATTGATTTAACAATGTCTAATATCGTCATGTTCCTTCTTTTAAAAACACCATTTTGCTGTGGCAATCCTGGTGCAGTGACTTGGGATTGAATTCCATGTTCTTACAGGTGGTCCTTGAATTCATAATCTATGTACTCTCCTCCTAGAACAGATCAAAGAACTTTCAGTGATTTACCTAATTGATTTTCAGCTTCAGCTTGGAATTCTTTAAACTTTCTAAAAGTATCAGATTTCTTTTTCATCAAATATAGGTAACCATATCTAGAATAATCGTCAATGAAGGTGACGAAATATTCAAACCCTTCTCTCGCTTATATGATAAGTGGACCACACATATCAATGTGTACGAGTTGGAGTGATTATGTGGCTCTTGAACCTTTTGCAGAGAAAGGTCTTTTGGTCATCTTGCCTTCCAGACAGGATTCACAAACTAGAAGAGAACCAACAGTTAATTATCTTAAAGGTGTCTCCTTTGCTAGTATGTTAATTCTATCCAAACCAATATACCCCATTCTCAAATGCCATATATATGTTTCACTATCAGAATCTATTTTTAGACTTTTAATAGATCTTGGATTTGCAACTTTAAACATTTCAGACTTGTATGTAGATTGCTCTTTTTCCTTAAGTTTATACAACCCATCATTGGATTTTGCATGACATTTTTCAATGCCAGATCTTGAGATAACAATCGAATTATTATTGAAAGAAATATCGAAACCTTGTTCATGCAACATAGAAATAATACAGTTCCCAAATAATAATCACATTACTAATTGATAAACGAGTTTTAGGCTCGTTTATGGTCCTAGTTTTTAGGCTATTATGCTCGTTTGTTCTTGTTTCAGGGTTATTAATGTTAAGTGATGCAAATATTGGAAAGGAGCGAAAATGGAATGAAATCGAGACGGATTTGTGACTTTTGGTGGTTCTGTAAGTAGCGCTACAGCGCTACCTTGGGAGCGCCGTAGCGCTAGGAAGAAATCTTGAAGAGGTTCGGCATTGACTTTAGCGCTACAGCGCCACCACATCAGCGCTACAGCGCTTGGACGCAACTTACAGAAAGATGGTTTCTGACTTTAGCACTACAGCGCTACCAAAAGAGTGCTACAGCGCTGGTGCCCAGATTTTCCCCCATTTCGGCTCTGAGTTTAGCGCTACAGTGCTACAAGGGTAGCGCTACAGCGCTGGTTTCGCGATTTCTGACATAACTGATTATTTTTTATGGGCAATTCAGTCTTTTCCAGAGGGAACTTTCAGTAGGGTTTTTTTTGGAAATCATATAGTGTGCGACTAAAGGAGGTCTAAAAGGGGAACGACGGCTGGAGTAAGAACACCATCTTGGAGGATTGGTTGCTGGGTTTTTCATCTTTTTCTTTAAATTTTCATGTTTATAATTGAACTATCATATGGCTAGAATGAATATCATAGGCTAAATTTTCTTTTAGGGCTTTTATGTGAATCTTTTGGAAACCCTTGCTATGGTTTAATGCAAAATTGATATTCTTCTTCATCTCTTTCAATTCCTTGCAATCTATGTTAATTGTGCGATTATTGATTGATCACCTCTAATTGCTATTTTATGAATCAAATTAAAATCTGAAAAGTGAAATTTGATATGCTTTGATTGTTTGGATGCAAATTTAATTTAGAATGAAAGTATCTAGATTATTTGCTTATTTTCTGAGTTGCGTGGCTAATGCCCTCTACATGATTCAACTTACCATAGAAATATAGGAAGTTGTCATTTAGATTGAATTTCATAAGTCTTGACCAGATTATGAATTGTTGTTGCAACTTATTCTTGAATAGGGAGAAGGGGATATAGATGCTTGCATTAGGAAATAACAGGGTGGAAAAATAGAGGATCATAATTGTCCTAATTGTATTTTCTTTGTTAATTTGTTTAATTCTTCATTGTGCTTCGTTAGTATTTTTTCTTAGTTTAAAAATCTCTGATAATTGTTTAATCAAATAGAATCAAAGGATTAATTGATTGGTAATTGATAAATCAGTCCTTGAGGACGATACTTGGTTTTTACCATTTTATTACGAACTGCGACTGTGTGCACTTGCACAGCATAAAATATCGCAACACTAATCATAAACTAAAATTTTCTAAGACATTAGTTTTCTTGTTCTAAATAGAAATCTAAAATTTCTAAAATAAGAACAGACTAAAAAAATTTAAATTGTTCATAACAAAATTAAAAATTCACATAAAACTAAAATTAAGCTCCATCTCTATCCAACATCTAGCGCATAGTTAACCTCTTTGTGGAAAAATTCTTAACCTACGACGAAGAACAAAAATATAGTCAGTGGCATGTGTGAGTACAATAATCACCAGAAAAAAATATATGTAAATCATATTTACCTTTGTTTCTTTCAAACGATTAGACATAGCAACTTCTTCTATAATCGAGTGCCATATATCATAGGTGTTCTCGATATGTATATAGTTTCCTATCACTTCGTCAAGAAAGCTATAAAGCAAGCAATAACGAGCCAAATGATTGGACTTAGTCCAATAACTATAATTTTAATGTTCATCATAGCCATGTGAAAAGGATGGAACTGATGGGGGCTCTTCAACAACTGCATTCATTAACTTTTTAGTTTTGAGAATGATCATCATTCCCGAAAACCAACAATGTATGTCATTTAGATCAAATGTGAGAGTTTCAAGGAAGATATCAAGGGTGTGTTTGGGAGATGGCATGATTGTTGAAATAAATAAATAATATCACAAAATAATTTTAGCTTGACTCTGTCCAGCGAAACCACAACCAAGGGAACGGGCTTGACAGAATCAGCGGGGAAAGAAGACCCTGTTGAGCTTGACTCTAGTCCGACTTTGTGAAATGATTTAAGAGGTGTAGTATAAGTGGGAGTCGGAAACGGCGAAAGTGAAATACCACTACTTTAACGTTATTTTACTTATTCCGTGAATCAGAGGCGGGGCACTGCCCTTCTTTTTGGACCCAAGGTCCGCTTTTGCGGGCCGATCCGGGTGGAAGACATTGTCAGGTGGGGAGTTTGGTTGGGGCGGCACATCTGTTAAAAGATAACGTAGGTGTCCTAAGATGAGCTCAACGAGAACAGAAATCTCATGTGGAACAAAAGGGTAAAAGCTCGTTTGATTCTGATTTCCAGTACGAATACGAACCGTGAAAGCGTAAACTATCGATCCTTTAGACCTTTGGAATTTGAAGCTAAAGGTGTGAGAAAAGTTACCACAGAGATAACTTGTTTATGGCAGCCAAGCGTTCATAGCGACGTTTCTTTTTTATCCTTCGATGTCGACTCTTCCTATCATTGTGAAGCAGAATTCACTAAGTGTTGGATTGTTCACCCACTAATAGGGAACGAGAACTAAGTATTAATAAACATATATGGTCTAGTTCTATATATTCTCTAATATATAAAGTACCTGCACTGAAGTGTCCTACTACACTAGTAATCCGGATCTAGATCACATGTATTCGTAATACTAGTGGACCGTACTTGCAGTAATTAATCTAAAGATTCCATAACTTTATTTTACTGCAAACTATTCAAGTTCATTTATCTCAAACACAATCCTCCCATACCAATACGTGGTTGAGATCACATATATGAACTTAGGAAATTTTTTGATGTTTACTTAATATTATCACAGAATAATATAGTCCGTAAAATATATACATAACAAATTCAATTTATTTACATATGCTTTCAGGGCACAATTCCCAAAAACAACTAGGTACGAAAAATTGCTTAGTAAGTTCAACTTTAAAACCACAAAATGTAGAGAAGACATGTGGTCACTGACCAATTCACTGACCACTAGTAACAATATCTCAACATAATTAGGGTTCCGGATCCATTCGGACCCTAAACAATCAATTTCAAGAATGCAAAAGTGTCCTGGAAAACTTATGGTCATGTCTGATCACCAATGGCAAACTATTTCAAATAAAAAGATAAATCCTTGCATTCAGAAAACCCCAGAGCAAACAGATATAATATAATTCGAGACCAACGCTCGACAATTTATGACAATTTGGGCATACCAAGCCCTCCAACATATTTGCTAATCGATAGGGGAGAACCGAGTCTCAACACTAAGATCTAGCTAACAAATATCCCCATCAAGTGTAACTATCGAGTTACCTAGGGCATCACTACTTATCCAAAAGTAAATCCCGCACAAGGGTAACCTTAAAGTCACCTAGGGCATTGCTACTATTCAAGAGTGTAATCAGAGTTACATAGGTATATAGAGACTTCTATGTTAATCAATGGTGCTGGCGAGCAGTTGCCTCTAGGGTGTTCAACCTCACTAGAACTTGGCAACCCCTAGTTTCTCTAGGCACTCTCACTGAATGGCCAACTAAGCCCCGTACATAAGTCCGTCATACACCGGACATCAACTTGGTCCGTCATAAAGTTTTGGAAACCGAGCCTACCAGACATAGGCCTATCATACATCATTGGACACCTTAGGTCCAGACACACTTACCCCTTTATTGTACTTGAAATGTTAGGTCATACAAAACATAAACTAGATCATAAACTAAACTACCGAATTTTCCTTACCAAAAACTGGGATATTGGAGAGATGAGCGGGATTGGAAACTCCTAAAACCAAACATAAAAAAACCATAAATCCTCTAGAGAAAAAAAGATGAAGAAAAGATCTAAACCATCAGAAAAAGACTTACCAAAAGCCTTAAGTTTGAACACCTAACCAAAATTCACTACAACAAGTTAGGTTTTGAAATAAAAGGAAAGAATAAGAAGAATGGAAATGGACTAAACCTGAAGATTAATGGTACCTTAGATAGCTTAGAGCATCTATCTATACCTCAAACACTGAAATCACACAAAAGCTTACTTTCTAAGTGTTTATAAAAGCTTAGATTTGAAAGCTTTTAACCCCAAAACCATAGTGTTTCTCTCTAGAACGAACTTAGTAGCTTGAAGGCTCTGAAATGTGCTTGAATGATGAAGAGAATGGTTGAGTGAAAGGTCCTATTTATAGAGTTCAAGGGGTTAAATTAATTCCCATTTCAATGAATAAATAAATGATTAAAAATACATTTTTCGCTCAACAGATGCCCATAACTCAATCAAAAACATTCAGGAACAAGTCAAAGTTGTTGAAGGTTGTTTCTAGATTCAAATTCCACGAAAATTCAAAAATGGTCATTGAAGCCGATATATAGCCTCCTATAGGCGATATATCGCCTACACCATAATCCTAAGGGTCCGTGGTTTCATTCATGCGAAGTCAACGTGTTTTTCGTATCAACATAGGCGATATATCGACATACATTGATATTTCAAACACGTTTTTGCACACTTTCAGCACACTTGAATTTGTTTAAACCACTTTGATTGAATAAAACGCAATCCTAACAACTGAGGGAAGGTTCTAGACTTCCTAGACTTTTCCATGATTATTTTTATTCATCAAAAACCTTAGATTTTTAATAAACATACATGTGATAAGTGTCACATTCTTATTTAGTCTATCTAAACCTTAGGTTATAATAAATAATAGTCTTAGGACTATGTTCATTAATCAAACCTTATGATAAAATTAATATTTCTAAACTATAGGCTAAACTTATAAAATCCATAACTATCTCTATGAGTTTCCAACTAAATCCCAATTTGAACCAATAACCACGAAAACTAAAATACTAAGCTACTGCTGCTGCTACTACTCTGAGACGCTACACTACCGTTCATATTTTCTAAATCAACACCTACTAGACTTACATCTCATTGGCAGGTTTTCCTCTAGGCAGGCGATTTCGGCTATACAATCCTGAAGGGTTGATTTTAGTTGGTAGACATACGTTTCATGCCATGGGGAGAAAACTAAACCCTCGCCACTAGTAACAGATTCGAGTTCATTCTCAAGGCTACTTGCCTTTTGCCTAAGGTAGGATAACCTTTGTAGGTAGAGCATTCACACACCCCTATGGTTAGGGGGTTTGTAAACGTCGGTCTTAGAGTTGGAGGATGACAACTCGATAAATTCAATACTAGATGGACCTTTAGAACACTACCTAGACACCATGGGCCAGCTAAGACTCGATGACATATGTGCGTGAAGACAACCCTATATCTACAACACAAGTATGAGGGGTATAAGAAAAGGATCGATGCATATGTGCTTGATGGGCCGTAAAAAAAAACCATCTAAGGAACGGGTGCATTTCAACTAGTGACCCTACCCTCATATAAAAGATAAAGGAAACATGTGTATCATTGGAGGAAGAAGGTATACCTGGGTGTGTATGTGTGGATCCGCAGATGTGCGAGGACAGACTTTTGGGTACGTAAAGAAGGGTCGAGCGACAAGCGAGAATGGATCCTTAGCAGCAAGAGAACGCCTAGCGCCACTACAATGCAAACCCGGTATGAGAGGAAATAAGCAATGAAAAAAAAAATAACGAATGAATAAATGAAAAGGGGCGAAAATCACCTCAAAAATGCCTCTGCGGAGATTAGAACCTTGGAGCTCCTAGATATAGATTGAAGGAAATATCACTAAGCTAAATAGGTGTTGGTGTGAAGAAGTGGGTTCAAGTCTTGGGGTATTTATAAGGAAAGTCAAGGTTTTCTAGCCATTGGATCAAATATGGATGGATGGTGGGGATCAAGAGCCTTGACAACCTTGAGATTCGCGATTGGAAATGATTGGCCCTCATCACATCTTAAGGTCACATTTGGATCACAACCAAAATTGGGTGGTTTTTGTGTTTCTTTATGAATTACAAAGAAACACACCACCAAGGTCAGTTTTGTGTTTCCTCATTCATTTTAAGATATCATTCAAAAGGTGAGCCTTCTATGCCCCTTCAAGGAAAACGAAGCATAGAAGCCGGTCAAATCACACAAAGAACATATGAAAGAGTCTATGAACACACTTAAAAGAATGCTCATAGACTCGGGGGAAAGTATGAATACGAGAAATTGTCCCTTTAAACACCCCACACCAAGTCACAGGGATAGACCTCAATATATGAAGGTCTCCTATGCAACGCCCTAAGAATGGCTTCCCAAGTCGTCAAGATTCCTCGAAAATGAGGAATGACTTGTCCATTTTCCGGCCACAAGGGCCTCGCATGGCAAGGCATACCTTCGCCGCCCAATCCATCCGCTGAAACACTAAGGCCTCGCATAGCGAGGCACAACTCACCCACGTCAAAGACCCCCAGCCAAATATGATAGAACCTCGCATAGCGAGGCACACCTTGCCTTGCTTAGGTGCCCAGGTGCCGTGAGGGCCTCGCTCAACGTGCCTCGCCTCGCTCAGGTGCCCAGGTGTCATGAAGGCCTCACTCATCGTGCCTCACCTCACTCAGGTGCCCAGGTGTCGTGATGGCCTCGCATAGCGAGGTACACCTCTCCTTGCTCGAGTGCCCAGGTGCCGTGAGGGCCTCGCTTGCGTCACCTAGGTCCCGTGATGCCGCATACCCAACCAAGGGAGTTGCCTTGCCATAGGGACATAAGCCTCCCTGTGTAAGGCACCTTGCCTCATGCTCAAGGGTCGCTGCGACCCTGCACACCTCGCCAGCCCGGAGGTACGTGAAAGGCATATTGCCTCTTCTAATAAAATACTTCCCACACATAGTAAAATATATGGAGGCTTGGGAGAAATATGTATCTTAGAGGTGTAAGAAGAACCATCAGCCATGGGGCACGCATAAGGGTACACGGTGTAGGATCTTAAGGGAAATAAAGACATGATTCTAACATCCGTACCCAAAAAGTTGTGGAGATACGAATTTCTACAAAGCGTGGGAGCATGATCTGCATGCCTCTGACGTGTACCAACATCGACACCATAACCTTCTTCTCCACCAAGACTTGGCTGAGTGAAGGGTCCTATTTATAGAGTTCAAGGAGTGAAATTAACTCCCATTTCAATGAATAAATAAATTATTAAAAATACATTTTTCACTCAACAGATGCCCATAACTCAATAAAAAATGTTCAGGAACAAGTCAAAGTTGTTGAGGGCTATTTCTAGTTTCGGATTCCACGAAAATTCAAAAATGGTCACTAGAGCTGATATATAGCCTCCTATAGGCGATATATCGCCTACGCCATAATCACGAGTGTCCGTGGTTTTGTTCGTGCAAAGTTGACGTATTTTCCGTATCAGCATAGGTGATATATCGGCCCCTATAGCTGTGATATATCGGCATACGCTGATATTTGAAACAAGTTTTTGCACAATTTCAACACACTTGAATTTGTTTAAACCACTTTGACTAAGTAAAACGTGATCCTAACAATTGAGGGAAGGTTCTAGACTTCCTAGACTTATCCATGATTATTTTTATTCATCAAAAACCTTAAATTTGTAATAAACATACATGTGACAAGTGTCACGTTCTTATTTAGTCTATCTAAACCTTAGGTTATAATAAATAATATTCTTAGGACTATATTCATTAATCAAACCTTATGATAAAATTAATATTTCTAATTATAGGCTAAACTTATAAAATCCATAACTATCTCTACGAGTTTCCAACTAAATCTCGACTTGAACCAATAACCACGAAAACCAATAACCACGAGGAGACCTATCCTATGGTCTCGATACCTAGGCTCGAGTATCGCAATAGTATTTCCTATAATATGCTAAAAATATAATTCTTTAAAAGTTATGCTATTAACCCGTGTATTCAACAATTCGGTTAAATATATAAATATTTTTGCTGGTATTATATCCAGAAAATACTAATTAATTATGGCACTCATAATCCAGTTATGCTTAGCCAATATTGTCATTATCCATACAGTTTACTAGGATTAATTATGGCACTCATAATTCATTATTATTATTATTATTATTATTATTTTGGGCAGTTTGGTCATTTAAAAAACGATTTGTAAGGATTAAAGATCCTTATTTTGTTTTAAACCCATTCATAAAATTCATACGTAAAAATTTTAGACTAAACCCTAAGTCTCGAGGAGACCTATCCTATGGTCTCAATACCTAGGCTCAAGTGTCGCAATATTATTTCCCATAATCTACTAAAATTCTTATTCTTTAAAAGTTCTACTATTAACCCGTGCTTTCAACAAGTCAGTTAAATATATAAAGATTTTTGCTAGTACTATATCCAGAAAATACTAATTAAATTCCTCACTTATTTTTCAAGAAATATAATCTCTTAGTTTTTCTTTTATTTTTCTTAAGGTTTTAATCTCTAAAAAATGTTTTAAGAAAATTGCCTAATCTTAACTTAATTAGTAAAAGTCGTTAATAATTTCTTATCTTGACTAGTTAATTCTCCGAAGTCAATTAATCTAGTTTACTTACTAGAAAAATAATTTACTTAATTATTTTCTCACTAATCTCAAAGTGGTATTTTAGGTCAAAATGTTTTTAAGACTTACCAAGTTTTTTTCTTTCAATAAGCACAAATGTACTTTTATCTAAAATCCCATTTTTGCACCAAGTGTGAAAACCTCATTTTTCACATTTTTAACTACATATTTTGTTAGATCATAACTTGAAATTTACTTACCCAATTGTTACTAAAATTTTCCAATTCAATTTTTGGTATGCTATTTAGGTCTTTGTAAAATATTAGGTCAAAATGAGCATTTTTTATTGGTGAAAATATTTTTCAAACATTCAGGTAAAAATGACCTTATTTTCAAGTCCTTATTTTTTTTTTCTTCAAAATTTGGTACTTAATAACTCTCAAACCGTTCAGTATTTTATTGCCAAATTTTACGTAGACATACTAGGGTATGCCAAGAACATCTCTACCATATTTTAGCAAAAAATGGATTCATTTTCCCAATACAGTGGCTGTCAAAACTTGGTCGCGAAATTAAGAATACAAAAAAAAAAAAAAAACATTTTTTTACCTAAACTTTGAAATAGCATAACTCACTCATTTCTAAACGTTTTTTAGTGTTTCAAAAGCTCAAATTCATGTACTCCATCTCAACAACATCACAGTACAATTTATGTTTATAAAATCAGTATATAGTGGATTATTGACCCCTTGGAAATCATGGCTCAAAACTTGTATTTTTGTTTTAGGGTTTTCAACAAAACCCTTAGGGATTTTAGGTCCCTATTTTCAAAAATCAACATAAAAGCATTATAAAAATTATCAAGCAACTACCATAGCCTTATTACATCACCAATAAGAAAATTTAAGCATTAAATACACAAAATAATGCTTAAAAATAAAAACCATACAGAAAAAAACCATAAAAGTAAACTTTTTACCTCTTGTTGTTCTTGCTTTAGGTTTTGATGTTTCTTCTAGCTTTAGATCCTTCAAAACTCTTTCAAAACCTTAAACCAACTCCCCCAACAACATATATAGTTAGTTATTGAAAGATATATGGTTAAAAACCTTACAAAAGTCAAGTTTTCAAAACTTTTACCTTAGGGAATCTCTTCTAAGATCAAGGATTAAGCTTCCAAGGTTTCTTAGGGTTTTTGGTAGTTGAAAATGATGAGAAAACTTGACAAAGAATTTGTGAACAAGATGAGAGTGAGAGGAGAGAAGGGGAGGGGGGTGGGATTCGGTTTTGGGAGGTTGGAAGAGCTTAGATAACTAAAAATATCTAAAACACTTAAGTGTTTTTACTTTATGTCACTTCGTGTCATCAACATTACTTTGATGTGATTAAAACTTAAATCACTTTTCTATCACCTTTTTCACTCTTATAAATTTTAAAAACAAAACTTAACACATAATAATTAAATTAACTGTCTCTCACATTTAATTTAATTAGTCACACATTATAATTTAACCTAAGGTCCATTTATGGAATAAAATTCCAGGATTAGGCAAAAATTTAAACATTTAACACAAAATGCCCTAAAATTTCCATTTTCTCTTAGGTTTATTATGTTTGACCAAAATTTAATTTTTATGAATGTATTTTATGCCCAAAATATATTTTCCATAGTTTATCATTTTATTCTCTGAGATTTTTACCCGATTAGGGTTTTTGTGTCGATCTAAGACCGAAAGTCTTATCTTGACTTTTAATAACAAAATTCATAATTTGGCTAGCAATAGCTCATGGAAATAAATTCCAAACAAATATAATATTATTTAAAATAATATTCTTAACTCGGGGAAAACAATCATTATCCGATTTGTTTAAAGGTACCCGAAATGCAAGGCGTTACACAATTCAATGTACAAGCAAGAGGTGGGTATGAGTACTTTGTCACCTTTACTGACGAATACTTAAGATATGGTCGTACTTATCTAATGCTTAGGAAAATTGATACTTTTTGTAAGTTTTAAGAATTCAAAGTCGAGGCTGAGAAGCAATTAGGTAAGACTCGTAAAACACTTCGATCAGATCGAGGTGGCGAATATTTGGATTTGTAATTCAAAGATTTCATGCTAGAGTATGGTATTCTATCCCAACTCATAGCACCTGGAATGCCACAGCTAAATGGTGTTTCAGAAAGAAGAAACAGGACCTTGTTGGACATGGTCTGGTCTATGTTAAGCTACTCTTCACTCTTTCTCTCATTTTGGGAATATGCACTTCAAACAGTGACTTACATTTTGAATGTGTTCCCATCTAAGACCATAATCAAAATGTCACTGGAATTGTGGAATGGAAACTGTTCACCGAGTTTTTCAGAAACTACAATAATAAAAGATAAGAGAGATTAAGGAGAAAGGGTTTAGAAGTTATAAGCACGATTTTTACGTGGTTGGGGCGTTAATGAGCCTTAGTCCACGAGAAAATTGTATTAGAGCTTAGAGAATCTGTAACCATGGATTTTTCTACAACTTTCAGCAGAGTAACTATATATATGCTTCAAAAAAAGACCCTTCCCTCAGTGCCCTACTACATGTATTTATAGGTTCACAGGTGCACTGAGCTTGGGCCGGGCTGACCCGGCCCAATAAAGGTATAAATATTGTCGGCTTCTCTATTGGAAGCCCAATACAACAAATTAAAACATAAGAAAAAATACACTAATCTGAGCCCACTGGGCCAGCCCAAACCAGATCGGTCATGCGACAAACTGGAGCTTTGGTCTGGGCATCTCGAGTTACGAGGCAGATTCAGGGGACAAGATCGGTCAAAGTAGTGGCGGCACAGGTCTGAACCAAAGGCGTACAATCCCGAGGTAGCCTTTTCAGCAGGTGAAACGTGAGGACAACCCCTACGCTTCATGGGACGAAGTCAGGGTCACGAATGCTTTATCTCGCCAACCTCGGAGAACCGACCCCGGTTCGTTTACCCATGTCCCTCTCCGTTCGCCAAGGTCCCGTACCGTTTACCATGGGCCCAGATCATTTACCAGGAGCCCAGACTATTTACCAAACTCCGGGATCATTCACTTCGTTTACCCACATGGTGCTGAACCTGTTTCGGAACTACCGGATGCTATACGCCCTGGAGAAGTGTTTGGGTGTGGAGTCGACTCCCAGACTGTTCCATAACCGCCTGGCCAGGAGAGAGGAGAAGGCCCACACCTCCGTGGGTGGATTTGGGGCCTGGAGCGTAGGCCACATCAGTGCGGGGGCTACGCTTTCGCTCCACGAGTACTTCGTGCAATTCCTGACGTTCGTGGGGATTGCACCTTTCTAGCTTCTGCCCCAAGCATACCGACTGCTTGCGGGATGGCGCATCTTTTTTATCGTGAAAGAGATCCCCTAGCCGACCCCGGTAGAGATCTTGTACTTCTACAAGTTGGAACCGGAAGTCAACGTCAAGGACAAGACCCTGGACGGCTTCTAGCTACTAAAACCGCGGGGCAACTACCCTGCTCCCACCAGCACCTGGAAGCATCCCCTGGATTTCAGACATTATTGGTTCATGACCTCTGGGTTCTTCATAGAGAAGAATCCCACGCTGATGTTGGACTTCCAGCGAGTGGGTAAGTGGTTTCCCGATCAATGGCTTTTTCCTCTTTTTTTTTGTCTTGGTTTTTTATTCCTCATTCTCAACTCATTGTCTTGGGCAGCAGGACCCTATGCCCAGACTCCCCTCACCGAGTTCATCCTGGACCGGAAGAAATTTTACTCCAAGCTAAGCGCAGAGGAATTGGACGTGGGGGCTACGTCACCAATCACAACCTCCGAGTGGTCGAGATGCTCGCGGCCCATCAAACAATCAAGGACCCAAGCCTCTGGAGGATACAATGCGAGAAAGACCCCACGCTGAGGGAGGAGCTGGCCCTGGAACACATAAAGGCCGTGGAGGCTGTGGCATTGACGAACGTGGCCAAACGAAAGAGGGACCAAGCTCAGCAGAGCGAGGTTGCCGCTTCCGAGGATCTGGAAGCCCTCTTCGACGAGGCACAGCCGAACGCGGGGACCCCTGGAGCTATCGTATCGGGGCGAGGTAACTCACCTCTGATTTTGACTTATGCTCCCTAAGTTGGGGACTTAGTTAGGGATAGGCTAGCGCACTGAGGCCCCATGTTCGGGGCTGAAGGGGAAATGAGACCTTCGTCTCCCATTCCCGTAGGTTCGGAAATCCTCATGTACTCGTCCGGGTTCCTTCAATACAGGAACTTTCTACACCTATACGACATGGGGGACCGAGTCTACTCTTTTGCATTAGGAGAATTGAGTCAGGTCTGGATCACTTTTAGTCTTAATCTTTTTGCTCGCTTATTCATTGTACTAACCCTTTTTTGTTTTTGTTTATTTCAGAAGACTCCAATATGTCCAACCCCGTGGACAAGATGAAGCAGCTCCTCGAGTCCCGGGCCGCCAAGGCGACGGCCGCGGCCTGGAAGGCAGCCAGGAACGCATCTAAGCAGACGCCAGGGCCGGAGCTTCAATCCAGCGAGGCAGCCCTGGCAGCGGTTTCGACCACGACCGTTGACCCGAAAACTGTAACGCCCTGGTTACCCCAGGACAGTTACAGTGAACGGTGAACTGGAAATTTGACCCGCTACCCGAGTCCTTTGGTTAAAAACGTGTTCTAAGTGTTATTAACAAGTTAAGGTGGAAAATCAATAAAAAGGAAAAGATATATTTTATTGAGTACATAAAACTATCCATGGGCCCATAAAACATTTACAAGTTATTTACAACTCAAAATGGTCATTACTGTTTCAAAATTACAAACCCGCCGACCTAAGCGGCAAAAATAGGGTAAACCCCCTAGTTCCTCTAAGAACTCCTTGGCCGTGGTGGTCAAGCGGCCGCACATGTACACATCACCACCTAAGTTCTCCACTCAAGGTTGGGTGAGCTTTTCTTTCCCTTTACCTACACCACATAGCACCCATGAGCCAAGGCCCAGCAAGAAAAAAAAATAAAGCATGATATAATATCAACAATGATCATAATAATAATTTAGGACCACTAGTCCAAACAAATAGGTGACAGTCGCAAAAGTCACTAAATTGGGTCTAGCTCCCTTTAGCCTTGTGACGATAGGGTCACCGGGGCTTAATAGATAAGTGAACTTTTATTAGTTCGAACAGGATAGATGCATGGTGACTAGTCACCAACATAACCTTCCTCGTGACCTTATATTCATAGCCGTGGAACAGCGTTCCCTAGCCATGTGACAAATAGTCACCTGGGACTTTGGCCCTGGCTCTAGTAACTAGTCTTAGACTAGAAAAACACTTATAAGTTCGTCGACCTTAGGGTTGGTCCAGCGTTAATGCCTTAGAGCCATTCAATGCTGGTAGCGATTAGATCTAATCTTTATTTGGCTCGACGTTCATGACGCTATGCCATTTTTTACTCTTAGGTCAGTGTCCCTGACTAGTCAGTACACATATACAAGTAAACAACATTCGCTAGCATTTAATAGGCAATCCATGTCCACATTTATCAATCAACATGCCTCAATACAAACATGCATGTCATATATACACAGGGTGCAGTTTTCTTACCTCTGGTTCGGGTGAAAATTAATATAAGAACGACCATTGAGAACGATCGACCTTTTAATTCCTTGACGGTCACCTGGTCATAACCAAAATATAGGATTCATCAATGAAAATGAATAACAAAGGTTCCCAAATCAAAACCTAGCCTCCGAGACATCGAATCCTACTAAACCGGGTAGTAGGATCGATCCCGAGGCCTAAGGCTTGAATTCCCAAGCTAAAAACTCATTTCTGGCCAAAAATGCCTCTAAGGGCCGCAGCCCTCCTTAGCCACGCCACGGCTTGCCCCTCAGACAGAGGCGGCTCTTCCCCAGCAACCAGCACGGGCCGCGGCTCACCATAGACGTGCCGCGGCTCTTTACTGCAAAACAGCAAGAAATCAGTTTTCCTCCCCTGCGTTTTTCCTTGAAACCAACCCTTCAAACCAATCCCAAACATCCAATTCAACCCCTAAACTTCATCTATATCACACCCTCATCAAAACCCAAGTTAAACACCAACCAAAACTTTAATTAATTCCAACTATCCTCAACAAAACCACAAGCTGAAAACTTAAACCAAAATAGAGTATAGTTTAAAATTCATGGACAATTTCTTACCTCAAGCTAGTTTGAATCCTCCTCAATAGATGAACTAAGTCTATAACCCCCAAGCTTTGATCCTAGCTTGATTCTTCAATTTGGGACCAAAAACTTCCAAGGAGAATGGAGAGAAAATGATGAACGGTTGAAAGAGAAGAGTGCCCTGTTTTTGTTCTGTATGTTTCTACAGCCAACCAAAATCAAATATAACCCAAGCCAAATGACCATAATGCCCCTAGGTCATTTAAAGTTTCTAAAGTCTCCCCAAGGGTAGAATTGGTATTTCCCACCTATCTCGTTAATCATAATTAACGCTCTCCAATTCCCGCTAATCTCAATATTCCCAAATACCAAATATTCTTATCCCGTTACCCTACAATTCCCGGTAACTCTCTAATCACCAAAACACCTCGAGACTCACCCCGAGCCCCGAGCTTAAGCCTGTTATGACCAAACCGATAATTTATATTTAAAGATCGTCTCTTGCCGAATAACTCGAACCAATCCACATCATAATGTGCCCTCACAATTAAACACAAACATGCACCCAAAATATACAAATATGCTCTCAATGAGCCAAATTACCAAAATACCCCTGTTATAAAATGTGGACCCACATGCATGCATTTAACATCATATTATAATATAATTCACATAAACATGCATATATTCATTTAATGACATAATTAAACAAGTATGGCCCTCCCGGCCAACTAATCCAGCCATTAAACACATCGGAGAATTCGGGGCATTACAACAACTGTCCCCGATCTTCCCTCTCACCTCCCAGTGATCGACCTAGAGCGGGAACCAGCTACAAGCCAGAGCTTCGGTAAAAGAGTCGAGGACTGGGGCGCGGAGGAGGCAGAACCAAGAACTAAGAGGGCCAGGACGAGGCGGGTTGGCTCGCTGGGGAGTCATCCGGGGAGAGTCGCTCTGCCGCAAAAGAACTCCCGGTAGCACCGACTCTCCTCGTCTATCGGGCCTTACCTGAGGAGGGGGAGGCCGTTCTGCGGGATGAGCAGTCCAAACTCATTTGCCGGACCTGGGAGAGTGGCCAGAAAAGGAGGAGGTTTACAAGGCCCTGACGATTCGTCGTCAGGTTGAATTTGCTGACCGCTCGACAGCCTTCAGTTCCCCTCAGCCAATCGTGGATAGGCTGGTCGCCGAGACGAGTTTCCACCCCCAAAATGGGGCAGGACACGGCCCCGTTTGCGGCGGATCTACTGGACCAAGTGGGGAATACGATGTCCAATCTCCAACTGAAGCGATACGCCACCATCGCCAATCAGGACATGCTGTTCATTTCCCAAGCTCTCCGCCACCAAGCCACCACTGTAAGTTCGCTTTGCATCGTCTCTTTCTCCTTTTCTTTGTTTAGTAAGGACTCTTCTAACTTTGCTTTGTTCCAGGATGCTCTACTGGCCCATCGGAATGCCGACTTGGTGGCTGAGGCTACCATGAAGATGGAGATGCTCTAGCTGGAGCTGGAGGCGAACCAAAGGGAAGCCGCCAAGGAGGCCTTGGACAGGGAGACAGCCCAGGCCAACGCAGCCCTGGCCAAAGTGGTTGTTCAGGTCGAAGCGGACCGCGCAGAGTCCACTTGGATTAAGTTTCAGCTTGAGGAGGCTCTGTCCTGGAAAGAAATTGAGACTAGTGAGCTGGTGGCCAATCTGGAGGCGGAGCTTCTTCGAGTAAAGGCTTCGCAGGAGGCGGCTGTGACTCAATCCATCCAGGACCGGGAGAGGGTCGTCGGTCTAGAACCTCGGGTCCATGAACTGGACGGCTTGCTTCACAAGGAGGTGAAGGTACACGAAGAGAACCGTCACGCAAAAGAGCAGGCAGATGTTTTGTTGGGCGTCACCTTCGATGAGGCCATCTATATGGCCTGGGTCCAGGACAAGAATATGAACCTCCTGCTCTATCCCGACCCCGCTGCGAAGAGAGCCGAATTTGAGGCCAAGGAGAAGGCCGACACGGAGCCTCTGGATGATGAAGAGGCGGATGGGGCCGTCCCGGGGGCGCCTGGTCATGGCGAAGCCTAGACCCAGAACTACTTTTTGTATTTAATTGTAATACTTTTATTGACGCGGATGCGTCTAAGATGATTTTTGGTATTTTATCCACTTTATCTTTTGCATATTGCTTTCCCGTTTTCATCCATTAAGCTTTCACTAAGTGTTATACCACTGTGCATGAATGAGCTAAGTGTTTGGTCCCGGTTCCACCGGCATAGACTAGATTATTCCTGACTTTAACTTGTCAACTTACTTTAATCCTGTTGCTCAGGTTCCAACGGCCTGGGCCATTAAGGAGTTGATAATTATCACTGAATCTATTCATCCAGTCGCCAATGTTGAAAATCTGACGGTCTGAACCATCGGGGTTTAGTTGATTAGCTTATTTCGAAACCTAGACTAGGTTCCCACGGCCTGGGCCATTTATAAGGCTAATTTTAGACAACTTACACCTAGGACCCGCGCTCTAATAATCCTGAGCTATTGTAGAAATGACGCGGACAGATACTTGGTTGTTTGGGACCACTCACGGTCAACCAAATGCTAGGACATGGGCTAGCCCATACGTCCTACTGGATATTTTACCTCCCGGACTACGCACGTCCGGGCCGGGGCCAGGCCTGAGCCTTAGGTCCCCTATATCGTACCCCCGGACAGCGTTCGTCCAGGGTGGGACCAGGCCTAAGCCTTGGGTCCTCTTTATCGCAACCTCGGACAGCGTACTTCCAGGGCGTGACCAAGCCTGAGCCTTGGGTCCTATAGATCATACCCCCAGACAGCGTTCATCCGGGGCAGGACCAAGCCTGAACCTTGAGTCCTATCGATCATACCCCCGGACAGCATTCATCCGGGACGAGACCAGGCCTGAACCTTGTGTCCAACTGGGTTTGTACCCCTCAGACCTTGCCGGTCTGGGCCAGGACTAGTCCTAAGCCTTGTGTCCAACTGGGTTTATACCCCGCAGACCTTTCCGGTCTGGGCCGGGACTAGGCCTAAGCCTTGTGTCCAACTAGGTTTGTACCCCCCAGACCTTGCCGGTCTAGGCCGGGACTAGGCCTGAGCCTTGTGTCCAACTTGGTTTGTACCCACCAAGTGAGCAGAGACTGGTCTCCGATCACTTACTTATGGAAGCATATTGGAATTTTCATTGTTTGATAATATTTACTTATGATATTTTGTACATGCCATTCTTATTATTCAAGGAATTGCCCTGAGGCGTACATTGTTTACAACGAAAATATAAAACTGGGACACGTTCTCCTGACTACTGATAGTATTTACGGAGATGCTTTGCGTTCCAGGCCCTTGGGACTTCTATATTGTTGTGCCATTTTAAACGGTTTGTTTCCCGGCACACTTCGTGCTAGATTTCGTACGACCCTTCCCAATTCGGGCCCATGATCCCTACTTTCGGATCTTGGGTTACAGGGAAGACTCTTCGCAGAACAAGATCGCCAGTTTCAAACCTTCGACTTTTTACTTTCGAGTTAAAATGCCGAGCGATCTTGCCTTGGTACATCTTTAACTGAACTTGCGACTCTTCCCGGATCTCCTCGATGAGATCTAGGGATTCCTGGAGTAAGACATGGTTTTGGGTGGGAACGTACGTGTCTCTTCTGTGGGACAGGATGGCCATTTCAACGGGGATGTCGGCTTCGCACCCGTACACCATGGAGTAAGGAGTGTGCCCGGTAGACGTCCTTTCAGTGGTCCAGTAAGCCCATAGCACGCGGGGCAACTCTTCGGGCCACTTGCTCTTGCAGGCTTGGAGCTTTTTCTTTAATGTTCCTTTCAAGATTTTGTTGATGGCCTCTGCTAGCCCGTTCTCTTGAGGCCTGGCGACTATGGAGAAGATTTTGATGATACCATGTCTTTCGCAGAAATCCGTGAAGTGGATGTTGTCGAACTGCTTTCCGTTGTCGGACACAATCTTGTAGGGGAGCTCGTACCGACACACAATGTTGTTGATGATGAAATCCAGGGCCTTCTTCGAGGTGATTGTACTCATGGATTCCGCTTCAACCCACTTGGTATAGTAGTCGACGGCCACGATGGCGTACTTCACCCCTCCCTTCCCGGTTGGGAGTGATCCTACTAGATCGATTCCATATACCGTGAAAGGCCAGAGACTAGTCATCAGGGTTATTTCTGTTGGAGGGGCTCGCGGGATCTTCGCGTACCTTTGGCACTGCTCGCACTTGCGGACGTAATCAATACAGTCTTTCTTCATGGTTGGCCAGAAATATCCTTGGCGCAGGATCTTTTTGGACAAATTGAGTCCGGCTGTATGGTCTCCGCAGAAGCCTTCGTGCACTTCATGCATAATTACGCTTAGTTCAGTCCTGGATACGCATCTGAGGTATGGCATGGATAACCCTCTGCGGTAGAGCTTTCCGTCCATCATGACGTATTTGTGGGCCTGGTATTGAAGCTTCCTGGTTGCGGCCCTATCCGCTGGCAACCCGCCGGTTGTCAAGTAGTGGATAATAGGTCCCATCCAGGATGCGGAGTGGTCGATGGCGTTGATCGCAGAGACATGAATGCTTGGGATGGGGAGATGGTTGACGGGGACCAGTCCTGACAGCTCCGCCTCGGCATCGGTGGCCAGTTTTGCCAATGTGTACGCGAACACGTTTTGCTCCCTGGGGATCTAGCAGATGGAGTGCCTCTTGAACGTTTGCAGCATTTCTCTCGTCTGAGTCACGTAAGCCTCCATCTTTTCCCCTTTGGTTTGGTATTCTCTTGAGACTTGCCTAACAACCAGCTGGGAATCGCTATAGATCTCCAGGTTCGCAGCCCCTACTTCCCGGGCCAAACGCAACCCGGCCAACGTGGCCTCGTGCTCAACCTCGTTGTTCGACGCCTTGAAATGGAAGTGCATGGCGTTTTGCAACTGGTGCCCTTGTGGCGACACTAGGATGATTCTGGCCCCTGCTCCATTTTCATTCGAGGCTCCGTCCACGAATACCTTCCACACGGGCGCCGCAGGACTTGCAGGATCGTCCCCTTCGGTGATCCCGGAGCATTCCACAATGAAGTCGACTAGGGCTTGTCCCTTGATCAAGACTCTAGGAACGTAAGCTATATGGAATTGACTCAATTCCATAGCCCACTTCAAGAGTCTTCCTGATGACTCAGTTTTTTGCAACACTTTCCGCAAAGGGTGGTTGGTCAGAACTTTTATGGCGTGGGCTTGGAAGTAAAGCCGGAGCTTCCAAGATGCCATTAGCAGAAAAAATGTCAACTTTTCCATTAACGGATATCGTGACTCCGCCCCCAACAACCTCTTGCTCATGTAGTACACCGGTAGTTGGGTTTTCTTGTCCTCCCGCACTAGTGTGGCGCTGATCGCGTGCTCGGTCATGGCCAAATAGAGGTATAGTGGCTCTCCGTCCACCGGCTTTGCCAATATCAGTGCTTGGGCTAGATGTTCTTTCATCTTTTGAAAAGCTTCTTCGCACTCGATTGACCATTCAAAACATTGGCTTCCCTGAAGAACATTGAAGAACGAGATGCATTTGTCTGTGGGCTTCGAGACGAAATGGCTTAAGGCGGCTATCCGCCATGGTCAGACTTTGCATGTCTTTATGCTTCCAGGGAGAGGGCATTTCAATCAGTGCCTTGATCTTGTCCGAATTGGCTTATATTCCCCGGAAACTCACTATGAACCCCAGGAACTTCCCGGATGCCACGCCGAAAGTGCATTTTTTGGGATTCAGTTTCATCCCATACTTTCGAATGATCGCGAAGGCCTCGGCCAGGTCGTCAGAATGCTTCCCGGAGGTTTTGGATTTGAACAGCATGTCATCAATATAGACCTCCATGTTCAGCCCTAGCTGGGCCCGGAACATTCGGTTGACAAGCCTCTGATAGGTGGCTCCGGCGTTTTTGAGTCCGAAGGGCATGACGATGTAGCAGTATACCCCCTTGTCGGTTTGGAAACTGGTATGATCCCGGTCTGCTACATGCATAGAGATCTAATTGTAGCCGGAGTATGCGTCCATGAAACTCAAGATCTCGTACCCGGACGTCGCATCCACCATCTGATCGATTCGGGGAAGCGGGAAGCAATCTTTAGGGCAAGCCTTGTTGAGATCCGTGAAATCGATGCATGTCCTCCAGGTCCCGTTCGACTTTGGTACCAGAACTGGCTTGGCTAGCCATACGGGATATATAGCTTTGCGGATGAAGTTGATCTAAGACAGCTTTTCGACTTCTAGCTTGAGGGCCTCGGCCCTTTCCGTTCCCAAGGGCCTACGTTTTTGCCAGACTGGGGTCGCATCTTTGTCGATGTTCAAGGCATGGCAGATGATGTTGTGGTCGATCCCCGTCATATCCGAATGAGACTAGGCTAGGTGATAACTCTACAAAATAGAGTTATTTTACCACTTTTTATGTTCTAATTGTTTCTTAATTCTTGAGTTTTTAATTGATTTATTAAGTTTTTAAGTAATTTTGAATTTATTAGGTTTATTTTAATTTTATAGATTTTTGTGTATTTTTATTGTTATATTATTGTAAAATGTTATGGCTTAATTATTTAAAATTAATATTGTTAAGTTAGGAGTAAAAAGATGCAATTTTGAGCTTAAATGTTTAAGTAAATTAAATTTTAATTAATATTTTCATTTAACTTTTGTTGTATATTTCATTATTGAAAATATTTAGTTTTAATTTAATTTATGTTTGTTTTATAGGGAATTTTTTTGTATGTTATTTGCTCTTGAAAAGCAAGAAGAATGGTGAAAAAATGGCATTTCTGTAAAGGAAAAGCAAGGAAAGTGGCATTTTCCTCCAAGCCCAAGTCAGGCCCACGCCTGCCACTTCAGCCCAGCCAGGCCCAAGGTCCGTTTGCCTCCTTCCCAGCCTTCCTCCAGCAAGCAGCATCTACTCCAAGCCACTCCAAAGCACCACGTGGCAGCATCACCTTGACTCCAAGCTCAGCAACTCAACACCACAGCTCCTTCACGCCTACTCCATCCTGGGCCCGCCCAAGCTTCCAGGCCCAACGCCCCTGCCCCAGCAGCTCCTCATCCAACCGCCTTCCTGGGCCAGCCATCAATAAGACCAATTCAGCCACCTGCCAGCTTCAGTCCAACCGAGCTCCACGCCAGCTGTTGACTCCAAATGCCTGACCCAATTTGCACCCCATGCCAACACAGCCACCAAAAGCCAAAAAGTCACATTTTTCTTCCCAATATTTTTTTCTTTTCACTCAAATATCAATTCACTCTTCCCTATTTTTCTTACCTAAATAAACATTCCTAATTTATTTTTTTACCCTAGCTTTTCACTAACCTTTTACCCAACCAAACATTTCATCTTTCCAATACTCTTACACTTACTCTATTTATCCTACCACTTTCCAACACAATTAAATTAATCAATTTATTTATTTTAATTTGATTAATTTAATCTCCATATTTTGCCTATAAATAGAGTCTTGTAAGACCATTTGGGGAGCTCTTCTTCATCTTTTCAACATCTTCTACTCATATTTTTCTCTCTTCTTTTCACTATTTTCTATCTACCATTTTCATCTTTTGAAGAGCATGTCAAGTATGTTATTGTGTAATTTTTATTTCAATCTAGTTATGAGCTTCTAATCTTTTTTCAAGATTATTAAGATGATGATGATGATGAAGCAAAATGTAACTAGATAGTATTTTTTGTTGTATGTTGATTTCCCATTTGTGCAACATTGTTTATGGATTTTTCTATCAAAGATATGCATTTTTCATCTATCATTGATTGTTAAAGCATATTACACTTAGTTCTTCATTATGCAAAAATATGATATTCTTTGATTAAATGTTTTTCATTAAATTGTTCACATCTAATTCTTAGAGCATAAGTATCATATTTTGCCTAAACATAATCTCTTTGATTTTTTGTAGTTTCATTAGGTTGTAACACAACTAATGCTTAGAAATTATATCTTATATAAGTGAAGAAAAATCCTACCTTTTTTTAAAGTAACTTGTGCTTGAATAGAAAATGTATTTTGAAAAATGTATAGTGTGATTTATTTAAACTATATCTAAACTTGGGAATCAATATACTTATAAATACTATTGAACTTGCATTTTGTGGATTCTAATATCTTAATAATCTTATTTTACATATCTCATTTGAAAACCATTTTTCTATTAAATCTTAAATCTTTTTATTACTTTTCTTTTATTTTTCTAAAACAAAATCTCATCAAATATTTGGAACTAGGTTAGAATATTCTTGCTTTGTTTGAAATAGTTTCTTTTGATGTTAGTCAACTCCCATGGGTTCGACCTCGTACTTACATGAACATTATATTCCGAAACGATTCGTGCACTTGCGAGTTTAAAATTTAAAACATACCCGTTTTGGGTCTAACAAGTTTTTGGCGCCGTTGCCGGGGAGTTGCAAGAAAGAAACGATCTTTCTACAAGGTAAGTAACATTCTTCTACTAGTTATTTTATTTTTATTTGCACTATCATCTTAAAAAAAAGTAAAGTAAAAAATATACATATCTATAAAAAAAAAAATCGAAAAAAAAAGAGTAAAACCCGAAAAAGAAAAAAAAGAAAGTTATACATATATTTATTTATATTGTTATATATATTATATTATATATATTTATTGGTAGTTGATGGCATTTAGTGCCTCCTACATACTTATTAGTTGAGTGCATTTGTGCCTCCTAACCCTTTTTCTTTTTCTTTTACTTTTTATGTTTTTTTAGTTGAGTGCATTTGTGCCTCCTACATGAACAATCTATCTCCTCTAGTGATGGCATTAGTGCCTCCTAGCTTTTATTTTAGTTGATGGCATTAGTGCCTCCTAAGTTTTATTATTATTATCATTATTATTATTAGTGTTGGTTGATGGCATTAGTGCCTTCTTGTTTTTTTTTTTTTTTTGTTGATCATTTAGTTGATGGCATTTGTGCCTCCTAATTTTTACCTTAATTTTGTTATGGTGATGGCATGCTATGCCTCCCTACTCTTGCCTAATTTTTTATAATCTTACTTAATTTTATCTTATTTTTATTTATTTTTTTATCATATTATTGTATAATTGTTTAATATCTTAACATTTCTTTTTTTTGTTCTCTTAATTTTATTTATTTTTTTTCCTTAATTATCATCTTAAAAAAGAAGAAAAAAAAATTTGTCATTTAGTTTTTACCATATGGATCATTTTAATTATAGTTGGAATTCTGAGTACAACTATTATGAGCAATCAAATTTAAATTATGGAGAAACTAATGATATGTATGATATGCATGAATCCTTTGATATCCCATTTGCCCCCACCCATAATCCAAAATTTTCATTATGTCATACCCAGTTTCCAATAGGGCATAAATTCAACATACATAATCAAAGTCATGCCCAATCCGACCTATCATATCCCATTCAACAAGAAACGAGCTCATCTTTAGAGGATACCCTACAACAGTTTGTGCAATCAACCTACCAAATCTTACTAGCCCAATCTCATTCAATCTCAAAAATTGAAACAATAGTAGGACAACTTGCAACTGTTATAGAGTCGGAAAAAACAAGTTTATCCCAACCAACCCATTCCCAATCCAAATAGTCAAATTGAAAATGAAAAGGAGAATGAAGTTGTTGAAGAACTTGTAACATGCATCCAACCCCCTAATAAAACCAAAGATTTGGATGAAATAATTTTCGAGGCTCGTGAGGAAAATGAAAAATATATAATTATATCTCAAGAGCCCATAAATGAACAAATTTGTATATTTACTCAAAATGAAAATGAGTCTAATATAGATATACAATTTTCGTATTTTATTGATATTCCATTAAAATTGCATATTTCTAACTTTCTTGTAGGTGTGATGTTATCAATTATTATTTATGGTGTTTGCATCAAAGTCATAACTCACCCTATTAATGAAATTTTACACCATCGATTGGGTGTAGGTTAAAAGAAAAAAAAATAAAAAATTTTAGTTGAGCTAAAGACGATAAACTAAAGAGATTTGTGGGAGGCAACCCATATTTTTATGTTTCATTTTATATTTCACTTTTGTTGTGTGTTTTGTTTCATGTTTTTCAAAAAGCTCGAAGGAAACTTCTTGCCCAAAAAGAAAAAGAAGAGAAGAAAACAAATGAGTCATATCAAGGAAGCATTCATGAAAGAGAGTAGTTCTTAATTTTTTCTATTTTATACAACATTGAGAACAATGTTTCATTTAAGTTTGGGGGTGATTAGTGTGTATGTATTTTTCTTGGTGTTTATGTGTTTTTCTTTGTGTTTAGGCATGTTTTTCATTTGTTGTAAAAATTCAAAAAAAATATATATATTTATTTATATGTTTTTCCTTTTGTTTTTATGTGTTTTTTTTTATTTGTTATAAAATTAAAAAAAAAAATTCTTTGTTTTGTTTGAAAAAAAATATATTGGTGATTTTCATTTTCTCATGATAAGAATTATGATTGAAATTGTTCTTAGTTCTTAGAAAAATATAAATAATTATTAAGCTTTATTTTTAATTTTTAAGTTAGTTTTGTTTAAATATATATTTTTCATAATATGTCACTTTTCTATTCTATTCGAATTTGTGATATTTGGATATAGTTTATTTAAACATTAAATACTTTAAATCTCTAAAAAAAAAAAATTTAAATCCTAAAATTTGCTTGATTATCTCTTGAGATTTAATTTATTTTTGTTTGCATAAGTTTGTCTAAGTGTTCACATGATGATTTGATGTTTTTATGTTAAATATCTATTTCGAAAACAATTTTAACTTTTCAAATTAATTACATAAGCTTTACTTTTATTTGTGATTTTCTTTCAACTATATCCTAGTTCTCCTTTACCTGGGCGATGATGGCGGCCCGGACCACTGCTACAGATTTTTCCCAACTTGGATTACCCTGGTCGGGTCGGTGTCACTGATGTACACCTCCTCAATCTCTTCCACGGGCTCCGGTACGTGGTCATCTCCTATCCGTGGTTCCAGCTCATCCTCCTCCCAAACAATTCTTCCAGGTGGAGGAGGTGGAACTGGACCGACGACTTCCTCCTGGACCACGTAGATAGGCCGGGCAGACACGTGGTAGCATTTTCGGGTGCTATTCTGATCTCCCTGGACTATTCCCACCCCTCCGTTATCGCAAGGGAATTTCATGCATAGATGACGGATGGAAGTGATAGCCCAGAACTCGACCAATGCGGGGCGACCGAAAATGATATTATAAGCAGTGGGGCAGTCCACTACTACGAACGTGCAGAACTTGAATGAGCATTGCATCTCGCTCCCCAAAGTTACGGGCAACTGGATTTTTCCCATAGGGAGTATCGCGTCCCCATTGAAGCCGTAGATCTGGGTTGGGCATGATGCCAGATCTGCTTCGGTCAAGCCAATCGCGGTGAAGGCGGGCTCGAACAGAATGTTGAGGAAGCTTCCATTGTCCACCAGCACCCGGGACACCAATTTATTGGTGATCTGGGCGTCTATGACTAGAGGTTCATGATGCAGGAAATGGACGTTACGGGCATTGTCTTCCGTGAAGGTGATAGGGAGGTTCATCAGCCTCGGGCGCTGAGCTGGGGCCTGGACTAGAGCGCACACCTCCTGATCGTGATCGAGCTCGCTAATGTAGCGCTTTTGATCATTCTGGGACGACCCTCCTAGATGAGGCCCGCTCGAGATGGTGGCCACATGGCCATCTACTCGAGGGGTGCTATCCCGGACGGGTAAGGCATTCCAGGCTTGGGTGCTTACACAGCGGGGACCCCTTGAGGGGCCTGCACTGCCAGACCCTTTGCATATCCTCCCTGAGGCAGACATGCTCCAGGGACACTCGGGACCGTGGATTGTTCGGGGACTGCTGACAGGCCCGGGACTCCCATGGGCATCTTGATCCACTGGTGGAGATGCCCCAACTTAATCAAATTATCGATCTCATCCTTGAGTTGTCGGCATTCTTCAGTTGTGTGGCCCAACCCCCTATGGTAAACGCACCGTTTGCTGGTATCTCTCGGATTCCTTCCTCCTTTAAACATGGGGGTAGGTTTCCGGTAATGAACTGCCCTTTCCGTGGCCAGGAAGATGTTCTCCCTGGTGTCCACCAAGTTAGTGTACTCCGAATACTGGGGCTCGTAGCCCCTCTTGTCTGTCTTAGCCAGCTCAGACCAGTTCTGGCCCTTGCCGAATCTCTTCCCCCGGGAGGGATTTAGACTCGCCTCAGTTCCCTTCGCTTGGGAAGGCTGGGCTCCGACGGGGGTAGCACTGTACCCGATCAGTGCGGCTTCGTATGTGGAAAAAGGGGTGGACTGGACCGGGGCATACCCCGTAGAAGCAGGACCATACAATGTGGCATGGTGAAGGTCACTCCAGGTGCAGCTGCCAATCATGGGGCAAGCGGTGGAGCGACGTATGGCTGTGCCGGAAATTGCACCCCATATCCCAGAAATGCTTGGGCATTGGGCTGAGGTGTTGGCTGCCATCCGAACACCTAGATTTGGGCCTCTTCCCAGTTAATGAATCCTTGGGCCCTCCTTATGAACTCCTCTAGGGTAGCCGCCTTGATACGCTGCATATCATCACAGAGGGGGGACCCGGCTTGGATCCCAGATTGCAGCGCCACCAGGCGTTGCCCATCGTCCACCTTGGTCTTGGAGGCCTCTTCGGTGAAAAGCTGGATGTAAGCTCTCAATGTCTCCGTGGGGAGCTGTTTAATGTTGGCGAGGGCACTGATTTGCATGTCCATTCTCATGGTGGCAACAAACTGTTTACGAAACACTGACTGTAGTCCTGACCAGGATTGGATGGATCTTGGCTTGAGTCTCTTCCACCATTCTTCTGCGGGCCCGCCTAGAGTAATCGAGAAACAGAGGCATTTTTCATCGTCACTGACATGGGCCACGGTCATTAATCGGTTATACCGGGACAGACGATCCCTGGGGTCGATGTTCCCGGTGTAGGTAGTTAGACTCGACATCTTGAATCCGTTGGGGAGCACGACGCCCAGAATGTGCCTCGAACAGGGCTCCTTGTCCTCCTCATCGAAATCAGTGTCTGCTCCTTCCTGTTTGTGGACCAAGCAGTCCGTGACCTTTTTCAGGGCGGCCAATTGCTCCATGAGTTGCATGGCCATACCATCTTCTAAGGGAACCCTCTCGTTCCTCCTGTCGTTGAGGTTGTTTCTAAGGTCACCATCTCGGGGGCAGATCTTTTCCTTGCAGGCCCGCTCCTTTTGGGGATTCAGCCCATCGCCCAGGTCTACCCGGGATGTATCGTCCCCAGAGTTGAGGGCATGATGCCCGTCGTTACGCGAGCGTTCCCGACAACTTTTTTTCACTAAAGCGCTGGGATGTAAAGATCGCTCCCGTCCGGCCTGCCCTGGGGCATACTGGGGCCTGGTACCCTGTGGCCGCGTCCCTTGCGGATTGGTCGGGTGGCCCAGTCCTAGGACGGGGCGCACCTTCTCTTTCCAAGGGAGCGGTCGGGGACGGGTCCCGGCTCTCTGGACGGGAGGGTTTTTCCTCTGGGAGTTTGCCCCGGCGTTCCTTTTCTCTTGGTCCGGGTTTCCTGGGCCTTGCTCGGGAGCTTGTCCCAGAGGAGGGATTGGCCTTGCGTCCTCAAGGGCGTCGTTTCTGGCCTGCGGAGCGGGCGGTTGCATTCCCAGAGGCGGGACAGTTGGGGGATTGGCCGCCAAACCCTGGGCAGCTATGAAATCCTGCAAGGCTTGGAGGGACACTTGCATCCGTCGAGTAGCCTCCGTTTGTTCAGCAATCCTGGCTTCTTGGTCCAGGACTTTCTGCCTCAGTTTAGTCACCTCTGGATCCTCCTGATTGGGGTCCACTCCTTCTAGGATCTCGGGATCCTCAGCCCCGTTGTGGTATTCCCCCTCATTCTCCTCATCTTCCTCATAGTAGTCCTCCTCGTACTCTGCTCCACATTCATAGTTCTACGACTTGTCAGGCTGGGACACCGGATGAGAAGTGTCCTCAAGTGGACTCTGAGGAAGAGGTTGGTTGCGCAGTGGCTCCCCATTACCCTACTCTTGGTTAGTAGGGTCGAAAGTGGTATGTCTTGTGTTCACAATGGTTGCAAATGTTTGAGATCAACTCTAGCTTTCTCAAGCTCTCAATGAAAGCACCAAAATGTTTACCGAGTTTTTCAGATACTACAATAATAAAAGATAGGAAGCCCAATACAAAGGATTAAAACATAAAGGTATAAATACTGCCAGCCTCTCTATTGGAAGCCCAATGCAAAGGATTAAAACATAAGAAAAAATACACTAATCTGAGCCCACTGGGCCAGCCCAAACCAGATCGGTCATGCGAAAAACTGGAGCTTTGGTCTGGGCATCTCGAGTTACGAGGCAGATTCAGGGGACAAGATCGGTCAGAGTAGTGGCGGCCCAGTTCTGAACCAAAGGCGTACAATCCCGAGGTAGCCTTTTCAGCAGGTGAAACGTGGGGACAACCCCCACGCTTCATGGGACGAAGTCGGGGTCACGAATGCTTTATCTTGCCAACCTCGGAGAACCGACCCGGGTTCGTTTACCCACATCCCTCTCCGTTCGCCAAGGTCCCGTACCGTTTACCATGGGCCTGGATCATTTACCAGGAGCCCGGACCGTTTACCTGGCTCTGGGATCATTCACTTCGATCCCGACTGTTATCCGGAAGCTACTCATACTATCTTGTACATGACCGTCCCAGACAACCCTCCCCGGATGCCCTTTGGGCCTCACCTAGACTTGGGTTGCCGACGTCTATTTTACTCTTTGCCAAACGGGCCCGGGCCACCCGAGGGTTTGAAGCGTGGACCCGTGTGCCCGAAAGAAAACGGGGATAACAGAAACAAACCTAGTTTGCACCATTTCTACATTTGAGGTTATCTTGCTCATGTTCTTAGACCTAAATCAGGGAAACTTGATTGGAGGTATGAAATGTACATTTTTGTTGGCTACGCTCCAGAAATAAGAAGAGGTTACTTCTATAGTCCCAAGAAACAAAAGTTATTTGTTTCAACAATTGCGATCTTCCTTGAACACGATTATATGAATAACTATAAATCTCGGAGCAAAGTAGTATTGGAGGAACTCACAGCTAATAAGATTCCATCACCTTCATCGTCATCATTAAATGATAAACAAAAGTGAGGAAACTATTATTCCTGAAAAGTTAACCCTAGTGAAACATCGTTGTGGGAGGATTGTGAGACAACATGTTCGCTATGAGCATGAAGCACATGCCCTTGTTTCTGATACAGACAAGGACGATCCATTAACCTTCAAAGAGGCTATGGATGATCTGAAAAGGAGAAATGGCAAGAAGCCATGAACCAAGAAATGGAATCTATGTATTCCAATTTTATCTAGGAACTTGTAGACCCACCTGAAGATGTCATGCCCATTGGGTGCAAATGGATATACAAGAAGAAAATAGGTGTAGATGGGAAAGTGGAAACTTTCAAAAGGAAGGCTAGTAGCCAAAGGTTACACTCAGGGAGAAGGTGTTGATTAAGAAGAAACATTTTTCTCTTGTGTCCATGTTGAAATCCATTCGCATCCTATTATGCATAGCTACCACGTATGATTATGAGATATGGTAGATGGACATCAAGAGAGCCTTCCTTAATGGCTATCTTTATGAAAGTATCTATATGGTACAACCAGAAGGGTTATCAAGAATGTGGAAGATCAAAATGTGTATAAGTTGCTGAAATCCATTTATGGATTAAAGCAAGCTTCTAAATCTTAAAATATCACCTTTGATGAAACGATTAAAACATATGGCTTCGAACAAAATGTCAACGAAGCATGTGTAAATATATCAAAGGAAAAGTTGTGGTTTTCATAGTTCTTTATGTGGATGACATTCTCCTGATTGGCAACAATGTAAAGACACTGTCAAACATAAAGAATTGGTTAGTCGAAAAGTTCCTAATGAAAGATTTGGGCGAGGCAAACTATGTTTTGGGAATCCAAATCCTAAGGGATAGGAAGAACAAGCTCTTGGAACTTTCTCAAGCTTATTATATAAATAAAGAGCTTAAAGGTTCTCTATGGAGAATTCCATGAAAGGTCAGTTGCTGACTAGACATGGAATTCCTCTTTCCAAAGAGCAATGTCCAAAGACACCTCAGGAGGAAGAGGACATGAGAAAGTATCCCTATGCTTCAGAAGTTGGGAGTCTTATGTATGTTATGTTGTTACTAGGCCTGACATATGCTATGTCATAGAGATTGTGAGTCGTTATCAATCAAATCCTGGTTTAGAACACTGGATTGCAGTAAAGCTCATTCTTAAGTATCTTGAGAGAACGAGGGATATATGCTTGTATATTTAGGGGGTGAGTTAAACCCTACTAGATATACTGATTTTGATTTCCAGTCAGACAAAGACAGTCGTAAGTCGATGTCTGGGTCAATATTCACTCTTGGTGGAGGATTTGTAGTATGGAGAAGTATTAAATAATCCAGTATTGCAGATTCAACCATGGAAGCTGAGTATATAGCAGCTTGTGAAACAGATAAGGAAGCGGTTTGGTTGAGGAAGTTCTGCACTGATTTGGAAGTAGTTCCAGATATGATAAGCCACTAATCTTGTACTGTGACAACAGTGGAGCAGTAGCTAATTCCTAGAAGCCACAAGAGAGGAAAGAATATAGAATGGAAATATCATCTAGTTAGAGAGATTGTGCACAGAGGTGATGTGACTGTTATGAAAATAACGTCATAATAGAACCTGGCACACTCGTTTATCAAGATACTTCCTGCAAAGTCATTTATGTATGCAACATGGGATTAAGGGAGATACCTCACTTGCTTTAAGGGAAAGTGGGAGATTGTTAGGAATAATGCTTTAAAAGAATGTAAGGCATTATATTGATTTAAATAAAATTACAAATTTATTACATTTGAATGTTATAATTACTGTTTGAATTAATTATAGGGTAAATACAATTTTCGACCCTGTGTTTTGCAAAAGTTACCGATCAGACCCTATGTTTTGTTAAATGACAATTTGGACCCTATGTTTTGTAAAATGGAACAAATTAATACCCTAACCCCAATTTTGGTCAAACTATGTTTCAATATGACCAAAATACCCATACTTTTACGAATTATTAAAAATAAAAATAAAAATAAAACTCAAATAATAATAAAAAATCAATATTTTAACTATTAAATAAATTAAAACTCAAATAAAAATAAAATTAATATTACTAAATTAATTAAACCTAAACTAAACCCTAACTCCAACCAAAATTATTCTTAAATCTTAATTAAAAAAATAATAAAATTAATCCTAAACAAAAAAATAAATACTAAATTCAATTTTTTTTTCATTTCCCTCTACGTTCATCCCCAAATTTTTTAAAAAACTTATTCATCCATAATCATAAAAACATAAAAATTCAAAATTAGAAAGAACAAATTCAAAGTTCATGAACACAAAACCCAGAAAATCAGAACATCAACAAAAGTCAAAATCACAACATCAACATCAACATATCTATGAGCTTAGAACCCACAAATATAGTATAATTAGTAATTCAAAACTTTTATTTTCACTCTTAGAAATCTTTAGGAAACTACCACTCTTAATCTTTGTCATAATTTCAAATTGTTGCACATTCTTCCAATAAGCAAGAACCCAGATTTCCCATAAAACTCTCTCTCCCTGTCACCTGTAACCCAGAAAAAGCCTTTGTCCTTGACCTTCCCTATTGCCTTCATCCTAGACTTTGCATTTCAAGATACATCGAGAACCCAAAAGCCTTCGTCGCCGGCCTTGCACTCTTGAGGAAGTTGTTGACCTCCCTACATGCATCCTTAATTTCATTCACCCTCTTCGCTACCCATCGACCCAGCGAACCGCGATAATCTCATCGAAGGCCTCCATGCACGAATTCTTAAGCTCGATTGTTCTAGGTATGGGACAAGAAGAAGATAAGGGAGGGAAATTGGTTCTAGTATTATCTTCATCCTACAATCTGTGTAGGGTAAGAAGAAGAAGGTGGGGGAGGGTCAATTAGTTCTGGGTATGGGACAAGGGGAAGCTGAGGGAGAGCGATTTTTAAGATGACCAAAATACCCTTAGTTTTATAAATAAGTTTATTTAATAATATTAATATAATGCTATTAAATTAAAAATTTATAAAAAGTTAAATTAAATAATTAAATTAAATTTATTTTTAAATATAAACTAATAAAAAAATAAAATAATTTTTTGTCATCCCCTCTCTCTCTCTCCTCTTTCCTCTCTCATCTCCCCCCTCCTTTCTCTTTCTTCCTTTCTCTTCTCTTCCTGTAAACCCTAGATGGGTAGCGATCACTTCTCTAAGTGGCTGGTATGGAGGGGGGACTCTCTTTTTCTCTTTCTTCGCTCGCACGTAGGGGATCCCCAATGTCACCTTCCCCAATCGGAGGCCCCTACTCGATTACCTCACTGGAGATCCACTTCCAATTCCATCGAATTTCTTGTCCCCCAAAACTCTAGATTTCAGATTTTCCCCTTCCTTCTATTGACGAATACCCCATCGCTCTCCCTCATATTCTCCTTATCCCATACCCAGAACTAATTGACCCTCCCCCACCTTCTTCTTCTTGCCCTACACAAATCGTAGGACGAAGACAATACTATAACCAATTGCCCCTCCATTTTCTTCTCCTTGCCCCATACCTAGAACAATCGAGCTTAAGAATGCACATGGGGAGGCCTTCGATGAGATTATAGCAGTTCACTGGGTCGATGGGCAGCAAGGAGGACGAACGACATTAAGAATGCACGCGGGGAGGTCAACAAATTTCTCAAGAGTGCAAGGCCGGCAACGAAGGCTTTTGGGTTCTCGATGTTTCTTGAAATGCAAAGTCTAGGATGAAGGCAATAGGGAAGGTCGAGGACAAAGGCTTTTTCTAGGTTGCAGGTGACAGGGAGAGAGTGTTTTATGGGAAATCTGGGTTCTTGCTTATTGGAAGAATGTGCAACAATTTGAAACTATGAAAAAGATTAAGAGTGAAAATAAAAGTTTTGAATTACTAACTATATTGTATTTATGGGTTCTGAGCTCATAGATATGTTGATGTTGATGTTGATCTTGTGATTTTGATTTTTGTTGATGTTCTGATTTTCTGTGTTCTGTGTTCATGAACTGTGAATTTGTTATTTCTAATTTTGGATTTTTATGTGTTTATGATTATGGATGATGTAAAACGCCCTAAACTAGTACTTAATAAAACATTCACATTTTCATTGGTTTATAAAAGAAAGCCACTTATTATAAAGGTTTCAGTGGGGTCTTGCTTAAAACATGCAAGTTGGGCCCAATAGTTTTAAAAGAAAATATCAGTTTTTATGCAAAGTTCCAAAACAACCAATAATTCAAGTCCCACTGATAAGTTTAAAAAGTCTCATAAAACATAACATTATTAAAAATGGCATTTTTAATTGATCGTTTTTCGTCCATAGGATGCCCCCACGCCATACACACCATGACGATAGAACTCCCAACATCACCACGCGGGCCATAGAGAAACCTATTTGCTACCTGGAAGGGAAAGTAAGGGGGTGAGCTAAAGCCTAGTAAGGAAGTACAAACAACAAGCAAGTAAGATACAACAAATTACAAACATTATCATTCATCTTTATACATCATAGATTCATCATAAAACTGGCATCAATATCATAAGCGTAAACATATTCACATCAACATAATGCCACCATCATATCATAAGCATCACATCAACATAACAAAATCATAAACATCACCAAACATCATAACATAATCATAAACAATTCCTTGTGAACGTAGCCCGCTAACTTGTTCATGCCACCCTTTGAGGTAAACAAGAGTCTTAGGTCCTTTAATAACCTCAGCGCGTCCGCCCATGGAGTTACGTCTTCATATCCTTAGTAACTCGGGTTACGTCTTCTATATCCTTAGCAACCTATTTTTATGTGTCGTATTCATCACGCTAACATCCATTCATATCATACAACGTTCATACAAGCCAACATATCATCACATTATGGCATTCATAATTCATAACATTTCATTCACACACCAGTCTTACCATTCATAATATAACAATCATAAATTCTATCTAACTTCCTTACCTCAGGTCCAAGCTAAGTAAAACCACAACTTCTCAACGAGCCTATACCATAATCAAAACGACATTCCTCAGCTTCATATAATTACTATTTTGCCCTCTCATATAACTCATGTATGCATGGGTCATGCACACATGGTAGGAGTTACACACAACATACACATATGCTTAATTACACATAAGGTCATAAAAAGAATAATGCTCATTCTACCTATATTGCATGCATGATCTTTCTATAAAAGCTACATGGTTGCATAATAGACATGATTTTGGACGTAAAAGTGAATTTGCATGTATCATGCATACGTGGGAACGTTGCATAAATGTGGCGTTTAAAACGATAATTTCATGCGTTTTACTTCTATCATTTTAAAAATAATAGACTTGTAGCATGTTTTGTTTACCATTGTTTATTTTCTTAAAATTACTAGGATGATTAAATCTCCCAAGACGTTCCTTTTTATTTCATAAAAACAATTTTATTTAGCCATTAAAAATATATAAAAGACCCATTTATTATTTTTAAATTACAAAGAAAAGCAAAGGCATTGGAAATTATTTTAAAAATAAAATACCTATGATTATCATGTCTCCTTAAAAAAACAATTTAATTTATGTTAATAGAATTTCATAATTTGATGTGAGAAAAAATAATAATTTTAAGTGTGGGAAAAATATATTTTGTTTGAATTATTTTTAATACTTAATTTTATGTAACACAAATTCATATATGAAAATTAAATAACTATTTAAAACTTTTTAAACTAAACTTTCAGCCATTATTTAAAAATCACAAGTGAATTAAATCCAACATTTTTCTTAATCCAATTAAAGAAAATCATAACTTGTAAAATAACCACTCATATTATATTAAAAATATCACTTTTAAGTTTTACCATTGTTTAGGTTATTTATTTATTTCAAAATACCAATCAAATTCCTTTTATTGAAACACACTTTACATTTTTAAACAAAAATTCCAGCAATCAAATTTATCATTAAAATCACCATCCTTATTTTTAAAAACTCATATTTTCTCAAAAATAAAAAAAAATCTGTAGGTATTTATTTACACAAAATATCATTTCACGGCATAATTAAATTTCCCATTAAATTTCTTAAAACATCAAAAATACTTGCAAAGTTTATTTAAGCACTCAAAACATTATTCTCGTCATAAACAATATTATTTTTGCACAAAAATCAGCAAGCACATTAAATCATAATGCTTATTTATGTACAATATTCCAACACAAACCCTAGCATGCTTCTAACCTCTTTAACAATTTTAATCACATCATCAGCATACGATAATTCATCAATCACCTTGAAACTTATTCACAAGTCATGAACAAATAACCACCCTTGATCTTGTGTTAAATATACTCTCAATATATTATTACCATGCAATTATTCCAAAGAACAAAACCATCATAACTTCGTACAAGATCTTGCCACAACCTATCATGATTTCTAAGATTAAATTGACATTAAACATAAATAAAGAAAAAAAAATAACCATCATAATTTGAGCATTACCCTAGGCCGAAACCCACAACATGCTTCCATCTCTTTTTTATTTCCATAACCCAAGAAATTCCTAGCATGTTTCTAACATGTAAATGTGACACAAAATAAAACAACTGAATATACCCAAATCACATAGGCCAAAACATACATGTTTAAAAACATAAAATATCTTCAACACCATATTTTAATAATCATCTCATTATACATATTATGAGCATAAAACAATAAAAATCAAACCAACACCATAAACCCCTACCCACGCCTAGATCAATCTCTCATGCATCAACATATTAAAAAATATCAACAAATCCAAGAACCAAAGAGAACACCATAGCATTAGGGGTAGAGTTTCAATACCTCTCTTGATTGTAAAATCAAGAACACAACTTGATCAACACCCAAGTGATAATCACCCTTGATTACCCTAGGTTTTTTTTTTTGTTTTGAAACCCATGAAGAAGAAGAAGAACATAGAAAAAAAAAAGACTTAAGGTGATGGGGAAGATAAACCTTAATCTAAAAAAATAACAAGGAACCATAAGAAAACCATACCTAGGACCTCCTTCTTCTTCTTCCTTTCTCCTCCACCTTCTCTCTCTTTCGCGCCTCTCTCTCTCTCTCTCTCTCTCTCTCTCTCTCTAGCCGTGGGGTTGAATGAGCATAATGCTCTTCCCCTCTTCCATTCCCTCTTTATCCAAAATCTCCCATGATGACCCAATTAAAAGAAAAAGGTAAGTTTCCTTTCTCTTTTTATTTTCTTTTAATTTCTTATTATTTTCTTTTATCATAGTTGATATAGGAGATAAAATGGTGATCACATTCCTTTCCCAAAATAGCTATCTTCTTCAAATTTTTAATTTACTTGAATAATAAAATAAATGAAAAACTCCTTTTCCTTTCCCACTCTAAGCCACACGCCCAAGCCTTGTTTCCCTTTCCTATTATTATTTTTTTTTTCAAATAAATCAAATATAATCTAATATAAGGAAATATAAAGTGTAGAAAATCTACACATGTGTACCATGCTACCATGCACTAGCACACACTAAATCACTAGGGTACATTACTATCTACCATGCACCTTAGTGCATTCAACCAAACCTTACATAATCACATTTTTTTTAAAATAAAAGTAAATAAATATCATTTCACAAATGTTGACGCCGTTTTTCGTCAACTTAAAATGTAGAGCACGTAAACAGTAAAAACTATGGCAAAGAAGAATAATACAGTAAAACAATGAGAGTTTTTTACGTGGTTCAGCAGTTAACTCTGCTTAGTCCACGAGTCTTTTTTATTAGGACTTACGAAATTTCTGGAAATTCTTCAGGGATGACTTCTCCAGAGATTCTCTCCAGATCACAAAATTTCGGTCCTTTTCAAAGGTACATGACATCTCTATTTATAGAGGAGATCTCAGAATCCAATCCCACACGTTTCGGGAAGTTATTATGTAAATTAATAAATTTAATTACTTTAAAGTTTGTAACTCCCATATACAAGGAAATGTCCCCTGAAGACCAGGGGGCATATAACCAACTAGTTAATATCCCTTTATTGTAGGGAAGTTACAACAATAAATATCTCTTGAATGCATGAACTGCGTTTCCTTAGGTGATTCACCAAGCCATTCAAGGTCAGCAATCAGCATTATGCCAGTCAAATTACAAGTTGTATTACTTTTCCCAAGACCAGCTCGGAGTGGGTAAATACCACCAAGGCCGCCTTATTTCGGGCTCACACCCATGCCAAGCTCGGGCCACTTGATCCGAGGCTACCCGACAATGGATATATTCCGATGTTCCATCTTTCGAGCTTATAAGGACTTCGAGGCTACCTATCTTCGAGGTTGCCACCTGCTTCGAGGGTTTGGCATCTAGATTATGAACATGTATTTTAGCTATCGCTAGCTCACACCTGATGAATCCAGCTTTCGAGGTCACAACCTCAGGTCTCGAAATCTGGGTGTAACATTTTGCCCCCTCAAAAGTATTAGTTCGAATCCTATGAGAAGGAAACTTTTGAACTACTTTCTTCAGGAATCGCACCGTCACACATACTCGAGTATGGACACGTGTCAGTTGGTTATTGCTCACTCAATGTACTTGAGTACCTTGGAAACCTGCCCACGATGGTTCGCCTGCCACCTTTACGGTACAATCATGTCACTTGTCCCTGGCCGTCGGATTTGATACAGAATCTGGCCAATGGCCCAGATTAATCCAGCCTTTCGCATTCTCATGTGCTTATAAATTGGACCCCGTCGTCTTCTTCCTTAACTCACGTTCATTTCAGAGAAAAAAGAAAGGAAAACCAGAACCCTCCTTGCCCATTTCTTGCATGTTCTCGAAGCCGAGAAGACAAAGCCACGCTGGAATTTTTGACTCTGTGAGATCGCACTTGCAGTCGCTTATACAATCGTCCATTTCTCTGTTTCTGCCGATCGCATTGTGTAAGTTTTCTGTTCATGGCTTCTTTGCATTATTTTTTCCATGTGTGTTTATGCTTCTGTTGCACCTTGGGCACTAGAATTTTGTTGGTCCATTCACTAGTTTAATGCACTAGGACGCGTCGGCTGATAGATATTATATTTAGGTTCCAACATTATCGGTTCAATACCCAGTTTATGCATAAAAAGACCCAAATATGGTCTTTTTTCTGGGTTTCCCAATTTTTGGAGGACATATCTTGTATACCAAGATATCGGGTACAAAATCTGGGTTTTAAAGAATGCACGATTCTCAAAAATACCACTTTTGAATAACCGCCACCTTTTTTCCCTGATATTTCGGGATTTTCAAAAATTAAATCCACTTTCCTCCCTTTTTCGTGAAATACACGTCATGACACTAATCGGGTCCCCATGATCGAGCTCATTTCGTATCCAAGCATTTTTTATCTTGAACCATCGAGATCGTTATTCTTGATTCCTTGCGTGCATGGCCCTCACCATTTTTTCTTTCCTGCTAGATGTCACAGAATCTGGAAAGACAGTGGGGGTCGTTGCTTGCCATCCCGTACTTGCCAAAAACTCTGAGCCCGGAGTCGTTGTTTACCCGAAACCAGCATCTGATTCGCGAACACGAGCTAGCTCATGAACAAGAAGAAAACCAAGCTCACTACCGACGTCAAATCGTCGAGGTCATAGAGAAGAAGAGAAAAATCCTCCGAGAGGCTCTTTATCCGGATTTCGACTCCGAGCCTAGACCGATCCCCCTTGATCCCAGGCTGAAAGTGACAGTCGCGTAAAATTCGGGAGATCTTCAATTCTCACTGATGGGGGAACCCTCCACTTCACAGCCGAGGGGGGAATTCTTCGAGGCCAAACACTACTGGAGCTCGGTCACGTTGCTGGGACAGATATCTGATATTCTGGCCCTTCACAGCTTAGGGTTGTCGGGCTCGCTTAGGTGTCAAGCTCCGACTGCCCACGAGCGGAGCTGCCATGCTCCGGGGGATGGAAACCCTGACAGCAGGCTGAGATATGCGGCTTGGAGCCAGGAGCACATGAAGGCAAGAGCTGTCCTTGCCTTGAAGTCCTTCTTTAAAGGCTTCTTAGACTATGTTGGGCTGGCTCCCTTCCAACTCAATACTAATTATTATAGGGTTCTATCTGCCCTAAGGTCACTTTACCACAAGCTGAAGTGGGAAGGGCATTCGCCTGAAGAGATCTTATATCTCTTTTGTTTGAAAAGTAATCCCTCCCAAGCTCGGGGAAGAGATGGCTTCTACTATCTCTCGAGCTATCCCAAGGAGAAGAAGATGTTCGAGGATCTTCCCAATCCTCCTCCTGAATTCAAGAAGGTCTTCTTCTGGACAGATGGCCTAGCCCCGTCTCGATACTACTCCATCAGACGGATTCGTAAGTATCTCAACCTCCTTCTTTTCTGTGCTCGAACTTTGTTTTTAGGCCCGTACTTAGTTGAAATGCGTTTGATTTTCCAGCCAACTATCATCGCCCTGCTCCCACTGATGAGATGAAGGAGCATATAGAGACTCTGCTCCAACTCCCTTACGGCAGGAGATCCCTCTCCTATCTCCTGCACGAAGAAAAGCTCCGGGCATGTGGGCTCTTAGGGGAAGATCAGTCTACATCGGACTAGTCCAATAAGAAATATGCCCGATGGGAGCTCATTCCTCTGCCAACCGGAAATCTCCCCCCGAGAAGAGACGCGAGGCCCCCATCTCTAGCCCGTTGTAGGAGTCCACAATCGGGGAATGAGGCCAACGATGAGGCCTCAAGCTCGAGCTCCAATGAGCAAGGTACAGTCATCCTTAGCTCGAATACGTGGTCTCCTTCACTGCTAAAACATAAACCTGATAGGTTAGTATTATGTAAGGATGATAGAAACCATTTCTATTTATGGTCTTGGGTAGATGATAAGGTACATAGGTTTGATAGTTGGCTCGGGAAATAAGACACCATGTATAGCCTGAACGAGGTGTGGGATGGAGTAGCCGTTCAGCATGGAACTAATGACTATAGGGACCTTTCGAGATTGACTTCCACGTATAGGGAAGGTACTCCCCCAGCCTCCTCTGAAGATAGGGGGATTTCTTGGTCGCCGAGCACGAGCTCGGGGGAGAGTTCCAGTTAGGTTTTTCTTCACTTGTCTTTTATTCTTTTTCTACTAGCACCATGCTAAATCTTCATTGCAATTGTGCAGGTGCCATGGATTCCGACCTTGATGCTGTGCTCCTTAGTGGCGAGGGGGCTAAAAAAAGTAAGCGCCCGAGAGGCTCGCGGAGGTCGGACCGACCCTCCAAAGTCCTTAAGCGCACTGAGAAGACTCCTCCACCAACTCCGACTACTGCGAGCATAGCCGAGGACCCGACTGCCCAGGTCGAAGCATCCATCTCGGCCCCTTCTTCCGTGCTTCCCTCGGTCACAGTCCACCCAGCACTCGGCCCACCCCCGAAGAAGCCCTCAACTTCCAAGTCACACATGCTGTCGATCCGTACTCATGTTGATGAGTTCGTGATTGACAATGCTGCTGAGGCCCACGGAGCTATACTCAGCTTAGATATCCTGTCTTGGGTGGGTCAGAGCCTTGGTGGTTTCGACGTTGAGCATTGGGAGTTTTTGAATAAAAATTGGGACTACAATACTCTTTATGATAAGAGTATTGAGCTTACTGCCGCGGTAACTTTTCACAACTTACTTTTGATTGTTTATGTGCCTTAGCATATGTTCTAATTCAATCTCTTTGTGTGTCAGGCTCTTGTTGTCTCAGCTCAGCTTAATTAAAAGCTGACCAACGAGGTGCACTCGAGCATGTCTTTAGCCCAAGAGTCGAAGAATCTTCAGCTTAAGATGGCGGATGAGCTCAAGGCTGCGAAGACAGAGGTCGAGGCTAAGACAGCCGAGCTTGAAAATGTGAATGCTCGGCTTGCGAAGCTGGAGAAGGCCAATGCCAAGCTTGAGGAGAAGAAGGCCGCCACTTTCGAGATAATCGAGAATGAAAAGGCTCATCTCCTTACCGAGTTTAAAGAGAAGAAGTACAAGGCAGTTGATCTAGCCATGTATACGATCTGGGCCAGCAACGCCGACCTCGACACCAGCTTCCTAGGCTCTTTCGAGGTAGAATTTGTGGCCAAATGGCATGCTCGGCTTGAAGCGGAGGAGGCTTCTCAGGAGGCTCACAAGGGTGGTCATGCTATTCTTCCTGGTGAATCTAGTGTTGCTGATGCTGAGAAGGCTAAGGAGACTGCTCCTTCATAAATCTTACCTCGGGGCTGCGTCCCTTTATTTTTGTAATTGTTTTCTTTTAATTTATGCCCGTAGGGCTGGTACAATTTTTCTTTCTTTTTGACTTCCTTTTAATATATATGCTTTACATTTCTCGGTTTGAAATATTTTTCACATTTTATATTAAAGAGTCATATATGCTTGTTTAATCACACAAACATAGTTTGGATTTAAGCTCGAGGTTCAATGCATTCATGCACAGTTTGCTCAAATTATCCGCCTCCGATTTTGTTATTTGTCAAGGTCGGATATTACTTTAACCATGCACCCGAAAGTACTTGTATGGTGTGTAATGCAAATGGTTTAGTTATATCTTAATTTTTAGTTACTTTTTCTCATCCTCAGTTATCTCTCCGAAGTTATGACGTCGAAACTATTGTTTTGCAAGATACTCCAGCCTCGATCTTGGCTTATCCGAAGTGGGTTATGCTCCAACTTACTGCCGATTATTTTTAGCTGGTTTGTTCCAAACCTATTAAGGTTGTGTTAGGTTTGTAATCCATACACTTACATTTTAATCTAGTTTGCATATTTGGTTACATCCAAACACTTTATCTTTTTGCTAGCTTGGTTATATCCAAACTGTCTTAGCTCGTGTATTTGGTTATGTCCAAACACTTGTACGTTTTTTTATGTTTGATAGCTTGGTTACATCCAAACTATCTTAGCTCGCGCATTTGGTTATATCCAAACACTTGTATGTATTTCGTATATGTTATTTTATTTTTCAAGCTGATGGTATATATACCACTAATGCCCCCTTAATATCCTATGAATGTGACCATAGGTTATTAAATTAAGAGAGATTGCAAAAAATATAGCATATTAAACGAAATCAACCTTTATTTGACAAAATCCAAAAATAGAAAAAACAATACAGATAAACAAGCATGGTTACAGGCAACATCCTTCCTATACTATTGATAGTAAGGTTGTAGGTGTTCGCCATTCCATGCTCGCGGTACTAGACTTCCATCCAATCTCGCCAACTTGTAAACACCGGGTCGGATGACTAACTCTATCTGGTAGGGTCCTTCCCAATTTGGCCCGAGCACGCTAGCTGCTGGATCCCGTGTTTCCAAGAATACACGCCTCAGCACTAAATCTCCCACACCGAATTTTCGATCCCGAACTCTTTTGTTGAAGTACCGGGTAGCTCGCTGTTGGTATGCAGCATTTTTTAGCTGAGCTTCGTTCCTTCTTTCTTCGATCAGGTCAAGAGTTTCTTCGAGCTGAGAGTGGTTCGAGGCTTGATTGTAGGCGAGGGCTCGAATTGTGGGAATTGCGACCTCAATTGGCAACATAGCCTCGCAACCGTACGCCAGAGAGAACGGGGTATGTCCTGTCGATGTACGGGCCGTAGTCCTATATCCCCATAGGACTTGGGGCAATTCTTCGGGCCATCTTCCTTTAGCATCTTCCAACTTTTTCTTCAATGAACTTTTTAGAGTTTGTTCACAGCCTCGACCTGGCCATTTGCCTGAGGATGGGCCACTGACGAAAAACTCTCTATTATTCCATTTTTTTCGCAAAAGTTGGTAAACAGATTGCTGTCGAACTGGGTTCCGTTATCGAACACATTCTTCCTCGGCATCCCATATTGACATATGATGTTTTCACCACAAAGTCAAGGACTTTTTTGGAGGTTATGGTCGCCAAAGGTTCAGCTTCTGTCCACTTCATGAAGTAATCTACGGCAACTACTGCGTACTTCACTCCACCCTTGCCAATCGAGAGAGAGCCTATGAGGTCGATTCCCCATACCACAAATGGTCATGGGGAGGTCATCATAGTTAGCTCGGACGGTGGAGCTCGAGGAATTGTGGCGAATCGTTGGCACTTATCACACTTCTTTACATAATCAAAAGAATCTGACTTGATGGTAGGCCAAAAATAACCTTGGCGTATGATTTTCTTGGACAGGCTATGCCCCCCAGTATGGTCTCCACAGAACCCTTCATGAATTTCTTGGCTTCGGGTGGAGTCACACACCGAAGTAATGGCATGGAATATCCTCTTCTATACAGCTTTTCATCCATAATGGTATAATGAGGGATTCGATACATCAACTTTTGAGCCTAGTTCTGATCTTTCGGAAGGACGCCAGTCTCGAGATATTCTATTATCGGAGTCATCCAGGTAGGCTCGGAATCGATCATACACACGTCGTCCTGCTCTGGCTCGTTAATACTAGGTGCCGAGAGATGTTCAATTGGTACGAAATTTAGCTCGTCATCCTCGGTAGAGGTAACAAGCTAGGTTAAGGAATCTTCATTTGAGTTTTGTTCTCGGGGGACCTGTTCTATCGCATAGAACTCGAAGTGTTCCAATGCTGATTTTGTCTTTTCTAAGTAACCTGCCATTCTTATACCATGAGCCTGGTACTCTCCCGAAACTTGGTTAACCACTAGCTGGGAGTCGCTGTAGCAATGTATTGCTTTAGCATTGAGCTCCTTGGCTATACGAAGTCCCGCCAGTAAAGCCTTGTACTCGGCCTCGTTATTTGATGCGTTGAAGTCAAATCTCAAGGCAGAATGAAATCTACTTCCCGTAGGAGTGATCAAAATTACTCCTGCCCCTGATCCATTTTCATTAGATGACCCATCAACGTAAAGTTTCCACAGCTCATGGGTCGGGGTTATAACTTCATCGTTGGTCATACCAGTACATTCCACTATGAAGTCTGCCAAGGCTTGCGCCCTAATGGTCGTCCTTGGATGATAGGTGATCTCAAATTGCCCGAGTTCAACTGCCCATTTAAGAAGTCGACCTGAAGCTTCTGGCTTAGACAAGACTTGTCTTAGTGGTTGATCAGTTAGTAGATGGATGGGGTGTGCTTGAAAGTAGGGTCGAAGTTTCCGAGATAAGTGAATTAAGTTGAGAGCTAGCTTTTCCATCAAGGGATATCTCTATTCTGCCCCCAGTAACCTTTTACTGACGTAATATACATGCCTTTGCACCTTTTCTTCCTCTCGTACGAGCACTGCACTTATGGCGTGCTCGGTAGTGGCAAGATATAAGTACATAACTTCTCCTGTAATAGGTTTTGACAGTATAGGGGGTTCTGCAAGGTGTTTCTTGAGTTCTTGAAAAGTCAACTCGCCCTCCTCTATCCATTCAAATTTCTTGCCTCCCCTCAACAAGTTGAAAAATGGAAAACAACGGTCTGTAGATTTCGAGATAAACCTACTTAGTGCCACCATTCTGCCGGTCAAACTCTGGACATCTTTGTGTTTTCGAGGTGAGGGCATATCGATCAGGGCCTGGATCTTGTCTGGATTAGCTTCTATTCCTCGAGCATTTACAATGAAACCCAGGAATTTTCCTGAAGATACTCCAAAGGAGCATTTCTGAGGGTTAAGCTTCACGTTATATTTCCGGAGCACGGCAAAGCATTCTTCGAGATCATCAACATGGTTATCGTTAAGTTGAGACTTGACTAACATGTTGTCAACATAAACTTCTATGGTGTTCCCTATTTGCTTGGAGAACATCATGTTCATGAGCCGCTGGTATGTGGCCCCAGCATTTTTGAGCCCGAATGGCATGACGTTATAACAATATAACCCTTTATCTGTTATGAAGCTCGTATGTTCCTGGTCGGGGGCATGCATGGCAATCTGGTTATATCCAGAATAGGCATCCATGAATGACATTAGTCCATGCCCTGCCGTGGCATCCATAAGCTGGTCAATTCGTGGTAAAGGAAAGCAGTCCTTAGGACAGGCCTTGTTGAGGTCCGAGTAATCAATGCAGGTTCACCATGTCCCATTAGGTTCGGGACCAGTACCGGATTGGCTACCCAATCGAGGTAAAAAGCATCCCTAATGAATCGATTTGCTTTTAACCTGTCGACTTCCTCTTTTAGGGCCTTTTTCCTATCGTCGTCCAGTTGTCTTCGCTTTTGTTGCTTCGGCGGAAATCTTTTATCGATATTCAGTGCATGGCTCACTATATTTGGACTTATTCCTACCATGTCCGAATGTGACCACGCGAAGACATCCTGGTTTTTCTTCAAAAAGAAAATTAATTGCTATTTAGTTTCTTCATGTAGATTTTTCCCGACCTTTACTATTTTCGAGGGATCTGACTCTTCGAGCTTGATTTCCTCAAGCTCTTCCAATGGTTCGAGATCAGCTTTTTCCTCCACTCTTGGATCGATCTCTTCATCTATCTCCAAGACCGTCCCGTCCTTAGTCTGAATAACGACGAGTGCTTGTTCGCTCGCCTGCTTCTTTCCTCTTACAGAAATGCTATAGCATTCCCTTCCGACTAATTGGTCTCCCTTCAGCATCCCGATGCCACTAGAAGTCAAGAACTTGATGGTCAAATGCCTTGCAGACAAGACTGCCCCCAGCCCTACTAGGGCGGGTCTCCCGAGCAGCACGTTGTAGGCCAATGGCAGGTCCACTACTACAAACTCCATCATCTTGGTTACTGAGACTGGGTAGTCTCCCAAGGTTACCGGGAGTTCGATGGACCCCATACAGGCAATCCCCTCTACTGAAAAACCATACAAGGTCGTTGCACAGGCTTTTAGGTCTCGAAGCGCGAGTCCCATCTTTTCTAAGGTGGCTTTATAGAGAATGTTCACTAAGCTCCCATTGTCTATTAGAACTCGGTGAACTCTCTTATTCGCGAGCTGGAGAGTGATGACCAGTGGGTCATTGTGGGGAAACTGAACATGGGACGCATCGTCCTCAGTAAAGGTTATCGGCTGAGATTCAATCTTTTGGCATTTTGGAGCTCTAGGTTCGGGTTCATAGGGAGACTCGTCCCCATTTTTTAGCTCATTCACATATCGCTTTTGGGCATTCCTGCCCATCCCTACGAGATGAGGCCCGCCCGAGATGGTTATCACGTCTTCTCCATCAATTGGAGGGGGCCTATCTTCTTCTCTTGACCGGGAATTATTGTTTTGAGAAGGTTGTGGCGCAGCTTCCCTCTGGCTAGGAGAAGCCTAATTGTTACTCTGGTTTTTGACATATTGTCTGAAATATCCTCTCAAGATCAGTCCTTCGATCTCGTCCTTCAATTGCCTGCATTCATCAGTAGTGTGCCCAGTGTCTCTGTGAAATCGACAGTACTTGCTAGAGTCCCTCTTGGACTTCTAATTTCTCATGGGGTCTGGACGCCTGAAAGGGACCTGGTTTTATTAGCCAGGTATATATTCTCTCGAGACTCGTTGAGCTCGGTGTACACTTTGTACATGGAGAAATACCTTTTCCTTCTTCTTCTTTCCCCCTTCTGCCTCGGGATTAATTCCTTCGTTCTTCTTCCTTTTGTAAGGGTTTTCCACAGGAGGCTTTGAAGCTGGTGGGTCCCCTGAGGTCGAGGCAGAGTTTATGTTTATCGTTGTAGTTACGGGCTGAGAAGTCATATTCAGTGTTTATCTCGCCTCCTCTACATTGACAAACCTCTGAGCTGGCCTATTAAACTCGGTTAAGGACCTCACAGGTTTTCTCTACATATCGTCCCAGAGAGGACTTCCCGGCATTACCCCAGCTTGGACAGCCATTAGATGACCGCTGTCATCCACATTTCGAGCTCGGGCAACCTCTAAATTAAACCTCGTAAGGTAGCTTTTCAACGTTTCGCCTGGCTTTTGCCGAACGTTGGTCAGAGTTGATGCCTCGGGTCTTACCCCAATCATGGCTCTAAACTATTTCTTGAAATCCTTTGATAGATGATCGCAAGAAGTGATTGAATGTCTTTTATATTTATCTAACTAGCTTTTTGCTGGTCCTGCAAGCGATGCTGGAAATAGCATGCATCTGAGCTCATAACCCACATTAAATGTACTCAGATGGCCGTACGGGTCGGACTTCCCTTCAAAAGGCGGGACATGAGGAATCTGAAACCCTTGGGGAAACAGAGTGTTGGAAATATGGGGAGCGAATGGTTCGAGCTCCTCATCAGAATCCTCATCCCGACTCCGACCTCGCTCATTTTGCAAGAGCCTAAAGGCCTTTTCCAATTGATCAATTCTCTCCTGAACCGGGTCCACATGGGGTCTTGCCTGAAATTGGCTATCATTGATCACAATTCTAGGCTCGCACCTTCACAGGGGATCTTTGCGCCCATTTAGGCGATCTCTGAGGTCCGGGTTCGATGGATTACCACTACCCCGATTCTGATTCAGATGTTCCCGCAGGTCGGAGCGGTTCCTATGGTTTCCAGTATTTCTTCGACCTTGATCATACATGCTGACTGATCTAGTGTCTCCTGAGTCATCACTGGTGAGGCTTGTTGCATGATTATTCTGAGATGGATCTGTTTCATGTTGCCTCGTCTCTGCAGTGCGAGACCAAGACATTCGACTTCTTGTAGGCTGGGCTCCTCTTCGCTCCCTGAAGGCTTCTCTATTTCCTTGTTTCCTTCATGCACGCCTTTCCTCATCATCTCGAACTGGTTGAGCGTTCCTGCGAGGCGGTGAAGGGTATCTTATAGGCGATGGAGGGAATCATATGGGTGACGGCAGCTGCCACCCATTTTGGGGTTTGGACGGTCCTGAGTTCGCCCGTTTTGGCTCTGTAACATTCTGCGTGTTACCAAGAATTTGAGTTCAAGCCTCTGTAGGGGCTCGGTTATTCCCAGTTTCCGATGGTACCTCCGCAGTTGAATTAATCGGAGCCCTAGCCCGAGTACTTCTTCGAGGTCTCGAGGGAGCGGATTGTTCCGCCGGTGGTGGAGATTGCTCCGGTCTCCTTGTGGCAGCATTTTTCCGAGGTCATCCACGAGGCCTGCGGGGAGGAACATGCACGTCCCTCGGAGGTGGGGCTTGGTTCTCACGCGGAGGTGGTGGCTGAGCCACCTGGGCCTCCGTGGCTAACCTAGCCAATTCCTCGTTCCGCTTATTGGCCTCAGCCAACTGTTTTCTCAACTGTCGATTTTCAAGTTCCATAATGGGGACGTACCGTTCAGGATTATAGTACATGTCCTCATCATCCCTTGGGGCTGGAGGTGCTGGAGGCCCCCGAGAATCGAAGAACTCGCTTCTCTCTTCAGTTTCTGGATTTACCATTGGCTGCTTCCCACGGCGTCATGTATAGTTTTCTTCAGGAATATTTTGATCATTCGCGACCATAGCTGTTCAGGGATTGTACTGGTTAAGGCTCTCAATGAAAGTACCAAACTGTTGACGCCATTTTTTGTCAACTTAAAATGTAGAGCACGTAAACAGTAAAAACTATGGCATGGAAGAATAATACAGTAAAACAATGAGAGTTTGTTACGTAGTTCAGCAGTTAACTTTGCCTAGTCCACGAGTCTTTTTTATTAGGACTTAGGAAATTTCTGGAAATTCTTCAGGGATGAATTCTCCAGAGATTCTCTCCAGATCACAAAATTTCGGTCCTTTTCAAAGGTACATGACATCTCTATTTATAGAGGAGATCTCAGAATCCAATCCCACAGGTTTCAGGAAGTTATTCTATAAATTAATAAATTTAATTACTTTAAAGTTTGTAACTCCCATATACAAGGAAACGTCCCCTGAAGACTAGGGGGTGTATAACCGACTAGTTAGTATCCCTTTATTGTAGGGAAGTTACAACATTAAATATCTCTTGAATGCATGGACTGCGTCTCCTCAGGTGATTCACCAAGTCGTTCGAGGTCAGAAATTAGCATTATTCCAGTCAAATTATGAATTGTATTACTTTCCCCAAGACCAGCTCGGAGTGGGTAAATACCACCGAGGCCGCCTTATTTCGGGCTCACACCCATGCCAAGCTCAGGCCACTTGATCCGAGGCTACCCGACAATGGATATATTCCGATGTTCCGTCTTTCGAGCTTATAAGGACTTCGAGGCTACCTATCTTCGAGGTTGCCACCTGCTTCAAGGGTTTGGCCTCTAGATTACGAACATGTATTTTAGCTATTGTGAGCTCACACCTGACGAATCCAGCTTTCGAGGTTACAACCTCAGGTCTCGAAATCTGGGTGTAACAACAAATAATTTCACAAAAATTCTACAAACCATTGTAACAATTAAATAAAATAACAAACAATTAAATAAAACAAACAACAACTAAATAAAATAAACAACATTTAAATAAAACAATTCACCACACTTAACACTTAAATAAAATAAAACACCAAGAATTTTTTATAACTAAAAAAAAAATTGATGCACTACAGATGAATAATCCTTTTGAAAAATTTGGGGATGAATGCAGAGGGAAATGAAAAATTTTGAATTTAGTATTTATTTTTTGTTTAGGATTAATTTTATTTTGTTTTTTAATTAAGATTTAAGAATAACTTTGGTTGGAGTTAGGTTTTAGTTTAGGTTTAATTAATTTAGTAATGTTGGTTTTTATTTTTATTTGAGTTTTAATTTATTTAATAATTAAAATGTTTATTTTTTATTATTATTTGAGTTTTATTTTTATTTTTATTTTTAATAATTCATAAAAGTATGGGTATTTTGGTCATATTGAAAAATAGTTTGACCAAAATTGGGGTTAAGGTATTAATTTGTTCCATTTTACAAAACATAGGGTCCAAATTGTCATTTAACAAAACATAGGGTCCAAATTGTCATTTAACAAAACATAGGGTCTGATCGGTAACTTTTGCAAAATACAGTGTCCAAAATGGTATTTTCCCTTAATTATATAATAATATCAAGAAAATTCCTTATTTATTCATGAAAATATGAGAATTAATTATCTTTATAAACTTGTCGTTTGACATAAAGATTTGATTTTTATCATAATAGGTGATCATTTCTAGATCAGTCTAAATCCTGAGTATTCATGAACTCATGTTTGTGTTTATTGGATCTTTTGATTCACTCATTGAAGGTTTCTTAGTATAATGAGGCTAATTACTTTGTTTTGGAGATTCAATATCATGAATGGTTGGGAACATGATTTACAATAATGTAATCCATACTTTCCTAACGGGTCAAATATTGGTTTCCTTATGGGTTAATTTTTGAACTAAAAAGTTATTGAGCTCAAATCTATAATTTGATTATACATTAATTATTCGCAAGTGAATTAATGGTACTTAAGGATCAATAGGTAATTAGAAGGGTAAAACAGTAATCTTGACCAGCTCTAATTAACGAACCAATAAATAGAGGACATAACTACATTTATTGATTATATCAATGGGCTACAAGAGAAAACTCTGTAAATGTAATTCTATAAATACTTAAAGTGTAATTCCATATTTATCGTGGAGTAATCACGGAATTAATAAATAAGATTATTATATTAAAGAGTTTAATTAATAATCTGGTTTATTGGAGCTTCGTATTATAGGTCCATGGTCCCTAGATCACCACTGTACTATACTGTCAAGAGTAAGGATGTCAAAAGAAAAATTTATAGAGAGAAGGACTTATTGCAAAGGAATTAATTTTCTAGGGCAAAGAAATAATTATGTGATAATTATGGGCAGTTGATTAATTATGAATTAATTAATTATTAAATGATATAGTTTTTATTTTGAAAAACTATATGTTAAAATAAATATTAATCATATTTGGATTAATATAAAGAGGGAAATTAATAATTATCTTATTTATAATAAGATATTTATTTTTTTAAATATTTAAAACTGATATTTATTTTGGGATAAATATATTATCTTAAATATTGATTAAACAAACAAATGAGAAAATTAGGGAGAGTCATAATAGTGTGGTGCGACACGCTCACTGCACAGAGAGTGAGGCACCACACACAATGATATTTGTGTCCCTGAGATTTGAATTTTGCATTTTAAAATTATTTGTTTAATCAATTATTTCATTATTATTTTTAAATATGATTTAAATTAAATAATTAAATAGGTTAGAACTAGCCAGTTTTATTTTAATAAAACAAATATTAATTAATTAAGTTAATTATCTTAATAAAACCGAAAGAGCGATACTTTCAGGAATAAGTTGTTTTAAGCGATTAAAAAAGTTTAGAATGTTATACTATCTCTCTCTGAAAAAGAAAGTGATAGTTTTTCCTAAACCTGAAAAAATATTCAATGCATCTTCTCTAAATCAAACATCTCTAGATCTCATGTGTTGAGTACATCTAGAAAGTTATATATCAACCTTTTGAATCCTACGTGCTCAAACATGTCCTTGTGTGCTTGAGGATTGATTTGGAAGATTAAGGTGTGAGCTTTCAGAATCTGGACATGAAGATTGTTGATTTATACAAAAAGATTTGTGGATTCTTGATAGGCTACAAAAGGTAATCTTTATTCTATTTGTATGTGATTTAATATATCTATATATGCATGATCCTGGCTGGTATTAATAAATTTTTAAAAGACTCATTCTGCTACGTAACTCTGATTTACACTTTTAATACCAACATTTACTGCCCAAGGCAGTTTTACTTTTATTTATGCTAGTATTTTAGTTACATCCAAGCAGAACTGCTTGCGGTTTAAAGACATATCTTTTGATATTATAATTTTTATTATAACATTTGCTCGCATGATCGAATTTAGCATAACATTTTATATTTTTGTGCAAAAACTAAAATATTTGAAAAATATCTAAAGTGTTGTTGCATGCTTTCCCTTATTTTTCTTGTGTGTTTACATATTTTCATATGCTTTGTTTGCCTTAGTATCTTATATGCCCCCTAAGTGATTGAGTAGCTTAAGGTGCTCGGTCACTTGCCATAGACCAATACCTATTCGAACATTACTGCTCACATACTTATAAATAACTATGAAAATATAGCAAAACAACACACGTAATGAGAAAATACTATAAAAAAATACAATAATTGGCAAGAATAACTTGTTGCGCACAATTCCTTTTATTTCTCGTAAAAAATGGACAAAAATTCGAGTTTGTACGAGTGATCAAACGATCTTATACTTATAAGCGACCAGCCAAAAAATTGACATGCCCTTGTTCAAAAACTTGTAAAAATAAAAAAACTAATAAATACAAGTCATTCTTTAAAAAGAAATGTTCATTGGTAATACTTGCGGAGGTGTTCTCCATTCCAATAGCGAGGAATGAGATCTCCATTTAAGTGAGCAAGTTTATACATTCCTGGTTGAAGAATTTCTTCAATTTGATATGGACCTTCCCAGTTTGGCCCAAGGACTCCAGTAGCCTGGTCGCGAGTATTGAGGAACACTCTTCTAAGTACCAAGTCTCCTGAAGGAAACTTCCTCTCGCGTACTTTAGAGTTAAAATATAGAGCGACCTTTTTTTGATGAGCTGCTACTCGTAGCTGAGCCTTTTATCTTCATTCTTTTATCAATTCTAATGACTCCATCAGCAACTGGTTATTAGTATGATGGTCGTATGTTAGCCTTTGATGTGAAGGTGGATCTAACTCAACTGGTATCATGGCTTCATAACCACATGTTAGAGAAAATGGTGTATAACTCGTTGTTGCTTGGTGCGTTGGTAATACAACCAGAGGACTTCGGGTAATTCTTCTGTCCAAGCTCCCTTTGCCTGTTTGAGTCTTTTCTCCAGGGCGTCCTTTATCGTTTTATTCACAAATTCGACTTGTCCATTTTCTTCAGGGCTACAGATGAGAAGCTTTAGTTATGCCATGTTGTTCAAATAAATCAGTGAATAGGTCAGCGTCAAATTGTGTGCCATTGTCTGATACTATCTTCTTTGGAAGTCCATATCAGCACACTATGTTTTTGACGAAGAAATCTAGAACTTTCTTGGTCATGATTGTTGCGAGAGGTTCTAATTCTACCAATTTGGTGAAGTAGTCGACGACTACTACTGCATATTTTACACGCCATTTTCCTGTTGGCAAAGGTCCGATCAGGTCTATTCCCCAGACTACAAATGGCCAAGGGCTTTGAATCTGTTTCAACTCGTTTGGGTTTCTCGAGGTATCTTGGAAAATCGTTGGCACATGTCACATTTCTTCACAAATTTTGTAGCATCCTCATTCGTTGTAGGCCAGAAGTATCCTTGTCATAGAATCTTCTTTGATAAGCTCTGCCCCCTAGCATGGTCCTCGGAAAACCCTTCATGTACTTTTCGTAATAGTTCCTTAGTGTTTTCTTTGAGGATACATTATAGTAAGGCCATAGATTATCCTCATTGATACAAAATTCCATCCATTAGAATAAATCGAACAGTTTGTCTCTGTAGTTTCTTCAATTCATTCCTTTTTGCTGGAAATATTCCCTGCTCGAGGTATTGGATGATGGGAGTCATCCAAGTATCGATCGCATGTATGACCAGGGTGAAGTCATCTACTTGTATGATGGGGGTTGATAAATGTTCGATTGGTACTATGTTTATCATATCAGCATCTTTGGAGCTTGCTAACTTGGCTAGTGCGTCAGCGTTGGCATTTTGGTCGCGCGATACTAGTTGCAAAGTGTATTTATCAAATTGAGCTAACAAGTCTATTTCCTTGTTCAGATATGCGACCATCTTTAAACCCTTCACCTGATATCCTCTTAGGATCTGATTAATTACTAGTTGTGAATCACTGTATATCTCTACTGATTTCACGTTTACATCATTGGCTAGTCTTAATCCTGTGAGCAGTGCTTCATATTCAACTTCATTGTTGAAGACAATAAAGCCAAATCTAAGAGCATAGTGAAACTGATGCCCTCCTGGTGTTATAAGAATTAATCCTACCTCAGAGTTGTGCACGTTGGAAGACCCATCAACGAACAACTTCCAGGTGGAAATTTCCACTTGCACTTGTGCTTCTGGCGTTTGCTCGCATGTTGAGAATTTAGCTACAAAATCTGCCAATGCTTGGCCCTTTATTTCTGCTCATGGTAAGTAAGAAATTATGAACTGCCTTAACTCTACGACCCATTTTAATAGTCGACTAGCGGCTTCTAGTTTTTGCCAGACTTGTCGTAATGGCTAGTCGGTGAAAACTATTATGGGGTGAGCTTTAAAATAGGGTCGCAGCTTTCTTGATGCTAGTACCTAGCAGTTTGATAACTTCTCAATAGATGGATATGACAATTCTGCTCCTACTAGTCTCTTACTTATATAATATACTGCCTTTTGGACGTTATTCTCTTCCCTGATCAAAACAGCACTAGCAACATATTCTGTTATTGTTAGGTAGATGTACAACGTTTCTCCTTTGATCGATTTGGATAGAACAGGAGGTTGAGCCATATGCTTCTTGAGTGCTTGAAAGGCATGTTCGCACTCTTCTATCAATTCAAACTTCTTGTTTCCTCTGAGCAGATTAAAAAATGGGACGCGCTTGTCTGTAGATTTTGAGATGAACTGCTCAGGGCAGCAATTCTTCCTGTTAGATTTGTACATCTTTAATCTTGGTGGGTAATTTCATGTCGGTCAGTGCTTGGATTTTTTTGGGGTTAGCTTCTATTCCTCATGAGTCCACTGTGAACCCCAAAAACTTCCCTGATCCGACTCCAAAAGAACACTTGAGAGGGTTAAGCTTCATCTGATATTTTTTCAAGATGTTGAAGCATTCTTGTATGTCCTTGACATGCCCACCAGATTTTTCTGACTTGACCAACATATCATCGACGTACACTTCCATGTTATTGCTGATCTGATATTTGAACATGTGATTCACTAATCGTTGGTAAGTCGCACCAACGTTTTTCAAACAGAAAGACATTACTTTACAGCAGTATTGCTCGATATCTTTTTGAAAGCTGGTGTGTTCCTCGTCAAGTGGGTGTGTACTTATTCGATTGTAGCCAGAGTATGCATCCATAAACGATAATATTTCATGCTCTGATGTAGCTTTGACCAGTTGGTAGATCCTTGGCAGTGGAAAACAATCCTTCGAGCAAGCTTTATTAAGGTCTGTAAAATCCACGCAGGTCCTCCATTTACCATTTGGCTTTGGGACTAGTAAGGGATGGGAGACCCATGATGGATAAAATTCTACCGTAATGATTATGTTTTCCTTAAGCTTCACGGCTTCTTATTTTAATGATTTGGACCTATCTTTGTCGAGCAACCTTCTTTCTTGATGAATTGGTGGGTGATTTTTGTCGATGTCAGGACATGACTAATAACTGTTAGGTCAATTCCCACCATGTCTTTATGCGAGCAGGAAAATACTTCTTGATTCTCTCTAAAAAAACTCCACCAGTTCTTTTTTATCGTTGTTTCTAAGATTTTACCAACTTTCACAACTCTGGTCGGTTGTTCCTCTTCTAATTGGATCTCCTCGAGATCCTCCACAGGTGCAACTTCCTCCTCAAAATCTCCAAAGCAAAGATCTATGTCTCCGTCCTCACTTTGGGAACACCCTATTTGGTGACTTGTTCACCGGATTGGGCATTTGGTTCACTGATTCCTTCCAACCTTTTCCCTTATCAACTAGAGCTGCTCGAGGCAATGAGTCCACTCCCTACTCTGTACTTTTTTGCCTTTTTAATAGAGTAGTTATAGCATTCCCTTACCTCCCTTTGATTTTCGAACATGCATCCAATTCTTGCATCTGTTGGGAATTTCATGGCTAGATGCCACATCGAAGTTACTGCTCGTAACTTTACCAAGATGGGTCTTCTGATCACAGCATTATATGGGGAAGGGCAATCAACTACTATAAAAGTAGTGAGTAACGTCCTGTGTGCAGGTGCAATTCCTGCTATGACCGGGAGTTTGATCGACCCTATTGGTGTGAGTCCTTCACCAGAGAAACCATAGATGGGTTGGTTTCATGGTTCTAAATCTTTTATTGATAACTTCATTCTTTCCAACGATGATTTGGAAAGTATATTTACTTAGCTTCTTGTGTCCACCAACACTCTCTTCACCATCATGTTGGCGATTTGGACATCCACGACTAGGGGATCTATGTAGGGGAACCGAACATGATGTGTGTCAAGCTCAGAGAAAGTTATACAATCCTCCCATACGCTAGCTTTTTTGGGAGTTTTCTCCTAAGCGATTGTCATTTCAATATCTTTCTTGTGACACAAGATACTGGCATACCTCTCTCTTGCCTTACCACTGTCACCAGCTAAGTGTGATCTACCACAAATAGTGAACAAAGTGCCAACGATCGGGGCTGGCTGTAGAGGAGGCGAGCATTGGCATACACGTGCTTCCTCATTGCCTTAGTTAGCTCCTTGTTGGGGATCATCCCTTGCTCGTATATGTCTCCTCAGATGTCCTTGTCGTATCAGAAACTCAATCTCATATTTTAGCTAGTTGCATTCATTTGTATCATGGTCATAGTCATTATGGAAGCGACAAAACTTTGTTATATCTCTTTTTGAAATGTCCTTCTTGATGGGGGCTGGTCGCCTAAAAGAGACGGTGGTGTGGTTGGCCTGGTACACCTTTGCTTGGTTATCGACCAAGGTCGTATAAATTGTGAATCTTGGTTCATACTTGTTCTGTTTAAGCCGCTTATTATGAGACATAGACGGCTCGGTGCCTTGCCCATTTTCTACCATTTTTGTTATTGCTCTTACCACAGTTGTTGGGCTTACTAGAGTCTTAATAGCTTTAGTTGGCTCTTCTTCTTTTTTTCTAATAAGAGTTTGGATATTTTTCTTCATTGGCGATAGTCTCCTCTAACTTAACATATTTTTCTACTCGGTCCAAAAACTCTTGGGTGGTTTTGATTCCATTTTTTCATAAAATACTCCATAGTGGGGATTTGCGTTGTACCACGGCTGTAATGGCCATCATTTTTCAGTCATCTCCCACTATTTTTGCATGAGCAGCTGCTCTTATGAACCTCTAAATATACTCTTTGAGAGGCTATCCTTCCTTTTGCCTTATAGCAACCAACATATTTTCTTCTATTGGTTGTATGCTAGCAGGATAAAATTGTCCATAAAACTAATTGACGAACATTTCCCATGATGTTATGTTGGCCGGTGGAAATTTAAAATAACACTCCTGAGCAACATTAGATAGAGTGGCAGGGAAAATCCTACACTGAGCATCTTCGAATACCTTTTGAATATCCATTTGTATCTCAAATTTTTTTGAGTGAGATATTGGGTCTTCTCTTCCATATAGCTAGGCAGTACATGCATTTTGAACTTACTAGGGATTTCGGCCATGGTAATCGTGTTAATGAAAGGAGTGCCTTTCCTCCAATCATAGTCTATGTGAGAAGTTTTGTTGTTGACCAGCTGTTACATTGCTTGGTTCAAAGCATCTATTTGGGCCTGGATAGTAGCAGGTATTGTAGGGGCAGGAGTAGCCACAACAGGGATATGCTCATCGTACCTTTCCCTTTGGTTGTTCAGTATAACCCTTAGGTCTTCATCTCTTCGTCTTTGCTCTGATGCTCCTAGTCGATCAAAGACATTAGGCTGCCTTGGCTGCCCCCCTGTGTTCTGACTTGATGATTGATTATTCATTGGTGGAGGGTCCTGCTATTTGAACCTTTGCTCTTCAGGTAGTGATTAGTGCCCAAAAATACACATTTATTGATTTTAATAGTCAAAATAAATTATGTTTTAATTAATATGATTAAATTTATAAATGAAAATATTTAATTTTAATTTAGTTTGTGTTTATTTCTTAGGATTTATTTGATATTTTTGGAACTTGGAAACAAAGAAGAAAGAAATAAATAAAATTGAAGAAATGAGGAAAAGTTAGCATTTTTGCAACTTGAACATTGAAAAAAATTGGCCCAATTCAGCCTAGGCCCGCTGGCCTCTTTCTCCACCTTCAGTGCCATGTGACGCCTTGTCCTCGTGCCATGCGTCCCCAGCAGCATCTTGCTTCCTTCAGCCATGCGGCCAACTCCCTTCAGCACCTCCCACTCACGCCCAAACCCCATCTCCAGATGAAGCCCACACAAGCCCAACACTTTCAACGCCCAAGCTCCTCCTTCAACGAAGCCTTTGGCCCAAGCTTCAACCAGTCTGCCCAATACGCCCAAGCAGTCCAACCTCCCACCACTGACCAAGCTTTTGACCAACGCAGGCCCATCTGAAGCAGCCCAATCCTCCAAGCCAGTGCCTACGTGGCGCGCTCCCATTGGCTGGGAGTGGGTCAAAACCCTCATCTTCCACCAGCCACTTTCAACCCATATTTTGTGGGTATTGGGCCTTGCAAAATTTCCATTTTGAGCTTTAAAGCTCATCTTTTTTGGTGCTTTTGAAAAAGGGCATTTTGACCATACACCAAAATAACTAGGTTAATATTTATAATAAGAATTGATTTTTCAAAATCATATTTTATTATTAATATTTCAGATTTATTTTGTAAACCCCAAATTGTTGTTTAATTTATTTTTAGTCATTTTCTCCCTCTATAAATAGGGACTCTCATTTCACATTATGTATGTAATTTTTAGGTAGCAAAACTCTACCAAATTTGAGTCTCATTTCTCATATTTTCTCTCTAGAATTTCATGAGAATGTCTAGCATAATAGGCTAACCTTGGAAGGTTAGGATGATCCTATATGCACTATGACTTTGTTTGGTATTTTTGATTCACCATGTGCTTAAAGTTTATATATTTTAGTGATTTATTTTCTTTCATCTCTACTTCTTCATCTTATTATCTATATTTATGTTTACTAATAGTATATAGATTTTGTCATGCACTTTCTATGTATTATCAAATTAGTGAAAATAATATAGATAATATCTTTATCATTTTCTCCATCTCACTCATATATATGTACTTTTGCTAAAATCTATATAGAATTAGTCATGCTCTTTCTATGTATTTTATAAATAGTAAAAGTAATATTTGTGTTAGGTTTTATGTCCAATCTTTTATTGCATTATTGCCAATGGTATAATGTCATTTTTAGATTTCTCATAAGATTTATCTCATCTTTCCATGGTAAAGAATAATAATCACTTGGATACATTTTTGTGAAATATATTTGTGCTTCAATGTTAAATCTTCCAAATGAATAGTTGGGATGTGAACTATCTATTTGTGTAATTTTTGTGAATCAAATATCCAAATAAATAAGTATGCATATTGGTGACTCTTGATCCTTCCTACTTGTTACATATTGATACATCACACTTTATTCTATCTTAATTTATAATCTTTAAATCTCAAAAACAACAAAAATATCATTTGTTCTATTTTCCTCATATTATTTATCTCTAAACTTTATTTATTGATTAACTTTATTTATTTTCCTCCTTGTGGAATCGATCGCCCGATATATACTACAACCACCGCTAAGTGGAAGTCACGTTTGGGCGTTAAACAGGTAGACCAGTGTTTCTTCTTGGATTACTATTGAATCTGGAAACCCCTTCATTGTAATCACGCCCTACTCTAAACTGTGACTTGTGAGTGCGCAAACTACTGTACGCACTATCACCTTCTCTTCGTCCAAACCCATCTCGATAAACTAGAGGAGGCCTATGCGATCTGTGTTGGTCGTTAGGTCTCAGGACATTGTTATGTCGTGGGGGATCTCTGATAGCAAAACCTAAGTCTGGTTACCTCCTATTTCCTAAGGGAGCATTTCCTGGTCCTTTCCCAAATAGGACTTGTTTGTCTATAACAAGACGTCTTGGGCTTCGGGGACGTTGTTCGTCCTTATTCTGTCGAGGTGTTCGTTCGCTGACTCGACCAGACCAATGAGGCTGACGCTATGTTAGGGTTTTATGCCCTAATCAAAACTCAATTTCTTTGTAATCTCATTTTATTATCAATAAAAGAATAGAAATCATTTTTGACTTGGTCAATCGCTTTGCTCACATGTTTTATTTTCATGATTATTTGTTTAATATAAACTTCTATTAAATCCTGAGCATATAGCTATTCATATTTATAGTGACGTTATCACCTTGATTATATGTTCAAAATAAGTTAGTTCTAAGATTAGTTAGTGCACAAGATTTACACTGACTTTCCAATCTACGATATGATCTACTTACACATTGTAGTGTTATGTTCTTTCCAGAACATTGGAAAAGTAGATAAGATCGGATGTATTTGTTACATTAGACTGGACCAATATTGACAGTAGATAAGATAAGTAAACATATTGTTATTATTTATTCTAGTCATATCATATAGTTGACCATAGGCCAATTCAATCTCAATTCTGAGTGGTTAGTATTCTAACTAATTGTATTATTTGAGTTCTTTGACTTGTTCGTTACCAGCTTACCCTACGAACTAGCCCATACTTACATCTTGGGAACTCGGTAGTACAATTGAGTGGGAGTGTTAATCATAGATATGAACATCTATAGCTTCTGATGAAGAAGTAAAATGATGGTTTCCTTTTATTTTGGTTCGAGGTGCTAAATGATAGAGATCTCATTTCAGTAATTAATATTAGTTTACTGAAATATCATTTACAAGGAACTAAGTGTTTTAAGGATAAAATACAATGAGGGGTAAAACGGTATTTTAGTCCCATCTCATTGTAGACCGTCTATAGAGGATTGAATAATAATTATAGTTGTAACAATGGATAACTAATAACATATCTATATTGCTTATAGAGCGTTCTATGAATTCAAGAGTGCAATTCCGAGTCTTTAGTGGAGTCACGAGGAATTAATAAGTTAGTAAATTTATTTGTTAAATTTATGATAACTTATTGGAGCTTGATTTCATAGGCCCGTGGTCCTCATAGTACCTTGGATAAAATCATCTAAATAGTCTCAATTAATTGATTTAATTATCAATTAGAATTATCAAAGTTGATCAGGTCAATTTTGGATAATATCACAGAGTTGTACAATTTAGAGAAGAAAATGTATTTTAGGGCAGATTTATTAATTAAGACAAATTGGTGTCTAAATTAATAAATAAGTTTAAATCAAGGTTCAAATTATAAATAATTAATTTGATAAAGGATTTAAATAACTATTTAATTAATAAATCAATAGAAAATAATACAAGCCTTGAATTTAAGTCCAACGGGCTTATAATTAAATGGAAAACTTCACAGGCCTATAGCCCATGAGAATTTTGACCTAAGGGTTGTATTAACCTATTATTTTATTGATTTTTTAATTAAATAAGTGACTAAATTGAGCCTATAAAAGGAATGCTAAGTGAGAGTTGAAAAACAGAAATAGAACATCTAGTTTTGATGTTTTAGGGTTTTAGACTCTCTCTACAACTAAAGTATTTTTCTAAGCCTCTACATTCGCTTTTTTTTCTTCTCTTTGTGTATCCATCTCATTTGTTGAGAATTTCCCACTCTAGTCTAGGTGATTCTAAGGATACTGTGGAGGACTATGAAGAAATTTTAAGATCGGTTCAGTTTCTTGGTGATACCCTGCGACAGAAAGGATACCAGGGTTAGAGAAACTGAAGGAAGGACTTATTCATTCCACTGCATATAATATAAGTGTTCTTATCATTATCTCTATTTAATTCAATTATGGAAACATGTTGTAGGTTTTCTTGTATTAATTTGTTTAATATATGATTTACATGAAAATAAATAAGATCATGTACAAGTAATTTCCTACACGATGATCGTTACATCTACCAGAATTCTAGGGTTATCCTTCAGGTTGGACAGCTCAGTGTTGTTTTGGTTGTTGAGGAATTCGTGGTGATTGTGGATTTTTGGTTGCCCGGGTCGTGGGTTTTGAGGAGATTACGGATTTTGAGGTGGTTCAGGTTAAGGGTTTTGTGCAGGTCGAATTCCTTGCGCTAACAGCATAGCCGCCTCCAAGGCCATAATTGCATCTCTCTGACTATGATCCATCTTGGCTTGCCTATCATTAAGCTCTCGCCTTTGTTTGTCAATTTCCATTTTTTTCATGACCATAGTCTCAACAACATTCTCCTGGTTAGCCTTCAGTGTGGCTAACTCATCCTGCAACACCCTAATGGTTGTTGGCAGAGTTTCAACATCTAATTCTTCGCTTTCTTCCTCTAGTTCTACTTGAGGCTCCTCCTTAGTCACTCCCGGTGGAGGAGGTGGGTTCTGATGGTTCTCAAACATCTGACCAGCCTGTTGACCTTGCGTTCTCCTAGTATACTTAGCCATATTGTCTTAACTTTGAACTTCTTGAGTTCAACTCTCAATGAAAACACCAAAATGTTGACCCGCGAATTGGCCAACGACACTGAGTCAAATAAATGATATGAAATAAGAATTGAACTTAAGAATAATCAACAAATAATAAACGACACACATATTTATAGTGGTTCGACCTTGATAGTCAGTAATGAACTACGTCTACTTAGTACTCTTATTAATGTAAATCCCCAAAAACCTGTGATCAGTAGATTAGAGTCCACTAAGTTTCATAAGCTGGGGAGAAGGATACAAGAGCATGTATAACAACACTCAAATCTTATGAACTCTCTGAAAAATAAAGAATTACCACGTCCCCTGTAATGATTAGCGATGCCCTCTATTTTGTAACGACCCAACTTATTCTAGACTTTGGACCATTAATAACTACTATACACAGACACTAATCTTAAGAAAACATACATATGAAATAACCATAACTTTATTATAAATTGTAAAGCAAAGGTTATATACATGATAATTTATTTAGGATATGGGATCCCATTGTTTTGAAAATATTAAAATAATCATAACTTCAAATCTTAAAATTCGTTACAAAACAAAGTACGGAAAATACATGTAAAGCATAATTTTAAATGACTAGAAACAACTTCATCCTCGAATCGTTCACGCAGTCCACCGATTTCATTTTCCCTCAATACACATTTCCAAGCTGCCAAGAACCTTCCCGCCGCCATAACTATTTTCCTGTACATATAAAACATAAAGGAAATAGCCTAATGCCCAGCAAGGAAAATCTACTACAAGCATGAAACATAATCATACACATAAACTATGAACATATATCATATACTATAACACATATATCATAATTCTAACCCATGTACATGGTAACTATTGGGGTTTTCTAACTATGCAACTATAAGCCTCAAACTACAATGAGGTTTGCTAGTTAAGCAACTATAAGCCCCAAAAACATAAAAATGTTGGGGTTTTCTATATAACAACTATAAGCCCAAAACATAAAAGTGTTAGGGTTTGTTATATAACAACTATAAGCCCCAAAACATGCATATATCATAACACATAAAATCATACTATAACAATTTTATATAATCATAGCACATATCACATAAGAACTATCATATTTTCCTTACCAAAATACCAGGATGATGAGAACAAGGTCGGGATTTTGGAACACTCCTAAAATCCATTAATAGAGAGGTGAGTATTCTAAAAGAAAAGAGATGAAAAGAATGAACTAAAACATCGGGAAGATACTTACCAACAAGAACCTCAAGTTCAAAGAACTTAGATGCCTAACCAATAATAAAGAATACTGAGACATTCCAGTAAGCATGTTCAGATATTCAGTCTACAGCATATAAGCACACTTCAAGGTACAAGTAACCTTATCTATACTCAGATTATTCAACAACCTCATTAATCACATTCATAGCCAGGTATAATAATCAATTAACACAAATACTAGGGTTGACACCTTAGGTCACACCCTCTGCTTAACCCACTGACTCCGGCCCAGCTTAAACCGAGCTCAGTGCATAATAAACTGTCCTCGGATACCAGTGTCCAAGCCGTGCCAATTGCACAAGTTAACCGTGGCACGCTTAGGCCGTTGGTTTACAATTTACATGGCTTAATACCATTCTTTCAATCATATATATTAGGGAGCCCTTAGTCCCGTTCAAATATTCAACCGGGTGCAGTTTTCTTACCTTTAGCTTTCAGATGAATTAGTTACGGGCGATACTCCTTGGGTGCGAGCCGATCCTCGAGCCCTAGCTTAACACCTAGTCACAACCATGATGAAAGACACCATTAACAACCTTAAATGAGTTCCCAAACCAAGTTCTAGTATTCGGAACATTGAACTTCACCAAATATGGTAAAAGACTCAACCCTGAGCACCCTAGGTTAAATTCCCAAGCCTAAAATCTCAAAATCCCAAAATCCCTTAAGCGCCGCGGCATAGGCCACCCATGCCGCGGCATGGCTCCCAGACAGAACCCTCTAATGCACAAAAATAGGTAAGGGTCGCGACATTACCTATAAGAACTAAGAACTAATGAAACAACTAAGAATAAGAATACCTTTGATTGCTTTATAACCGAACTATACCTCAAAAATGATAAACACACTATGAACCTTACTTCCCAAGTGTTTGATAAGCGTATAATGATAAAGCTTATAACCCCAACCCAAGTGCTTAACACTCTAAAGTAATCCTAGCAGCTTGTAAGCTCTGAACTCAGCTTGAAGAATGAAGAAATGGCCGGGTACTAGGTCCTATTTATAGAGTTCAAGAATGAAAAGATCTTCATTTAGCTTGAATAAAATAATGCCTTTTTAATTGAAAAACATTTGAATAATCGTTCAGCAGAGGCTGAAGACTCGATCAAAAAAATTATGGCTTATCAAGAGGTTTATGGAATAAAATGAGCTTGGTTTCAAAATCATTTGAAAATACAGCCCTAGAGCTGATATATTGCCTGGGCTCATATTCTCGAGGCTCGTCGAAATGGTCGTGCGAAGTTACATGTTTTTCGTATCCCCGTTTGGCGATATATCGCCCCCTAGAGCTGCGATATATCGGCATACACTGAAATATTATACACGTAATTACACTTTTTCATCCTAATTTGAATTGAGTAAACAGCCTTGACTAAGTCCTTTAACGATTTCAAAGTTGCTGGCAAACTCTAGGATTTTCAAATATTATTCCTAATAAACTATTCCTCAAAAATACTTAATTTCTCATTAAACATACATATGACAAGTGTTATTATCTTATTGGGTCTATCTAAACCTTATAGTATAATAAATATCATCTCCATAATCATTCATATTAATCAAACCTTAGGTTATAATTAATATTCTTAAACTATAGGTTAAACTTATAAAATCTACAAGTGTTGTTACGAGTGTCCAACTAAGTCCCGGCTTGAACCAAAATCCACAGTAATAAACATACTATAACTACTGCTAGCTATTACTATTACTACTATCTAACTAGCTAAGTAAAGTTCTTGGACTCTACAATTCTCCCCTACTAAAAAGAATTTCGTCCTTGAAATTTACTTACCAAATATTTCCGAATACTGGCCTCGCATGTCTTCCTCCAACTCCCACGTTGCCTCATGTTCAGAACTATTACTCCATAGGACTTTGACTATTGGAATACTCTTGGACCGTAAACTTCATCCCTCTATCTAGGATGCTAACTGGTCGTTCCTCGTAACTCAAGTCTTTCTGAAGTGCTATCATATTGTACTTGAGGACGTGAGATGGGTCTGACACATACTTGCGTGGCATTGAGATGTTGAACACGTTGTGGCTATCTGCTAAGGCTGGCGGTAGGGCTAATCTATATGCAACTGCTCCCACTTTTTCCAATATCTCAAAAGGACCTATAAAACAGGGACTAAGCTTTCCTTTCTTCCCAAACCGCTTCACACCTTTCATAGGAGATATCTTCAGGAAGACTTGATCTCTGACTTTGAATTCCACATCGCGTCGCTTGGCATCCGCATAACTTTTCTGACGGCTTTGAGCAGCAAGCATACACTGTCTAATTAACGCTACTGCTTCTTGAGATTTTCTAACAACTTCGGGACTGAGAAGCTGCATTTCTCCTACTTCGTCCCAATGCAACGATGATTGGCACCTTCTTCCATAAAGCAACTCATAAGGTGCCATCCCGATCATTGACTGGTAGCTATTGTAGTAAGAGAACTCTATCAGCGACAAGTACTTATGCCATGATCCTCTGAAATCAAGTACACAAGCGCGCAACATATCTTCTAAAATTTGAATCATACGCTCGGACTGACCGTCTTTCTGAGGATGAAAAGCTGTACTAAGACTTAACTTAGTACCCATGGGTTGCTGTAAACTTCCCCAAAATCTCGATGTAAACACCGATCCTCTATCCAACACTATTGTTTTGGGTATTCCATGCAACCGTACTATCTCTTGGACATATATGTATGTGTACTGATCCGCTGTGTATGAAGTCTTAACAGGCAGGAAATGAGCGGACTTGGTTAGTCTATCTATTACTACCTAAGCTGAATCATGCTGCCTGTCTATTCGTGGCAAACCTGTCACGAAATCCATAGCTATATCGTCCCATTTCCATTCTGGTACGCTAAGCAGTTGTAATAAGCCTACAGGGCGTTGATGCTCTGCTTTCACTTGCTGGCATATTAAACACTTAGACACGAATTCCGCTATGTCCTTCTTCATCCCTGGCCACCAATAGATTTCCTTGATGTCATGAGTCATCTTGGTCGACCCTGGGTGAACTGAGCACGGGGTATTGTGCGCTTCTTCTAGAATCTCCATCTTAATCCCTGAATTATCTGGCACGCATACTCGATCCTTATATCTCAATAATCCTTGACTTGATATTGAGAAATCTATGGCCTTGCCTTCTCTGACTACATCCATATGTGCCGCTAGTGTGTCGTCATGCCCTTGCCTAATCCGCATATCTTCTAGCAGATTTGACTGGATAGAAAAGTTAGCCAGCTTGCCGACAACTACTTCTATTCCGGCATTGATCAGCTCCTGCTGCAGCGGCTTTTCTATTCCGGCTAGTGCTGCTAAACTTCCATAATTCTTCCTACTTAGCGCATCGGCAACTACGTTTGCCTTTCCCAGGTGGTATAGGATTTCGCAGTCGTAATCCTTTACTAACTCTAACCACCTGTGTTGCCTCATGTTGAGCTCCTTCTGAGTAAAGAAGTACTTTAAACTTTTATGGTCCATATAAATCTCGCACCGTTCTCCGTAAAGATAATGGCGCCAGATTTTTAACGCAAAGACCACTGCTGCCAACTCCATATCGTGAGGTGGATAGCGTTGCTCGTACTCCTTCAGCTGCCTTGAGGCATAGGCTATCACCTTGTCATTTTACATCAGCACGTAACCCAACCCTTGCTTCGATGCATCACAGTAAACTACAAACTTGTCGTTGGGTGTCGATACACAGAGTACTGGTGCTAAGCACAGCTTGTCTTTAAGCAACTGGAAGCTTTCTTCACATCTATAATTCCAGTTGAATCTTTGCTGTTTCTGGGTCAGGTTGGTGAGCGGAGTGGCTATCTTAGAAAAGCCCTCTACAAACCTCCTATAATAACCTGCTAATCCCAGAAAGCTCCATACTTTGGATGTGTTCTTTTGTCTTAGCCAATCCTTCACGACTTCTACCTTTGCTGGGTCTACTGCAACTCCGTCCTTGGATTTAATGTGCCTGAGGAACGCCACTTGCGAAAGCCAAAACTCGCATTTCTTGAACTTGGCGTAGAGTTGATGCTCCTTTAGTCGTGACAAAATCAACCTCAAATTTTCCTCATGCTCGACTTCGTCCTTGGAGTATACTAAGATATTGTCGATGAACACTACGACGAATTTATCTAAGTAGTCCTTGAAGACCATATTCATCAAGTCTATAAACATGGCTGGTGCGTTGGTAAGACCAAAAGACATAACTAAGAACTCGTAATGTCCATAACAAATTCTAAAAGCTGTCTTAGGAATATCTTCTCCCCGCACCTTGAGCTGATGGTACCCGGACCGTAAATCAATCTTTAAAAATGCGGTCGCACCTCAGAGTTGATCAAACAAGTCGTCAATCTGGGGTAGCGGGTACTTATTCTTAATCGTTACCTTATTCAGCTCGCAGTAGTCTATGAACATCCACATACTTCCATCCTTTTTCTTCACAAATAGAACTGATGCTCCCCATGGCGAATGGCTTGGCCAAATAAAACCCAAGTCTAGGAGTTCTTGCAGCTGCGTCTTTAACTCCTTGAGTTTCGTAGGTGTCATCTGGTATGGTGCCTTGGAGATAGGCTCGGTGCCCGGTACTAATTCTATTGTGAAGTCAATTTCCTGAGTCAGCAGCAATCCTGGTAAATCATCGGGGAAATACTTCTGGGAATTCTCTTATAATGCGGACGTCTCCAACCTTAAGCGGTGTTTCCTTTACTACATCTGTGATGCTGGCTAATAATGCTTGACACTCTTTTTCTATCATCCTTTGAGCTTTGAGAGATGATATTAGCGGTGTACGTAGTCTAGAAACTTGTCCCATGAAGCATAATTTTTGGCCGTCAAGAGTCTTGAACATCACCTTCTTGTGTTTGCAGTCGATGGTTGCGCCATGCCGTGCTAGCCAGTCCATGCCTAGTATCACGTCGAAGTCATTGATCTCCAGTTCTATCAGATCTCCTTCTAGTTCTACGTCCTCAATCTTGATCGGTACGCCTCGTACTATCCGTGATGATAGAACTACTTTGCCTGAAGGCAACTCAGTTACAAACCTAGTTCTAAATCTTTCACAAGGTTTGTCTAGTTTTTCTATCATTCCTAACGGGATATACGAATGAGTGGCTCCCGAATCAAATAATACAGAACATTTATTATTGAGGATAGAAATCTAACCTGTGACCACCTTATTGCTAGCATCAGCCTCTCCTTGGGTTAGGGAAAAAACCCTGGCAGGAACCATCTTATCTTCTTTTTTCCCCTCTGACTTGAGCTGAGGACATTCTTTCTTTCGGTGTCCCTCTTGACCATAGTTGTAACATCCTTTGGTGTTTTCCTGGCATTCTCCAGGATGTTTCCTTTGGCACTTAGCACATGGTAGATATTCTACATAACTCGGCCTACTACCTCCATTATTTGTCCGTGCCCTTTTATCATTGTCGGACTGCTTATTGTCAGGATGCCTTCTTTTCTGATTGTTGTTGTTGTTGTTATTGCTTGACTGATTGTTGTTGTTGTGGTTGTTGTTCTGACTTGTCTAAGATTGACCCTGCTGTCTAGGCTCAGGCTTACTGGCTTCTTCTTTACTAACGTTAGCCTGCAGCCTTTCTACTTCTATTGCCGTCTCTAGAACGTCGGCATAAGTAGTATTTCTTGGGTTTGCTAACTTAACCCCTAGCTCGATCTTCGACCAAAGTCCTCTAACGAACTTAGACACCCTCAGATAGTCAGTTGGAACCATTTCCAGTGCAAACTTAGCCAAACGGTCGAACTGCCGAGCATACTCTGTCACTGATAAACTTCCTTGCTTCAGGCCAGTGAACTCCTCAACTCTTGAAGCGAGTACAGCCGAATTATAGTACTTTTTGTGGAACAGCTCCACAAATCGAGTCCAAGTCATGGTGGCAACATCATGCGTCTGCTGGACTAAGTCCCACCATATCCTGGCATCTTTCTTAAGCAAGGACGAAACGCAGGATATGCGGTCCGCGTTGCTGAGGTTCATGTGCATCAGGATTGGCTTCACATTTCTTAGCCACTCTTCTGCCTCGAAGAGGTCTATAGTCCCTTCAAAGTTTGGAGCGTACTGCTTACAGAACCACTCATGAACTGGCACCATGTGTTGTACTGGATACGGCGCAAAATTCGCCACTGGCCATCCCCCATATGGACCAACTTGTTAGGGTGCTGAGGCCATCTGTTGTGGTTGTGGCTGCAGCGGAGGCAGAGGCTGAGTCTATTGTCGATGTTGTTGCAATAGTTCCTTGACTTGTTGTCGCAGTTTGGCGATCTCCGCAGTGTTGTCAGCTGGCGGCGACGATGCATTGCGGCTGGCAGCAGCACGCACTCCCCTTCTGCGAACTGGAGAGGCTTCATTGTTCACCGAAGCAGCGTTGGAGGCGTTTCCGTTGGTGCGATCAGATCTTCAGAGCGACATTGCAGCAGAGTTCTAACAGTTGAGAGAAACATGTCAGAACATTACCCTAAGAGGCTCTAAGGCAAAAACTTAATCTAAACAAACATAACTCGGACCTATTAATTATGACTTCTTATGAAAATTATATAAGTCTTCTTTATTATTAGAGTGGGTTTCTATACTTAGAAAAATAAGCCATCTTTATTATTTTCTAAATCTATTTCTAATCATCCTATATGACTAAATTCTCAAACTCGAAACTCATCTTTGTTCCAAAGTTAACCATATTGAGGGAGGGCTGGGATCAGTAAAATCGTTCCCACTACTATGGCCCCCTAACTCTCAATATAGGAACTTGGTTCATTGACTTGTACCCACCCTCACCGAACTTAGTCATTATTTATTAAATTTATTATTTATTATGATTGTAAAAGAAAATCAAACTCATACATGATAACAAAATAACCATGATACTAATTTGGAAAAGAAAGTTTTCACTATTTACAACCATAAAAGAAAACAAATAATAAATTAAAACAAACAATGAAACTAATTATTCTAAAAAACGGGATCTTCTATATCTGATCCTTCATCTAGCATATCATCATTTAACTCTTCATAGTCCTCATTATCATGTGCCTCAAAATGCCCTCGAGGAAGGTTCGTAAAAATTCTATGTTTTTGCTCATTTGTAAACTGAAATTCCATTTTTGAAGTGAACCTAATTAAGAGAAAATAATATATCATTGCTACCGGCAATTCATCTTCATCATCTATTGTTTCCCATATTTCCTCTAAGGCTGCAATTACAGTATGATAATCTCTAAATAGTCTAATTACTAAAACGCATTGCTTCGCTGCTCTCATCATGATCTACTTAGATTCTTGGAGGTGACCTATTTCTCTGTGGAACAAAAGCAGCCTCCGATTGATTCTTTCTAGCACTCCTACGGTGTTTCTCGATTCTCTAATTCTTTTTAAAGCCTTAATGGCTCGAATATCCTCATAAGTTAATGCCCCGTTCATTCTTAACTGAAAACATAAAGACTAAAATCGTTAGCTATACATATAAACATAATAACTATAACTTAAACACTTACTTGGCGGTCAGATTCGGAGCTTTGAGTGTGTGTATCGAGGAGAACTTCATGCGAATGAACCGTCACTACTACAAAAAAGGTTTTTCTCTGCGGTTTTTTTACTCAATACACTGCGGTTTTCGAGAGTATTGAAAAGTGCAGTGTATTCGACCGCAGAGAAAAGTTGTATGCCAACCGCGGAGAAAACTGTCACTTTTCTCTGCGGTTGTAGTAAGCCAACCGCAGAGAAAGATGTACTTTTCTCCGCAGTTTTTTTAAAACAACCGCTGAGAAAGAAAGACTTTTCTCCGCGGTTTTATTGAAAAAACCGCAAAGAAAAGTAGTGTAATTTTTCAAAACTTTGGCGAAGCATAACTTTGTGCTCAGTTCTCCATTTTTGGTGTTTTTTTTTAACTTTGGTATTTTTTCGAGATCTATCTAGCTGCATACAAAAGAAACCTGAAAACCTGAAAAGAAAAAAAAAACAAAATTTTCAGGTTTTGTCACCGAAAAATTTGAAGAAAAAAAATTCAGCAACCAAATTAATGATTTATGAAAAACCTCTCAAAATTTTGATTTCTATTTGTCTATTTCACACAAAATAAACTCTAAAAATAATGATGAAAAAAAAAACAAAAAACTATACAAACAAAGATATATAGATCATTACCTATTTTGAAGCTCAAGAACACAATGTATGCCCAAAAATACAGTGAAAATGGACAATTTTTCGACCAAATCCTAACCATTTTTACTACCAAAAACCTGAAAATAGACAAATATTAAGCATCAACTTCAGTTTTTAACTAAGATTTAGCTAAAAAGATGAAAAAAAATATAGTAAGATTAAGGTTGAAAGACATATCGCCATTGTTGAAGAAGTTTTTCGCGAAATGAAGTAGGTTTACGAACCTTGTGGGGAAGAATGAGTTTATATATAGGTCTGGAACCTTTTCTCCGCGGTTTTCTTGAGAAATAAAGACTTTTCTCCGCGGTTTTATTGAAAAAACCGCAGAGAAAAGTAGTGTAATTTTTCAAAACTTTTACCAAGCATAACTTTGTGCTCGGTTGTCCGTTTTGATTGTTTTTTTTTTAACTTTGATATTTTTTCGAGATCTATCCAAAGAAAAGACTATTTTCTTTGGATAGATCTCGAAAAAATATCAAAGTTAAAAAAAAACAATCAAACGGACAACCGAGCACAAAGTTATGCTTGATAAAAGTTTTGAAAAATTACACTACTTTTCTCTGCGGTTTTTTCAATAAAACCGCGGAGAAAAGTAGTGCAACTTTTCTCTGCGTTTTTTTAAGAAAACTGCAGAGAAAAAGTTTTCACTTCCCACTTTTCCTACTTTACATTGCGTTTTTAAAAAAACCGCAGTAACAAAGTTCCTAAGTGTCCTTCAATCCTTTTCTCTGCGCTTTTTATTTTAGATTGAAAAAAAAGCGCAGAGAAACCCGATATACAGACACTAATAACGACCCAACTTATTCTAGACTTTGAACCATTAATAACTACTATACACAGACACTAATCTTAAGAAAACATACATATGAAATAACCATAACTTTATTATAAACTGTAAAGCAAAGGTTAAATACATGAAAATTTATTTAGGATATGGGATCTCATTGTTTTGAAAATATTAAAATAATCATAACTTTTAATCTTAAAATTCCTTACAAAACAAAGTGCGAAAAATACATGTAAAGCATAATTTTAAATGACTAGAAACAACTTATCCTCGAATCGTTCACGCAGTCCACCGATTCCATTCTCCCTCAATACACATTGCCAAGCTGCCAAGAACCTTCCCGCTGCCATAACTATTTTCCTGCACATATAAAACATAAAGGAATGAGCCTAATGCCCAGCAAGGAAAATCTACTACAAGCATGAAACATAATCATACACATAAACTATGAACATATATCATATACTATAACACATATATCATAATTCTAACCCATGTACATGGTAACTATTGGGGTTTGCTAACTAAGCAACTATAAGCCTCAAACTACAATGAGGTTTGCTAGTTAAGCAACTATAAGCCCCAAAAACATAAAAATGTTGGGGTTTTCTATATAACAGTTATAAGCCCAAAATATAAAAGTGTTAGGGTTTGTTATATAACAACTATAAGCCCCAAAACATGCATATATCATAACACATAAAATCATACTATAACAATTTTATATAATCATAGCACATATCACGTAAGAACTATCCTATTTTCCTTACCAAAATACCGGGATGATGAGAACAAGGTCGGGATTTTGGAACACTCATAAAAACCATTAATAGAGAGGTGAGTATTCTAAAAGAAAAGAGATGAAAAGAATGAACTAAACCATCGGGAAGATACTTACCAACAAGAACCTCAAGTTCAAAGAACTTAGATGCCTAACCAAGAATAAAGAATATTGAGTTAGGATTTGAGTAGAGAAAAACTATAAGAACTAATGAAACAATATAGGAATGAACTAAGAATATGAATACCTTTGATTGCTTTATAACCGAACTATACCTCGAAAATGATAAACACACTATGAACCTTACTTCCCAAGTGTTTGATAAGCTTATAATGATAAAGCTTATAACCCCAACCCAAGTGTTTAACACTCTAAAGTAATCCTAGCAGCTTGTAGGCTCTGAACACAGCTTAAAGAATGAAGAAATGGTTGGGTACTAGTTCCTATTTATAGAGTTCAAGAATGAAAAGATCTTCATTTAGCTTGAATAAAATAATGGCTTTTTAATTGAAAAATATTTGAATAATTGCTCAGCAAAGGCTAAAGACTCGATCAAAAAGATTATGGCTTATCAAGAGGTTTATGGAATAAAATGAGCTCGGTTTCAAAATCATTTGAAAATACAGCCCTAGAGTCGATATATCGCCTACCATAGGCGATATATCGCCTGGGCTCATATTCCCGAGGCTCGTCGAAATGGTCGTGTGAAGTTACGTGTTTTCTGTATCCTCGTATAAAGATATATCGCCCCCTAGAGCTGCGATATATCGACATACGCTGAAATATTATTCAGCCTAATTTTAATTGAGTAAACAATATTGACTAAGTCCTTTAACGATTTCAAAGCTGCTGGTAGACTCTAGGATTTTCAAATATTATTCCTAATAAACTATTCCTCAAAAATACTTAATTTCTCATTAAATATACATATGGCAAGTGTTATTATCTTATTGGGTCTATCTAAACCTTATAGTATAATAAATATCATCTCCATAATCATTCATATTAATCAAACCTTAGGTTATAATTAATATTCTTAAACTATAGGTTAAACTTATAAAATCTACAATTGTTGTTACGAGTGTCCAACTAAATCCCGGCTTGTACCAAAATCCACAGTAATAAACATACTATAACTACTACTAGATATTACTATTACTACTATCTAACTAGCTAAGTAAAGTTCTTAGACTCTACATATTTATAGTCTTAGGAATTTACATAATTGGGCCGTGGGCCTTACATGACTTATGCCACAAGTAATAATAAGATAATATGTAAATAATACACTTTACATTTGAAATAATAAATATCCCGCAAATAACTATACATTTAACTAACTTTGAGCTTTAACCATGTTCCATTGAGCAACTCTGGTCGCATGTCTTTTGACCAACTTCTTTTCCTGCTGCTTCGTGTAACTCATGCACATGTCTGATAGCATGTTTCCTTAACCTATCTGGTGGTGGGTTGACCAATCTTCCATAAATGACTTGTCATATGCCTTTCATGTGCCTTATGTTTATGCCACATCATCATGTCAATTTATAGGGAAACATAATATTTAAATGATATAGAGAAAAAAATAGAGAAGCCGTTGTATAATGTAATGTGAAAGTTTGAGGTAAAATAGATAAACTAATGTTTTGGTGAGGTATTTTGAAGGATAGAGAAGAGTACCCATTGGGAATGCTCTTAGATATCCCATTGAAAAATTCGGGCACCTTATTTGGAGGTTATTTTTAAAGGTGACTTACTCATAAACTTAAGAGCTTGAATATATTGGTGTGAATCTCAATGTCAACAATCAAAAGTTGGATGTTCATTATTTTATACTAAAAAATAGTGAAAATACTTGATAGGCTACCAGAGTCATTAGATCTATATTTTATGTGTTTAGATTTAATGTATATATAGATATATTTAATTTTGGCTTGGTATTGATGAAAAGTCTTTTTTTAAAACCTCTACTACGCACTTGATGTGCTCTTTTCATACCAACATGGAGACCATGTCAAAATGCCTGACACATGTGCCTACCTACCTTTGACATGAATGTTAATTACTTTGGAACATGGTCTCCCCCTCCGTACAACCGACAAAGTTGGGGGTCAGGAGAATAGGATCACCCTTGAAAACAGGTGGTGCGCTGCCTGACATTCTCACTACTTCCCAAGGATGTGCCCATACAACGTACACCCAGAAGCCTCCGAGAGCCTACCTTCGTACTAGGAAAGTCTGGTCCAACTCATGAACCATACTTACACATTTTAGATCAACTCATGAAAGAGCCTACCTTCTTCGCGAGCTTCTTCTTATAATCTGCCAACAATTTAATAAAATACAATCACAATTAAGTATTAAAATACGTAATTAAATGTATGAATAAATTTTTTCTATTATACCTTTGCTATTTTTTTATCTACTTTGTTACATATAATATTCATAGGCCACCACTTTGGTGCGTCCATTTTTTTGGTTGCAGCAGTGCGACCATTTGGCTATATTGACACTTAAATAATTTTTTTTCTAATTTTTTTTATGACGGTGTACATTGTAGTCATTTAAGAAATCTTACAAATTTTTAATAAATTTCGAATAGTTTACAGTACCGAAAACAAGGTTCAAACTGTTGAATTTTACACACGCATACAAAAAAATAGACACACATGCAACAACAACCTTGTTTTCGGTACTGTAAACTATTCAGAATTTCTTAAAAATTTGCAAGATGTCTTAAATGATTACAATGTATATCGTTATAAAAAAAATTATTTAGTTACTAAAATACTCCAATAATTGTACTGGTGGAACAAAAAAAGTGGTTGCACCGAATTGCTCCAATTTTCATATTCGTCTTTTATTTGTATATTTATAATATTACAAGGTAAAAGTAACGTGCATTGCACGTTTGCTTAATTTTAAAGTTGTAAACATTGTCTATAATTTTAATAAAAATTGGTTCATTGTTTTAAATATATATATAATAGAATGAAGAGAAATTGGTGGAATTGGCCTATTTTTATGATGCATTGTGCACTATGGCCTACTTTACATAGTTTTTAGTTAAATTGTCTCTTTTATTAATGAAACTTTGTTATTACCCTTTTTTCCCTTAGAATAATATAATATTAAATTAAAACAAAAAAAACCATAAAATTATCTTCTTCTTCCTCACTCATCTCACCCACCCACCCACAACCACCCTCCCCCATCCCGCCACCGCCACCACCACCACCACCACCTGGGATAGTCGTCGGGGACCACTGCCCTTCACAACCGCCACCACGCCTCTCCACAAATCTGGCCAACAAGGTTAGTTTATATGAGTTTTTATTAAAAATAAGATTTGATGTTGTTTTTGTAGATTAAAAGTGTAAAATGATTTTTTAAGTATATTGAAAGTATTAGTAAAGAATTGGGTTTATTTACAGAGTTTTATGGAGCTTAAAGCTTGAAAATCTGAAAATTTTAATGGTGGTTTCGGCCATTTTCGAGGATAGAGAAATCCAGAATTTTTCGACAACCTGTCTAATTTTTCGACAGGTTGTCTGATATTTCAGACTAGCTGTCTAAATTTCAGACTAGTCGTAGTATATTTTTGACCACCAGTCTAAATTTTAGACCACGTGTCGAATTTTCAGACAACATGTCATTTATTTCGACTACTTATCGAATTTTTAGACAAACTGTCGAATTTTCATATTTTAATTTTCTTATATAATATTTTAATTTAAGTAATACCAATAATTTATATTTGTTTGTTTGTCGTATTTTTTATTCAAATGTCATCAAAAAATATTGTAATATTATGTGATGGATTATGGAAAAAGAATGAAGACTCATGGAAATGGATTTCAAATGGCTCATGATCAAGATCAAGTTTGGTACAAACTAACCTCACTTTTGAGGAGTTAGTTGAACATATTTATGAAGTTACAGAAATCGATCACAACCTCTTCAATATAGAATTAACTTACAAGGTAACAACGATGGTGGAAATTGAACTGATTGCAATAAAGAATAGTAGAGACGTTGTTAGTTTCTTTACATGGAAAAAGCGTGATCTGATCCCATTATGTGTGGGTTTGATAAAGAAGATGGAAAATGCACTCACTAAGGATAAACTTGTTACTGATATTGACTCTACTGCAAAGGTTGATTCTATTGCAGACCTTTCTAGTGATGATGATTTTGATGATGTTGGTTTAAACGATGATAACAATGTTGGTTTAGAAGATGATGATGATGATGACAAATACGGTGATGTTGAATAGGGGGAAATAAACAATATTTATGATGGTCTTGTTGAGGTAAATTTGAATGTCCCGTGTCATAAAAATAGAACTTTTGATGATTACTTTGATGGTGCATACATATGTAATGTTCCTGATTCTAGTTCTGCACCTTACATTGTTGAAAAAACCATGGTCCACTTCCTCATGTATGCCATGATGATTGTTGTAATGAAACAAGTCATGTAAGTAGTACACCAAGCTCAAATGCAACAAGTATTGTTGAAGAGGTTTTTTTTGTTAGTCAATATTTTGTAGATAAGAAAGAGTTGAAGATGAAATCACACATGCTTGACCTCACCATTAATATTAAATGAATAGGGAACAAAACGAACACAATTCATCAACAAATTAACCCAAGGTGTGGCAAAACCAAGTTTGAGCATGACCATCTCTAAGAAAGATCATTCAACTCGATCATATGTCTTACTCATATCCAATTTCATTACTGAAAAACATTCATTTCCCTGGTTAATGCACGTAAGTGCACATGTGGTCTAAAATTAATGCAAATTATGCAATGAATGTCCCAAAGTAGAGATTTGTATTTTTCATCTAATGTTCTACGGTTCAATGCAATATTATTTTGTATATATGTGATTTTGATGCTTCAAAATAATCCTAAAATAGTCAAACCTACTACTTTGGATGGTTGAAATTATATCATGCCATTTCTTAGTAGTTTTACTAGGATATCCACCACTCAATCATTAATCATCAAGTGATGGTTGGTTAACAAAATTTTATTTAAAAAATATTAATTATAATTCAATAATGACGATATGCACTTTATTTAGATTTAATTATTATACTTTTTTTTGGACATTTTGACAATTTTAGACCGACAGTCGAAATTATTAGACAGACAGTTGAAATTTCAAACAACCTGTCGAAATCATTAGACTGGCAGTCAAAATTTTGGACAGCCTATTGAAATATTGATACAAGTATTCTAAATTTTAGATTGTATCTCGGAAATGATACAGAACCTCTCAAAATTAATAATAAATCGTCGAACTATAAGATGATTAAGTGTCATGAGCAACTCCTAACATCAACAATTGTTACATTCTCTCAAGAAATTCCACTAACTTCAAAAGACCTTCAAGAATTTCCTTAAGTGTGTTCTTTAGAGTGACCAAAAGTGAGAGTGAGAGGGGATGAACGTGAATGCTAGAGTGTTTAGCCCAAATCCCCATCTTGACTTAGTCCCAAATCCAAAAAGACCTTTTTGCTCCTAAGCAAACTTAATCCCAAAACCAAACTAGTTTGAAATATCGACAGCTAGTCTCAAATATCGACAGCCTGTCTAAAAATTTCGACATTGTCTGAAATTTCGACAACCCATCTAAAACTTTCGACACCTCATCTGAAATTTTGACAACCTGTCTAAAATTTTCGACAGGCTGTCTGAAATTTCGACAAGTATTCTGAAATGTTTGAAATGTCCAAAAAGGCTATAATAACACCATAAAATAGCATATATCTTAATTAACATTTTATAAACTTAAACAAAACTTAATCTTAAAGAGTGTTAAATATTTCATCCAAACTACTATGATGATCAACTATTATGATCAATGGATCTAATGGATTCTAATCTTTATCAAACTACTATGATGATCAAGGATTGGGTGGTAGATATCCTATTGAGGCACTATTATGATGATTATCTTCATAGTATTAGAACAACACTTTATCATGTAGAATTGGATCTTAATTATATCTTTTTGACACTTAGTCGTGAGTTTTGACAACTTGTCTCAAATTTTGATACGTAGTCTCAAATTTCGACAGGTTGTCCAAAAAGTTTGAAATGTGCAAAAAGGCTCCAATAACTATATAACGATATATATATTAATTATAATATCTCAATTAACATTTTATAAAGTTAAACAAAACTTAATCTTTATGAGATTATGATGATTATAGATTAAGTGGTACATATTTCAATCAAACTACTATGATGATCAAGGATTGGGTGGTAGATATTCTATTGAGGTACTGATATGATGATTATCTTCATAGTATTAGAACAACACTTTATTATGTAGAATTGGATCTTAATTATACCTTTTTGAATTTTAGTCGTGAGTTTCGACAACTTGTCTAAACATTTTCGACCACCTGTCTATATATATCGACATGTTGTCTTATAATTCAACAACCTATCTAAAATTTTTGACCACCTGTTTGTATATTTCGACAGGTTGTGTTATGTTTCGACAATCTGTCTAAAATTTTCGACCACCAGTTAAAAATTTCGATATGTAGTCTAAAACTATCAACAACCAGTTTCAATATTTCGACAACCTAGTTAAAACATTACAAATCAAACCAAGTCCAAAATATGAAATCACACAATATTATCAAAACATTACATATCAAACCAAGTCCAAAATAAATCTAAAAATAATCATGTCTTGCATATGGTTTTGTTGTGTCCATAACATCCACAATTGGAACACTTCCGTTTCTTTTTTTCCCCATCAACATCAGAAACCTTACCCTTTACTTTTTTTGATGACGATTCAGGTGCAGAATTAGTCTTCCCCTTTGGAAACTCTCATCTTGAAGGAATTCGTTTATTCTTTAGTCTCCTTGGGGGAATTAACTTCACTGGTTTGATAACAACTTGAGACTTAACCTCTTTTAGAAGATGTCGATCTATTTCAGGTGGTAAAGGGTAAATAGATTCTGCATAAGTCATCCTCCAAAATTCAGTCGTGTATTTTGAGCATAGACTATATACATCTACTCCCCGATACATTGTCGCAACGATGCCGTGAGCACATGGAATCTTATCAGTGGCAAACTCTCAACATGTACAAGAATGTTGCGATCATTGTCGTTATCTTGTAATTGCCATGTAAATGAACTAACAATGTCTCTACTATTTTTTATTGCAATTGGTTCAATCTCTACCATTGTCGTTATCTTGCAATTTCCATGTAAATAAACTAACAATGTCTCTACTATTTTTTATTGCAATTTGTTCAATCTCCACCATTGTCTTTATGTTGTAAGTTAATTTTATATCAAAGAGGTTGCGATCGATTTCTGTAACTTCATAAATGTGTTCAACTAACTCCTCATAAGTTAGGTTAGTTTGTACCAAACTTGATCTTGATCGTGAGCCATTTGAAATCCATTTCCATGAGTCTTCATTCTTTTTCCACAATCTGTCACATAATATTACAACATTTTTGAATGACATCTGGAAAAAAAATAATACAATAAAAAAATATAAATTATTGGTATTACTTTGATTGAAAAGTTATATAAAAAAATGAAAATCAAGTTGAAAATCTAGAAATTTGACAACCTGTCTAAAAATTAGATAACTTGTTTGATAATTCGACAACCTGTCTAAAAATTCGACAGGTGGTTGAAAATATACGACGATCTGTCTAAAAATTAGACTACTTGTCTAAATTCGACAAATGGTCTAAAATTTAGATAGGTGGTCAAAAAAATACGACCACTGGTCTGAAATTTAGACAGTTGGTCTAAATATCAGACTCATTGTCGAAAAATTAGACAAGTTGTCAAAAAATTCTGGGTTTCTCTATCTCGAAAATGGCCAAAACCACTATTAAATTTTTCTGATTTTCAAGCTCTAAACTCCATAAATAAACCTAAATCCTTACTTATACTTTCAATATACTAAAAAAATCATTTTGCATTTTAAATATACTAAAACAAAATCAAAAATCTCATTTTTCATAAAAATATAAACTAACCTTTTGAATGGGTGGTGGCCAAATTTGTGGAGAGACGGTGGAAGTTGATGATGAGAAGTGTTCCCCGGCGGTGGCGGCGGCAAGGGGCAGTGGTCGCCGGTGGTGGTGGCAGCAGGATGAGAGTGGGTGGTTGTGGATGGGTGTGGGTGGATGGGTGAGAGGAAGAAGATGATAGTTTTTAGGGTTTTTGTTTTAATTTATTATTATTTTATTTTAAGGGTAAAATGGATAATACAAAAAATTCATTAATAAAATATGTCATTTAGCTAAAAAATATTGAAACTAGGCCAAAGTATAAATTGCACTATAAAAAGAGGCTATTTTGCCAAGGAGCCCATGAATTATAGTATATATAGTCCTAGAATGAATTATAGTTATATAGTATATATAAATATTTATATCAATAATCTCTACAATGACATATAAACACAATATTGACATAGATATATATATATATATATATTTATATGGCTATATAACATATATATTTTAAATAGAAATGAAATAAGAATAGAAAAAGTCATAGTGTAGACAGTAGTATACATGCATCAACTATTTTTAGTTTCTAATGTATCTCACAATGTGCTTTGGTAAATTTGGTGAAGAAAAAGAGTTTCAATCATTTGATAAAAAATAAACTCACACAATTTTATAAGATAAAAAAATAATATGTATGATTTTATTATTTAAATTATCATAAAATATCTTATTTTAATTAAAAAAATTGTTTAAGCTTATATTTTTTCTAGTTTTTGAATTTGTCAGTGACAACAAAAGATTATATACTATATGTTTAATATAATATTAAGTTTAAATTTAATTAAATTTTATTTAAGTTATAAAATATATAGTTTTATTATTTTAAATAATTATTATTGTAAAATATCTTTAAAATATCTTATTTTAATTTATTTAATTTTATTTAAGTTTAAGTAATATTTATTGTCTATATTTAAATATAAAAAATATTGTGTTAAATATAATAATATATGGGTAAAGTTAAGGCAAAAGTAAAATACCCTTAAATCCAATAATTTTCTTTTTCTATACACTTTCTATATATAAGAGATACTAGATACAAGCAATGTGCAATATGCACGTTTGCTTAATTTTCTTTATAGAATTTATCAATTATTTTTATTAAATTTATATTAATGTCATATAAATTATGAAATAAAAATCCTATTTTAATTAAATAATTTATTTATTTTTGTTTAAGTTTAAGTTTGTTCTAGTTTATGAATTTGGGAGTGACAATAATAGATTATATATTATATGTTTAATGTAATATTAAATATTATAGGTGCATTTTAAATTTAAGTTTCTTGCTAGTTTTTTTAAAAGAAAATAATTTGTTGCTAATTTACAGTAGATTATATTATAGGTTTAATATGATATTAATCTAATAAGTGGGTTTAAATTTAATTAAATGTTTATTTAAGTTATAAAACATATGATTTTATTATTTTTAAATAATTATTATTGTAAAATATCTAAAAAATATCATATTTTAATTTGTTTAATTATTAATTATTTTAAAATAATTATCATTGTAAAATATCTTTAAAATATCTTATTTTTAATTTTTTTAATTATTAATTATTTTTAAATAATTATCATTGTAAAATATCTTATTTTAATTATTTTATTTAAGTTTAACTGTTTAGAAACTACCGTTAAATATAAGAATATTCTGTTAAATATAAAAATATTCTGTTAAAGTTAACCTTAAAAAAATAAAAAATAAACCATTAAAACCAAGAATTTCTGTTATCTACACACTTATTATATAGAAGAGATATAGATTTAGAGTGCCATATCATCTCCTTGAAGCTCTCATTTATATATATATATATATACTAGGTAAAAGCAACTTATAATGCACGTTTGTTTAGTTTTAAAATTGTAAACATTGTATATAATTTTAATAAAAATTGGTTCACTATCTTTTTAAAAATATATATATATATATTTATAATCGAATGAATTATAGTTCTATATTATATATAAATATTTATATAAATAATTTTACATATATGATATTTAAATATAACGTTGACATAGATATATATTTACATGATTACATGATATATGTATAAATAGAATAATATTTTAAAAAAATTGATAATAGAAATAAAATAAGAATAGAAAAAGTCATAGTGTAGATAGTAGTATATATGCATCAACTATTTTTAGATTCTAATATATCTCGCAATGTCTTTTGGTGAATTTGATGAAGAAAAAAAAGCTCAAATCACTTGATAAAAACAAACTATCACACAAATTTATAAGATAAAAAAGTAACATGTATGTCTTTATTATTTTTAAATAAATATGATTTAATTATTTAAATTATCATAAAATATCTTTAAAATACCTTATTTTAATTAATTAATTTATTTATTTATTTTTGTTTAAGTTTATGTTTGTTCTAGTTTTTGAATGTAGCAGTGACAACAGATGATTATATATTATATGTTTAATATAATATTAAGTTTGATTAAATTTTATTTAAGTTATAAAATATATGGTTTTATTATTTTTAAATAATTATGATTGTAAAATATCTCAGAAATATCTTATTTTAATTTATTTAATTATTTATTTATTTAAGTTTAATTCATGTTTGCAATTTACTGTTAAATATAAGAATATTCTGTTAAATATAAAAATATTCTATTAAAGCTAACTGGAAAAAATTAAAAAACCGTTAAAACAAAAAATTTGCGTTATCTACACACACTTTTTATATAGAATAGATATGTATTTTTTAATTAAGGCATATATTTTGTATATTGATACAATTAATGCAATTTTGGCCTTCCTGAAAAAAATTCTTGCATCCGCGGCCCGCCAACTGACTATCATCAACGGAGAGAGAGAGAGAATCAAGAAAGGACTTCGACTGGAAATGGAGAACATAAATGGACATAAATGAATTGGATCAACGTGTTACGATCATTCATCACAAACTAACCATCCCAACATTTGACTCGTGGCAACAACGTGTCAATGGTCAAACTCAAACTTACGTATTGATTGACAAGAATCCAAGTAGCTTCGGTTCTGTTATAGTAACAGTACCCACCAAACAGCTTTTGTGTTCTTTCTGTTTCGAAAACCTTTCTTCTTCTTCTTCTTCTTCCGTAAACAAACACCTCATTCTTTCTCATCTTCCCTTCCTTGACGATCTAATTCAGATACTTATTCGCATAAGAAAGTTGTCTCTCATTTCATTTTGGTCCCTTTACTTGCTCTGTTTAACTAGTGTCAAAAACAGAACGAACTATGTCAATGTTAAATAAAGATCCACATGCATTGGCCATGGCTTTTCATTGGAGGAATTTTAGTGCAAAAATTAAAAAACGCTTTAAAATTACAATTGGATTTTCTTTTATTTTTATTAATTTTTTTGTTTTGGGTCGTGTTTGGATTGGATAGTGCTTATAATTTTTTTATTGCAGGGTAGAGATGGTCCATGCTGCTTATTATAGGGGGTCCCCTCCCAGTATTTTGAAGGAGATTTGCTATGGAATAACTATTGGCCTCACAGCTGAGTACTTTTGGAAAAGGTACCACTGGAATGTCCAGAAGAGAAGGAAGGAATTTTACGATATGCTTGACAGGGGTGAAGTGAGTGTTGTGGTCGAAGATAAGTAGGGATATGTACACAAATAACAAGTATAGCTATCCAAATAAATAAATAAAAACTATGTTGTTTTAACTTTATGTCTTTTAATGCATGGTCTTATGTAATGAGATTTTATACTTTTGTAATACGTGAACCTATTGACCCTATTGATTAGACATGACTGAGTTTGTAGCTTACGTTTGATTTTATTGCAAATAAATTTTTGGGATGAGATGAGAGTAACTCAGTTGAGAATTTAGATTTATGCCTTGATTTGGATTAGGGTAGTGTGACAGATCACAGAAATGGTTTTTTATTTGGAGGCTTTCTCATTATACAATTCATATTCTCTCTGAAAGTGATAACAAGGCAATGAATTTATGTAAAAAAAATAAAAATGTGCACTTCTAAGCTCCTCTATAATGTCTTTTTCTCAATGTCTTTACAATGCTATTTAATCTTAGTGTTTCAGTAGACATTGTCAATAAACTTGATTTTAAAGATACTTATTTTGCTTTCACGTAATTTCATATCTTTCAGGATAGAAATAAGTTAGGAGTTTATGGTCCCATTTAGGGAGTAAATTAAGGTACAAGTTAGCTTAAAAAGATATTGTTGTGCTCATCAAAGCAACAATCTCCTCATTTATTACACAATTAATTATATAATATCATAGATATGCAAACTCACCACTTTTGTATAGTCTATGTCTATTCAAGATGTCACATCTAGTGTTATTAATATTACCTAACTACCACTACCTATATAATGCTGTATAATTCAATAACAATTATAAAAGCATTGTACCTGTCCCAGTGACAAGTACCAATTCGCATTACAGATTAAACCATATAATACACCGGTTTTGTCTAAAGAAGATAATGTTCATGACAGCTCAAGTAGAGTATAAGCCATAAGGAAATGAAACAAGGCCCCCCAATGAGTGTGAGACTAATACCATTAAGCAGGTCCTAATCAAACTGTCCCCACCTCCTCCTTTTGAAATTTATGGTAAGCATCAATTTTTGGAGGTGGTCCCTTGATTCTATATATAAAAAATATATATTCCAACATTGTGTACTGTATATCAATTCAGATTTGCTTTTCACATAACAAAAACTTGAGTAACCGTACTGTTAAACCAACCCTTGTGGCAGTATGTATGAGTAAACCATCCAAATAATTTGCCTCTTTCCCATTTGCATGATTAGTAATGGTTTTGCTATCAAGTAAAGTAATCACTTCACAAAGTTCGAATCTTGTACTTGCTAGTATCAGTCTCTCTGGACATGGTGAACTCTACTTGGACTCAGTTTAGTTTTGTAACTATCTATGCCAGTTATTTCTCATATTCTTGTTTGCCCTACTGAACTGTTGGAGCTAGAAATCTCTGAAGATGTGTAGGACGCTTCAACTCTAGTCACGGCGTTCGATACTAAGCTCTGTGAGCTGTAAGACCTTGTGGAGCTGGTTGGGTTTAAAGCACTGGCGTTTAGAAATGGGGGTTGGTTTGGAGCTGGTATCTCCTTTTCCCTGTTGGTTAGCATTGAAACTACTGCAGTCATGGATGGTCTAAAAGAGGCCGAGGCCTGCGTGCAAAGAAGCCCAATTTGAAGCACATTGGCTACTTCTTTTGCTGGGATGTCACCTTTCATGCAGTCAACAGCTTCGGCCAACTTATCTGACTTGTAGAGCATCCAAATCTGTATAAAGTCAAACAATCTCACTGAGTAAGATGCTTAAGAGTGAATATTTCCCACTTTCTCAAATAATCTCAAGAACCCATTTCGACAATCTAAGTAAAGATGCTTACTGTTTGTAAAAGAGAGCCTGAATCTTGTGTGAAAGCACAGTTTCTTCTACCGCAAACAATTTCAAGCACCAACACTCCAAAACTATACACATCTGCTTTTTCTGTGAGTTGTCCTCGAACAAGATATTCAGGAGCCATATATCCTCTGTTTCACATTATGGTATACAATCATTAATCATAAGGGGAACCAAAGAAAAAGTTTCATATTGAGAAACTACCTAATGGGAACTGGCAGGTCGGCAAAGAGAAAAAGTAGGGTGTAATAATAATTATAGAAAGGGAATGAAAAGTTTATTTTTAATAAGCCACCAAACTTTTAGGTACTCTCAATCTTAAAGAGAACAGTACAAAGTGCACATAAGAAAAATCCCAATAAAAAAGGGAGATTTTAACTCACAGTGTTCCAGCAATCCCAGTGCTGAGATGAGTCTTATCAGCACCAAAACAACGAACAAGCCCAAAGTCTGCAATTTTGGGAGTCAGATTCTCATCAAGAAGAACATTACTGCTTTTAATGTCCCTATGGATTATTCTTAACTGGGAACCTCCATGAAGATAGGCAAGCCCCTCGGCTGTTCCAACAATGATGTTAAACTTCTGCTTCCAGTTCAGAATCTGAACCTTGTTCTTCTCTGCATTTCAAAATATAATATTAGGACCCTTTGCTTGTATTGCAACCATTCAAATTGAGAACTAATGTAGAGAAAAAGAAAATTTACCAAAAAGAAACTGATCGAGGCTCCTGTTGGGTACATACTCATACACCAACAAGCTCTCCGGGCCTTCAATACTACAACCAAGAAGTTTAACAAGGTTCTTGTGTTGCATTCCACTAATCAAATTAACTTCATTGAAGAACTCATCCACCCATTGCCTTGTATTATAGATCAATCTCTTAACTGCTACAGTTTTCCCATTTGGAAGAGTCCCCTTATACACAGAACCAGCTCCACCCTGTCCAATTTTCTTTGAGGGACTGAAATAATCTGTGGCTTTCTCAAGTGTTTCATATTTGAAACTCAAACTAGACTTGTTAAAACAGAAAGAGCTCTGGCCCATGTTACGCCGAGCTAGATGAAAAATTCAACAGAAAAAAGTACATTAAATTAGTACCATTTTCTTGTTCATTCTTTTCAAACTGGAGAATTGTTAAGGCAGAAAGTCATACCAGCTTTAATCTTAATCATTTTAGCATAGGCTGCATAGGCACCAAACAGAGACAGCATTAAGAATGCTGCTGCTGCTAGAACAATCGCTATAATGATTCCTCTTCTTCTCGAAGTGCCTGAAACGCAAAGAAAATGTAAAATACATATATACACATAAGACAAAGTGTTGAATTCTGTTTGGTTACTGAGAAATTTTCTGGACTCACTCCTCTTCTCTGCTTCTGCCTCATCGTTATAGAACTTCTCAGTCGAATATCTCAAATAGCACCCTGCGTTCATACTCCTCCCTTCTCTCTTCGGCGCACACTTCTTCGCAGCCGTACTCGCCTTCTGCAAGCAAGCTCGGCAGCCCTCGGCGCTGACGGTTTTCCAACACTGAGCCAAGGCGTAAACACCATCTCCCGCCGCCACGCCAAACCCACTACCATTCTTAACCGTAGCAGCCCTCGTCGCGTTCCCAATCACGAACCCAACCTCGGCCACGAATTTCGACCTCGAAGTCGAACCATCCAACGGCGCAGATATCGCGCTGCAGTTGAACGAATCACGAACTGCGTCGGTACTCTCGTTATAGAAGCTGTAATTATCGTACCGAAGAAAACATCCGTCGAGGTAAATTCGAGCCGAGACGGAGGGCAAGCAACGGGGAAGCCTGGTTCGACTGGCGGCGTAGCAGAGGAGACAATCCATATGGGACAGGTCTTGATGACATTGGGCTAAACCGTACATGGGCAGCCCATTTGTAGAGTTATCGAAATGAGTGGCCCATTGGCTTGTGTTGACGCCTTGGGCAATGCTCTCCATTTCTCTGACGAAAGTCGGAACCAAGCTCACCTTCGCCGGAGGTTTCCCGATGCCGCAGTAGAGGCTGGCTTCGGTGATTCTAGGATCGGAGAGACATGGGCATGAAAGAAAAGAGAATATTATGGCCATCGAGACCAAGGATATGAAATCCCATGTCTTGTTTTTCTCATTGGAAATCAAAATTTGCATGGTTTTCATCATCAATCTACTGTGTAATGTAGTCGCAGAGCAAAAACATCAAAACTGAGAAAGTTAAAAAAAAAAAAAAAAACAAGAGAGAGTATTATTATTAGTAATACAAAAAAAGCTGCCAAATTTGACTACAAATATTACTACTGCTTCTTCTGAATTTTTTTATTCTTTTGGGTCATTATCACTGAAACGCAAGTGAAAGCAGCTGGTCTCTGGGTTAGGAAGAACAGAGTCATTATTAATTGCATAAAAAGTTAATTAAGATGATGATCATAAAATTGATTATTTGGATCACACTTTTCTTTTATAATCTTATATTCTTTACTTTTATTATTAGTTTTATTTTTAGAAAAAAAAAATAACTTTATTCTATCTTTGCTGTTCCAAATTGACCTGTATGATCTTTTATAATTAATTGTACTAAAATGTTGTTCTTTCCATGGTTTCTTTCTAGAATATATTACTATTGTTAGCTCACGTAGTTGGCATACCTGCTTCAACCCATAGTCTTTCAGACTTCAATTTTTTACGAGTGATTTTTCCATCAACTAAAGTTGTTTAATAAAAAATAAAACTTTTTGCGCTAGAATATTTTCAATGTTGAATTTTTCTTCCTTTCATTTTATTGGTTTAATATTTTGGAAGCTCTCCTGTCTTTTTCTTAAGCAAAACTTTAATACATTTAGCACGAGGATAGACATAAGACACCGTTTGGTGCTTAATCTAACTTGTGATGATGATAATATTTTAATTTATAATATTAGGACTTTTTTAAATTCAACATGTGTAATAAGTTGGATGCTACATTTTGTGATTAGTTAAATTTAATATTGAATCTATTTGGGTCAAAATCTTCCCCAAATCTTTTTTTTTTATTTTCATTTGAACACAAATTCAATTGTAGACATTTGTTAATGTAGTCCCGTTAATTAATACACATTCTGTTAGTTAAACCAATAGTATAAATGTGTTCTTCAATGGATTGTCTAGAAAGAACAAAAGGGAAGTACCTGCAAGAAGATATTCTGATGCTTACGTCAGTATATTGTTCTTACTCACAATCCACAGTCTATGCAAACTTTCATCAATCTAAAATTCGAGAGACCTAAGATAGGTCTCTGTAAAATCCATTTTTGGCTAAACTTTAATTTAAACAAAATATTTTAATTGTTTAAAGAAAAATCAGTAGCATATCTCTATATTGATTTTCGGTTTTATTGGAAATATTTTCAGCTGGTTTTGTAATGTGAAAAGATCTTTAAGTGTGAATATATTTGTTACCTTATTTATCTCAAATAATCAATTTTTGGTAAAAATATATTGTGCAAATATCTTGAGATTATTTTCAGGGATTATGTCTATTCTGGAATTAAGTTGTTGTCGAAAATAAACATGGTCAAAAGAAATGACCATGTTCGTTTTGCCAGATGAGACTAATTTCATTGCTGACTCATCAGTTTCCTTTTCTGTCGACACAGAATACATCTGGCTGGTTGATTTCCTAAATCAAAGGAATTCGCAAATTGATTCCAAAGGTACCAGAAAATCATGGCCTTGGACAATTTCCCTGCCTATAAATACCTTGCCAAGGCCTTTGGATTTTTCACCTCTTCCATTTTGAATATTTGTAAACGTTATGCTATTTTGAAGAGTGTGTTTATTTGTAGAGATTAAGTTTGTTCACCTTAATCTTTGTAAGTGTGCTGAGTGTACTTGTGGATATCTATCTAGTCCATTGTAATCAGATAGTGTCTATTGTGATCGTGTTCATAAGGATCTTCGGGAGAGGATTCGATCTAAGTCTCACTTCGGGAGGAAGTGTGCACTCGCTGTTCTTTGAAGGGAGTTCAAGAGAATCAGCGTTTCATCAAACCAGATTCGTAGAGAAGAGTACAACAAGATTGCGGCAATAGTTTAAGAGGGAGTCTTACATTGTTTAAGTCAATGCTTTTGTACACTTTGTTTCTTTACTAATTGGTTTATTCTCTGGGCGTGGCCTCAAGGAGTAGGATATTCGAAAGGGTTTCTGAACCTTGTAAAAATTCGCTGTGTTCTTTAATTTTTGCACTGTCTAATTTTTATGTTCAGTTCTGTCGTGACAAGTTCGGATTCTGTCCCGACAGAACCGTTTTCTATGTAAACAACTAATTACCATTCTGCATTTTAATTAATTAATTGTTTAATTAATCTGGTAATTACTAAAAACGGAATTTCAATTGGTATCAGAGCGGGTTACTAAACTCTTAGTGCGATCTTGTATTTTTTCGTTTGTTTTGTGTCTTGTGAAATGTCTTTCTTTGCAGAAGGTGGATCTATAACTCGTCCTCCTTTGTTGAATGATTCCAACTATCCTTATTGGAAGGTTAGGATGAGAGACTTTATTAAATCACAAGAAGAAAAGGCATGGAGATCAATCTTAACCAGTTGGACACCCCCGTCTGAATCTGATGATGTCACAAAGGTAAAATTTGAAATTAACTGGACTGATGCTGAAGATAAATTATCCAATTATAACAACAAAGCTTTGCATGCTATCTTTAATGGCGTTGGTGAAGGTTACATAAAATTAATATCTTCGTGTGAATCTGCCAAAGAAGCTTGGGAAATCCTTCAAACTCAATTTGAAGGAACTGCTGATGTAAAACGTTCTAGGCTCGTTATGTTAACTGCAAGATTTGAAAATCTCAGAATGACAGAGACTGAGTCTCTCACAGAATTCTATGAAAGATTGTCTGATATAGCTAATGAATATTTTTCTTTGGGAGAAAAATTAGAAAATAATGTGTTAGTTCGAAAAATGGTTAGAGTACTTCCTGACAGGTTTCAAACAAAGCTCACAGCAATTGAAGAAGCCAAAGATATCGACACAATGAAAGTTGAGGAATTGATGGGTTCATTGCGAACGTTTGAACTCAATCAACAAATTCGCCAAAAGGAAAATCCAATTGCTCCCAAAGAAAAATCAGTTGCTCTCAAATCATCCAAAATAAAAGATTCTGAAGAAAATGATGGTGAAGACGAAATGGCTTTGTTGACCAAAAATTTTCAAAAATACATGAAAAAGATTGGTAACAAAAAATCCTTGTTCAAATCTTCCAAAGGTAATCAATTTTCTAGACCTTTTGACAATAACAATAAAAGAGGCGTGCAATGCAGGGAATGTGAAGGATTTGGTCACATTCAATCTGAATGTGCTAACACACTGAAGAAAAATAAAAAGGTAATGGCAGCTACTTGGAGTGATCAGGACTCTGAAAGTAGTGATGAGGAAGATAACTTGAATCTTGCCTTAACCTCTGTTGTTTCTGCATTAACACTAAATTTGCAGGATAATAAAAGGGTTGTTTGTCTAAACAATACTGTACAGGAAGATAATTCTGATTGTGAATCTAGTGAGTCTGATCTAGACGAGGATTCTCTGAAAGAATCATACAAAGATATGTATGATCAATGGTTAAGGGTTTGTTCTGATAATCGGTTAATGGCAAGCAATAATAAATTCTTATAGGAAAAGAATGATGATCTTGTAAACATTGTGAACAATCTTGAAGAAAAAATTATTGCAAAAGATTGTGAAATTAAGCGATTGGCACATGAAATTAATCACATGATTAAAGGTGTTAAAATGCTTAATCCAAATTCCAGGATTTTGGATGATGTTATTGATGCAGGTCAAAAAGCTGGTAATTTTTCTGGATTGGGATCTGATGGTTTTAAATCAAAAGGAAAAACCATTTTTGTGAAATCTGGAATACATTCTGTTGCATCCGCTAACTTTTCTGCAGGTACATCTCACACAGTTGATTCAAAAAAAAGCAAATCTGTTTCCACATCTGTTAAACAGAGCAATTTTCTCAAAAGACCCAACACAGATCGATTCATTCCAATATGTCATTTCTGTGGAATGAAAGGACACATCCGACCCAGATGTTTTACTATGATGAATGTTTTCAAAAACAATTATTTAAATCATTATAGTAAAACAAAACATGTTGTGAGAAAACCTTCAAAATATGTTTGGGTTGAAAAAACAAGAAAAACTTGTCTTGCTGCTTTTACTTTGTCATAAATCTCGTGCTTCTAATTCTTGGTATTTTGATAGTGGATGCTCTAGACATATGACAGGTGATGCAAATATACTCACCAATTTCAAATCTATGAAATGTGGTGGAGTAACCTTTGGTGATGGTATGTCAGGTAATATTCTTGGAAAAGGTACTCTGAGTCTTGATGGTTTACCAAAATTGAGAAATGTTTTACTTGTTGAAGGACTTAAGGCTAATTTAATTAGTATAAGTCAAATTTGTGATCAAGGCTTCACTGTAAATTTTTCTCGTTATGATTGCAATGATGTTGATCAAAATGGCGTGAGTGTATTGAAAGGATATAGATCCATTGATAATTGCTATACTCTTTCTCCATCTCTCACATGTCACTCTGCTATAAGTAATACCACTGATTTATGGCATGAGAAACTGGGTCATATAAATTTCAAAAGTTTGAAAAAAATTGCAAGTGCAGGATTAGTTTGTGGTTTACCCAAGTTGGGTAATGAATCTGCAGGTAAATGTGAACCGTGTCAGTTGGGGAAACAATTAAAAAACTCCCACACAACTGTCACGGGAATCAATACTTCAAAAGTTCTTGAACTTTTGCGCATGGATCTTATGGGTCCCATTCAAGTTGAAAGTATCATGGAAAAAGGTATATCTTTGTGTGTGTTGATGATTTTTCACGTTTTACTTGGGTTGACTTCTTAAGGGAAAAATCAGACATGTTTGATGCTTTCAAAAATCTGTGCATTAAATTGAGAGTTGAAAAAGATTGCAATATAGGCAAGATTGTGAGAATTAGAAGTGATCATGGTAAAGAATTTGAGAATATTTTTTATGATGATTTCTGTAAATCTCTAGGAATCTCTCATGAGTTCTCAGCTCCCAAGACTCCAGAACAAAATGAGGTTGTTGAGAGAAAAAATAGAACCTTGCAGGAGATGGCCAGAGTAATGCTAAACAGTAAAAAACTCTCTAAACGATTGTGGGCAGAAGCAATATTCACTGCTTGCTACACAATCAATCGAGTTTTTCTTAGGCCAGGTACTTTCAAAACTCCCTACGAAATTTGGAAAGGTAAAAAGCCCAATGTAAGTTATTTTCATGTTTTTGGTTGCATATGCTATATTCTCAGAGATCGTGAGAATATTGGAAAATTTGATTCAAAAAGTGATATAGGAGTGTTTCTTGGATATTCTATGAATAGTAGAGCTTATCGTGTTTTTAACATGAGAACTCAAGCTGTAATGGAATCATCCAATGTTGTTGTTGATGATTTAAAAGATTTTTCTGAATATTCCAATGAAGAAGAAATTGACAAGTTTATTGCAGAAACCTCTCAGACAGAATCTCCTACGGTGAAAAAAGATGATGTTGTGCCCTCTCATACTGAATCTGTTACAACAGAAGCTGAATCTGTTCCAACATCGTCCGATCGATCAACAAAGGAAAGGCCAGAAATCATCACAGATTCAATACAGAGAGAACCTTTTACCATAATAAAAAATAATCATCCTTCAGATCTCATTCTTGGTGATATTGAAGAAAGCATGGTAACAAGAAAAAGGTATGTGAATTTGGTTCAATTCGTTTGTTTTACATCCAGCTTTGAACCAAAAAATGTGAAAGAAGCCCTGAATGATGAGTCATGGATAAAAGCAATGTAAGAAGAATTGGAACAATTCACAAGAAATAAGGTATGGACTCTTGTTCCTAGGCCAAATCATACAAATGTTATTGGTACCAAATGGATTTTCAAAAATAAAACTGATGAATTTGGTACAATAATAAGAAATAAAGCTAGGCTAGTTGCTCAGGGGTATACTCAAATTGAAGGAGTTGATTTTGATGAAACTTTTGCCCCTGTCGCAAGACTTGAGTCAATAAGATTGCTATTGGTTGTTTCCTGTGTTGTTGGATTCAAACTTTTTCAAATGGATGTCAAATCTGCATTTTTAAATGGAAATTTGAATGAGGAAGCATTTGTTGAACAACCAAAAGGATTTGAAGATCCACATAATCCTAATCATGTTTTTCAACTTAAAAAGGCTCTCTATGGTCTGAAACAGGCTCCTAGAGCTTGGTATGAAAGATTGACTCAATTCCTTGTTTCAAATGGGTATAAAAGAGGAGGAGTAGATAAAACTATTTTCATCAAAAATGTTTATTCTGATATTGTCATTGCTCAAATCTATGTTGATGATATTGTTTTTGGCTCTACTTCTAACACTTTAGTGTAGGAATTTGTCAAACAAATGACGAATGAGTTTGAAATGAGTATGGTAGGTGAGTTAACCTATTTTCTAGGTTTGCAAGTCAAACAGTCAGAAGATGGAACTTTTATCTCTCAAAGTAAGTATGCAAAAAATCTGGTCAAGAAATTTGGGATGGAGTCTGCCAAACACGCCAAAACACCAATGGGAACCATAGTCAAACTAACCAAGGATGAAAGTGGTGTTAAAGTTGATCCAACCTTGTACAGAAGCATGATTGGAAGTCTTCTGTATCTCACAGCCAGCTGTCCTGATATAAGCTACAGTGTGGGGGTATGTGCTCGATATCAAGGAGATCCTATGGAATCACATGTGACAGCTGCAAAGCGAATCATCTGTTATGTAAATGGTACTCAGGAATATGGAATTTGGTACTCAAAGGAAACAAACTCTAACCTTGTTTGCTTTAGTGATGCTGATTGGGCAGGAAATGCAGATGACCGAAAGAGTACAAGTGGGGGATGTTTTTATCTGGGAAACAATCTGGTTTCCTGGCATAGCAAGAAACAAAATTCTATCTCTCTGTCTACTGCTGAGGCCGAGTACATAGCTGCAGGAAGCTGTTGTGCGCAATTGTTGTGGATGAAAAAAATGATGACAGATTATGGGTTTGATCTTAAAACTTTGACTATTTTCTGTGATAACACTAGTGCTATTAATATCTCAAAAAATCTTGTCCAACACTCTCGCACTAAACACATTGACATTCGTCATCATTTTATTAGGGAACTTGTTGAAAATAAAAATTTGATCTTAGAATATATTGAGACTGACAAATAGATTGTAGATATTTTTACAAAAGCCCTTGATACAGGCAGGTTTGATTCCCTCAGGAAATCCTTGGGGGTTTGCCCCAATTAAATGGGTTTGTGTTGTACCTTATCCCTGTGCTTGAAAAAGTTGTGTGATGTCTCCTTGTCCTTGCTCACCGAAAAAGTCTCAATCATTTTGTCAAAATATATTTTTACTTTAGGTTAGAAATTATAGTTAATATATTTCATGCTATTTTTCTTTAAAATAAAATTCAAAAAACAAATAGTCCCTCCAATTAATATTTCTTCAATTCAATCTGTGTTTTTGTGTGTGATCTTTTGTTCCTCGAAAAGTATTTCAAGCTCCATCTTAGAATAGAGCTACCTACACTGTTGTGTAAATTTCTTAACCTTGAGTAAGTTGGAACTATGTAACTAACAATTATGTAGAAGATACTCTACCACTGTTAAAAACAAGCCTTCAGTGTAGTGTGAAAGCGTCTAATTTGGTTACTCATCGAGAAAAAGGCTAACAATTGCCACATAGGGCAATGTCCCTGAAAAAGGCTAAAAATTGCCATACAGGGCAATGATCTCTACTTTCACAATCACACACAAATGCTTGAGATACACTGTTGGGCAAAATTTGTAAGTCTCATACACACTGATTGATTTGAGTGAAATATTTTTTGTGATTGGAATAAATGTTTTGTGATATCTTATTTTGAAAAATAAAAGCATGATTTATATTAAATGTATTTTCTAAACCTTATAGTAAAAATGTGTTTTGATATAATGATTGTTTCTTTCTCCACATGCAAGGGCACGAAGACATTGGGCACTAATCAAAATGGGATATTTTTTTTGGTACATTCGATTCTTCTACTTAATATAATATAATAAAAAAAATATATATAAAAAAATAATAATATATATATATAATTATATAATAATATATTTCTTTTTGAGGGAAATCAAATCTATGTGTGTCAAAAAGGGTATGTTGTATCTTGATTGCTTTTGTCCTTATCTCATATTTTATTAAGATCAAAAGTTTCCATTTTTGGCTTGTTTCCCAATTTGTGTCGTGCACTATTGTTGGCAGTTATTATTGAGATATTTGGTGTGTTCTTTCCAAAAGTGTTTATCCTTTTTAATTGTCAAATAAAGGAATTAAAGATCAAATCCCTACCTTTTTCTGTCTTTATATTCGGATTTCCTTGGGCCCAATACTTCAACTGTCTCCATTCTTCTTCTTTTTGGTTCTTTGTTTTCCCTTGGCAGTTTTTCTCTCATTCTCGTGCAACAATGGTGAGAACCAGAGGAAATGGCTCTCGGTCTGTCAAGTCAGTGGCTGGTTCATTGACTGCATCTCCATCCCTCACCAAGAAGAAAGCTCGGAAGAGTACTTTGTCTCATCCCATCCACATTGATGGTTCCATCACCACGAGCAAAGCCGTGGTCATTCCGGACCTTGAAGCCCCCAAAGTTCCGACTGAACTCCCTACATCGGCGGCTCCGCTCGCCTCTGTCCCAGGGTCTTCCAAAAGGGGCTGAGCATCTCCATCAGAGGATGTCTCTGATCATGGTCGTGATCCTGCCAAAGCCCATTCTGATTCCTCAGAGTCACCTGATGTGCTTGCTCCCTAGAAGAAAAGCAAGGGTTGGTTCCAGGTCTCTTCTTTTCGAAAATCTCCTTGTTCCAAAGGGACTGATCCGTCTGATTCCTCACCAAAGGCTTCATCTCCCGTGGGTTCCACTCCTCGTTCCAAGTTTAGGTCAAAGGTAAAGAAAATTCCTCCACCTTGTTCTTCTTCTGAAACTGACCCTTCTTCATATTGTGTTCCCTCTGATGAAGATCCCCTTGAAGACGACCCCTCTCTTGAGGAAAATGTTGGCTTTGAAGACGAATCTGACCCATCAGAGGACCCTCCTGTTTCACCAAAGGGCAAGAAATCAGTGAAAATTCCTGAGATTCGCACCAAGTCTCCTTTGGGTCCCAAAGTCTCTCTAGGTTCTTCCTTTAAGGCTCACTCTCTAAATTTTTGTTTCAATGACAATGAGAAAAATATGAAGCACTATGTGCATCGTGATTTTATCTGTGAGAAAAAAATTTCATTCTCGGCCCATAGAGTGTTTGGAGTCATAAAAAATGTTGAGGATCGGGGGTGGTTAGGTTCTTTAACCGGGCTGGATGGTTTTGTTCCTAGAGTTGTTCAAGAATTCTATGCCAATCTCAATGATGATTTGTTTGATAGGAAGTATTTTATGTTTGGACAAGTTTATGTCCGAGAGAATCGGTATTTGTTCAATGCTGCTGAAATTGCCAAGGTTCTTAATTTGCCTCTTTCTGTTGATAATGTTGCCGTGGAGTTTAACAAAGATAAGGTGCTTTTGGAGTTGGTGGGACAAAATATGGTTTGGGAACCTCACTCAGTTCTCAAAGTAACTGATCTTACTTATTACTATGCTGTGCTTCACAAATTTGCCACCTCCAATTGGATTCCCACTACTCATACCTCCACCATTACCTTTGACACGGCCTTCTTTCTGAACAAAGTCGGAACTGGTCTCCAAGTTGATCTTGCCTCTCTCATTTTTGATCAGATCACTGCCTTAGAAAATGCCAAAAAAAAAGGTCAATATTTGGTGTTTCCCCATTTGATCTACAAGTTGCTTGATTCTCAAAAGCATCTTCTCTTGGAATATGAGATCTTGACTCCTTCTAGTGCCGGAGCAAACTACAAACTCAAGAAGGAACCTTCAACTGTCAAAGCAACTAAAGGAATTGCTCTCAAGACTGGCGATGCTGATTCTGTTGCTGCTGAACACGCTGGTGTCAAGGCCACCCTGGAATCTGTTCAAACAGAAGTGATCAGCCTCAAGAGTTATCTCTCAACCATGGTGTCTCGCTTTGCAGCCGATCCTTCCAACTGAGTTCATTTAGTTTTATTTTGCTCTTTTCTTTTTTAATAAATTGTAAAAGAACGCTTTCTTAGTGTCTTTTTGTTTTTTGGGCCACTCCTTTGGCTTCTTGCTAGACAAAAAGGGGGAGTACTAGTGGTTCATTTTTCATTTTGATCAGTTACATTTGAATTGCTTTTCGCAGGGGGAGTCATGCTATAATTTTTTATCCTTGTTACATTTGTGATCATTTTCGCAGGGGGAGCAATCCATTGCTATTTTGCTATTTTTGCTATTTGCTCTAACCTGTCTTATCTTGCAGGATATTTTCAAAATAAACACTTAAAATATTCTTGTCTATCAAGTTGCCAAAGGGGGAGATTGTAAAATCCATTTTTGGCTAAACTTTAATTTAGACAAAATATTTTAATTGTTTAAAGAAAAATCAGTAGCATATCTCCATATTGATTTTCGGTTTTATTGGAAATATTTTCAGCTGGTTTTGTAATGTGAAAAGATCTTTAAGTGTGAATATATTTGTTACCTTATTTATCTCAAATAATCAATTTTTGGTAAAAATATATTGTGCAAATATCTTGAGATTATTTTCAGGGATTATGTCTATTCTGGAATTAAGTTGTTGTCGAAAATAAACATGGTCAAAAGAAATGACCATGTTTGTTTTGCCAGATGAGACTGATTTCGTTGCTGACTCATCAGTTTCCTTTTCTGTCGACACAGAATACATATGGCTGGCTGATTTCCTAAATCAAAGGAATTCGTAAATTGATTCCAAATATACCATAAAATCATGGCCTTGGACGATTTCCCTGCCTATAAATACCTTGCCAAGGCCTTTGGATTTTTCACCTCTTCCATTTTGAATATTTGTAAACGTTATGCTATTTTGAAGAGTGTGTTTATTTGTAGAGATTAAGTTTGTTCACCTTAATCTTTGTAAGTGTACTGAGTGTACTTGTGGATATCTATCTAGTCCATTGCAATCAGATAGTGTCTATTGTGAACGTGTTCATAAGGATCTTCGGGAGGGGATTCGATCTAAGTCTCACTTCGGGAGGAAGTGTGCACTCGCTGTTCTTTGAAGGGAGTTCAAGAGAATCAGCGTTTCATCAAATCAGATTCGTAGAGAAGAGTACAACAAGATTGCGGCAATAGTTTAAGAGGGAGTCTTACATTGTTTAAGTCAATGCTTTTGTACACTTTGTTTCTTTACTAATTGGTTTATTCTCTGGGCGTGGCCCCAAGGAGTAGGATATCCGAAAGGGTTTCTGAACCTTGTAAAAATTCGCTGTGTTCTTTAATTTTTGCACTGTCTAATTTTTATGTTCAGTTCTGTCGTGACAAGTTCGGATTCTGTCCCGACAGAACCGTTTTCTGTGTAAACAACTAATTACCATTCCGCATTTTAATTAATTCATTGTTTAATTAATCTGGTAATTACTAAAAACAGAATTTCAGTCTCTTATATCCCATTTATAGAAAATGGCAAAGAATCAGGTTAAGAAAGTTTATCGTGATTGATCCATGTGTCTAACTTTTTAAACCCTCTTCCCGCCTTTTCTTCCCTTTACGTTATGAGCTCAAATGTTCATCAATCTTCTTGCGCAATCTAAGTTCTGGGCTCGTCTTTCGACCTATCGGTCTTGAGCTCAGCACTTATTCATCCATCCATTCATGTTGAGCTCAAAGTTCATCAATATATTCAGTCATTTTGAGTTCAGAGCTTATCAATCTATTCAACCATTTTGAGCTCAGAGTTCATCAACCTATTAAATCATATTGAGCTCGGAGCTCATCAATCTATTCAATCGTTTTGAGCTCAGATCTCAAAAACATCAATCTATTCAATCGTTTTGAGCTCATTAATCTATTCAATCATTTGGAGCTCAGAGTTCATCAATCTTATTTGTTCATTGTGAACCGAGGGCTCAACAAATATTTCATCCATTTTCAGCTGAGGGCTCATTAATCATACTTCAATTTCTTTAATGGAATCTTTCTTAAAAATGGGCATTTTCTCTTCCGTTATACAATGCCACGTCACTTTGGGGAAATTATTCCCATACAATTGTCCCTTGCCTTTTTTCACTAGCATTATGAGCTAATGAACAAAGGCGATTTCTGAGCCATTTCTATTCGCTCTGCTCTGTGATCTCACATTGATCTGCCGTGATCTCACATTGATCTGCACACGTGCCTGATTTCTTGCAAAGCATTTATTATCAATCCCATCTTTCAAATTTCGAGTCAACCAAGCAAGAAAAATTTCTCTCTCATCTAACCGCCTCGACTCTTCGTCTATCTCCCCATTATTCAATTATCTTTCATTCGCAAAAATTTTATTTCCTTCCTTCTTAAGTCTCCTTCCCCTTTCTTTTCCTCAAACTATTTCTGGTTTCATCTTCATTTACTGTTAGGTCTTATTTCCCTTTGAAAAATTGATCATCAATGACATCCAAATGCTCTTCCAAGAATTCTACTAAAGCTTCGTCTACAGCTTCTTAAAGTAAGGCTATCAGAAGTCTGAAAACCATCAAAGAGAAGTATGCAGAGGCATTTAGTGATCTTGAACGCAAATGCACACTCCCTTCTGAAATTACTATCAGGCGGCTAAGCGATGAAGAACTCAAAAAATGACATTATGAAGACATATGTGCTCAAACAAAACTGTCATCGGGCCCAAGCATCCGAAATTGCTTCGATTTCCAATCCCTCGTCTTCTCGTACATGTGCTTGAAATTACTGGGATTCACTTTATGCAGTTGGTCCCTAATGTTGTCCAAGCTATTTGTTGTTTTACGCGAACTCAATGCAATCGCATGCTCGAAAATCAACCATTTACTACCTTCTATCTTACCCCTAAAAAGGGGTGTTTCATGTTCAAAGATCGATCCTCAGTCATAAAAATTGGGATGGGCTTTCTTTTGTGATTGGGGGCAATTGGTATCCCCCTTACATACCTAAAGACATTTTTGTTCTATCCCGCGTGTTTAGAGAAGGTTAGTTTCCTCTCTAGTACTAACTTTTTTTTTCTTTTGCTTCACAACCTTATGTTAAATTCTCACTTTTTAATTAAAAAAATTTCTAGAGATAAAATGGCCTATGAACGTTGCATGGCCTAACAATTGTGAATCCCACCTTCGATTTTACAAGATCATTCTTGAGAACATGGATGATCCCATTGGTATTGGGATCCTGTTTAAAGAACCAATTAAGAGTTATATGGTCAGGCTTTGTTTCCCTCATTCCATTGATCGCCACGCAACGTTAATCTTACTTGATCATAATAAAGAAATAGAGCAACAATTTTTCAACCGTTATCTCGCATGTGTGACATCTTATAAAGCCAACCCTAACTTTGTCCATCATGCTCACCTGCCATTGAATGATTTGACCATGCTTCAACCCATGGTTTCTCAAGGTTTTGCGCAGTCTAGTGTGGCTTAAGAGGAAGTTTCAGACTATGAGCAGGATTCTGATGATGGGTCTGCTCAAAATATCCATTCCCCTTCTCATTCTCACACTTTGAGTGACGATGCTAACCCTGGAGTGACGTCTGCCCTTCATGATACTGTTTTCATCACTCCATCAACTATTGATCCCTCCTTCACTGTTGTTTCCAGTGCATCTTCATATCTCGAAGTTGAGGAGTTTACTGTTGCCCCTTCTCCTTCTGCCCGAAGGTCTAAGAGGAAAATACTAGCGCACAGGGACAAATGCCCTAAACTTTCCACTTCGGGCGCATCCAAAGGAAAACATTTGGCTAAATTAAAGGACAAAACTAATGCCTCTGAGCTTCCACCTGCCCCCAAGCGCTCAAAAATTTCTACAATTCCAAAATTTTTTGTCGATTCTTCTCATTATGTGTCTTCAACTGGTTCTTTTCCACCCAACCTGCCAAATTCCCCATCACCAAAATTACCACCTCTAGCTTCCCTCTTGCCTGGCTCTGACAAGGAATGGTGGATCAACCCAAAAATTTCAAACATGCTAGCAAGGGCTAGGAGTATTACTGCCTCCCATACCGACTTAAGTTTTAGATAGCCTCCTCTCTTAACAAGCTCAATTCAATCTCCCTTGATTAGCCCTAGATGTGCTTCTGCCCTGGACTCCATCGTTGTCACCACAATGATTGTCCTTCAACCAAGCATGTCATCTGTTGAAAATGTTACTGTTTCCACAGGGCTAGAGGATTTTCCACCTGCCAGCATTCATGCCCTACTTTCCTCAATTTCTCTTCCTTCTCCAGTTCTTGTTGAAACTGCTCAACCTCTTAGTTTAACTGTCCCTGCTATTGTTTCTAGAATTTCGGTCAGCTACCAACCTAATCCTTCAATTTTGTAGAGTGTTCAAGGGAATTAATCGTTGAAGATTTTCAAGACTTGCATTTCTCCCAAGACTTCCCTGAGCTTTGTATCACTTCAAATGATATTGTAATTGTTTGGATGTGGTGACCTTGGATGCTCCAACTGCACATCTGTCTAGCATTACTGCCTCTATAACTTCTCAAACCAAAGACATCATTGCTAGCTCTGCCCAAAATGCCACTCTTGCTTAAACTAGTCGTGTGGTTGACAGCGCAGCCATGAATGTTGCGTCCAACATATCTTGCTTGTTCCTCCCCCATGTGCATCACTTTCACTCAGTGAAAATTGATGCAATTTTGAAATTTGGAGTTGGCAATCCCCATTAGGTTATAGTACAGATTCCCTTTGTACCCCTTGAAGTTGCTCAATTGTTAGTACTACCGCGCGGTTCTATATTTGATGAAAAGAGAATCCTGGAACTTCCACGTGTGCAATTTCCTGAAACTGCACTACAAATGAGCAACACGATAACGACAGTCGTCATTCAAGAGAAACTCGACGCTCATCTTACCTTGGTAATAAATCAACTTTTTCATGCGCAAATCTTTCTTACCTTGTATTCATGCTAATGAGCATTGAACGTGCTACTCATGTGTACGCTAAATACTCTCAGAAGTTGCATAAGTCTTGTAGCGTTGTTGACATAGATGCACTGAGAGACCAGCATTCATAAGTTATTGCTTTACACATGTGTGCTATCCGGACCTTGCTCAACCGCGTACGAGATACGAATAAGGCACTACAAGAAGCGCAATCTGAGCTAAAACATCATGACTCAGCTAAGTGCAGACGCAATGAAAACCAGATGCTCAGACTTAGAGAACAGGTGCCAAGATCTTGAGTCAAAATTGGCTTCCAATGGCGATTGGTAGCAAAAACACTATGAGCTTGACAAGGAGCATGAACAGTTGAAGGAGAAAATGAAGAAGACAAAAGAGTTCGCAAACACTTTGAAAATTGCTTGTTCTGAAAGTAAAACCCTGGTGAGCAATCTCAAACTAAAGAACGCAGTGCTTCAGTTAGAAGTTGGAAAACTTAGCGCTAGTGAACATAGCATGAAATAGCTTGACAAACAAAAGGATGAGATGGTCGCTTCCTTTAGAATGAAACTAAACAAGGCTGTCCAAGATGTTGAGCAGCTCCGCGAAGGCCACTTAACTGTGACATCTTGATTGAACAACGAGATATCATCTTTGAACGCGAGGGTTCAAGGTTTAAAGAAGGTGAAAATAATTTTTAACTTATCCTCAAGAATTGGAACCGTCCTCTCTTCAATGATTGCACATTTTGTACTTCAGTATTGCTTACTTGATTTATTATGCATGAGCTAGACAAGAGTTATCTGGAATGTACAAAAGCCCATATTTCAGACTGGCATCATGCTGAGCAAAAAAAGAGAATTCAAGGGAGAAATGATGTAGCGTACTACTTGGATTTCCTTATCCAATGTGACAACTAGAGCCTGAAAGACAAACAAGACCTACTTCATTCCTACTTCACAGATGTAGGCTTGACTGTAGGTGAATATAGTGCTGATGTTTACATTGAAAGATTGGGAGGCTTCACGATCAATTACCTTGTTGAGCATATCCGGGTGCTTAGAGAAGTAGGAGACCCGCATGAAATTGTTTATGATGCCAATTGTGCACCCTGTCAAAGAAATGAGATGGAAGCCTCACAATCTTCTGCGTAGGAAAAGATAGGTGATCCAACCATTGTAAATGCTATTGAAGATGTTGCTGCGATCATTGGAGATCCCTCATCTAAAGTTGGACCAAGTCACCCCATATCAACCAATGTCGTGTTGGCTGACTACTCCAGCATCTCACCCCTTGAATTGGAGACCTCTTAAGGGGATGATGGTAAATAGAGTTTTAAGTACCTTTTGTTGAAGCTTAGATTATGTTCTTCCTCCCTTCACTTATGAACAAGACAAGACTATTTTTTAGCTCTTTTAAAATTGGCTTAAGAAGAATTTTTGTGGTCATACTTTTATTCTAGTGACCTTATTTGTTATTTCTCTCTACTCAGTCTCAACTTAGTTTCTTTTTAGTGATTGTGTTCAATCATCTACAATACATACTCTTGTTATGATAGAAGACTATACAGGTCATTTACCCCAGGCAATACTCGTGATCAGTATCGATGGTAGGAATCACTCCTATGCAATTATATTATTGCCCTTTTATAAGCATTCCTCCCCTATCCATAATAATTATAGCAAACTGAATCATAATGATGCACTGTCAGGTAAAGCACACCGACCATGGTATTCATCTCGTCGTTTGAGCAAAATTTTCTACAAAGGATATTGGCTTGCTGCTTCGCAAACTTTACATTGCATGATGAGCAGTTGCCTTCCATACTGCATAGCTTGTCTGCGCTATCAGCTGGGCTCTATTGCTTTACAAAATACTTTGTCTGAGTGTGCGCGCAGAACAGCTCCCTATGGTGCTTGGCCCGTACATTGACACAGACGACACTAACTAGCTTCGCAATGAAATTGTTGCTATCATTCTTTAGTTAACTGAACTATCATGCTCCTGCAAATGAACTTAGACAAATAATTAGCAAAATCACAAAATTATTTTCCCATCTGCTCAAATGTGGTATCCTTCACTCTACTGTATAGTTCAATTTTTGCTTGTTCATAGTAACTTTGATGCGATTTATTCCTTTGGCGATTTTGATTGTGCGTAGTCTATAATTCATTGACAACTGAACCCAAGGTCTTTTTAGTAATAACTTCATACACAAAATCGTTGAGCCACTCAGTCTTCATTTTTGTTGAAGAAGATTATTTTATTTGCGCAATCTACTAAGTTTGAGATATATATAAATCAATTTTCATAAAAAACTTGCTGCGATACTAAAATGCAATTATTCTTTGGAACACTTAATCATATGAGCATCTGTGAAAAAAAATTATCATAAATTGATTTGAACATAAATAAAAACATATCGTTCATCGGTCAATTTGATTATGCTCAACCATGCCTGAATTCAAGTTTGCTCAAATTTAAACAAGGAAAAATGTAAATTTCATTAATCATCGCATTGACATGCACTAACATAATACATTTAAATGTTATGATACAATCTACACTAGAAAGTTCTAATACATTGGCATATATAGCTTGTCCCTTCTACTCAAACTTTTCTTGCTCGCCTTATTTCTGCTACCTGAACTTTTCTTCGTTTAGGCAGTATGGGCGGTCGGCAGGCACTTGGAGTGTAATGGTTGGTGGCCATTACCCCTAATTGCAGATTGCAGTCACTGGGGGTGTATTGGCTAGCGGTCACCACCTGATGGGACAATAATTAGGTAGGGCTACGCTAAATGGAAATTTATTATTCAAAAGCAGGTTTCAGCATTTGCGCTCCTGCACTCGGGGAAAACTTTTCTGAGATGACAAATCCGACTTAGAACTTCCTCTACTCATCCTCAGCTTTCCACTCTTGCCATGCCTCCGTTCAACAGCTGTGACAACTCTCCCATGGTGTAGATCTCCTTATGCTTTTTCGAAGTTTCCTTGCTGGAAGCATTGGGGCAAACATTAGTGTGTTCTCTCCTTGAACACCTTCTTTTGTCTGAGCAATGCCTCTCTCTCAAGAAGTGAAACCCAGACTAGAAGTCAGGAGTGCTCGTGTTGCTTGGAAGGGTGCATTCTTACTATGCATGCTCAGGCTTGATTGGTCTTCACATGCACAAGTCTATTTCTGCTCCCCATTTGCTTAGTACCGATTGCTCTTCTTGTGAAAAATAATTTCGGTGTGCTCCATCGTCTTCTCCATTGTCAAACTCTTATCTGTGTCCCCAACTCGTTCCTTCTCGACCGATCTCTTCGATCGGTGAGCTTCAAGTTAACTCAAACATCTAACTTGGTCCATCGATGAAATGGAACCATGATATGGTGTTTCCTGAAATTCTAAGTGTTTGAAGAATTCTAGGTCAATTGATCTGGCCTTTATTTTTTTGTATAAGTGTTGGTGCATGATTCACATTCGAGAATGTGTTATTTATGGGCAAGTCGTAGGCTGGTAACCTAATGCTCTCCTCTTTAATTGTCGTAATGGTCCTCGAATTACTCGGTCAAAGGTGTATTTATTTTCATAACCGTTATTGATATTTTGCAATTTCCCCAGATTTTGAATTGTCTAAGCGGTGTGCTCTGATCTTACTGATAAGATCTGTTCGTACTCTAGATAAAAGCACTTCCATCTCTGATTCTAGTACATCATGGAACCACGTGGTTCACGCTCAGTGATGTGAATTATTTTGCACCATGTTCTGCTCAAGTCGTCCGAAAAGCAAAACCATTAGTCATCATAATGAAAGCATGTTAAAAGCTACATCCCACTGAGCGAGCACAAGTATAAAAATGTGAAAATAAACTAATGCTCTTCAAAATCTTCAAATTGTATTTCATTATTGATAAGAGCAAAAGGTTGCTCATTTTAGATAAACACAAACAGGTTGTTGTACATCGGTAATAAAGCACTAGATATGGAAAAACTGCTCATCATAGCTACATTTTTTTAGTATAAAGGGCACATTAAAATAATACTTTTTTTAAAGACATGGAATTCCACGTTCTAGGCAACCTTTTCCCCCCATGAATTTCTTGCAAAGGGTACGAGTCATTGCCTAACAATTCTGCTATTTGGAAAGGTCTTTCCAAATTTGGCTCTAATTTCTTCTAATTGTGAGTGAAGCGTCTAAGCACCCATTTTTCTTCTCTGAACTCGCAGGAGTTGACCCTTTTTTTAATATTGCTACTCAACCAAAATCTTATTCTTTGTGTTACGAATATGAGCAACTTGCCTGAATTCTTCTAGTATATCTAAATTATGGGCAAGTTGTGTGGTATTCAAAGTTTCAAATTTTGCAACTTCTATGTTTAGAGTTGGAAGACCAATTTCAATTGGGATCACTACCTCTGTTTCGTACACCATCGCATATGGTGACTCACCAATTAATGTTTTGCGAGTTGTTCGATAGGCCCAAAGTACTTTGGGCAAGTCTTCCAGCCAAGCCACTTTCTTATATTCCAAATCTTTTTTGATATTGGTGAAAATTACTTTGTTAGTGGCCTTTTCTTGCCCGTTCCCTTGTGGGTAACCAAAAACTGAGAACCCCAAGTAAATTTTGAGTTGTTGGCACAGTTCCTTAACATGGCATTGTTGAACAGAGTCATGTTGTTACAATGATCTCTTTCAGAATCTCAAACTGACAAATAATGTGTTTACAAACAAAGTTAACGGTATCGGCCTTTTCAAGCATATAGTAGGCTTCACCGACTACCCATTTTGTGTGGTAGTTGATGGCTAGCAGCACATAATGTTTCCCTCCAATAGCTCTTGTAAGTCTCCAACTACATCCACCCCCATTCGGAAAACGACCATGGTGCGACTACAAAGTGTAATGGTTGCATGGGTTGGTGTACCAATGGGGCATGCCTTTGGCATTTGTCGCACATTTTTTCATACTACCCTGCTTTTGTCATGATATAAGGCCAATAATATCTCGCAATTAAGGCTTTATGTGCCAAACTTCTTCCTCTTGAATGATTGCCACACATCCCTTCTTGAATCTCTTCAATCAACTTCTTAGCTTCACTTGGGTTTAAACATCTCAAATAAGGCCCATTGAATGATCGCCTATAGAGCTATTCATTAATTATCACATATCTAGCTTCCTTGGCTCTTATGCTCTTTGCCTCATCCTTATTAATAGGCTCTATCCCTTCTTTCAAATAGTGCAAAATTGGGTTCATCCAACAATCGTCGTTTTGTGTAATTTCGAAGGACATTTGACAATTGTTGGGCTCTGACGTACTGAGCGTAGTAGAGGATTTGTGAGTGCACTTGCCTGATGAATCCTTTTCGGCTAATTTGTTTGCTCTGTGGTTCATCTCTTGTGGTATTTGGCTGAGATTGAATTGTAAGAACTTCACTTGTAATGCTTTCACGATGGTTAAGTACATCCTCATTCTTGGCACTTTTGTGTCAAAATTTCCACTAGCCTGCTCAGTCACCAACTTTGAGTCTGCTCTGATTTGCAATCATTTTATTCCCAAAGCTCTCGCCATTTCTAGACTGTATATCAGAGCCTCATATTCTTCCTCATTACAGGTGACTTTCTCTTGTAGAAGTAGAGCTTCTTCGATCCTTAACCCTGATGGCACTTCCAACACTACCCCGATGCCAGCCAAATTTGAGTTCACTGAGCCATATGTGCTCATCACCCACACCCAATCCTCCTCTATGAGCTGCACTTCATGATCTAGTATATCTTCAAACGAATTTATTTCCACAAGGAAGTCTGCTAAGACTTTTCCTTTTTTTGGACTTTTGTGGGGAGAATCGAACATCGTAAGTAGATAAATCTATTGCCAATTTGGATATTCATCCAGAAAAATTGGGCTTAGACAATATATGTTTGGGTGGGAACTCAGTTAGCACAATCATTACACGAGTTTCAAAATATTTCCTAAATTGCTTCTTCACTGTCATTAGAGCCAATACTAACTTTTCCAACACACTACAACAAGTTTCTACATCTAACAACATTTTTCTCCCATAAAAATATTGGCTTCTGTTTGCCATCGACCTCTTAGAATAACATTGAGCTTAAAGCTACTGCCGAGACTGCTAAATACAAGTACAACTCCTCATCCTGCTCTGGGGCACTCAATATTGGTTGTGAGCTCATATACTTCTTTAATTCTTCAAACTTTTTACACTGCACTTCTCCCCATAACGACTGCAAATTATTTTTGATACATTGGAAAAAGGGTTCACACTGGTCCGACATTTGCAAGATAATTCTACCCAATGCTGTGATTTTCCCTGTAATTTTTTGCACACCACTCACAGTGCGAAGTTCTATGATCTTTGACAGAGTCGCTATCTGAATGGGGTTTACTTAAATTCCTCTCTTGCTCACTATCTGTTGGGAGAGAATGAGATTACAACACCATAAAAACTAGAATCTACACAAAATAATGGTTAACAGATACCAAAGAAAGATTGAGAAAGATGATGCAAACCCTAGTTTCTTCAACTTTTATGAACCTTCAAAACCCTTGTTGAATCCACAACTTTGAACTTCTCCTTCAATAAATGCAAAACACAAAACCAAGGCTTATACATGATTCATAACGCTGTCCTAATTCTCTACTCCTAGCCACCATTGATGCTTGAGGCCTTTTCTAAGAGGAAATGAGGATTGGGATTGAACAAGCCTTAATCACAAAGTCAAGCACTTTCTTTATGAGTTTCTTAGAGAAAACTATAGATTCTTGAAAGCTAGAGAGAGAGAAAAATTGGGGTTAGAGAGAGTGATCAAGTTTTCCAATACTCTATGAGAACCCTCATATAATGTAAGCATTGTCATTAGGTCTAACCAATAGGATTAGAGATAATTAACTCATCATTTGGAGCTTATTTTACTTGTTTGTACAACACGTCAGGTGAAACGTTGCCTGCATGTAGGCGATGTATCCCCTGCTGGGGCTTTTGAGCCCCTTCTCATTTAAGCAATGCAATGCCTTTACGAGGTGACGCATCATCACCCCCTCTGAATTTTGACCCATCCAATGTTCCTAAAATTGCTCCAAATGCTACCAAACTTTTTAGGGATCCTTAGATACCTCCATGTATCACTTTGGACCCAAAATACATCTTTAAAGTGCGTACAATTTAAACTCAAATTGCACTTCTATACTATGTGAAATTCACAAAGTGTTTATACCTAGCTTGTATATTAACACTTATCCTTTGTATTTAACCAATCATAACATTCTCCCACTTGGTTAAATACAAGCCTCAACCTCTACCTCAAACAGTTTTGGTGCATAGAGTAAAGTGTCTTTCAGTTTGAACTTTACCCTAGTGAAAATACCACAAAGTCTTATCGAAATAATTGGTAGCTAAAAATCTTGAACCAAGTAATTCTTATGATAAAAACTAGTGATAACTCACAGACCTCCACTAGATCTCCCACTTTCTCGTTTTAGCACTCATATGGCCATATGTTCATCCCTTCATGAACTTTCTGGGGAGAAGCTCAAACTCCCATGAGAGCCACCTGTTGGGATTAGGCTTCACAAACCTTTGTTTGTATTATAACTCAATGACAAAATCTTACAAGTAAATCAATCTCATAGAATAGTTAAACACAAATTACTTAAACACAATGGATGAAAAGTTTAGAGTAGACCTTCCTTGAAGAACAAACCCTAGGGAAATAAAATCACAAGCTATGATTTTATGTGAGACACAAAAGTGACAAGGCTTGACACAAATGAAGGTTTGTTGTCAAAAAATCTCTATTCCTAGCCCTCCCTTTGAAGATGCTTGAAGCTACAACCAATGGAATGAGATTGGGATTCACAAACCTTGGATCTCCATGCAATTTAAGAAGTCTTGATGAAGATCTTGGAGAAAACTGGTAATCTTGGAGCTAGAGAGAGAGCGAGAGAGAGAGTTCTTCTTTAGTGAGAAAAAGAGGTCATTGATCAAGCCACCAATTAACTCATTTAAACACCTTAAATAGTATATGATCCTCATCAGACTCAACCAATGAGATTAGAGCATTTAAATTTAAGTTTTAGAGCTAAAACACATAACCATATTGACATTCCATAACTAACCAGGTGATGCATCGCCTGGCAGGCGATACATTGCCCTATACCAGGTGACATGACACCTCGGACTTCTCTCTCTACGGTTTTGAGAGCCCAGGCTACACGTCGCCTCCTAGGAGGCAATGTATTGTCGATGCCTTTGTAATACGGCTCCATGAGGTGTCCCAAAACACCTCTACATGCTCGCAAAATTTTTGGGTCCTCTTATATACTCAAAATAAACATTTTGGACCCAAAATTTTATTTTAAAAATTCCTATACTTAAAGTCAACTTACACATGTTGACTTTTGTGAAATCGTTATTGTTTTTAGCACCTCTTCGTGCATAAACAATTCCACCATGTATTTAACCAATCTCAACAGCACCACCTCTAAGTTCACATAGGTGAAGTTTTTACAACATCTTTGCTACCTTTAGAGATTCTTGTTTCACTCAACTAAACATCATTAAAAGCCCTAGGCTAACCCTTACTCGATAGCAACCAACATTAACCATCATGGATGGAACTCACCATAAGTTTTAGTGTTGAAACCATGCACTTATAATTGACTTGTTCTTACCCAATTAACTCTTTCCATTTATGTATACAAGTTTGGAGTTAGGTTTCCATCATTGGTGAATATATTATTGTAGTAGTTTCAGTCCCATCACTTTTGAAGTGGAACTTACTGACCTTCTCACAAGAGGTTTTGTAAATTGATTCGCTAAGTTCTCACTTTTCTTAACATATGAGATCGATATGATTCCATCTTGAATCAATTGTCTCACATATTCATGTCTTAGACTAATATGTCTAGACTTTCCATTATACACATTATTATATGCTCTAGTATGTGTGGATTGGCTATCACAATGTATTGAAATTGTTGATACCATATATGCGGTAAAAGGGATATCCAACATGAGATCTCAAAGCCACTCGACATCTTTGCTAGTTGCTGCTAGAGCTACAAACTCCACTTCCTTGGTTGAGTGTGATATACAAGTACAAGTTTGCTTCTTGGAGGCCCGGGAGATTACACCTCCTCCAAGAGTAAACACCTAACCGGTGGTGGAGAGATTATCTCCCACTCCCGATATCCAACTAGCATCAAAATATCCTTCAAATGTCCTTGGAAAGTTTGTATAGTGAAGACAATACTCTTTGGTACCCTTAAGGTAACCAAGAATTCTCTCAATAGCTTTCTAATACTTGATACTTGGATTGCTAGTTAACCTACTAAGTTTACTAACCGCATATGCAATATATGCTCTTGCGCAATGAGCAACGTACATTAGGCTTACTATTGCACTTGCATATTCTAATGAGCCACTGCTCTTCCCTCATTCTTTTCAAATTTCATGTTTGAATCGAATGGTGTATATGCTTCTTTGATTTTGAGATGACTAAATTTGTCGAGCATTTTCTCAGCATAGTGGGTTTGACTCAATGCCAAACATCCACTATTCCTTCTAATTTTGATACCTAGAACGGTATCCACCTCTCCAAGGTCTTTCATTTTAAAGTTATAAGATAGAAACCTCTTTGTTTCTATTAATTCTCTCATGTCTTTGTTCAAAATCAACATACCATCTACATATAGACACACTAATATGACATAGTCATCACAAGTCTTAGAGTACAAACACTTGTCCGCATTATTGTGTCTAAATCCATTAGAAACAATGACTTTATCAAACTTCTCATTCCATTTTTTTGGAGCTTGTTTAAGACCATATAATGATTTGACAAGTCTACACACTTTATGTTCATTTCCTTGAAGAACAAAACCCTCCGGTTTTTCCATATACACCTCCTCTTCGAGATCCTCAATTAGGAATGTCGTTTTAACAACCATTTGATGAACATAAATGTTATATATAGAAGATAAGGCAAATAACAATCTTATAAAAGTAGCTCTTGCGACCAGTGCATAAGTGTCAAAGTAATCTATTCCCTCCTTTTGTTTTAATCCTTTGGCTACTAATCTAGCCTTAAAAGTTTGTATGGTGCCATCGGTATGGTATTTCCTTCTAAATACCCATTTACACCCAATTGGTTTAGACCCCCTTGGAAGGTCAACCAATTCCCAAGTGTGGTATGACATAATTGAATCAATTTCATCATTAATTACCTCCTTCCAAAAAGTGGGGTCCCTTGAGGACATTGCTTGTTTGAAAGTTTTGGGATCATCTTTTATTTGAAGTATTATTGGATATTGCCAAGTAACTTCCTCATTATCACCTTCAACAAGGTATAGTGTTTCTATTTGAGAACACTTCTTACTTGATCCCAAATCTATGAGCATTTGGCTCCTTCTAGGCAATTGAGGTTTCTCACCAACCATTTTAGGAGTCTCCTCTTCAGGCTTTCTAGTTTGAGTTGGTTCTATTAACTTGTTGTCATTTCATGACATGTTCTCAAAGAACTCAAGCTCTCTTGATTCAATTATCACATTAGACTCCAAGTCTAATAACCTATAAGCTTTACTATTTTGAGCAAAACCCACAAATGCACATCTTATAGCCCTTGGACCAAACATGGTCCTTTTAGGATCAGTGTTCTTTCAATAAGCAAGACACCCCCACACTTTATGATAATCAATGTTTGGTTTCTTTGCTTTCCATAACTCATATGGGGAGCAATTGTTTTTTCTTCATGGGAATACGATTCAAAATATGGCAAGCAGATTGTTGCATAAAATATAGCGAAGTGCAAGTGATTAGTAGTGAAAAATACACATTTATTAATTTCAATAGTCAAAATAAATTAAGTTTTAATTAATATTTTCATGGAATTAATATGATTTATTTAATAAATGAAAATATTTTATTATGATTTAATTTATTTTTATTTTGTAGGAATTAAAGTGTATTTTGGCACTTTGAAATGAAGAAGAAAGAAACAATTAAATTTGAATAAGAAAAGAGAAAAATGGCATTTCTCTTGAAACAAAGGCCCAAATCTGAAGGCCCCTCCCACGCCCATTTCCTCCCCTCCAGGCATGTTTCCTTCCCAGCCCGAGCCAAGCCACACCTGACGCCGAGACGAGCCACGCGTCGCCGAGCCGAGCTGTACCTAGCCTCCTGCCACTTGTCAGCCTCCATAGCCCAACATAATCTTCCTTCAGCCTCCCCCAAAGTTAGCGTGTGACCCCGCCCTTCTCCTCCATCCCACGCCCAAGCAACCCAAATGGCCCTTCTCCTCCAGCCCACGCCCAAGCACCCCAGTAAGCTCTTCTCCTCCAGCCCAATGCCAACCAGCCATTTTCCTTTAGCAGCCTGCCTACGTGTCGCACTCCCATTGGCTGGAAATGGGTCAAACCCTCATCTGCCACCAGCCACTTTCAACCCATGTTTTGTGGGTATTGGCCCTTTCAAAATTGTTATTTTGAGCTTTAAAGTTCATACTTTGTGGTATTTTAGAAAAATGGCATTTTGACCATACACCAAAATAACTAGGTTAATATTTATAATAAGATTTGATTTTTCAAAATCATATTTTATTATTAATATTTCAGATTTATTTTGTAAATCTCATTTTATTGTTTAATTTCTTTTTAATCATTTTCTCCCTCTATAAATAGGGACTCTCATTTCACATTTACTATGTAGTTTTTAGGTAGCAAAACTCTACCAAATTTTAGTCTCATTTCTCATATTTTCTCTCTAGAATTTCATGAGAATGTCTAGCATAATAGGCTAACCTACATAGGAAGGTTAGGATGATCTTATATGCACTATGACTTTGTTTGATATTTTTGATTCACCATGTGCTTAAAGTTTATATATTTGAGTGATTTATTTTCTTTCATCTCTACTTATTCATCTCTATTTCTTCATCTTGTTATCTATATTTATGTTTACTAATAGTATATAGATTTTTTCAAGCACTTTCTATGTATTATCAAATTAGTGAAAATAATATAGATAATATTTTTATCATTTTCTCCATCTCATTCATATATATTTACTTTTGCTAAAATCTATATAGAATTAGTCATGCTCTTTCTATGTATTTTATAAATAGTAAAAGTAATATTTGTGTTAGGTTTTATGTCCAATCTTTTATTGCATTATTGCCAATGGTATAATGTAATTTTTAGATTTCTCATAAGATTTATCTCATCATTCCATGGTAAAGAATAGTAATCACTTGAATACATTTTTGTGAAATATATTTGTGCTTCAATGTTAAATCTTCCAAATGAATAGTTGGGATGTGAACTATCTATTTGTGTAATTTTTGTGAATCAAAGATCCAAATAAATATCACTTGTTCTATTTTTTTATATTATTTATCTCTAACATTTATTTATTGATTAACTTTATTCATTTGCCTCCTTGTGGAATTGACCGCCCGATCTATACTACAACCACCACTAAGTGGAAGTCACGTTTGGGCATTAAACAAATTTTGACGCCGTTGCCGGGGAGGTAATAGAAAAAAAAAAGTTTTTCAATAAATTTTGCAAAAGAGGTGAGTAATTCTATCTTTTTCTTTTTGTGTATATTTCTCTAAGATTTTTTTTTTTAGATTTTTCTAATTTACTCTAAAAAAAATCAATATCATTTTTTTTATTGTTCCTTTTTAGTTAGTTTTTTCATTTTTTTACACTGTTGTACTGTAAGAAAAAAAGAAAAAAATATTGTCATTCTTTCTTTTCTAGGATTTGTTAGTTGTATTCTTAGTTTATTTTGTTGTTATTTTTCTTTGGTTAGTTTTTTTCTCTCTCTTTTTTATTTATTATTGTTGTAAAAAAAATTTAAAAAAATAAAAATAAAAAGATTGTTGTGAGTGTATTTTTTTTTCTTGTTAATTTATTTTTAATAGCTTATTTTATTTTATTTCTTTTTTTTATTTTTAGAAAAAAAAAACTTTAAAAAATAAATAAATTGGTTGTTATCTTTTGCTAGTTTAATTTTCATTTATTTTTTTTATTTGTGTTTAGAATTTGTTACATTTTTTATCTTACTTTTGTGTTTTTTTTATGTGGTTGTATGATTAATTTAGTTTTGTTGTTTACTTAGTTAGGTTTTCCTCTATCTTTGAAAAAAAAAATATTACTTTCTTAGAATTTTCTTATATTCATTTGTTTTTTTTATAATATTTTTTTAGGCTTTGTGAGCATCTTATTTCTTGTGTTTAGATATATTTTTTTAGTTATTATTGTTAGGTTTGTCTTTTTATTTAAATTTTTTTTGTTATTAGTTTTTTTTTTAATTTTTAGGTTTTAAATCTTAAAAAAAAATCATAAAATACAAAATAACAATAATAATAAAAACAAAGCTTGTTTTGTCAACATAAGCAATTTTTGCTTAAAGGCCAATTTGAGTAACGTTTCATCCTTGCTTACTTAGTAACATCGGGGAGTTCTAGTAAGTGTTGGTTGTAAGAGGACCGTTTTTATGAATTGTGACCCTTCCACAATTATCTATGAACATCGGGGAGTTTTAGATAAAGTGTGGGTCTTAAGTAGGATCATTCTAAAAACCTCAAATCAACCTGGAAACAAGTAAAACAAAAAAAAAATTAAAAAAAAAATCGCAAAAGCAAATAAAAAAACAAAAAAAAATGAATGAAGAAGAAAAGAAACGTTTCGATATGTATTTTCTAATGTATTATTCTTCATTTGAAAATAACTATAATTCTAGTGCTACTGAGGGTACTAGCCGTTTTAGGAGTGCATGCAAACTTAGTGTAAGAGAATACCAAGAACTTGAGGTCTTAGAAACTAAGTTTGAAAGAGGAAGTTACGAGGTTCCTAAGTTAGATTGTGGTGAACTTTATCATGACTTTGAAAGAGTCGACCATAAGAATCATAATTCTAGCTGGACCAACTCCGTAGATTTTAGTTGGAAGCCTGAGTACAACTACCATGCACCGCCTCACATGAATTTTGAGCAAAATTTTCCTAACTTCCCACATGAACCTCCCTATAATGCCTGCACTAATACGAATTCTTTAGAGGACACTTTACAAACATTTATAGAGGAGCAAAGAGAATTCAATAAACAATTTGTGGAAGATTTTAGGGAAACTAGTTCTCAACTTTTAGAATTGACCAAGGCTATTATTTCACATAATTTAAGTCAATTCCCGTCCCAACCTGAGGACATAACACCATCCCCTACTCTCAGTTCTACACCCGATGAAGATGATGCTATTACCAATTGGAGTGTAACTCTTTCCCATACCGAAATTCTTCCAACCACTCCAAAGAACAATGAAAGCTATCATACTGATGTGATAGACTTAATCGCTGAGGAAATCATAAACATATTTTCCATGAAACATTCACCAAATTTCCTCCACGATTTTGAACCCGAACATTTTCTTTATCCTGAAAATGTTACTAACGCTTCTATTTTTGAGACGCATGATAAAAGAAAATTCATTTTTGATACAGGATAGTACGCAAATATGCAGTTGGTAGACTTACCTGAGAGCGATGCTTTTGTCTACCAAAGACTGATCAGGTTTTATCTTTCTTTTTAGCGTGCTTTCTTTTAATTTTTGTTTTTATTTTATGTTGCGAATTTTACTTTTTGGAGTTTTTTTGGTTATCGTATTCCTTTTTTCTCCCACAATGGACTTAACGTTAGACATTGAGGATAATGTCTCATTTAAAGTTGGGGTAGTGGGCATATTCATGCGTTGAAATATATTTTGATTACCATTTAAAAATTTTGAGTTAAATGTTTGCAAAACTCATGACAACAAAAATTTTGCGAGATAGTTTTTGCTATTTTTACTATTAGGAAGTAATTTTTTAGAGTAATATCATGCACAACCAAACATTGAAAGAAAAAAATCACACATTCAATTGAGAAAAATCCTAAAGTTTAAAGCTTTTAATTTTTGTGAAATGTGAGAATGAGAAAACAACTTTGAAAACTTTTATTAATCATTTGAGTTGGTAAAATTAAATTTTGGAATTTTAAGACATGACATTTACTAGAGGGATAATTTTTGTTTTAAAGAGCCTATGTTGTATTTAATTGTAATTTCCTTTTAAATTTTTTGTATTTTTATGTTGTCTCTTGTCAAAAAAAAAAAAATATAGAAAAAAAAAGAAAAAGAAGAAATATAAAAAAATGAATGAAAAAAAAAAGAGAACAATAGCAATATTTTTCATCTTCATCTTTTGTAGTTTTGTTGAAAAAAAAAATTGTCAAATAAAAAAAAGTAAAGTAATAATAAAAAGTAAACATTACTACATTTGTTTTCAATTTATGTCATTAAAAACAAAAGAAAAAAGTTTGTGTATTTTATTTTTTGTTTTGTTCTTTATTTTGGCTATTAATATCATTTTGTAAAATCCTGAAGGTTCTTATGTCATTTAGATTCCAATTAATTGATTAGCCTATCTTTTGATCAATATTCGTTAACATTGTTTGTCCTAAAACGATAACATCCATTTTTTAGTGTTAATTGATTAATTTCCAACTCCAAGAGTGTCAACCATCTTCCATAAAAATACTCTCAATACCCTTGTGAGGATTTGAAGTTGAGACTTTATTCTTTGGTGATTTTTCAATATTGTTTGTGCTAATTTTGGAAAGAACGATATGGTTTGGTGCACACACACAAAACTCTTTAATTACAACTTTGATAGTTTTAAATAGCATTTTCTAAATTCTCACTAAACATTTTCTTAAATGATTTTGCATAATTTAGTTCACTAATTCATCTTGGTAATAATTTTTATTCGCTTGAATTGCTAGGGACTAGTAATAAGCTAGTTGGAGGTTGTGATTAGTGGTGAAAAATACACATTTATTGATTTTAATAGTCAAAATAAATTAAGTTTTAATTAATATTTTCATGGAATTAATATGATTTATTTTATAAATGAAAATATTTGATTATGATTTAATTTATTGTTATTTTTTAGGAATTAAAGTGTATTTTGGCACTTTGAAATGAAGAAGAAAGAAACAATTAAATCTGAAAAAGAAAAGAGAAAAATGATATTTCTCTTGAAACAAAGGCCCAAATCTGAAGGCCCCTCCCAGGCCCGTTTCCTCCCCTCTAGGCCTGTTTCCTTCCCAGCCCAAGCCGAGCCACGCCTGACGCCGAGCCGAGCCGCACCTAGCCTCCTGCCACCTGTCAGCGTCCATAGCCCAACATAATCCTCCTTCAACCTCCCCCAAAGTCAGCGTGTGACCCCGCCCTTCTCCTCCAGCCCATGCCCAAGCAACCCAGTAGGCTCTTCTCCTCCATCCCAACGCCAACCAGCCATTTTCCTTCAGCAGCCTGCCTACGTGTTGCACTCCCATTGGCTGGAAATGGGTCAAAACCCTCATTTGCCACCAGCCACTTTCAACCCATGTTTTGTGGGTATTGTCCCTTTCAAAATTGCTATTTTGAGCTTTAAAGTTCATACTTTGTGGTATTTTAGAAAAATGGCATTTTGACCATACACCAAAATAACTAGGTTAATATTTATAATAAGATTTGATTTTTCAAAATCATATTTTATTATTAATATTTCAGATTTATTTTGTAAATCTCATTTTATTGTTTAATTTCTTTTTAGTCATTTTCTCCCTCTATAAATAGGGACTCTCATTTCACATTTACTATGTAGTTTTTAGGTAGCAAAACTCTACCAAATTTTAGTCTCATTTCTCATATTTTCTCTCTAGAATTTCATGAGAATGTCTAGCATAATAGGCTAACCTTCATAGGAAGGTTAGGATGATCTTATATGCACTATGACTTTGTTTGGTATTTTTGATTCACCATGTGCTTAAAGTTTATATATTTGAGTGATTTATTTTCTTTCATCTCTACTTCTTCATCTCTATTTCTTCATCTTGTTATCTATATTTATGTTTACTAATAGTATATAGATTTTTTCAAGCACTTTCTATGTATTATCAAATTAGTGAAAATAATATAGATAATATCTTTATCATTTTCTCCATCTCATTCATATATATTTACTTTTGCTAAAATCTATATAGAGTTAGTCATGCTCTTTCTATGTATTTTATAAATAGTAAAAGTAATATTTGTGTTAGGTTTTATGTCCAATCTTTTATTGCATTATTGCCAATGGTATAATGTAATTTTTAGATTTCTCATAAGATTTATCTCATCATTCCATGGTAAAGAATAGTAATCACTTGAATACATTTTTGTTAAATATATTTGTGCTTCAATGTTAAATCTTCCAAATGAATAGTTGGGATGTGAACTATCTATTTGTGTAATTTTTGTGAATCAAAGATCCAAATAAATAAGTATGCATATTGATGACTCTTGATCCTTCCTACTTGTTACCTATTGATACATCACACTTTTTTCTATCTTTATTTCTAATCTTTAAATCTCAAAAACAACAAAAAATATCACTTGTTCTATTTTCTTCATATTATGTATCTCTAACATTTATTTATTGATTAACTTTATTCATTTGCCTCCTTGTGGAATCGACCGCCTGATCTATACTACAACCACCGCTAAGTGGAAGTCACGTTTGGGCGTTAAAAACAAGTGTACACTATCAACAACAAGTAATACAGTAGCAAGTACCTGATATCGTCTCTACAAGGACTATTTTTTTTATGCTTTTTGATCGTGAAACTAAAGTCTAACAAAATGATTTAAAAGCACTAGAATTAATTGAAAAGGTTGTGATCTAAGAACTAAGTAATTAAGGACCAATTAAATGCAGAAAAATAAAAGAAACAACTCAAGAAAATTTTATCAAGGAGTAATAGATGGTATGATGGCAGCTAGAATAATTATCCCCCTAATATCCAACTCTGTTAGTGATGTTGGATTGATGCTACAGCAACCGGTAGTCTATTATTCAAGAATTCCAATTAATTTTCATAGGTTTTCGTCAAAGAACTATGATTCTAATCTTTTAATTAAACCACATATGTCTATGCTAATTAAATTTCAAAGATTCCATTCAAGCATCAATTCCATAAGACTATGCATGGTAATAATACATGTCTATGTCACTACAATATTGAAATCAAAGAATTCAAGCATGCACCATTCAAATTGTGTGTCAATTAATTCCAAACTTTTCAGATTTGAACATTAATTCAACTACTCACTAAGGGGGTGTTTGTTTTGAGTAATTAAGTTGCCTTGGAAAATGTAGAAGGACTTAGGATGGATGTAATATTAAACTCTAGTGTACAAAAGGGTTCACTTTACCCTTAAAATACATGTGGGGCTCACACAAATTATTAACTTTACCCCTTTAAAATTTGAACCAAACATAGGAAGGGATTTAGATTCATATTCTCACATTTACTTTACCCTATACCAAACACCCCATAAAGGTGATCATTCATTAGCAAACATTAAACATGATAAACATTTGAATGAATAAACCTCAAGTTGCTTTTAGCATCATAATCAAAATATCATAAGTTACATATTATGGTTCAAATTATTCTAACTAATTAGAGTTTAGCTCATAGTTACATACTCAAAACCAGCCAAATAAGAGCAGTCCATAATCAGAAATTTGACAAGAAAAATTAAAGATACTAGAAGTAGAGAGAGAGAGAGAGGCAAGCCAATGGGAGGATGTCTCAAAGTTGTCCTTGTCTTCTAGCGTCACCCTTGCCTTTCCTCTTTTTCTTCACATTTAAAGCTCTCCAAAAAATGGGTGTTTTTTCTGTATCAGGCAGTTGCTTTCTATTTTGCTCTCTGTTCGTGTCTTTCCAATTGAGAAAAAGATGATGATAGGTCTAGGTCATTCCCCTTGCTTACCCACGTGGGCCTTTTTTTCTCCAATCTCCTTTCTTTTCTTTCTTAAGCAAAATGGACCCAAGTAAATTAAAGGCCCAAAAGTCATTTAATTACCTTTCAGCCCAACTCAAATAGGTCAAAAGAAAGAATATGGGCTGGGTATGATGGTTATTTAGTCTCCCACGTGGTCTTTGAAAAAGCTGGCAGGCAGAACGTAATGATGCTTCCATGTTCCAGCATCCCAAAATCCTTATTCAATAAAAGCTTCAAATCCTTCTCAAAATGTCCAAAGCTTTACCAATCATCTGTCAAGACAAAATTCAACAAGTTAGAATTTATTTTTCAAACACTATACTAATATTTAATATTATCTTATTATAATTAATATTTGACAAAACTAAAATAAAACCACTACAAAACATCATAAACCACTATTTTCTTGATAAAAATATAAGCTTAAAAGCATAAAAATAACTCTAATTCCTAGAGTTATCTCATCCCCAAACTTATCTCATTGCTCGTCCCAAGTAATGACTCTACTACCTAAAAACACAGAACACCACAAAAGACACAAACGACACCACAAAGACACAACAAAACAAAACAAGAAACATGGAATCAATTTGAAAAATGGTCATATTAAAATGGGGATTGTTAACAGTCAGAAAATATTACGTTACAGAAGGATGTTTCCGTTTCCTAAAGTCTATAGGAATTCTCTTTTATTATATTTATGTTGTATTAAAGATATTTTAATGTGTAAATCTGTATATAAGCCTAAGTTCTAGTTTGTAAAAATACACTGAAAAAAAACCATTTTCTTCTCCTCACCGTTTTATATGGTATCAGAGTCGTACGGTTCTTTTTTCTTTCTATCCTCTCTGATTGGCTCCCGACGTCATCTTTGGTGCTCCAGGCGGCTTTTGCAACTTCTGGCGTCATCTTCGGCGACATCTCCGGCGCTCCAGGAGGCTTCTGCAACTTCCGGCGTCATCTTCGGAAACATCTCCGGCGCTCCAGGCGGTCTGCAACTCTAGGGGCAATCTCTATCCAGCCCTCCTCGAGCTCTTCCAAAGAAAAGGTTCGATAACCATGAAGGCCGAGTGTTCCTGACTTCATTATATGAGATATAAAATTCGTATTTAGCCAACCCTTCCTTATCCTCTCGCATTTCCCTACCATAAATTTTTTTTATTTGATACATCTCCACTTGTCAGCCAACCCTAGCCACAAACTTGATGGTAGAAACTATTTACAGTGGGCACAGTCAGTAAAGTTAGTCATTTGTGGATGTGGAAAACTCAGATATCTCACTAGTGACCTTCCTACCCCTCCATTGACTGACTCAACCTACAAGGTATGGCAGGCTGAGAATTCTATTGTACTTGCATAGCTTATTAATTCAATGGATCCAAAGATCAGTCGCAGGTATTTATTTTTTTAAACTGCTAAGGAAGTATGGGATGCTGCAAAAAAGATGCACTCTGATCTTGGGAATGCCTCTCAGATTTTTGAAATTCGTACCAAACTCAAAGAAATCAAGCAAGGTAATCACACTGTTACCCAATATTTTTCAGACTTACAAGACTTGTGGCAAGAACTCGATTTGTATCTGGATACCACTCCTTTGTGTGCTACCTGCACCGCTCTTCAGCGCCAATAATTAGAAAAAGATCGGGTCTTTGAATTTCTTACTGGGTTGAACAGTAATCTTGATGAAGTTCGGGGTCGTTTGGTGAGTCGTTCTCCATTTCCTGACACTGAAGAAGCTTTCTCTGAGGTCAGACGTGAAGAAGCACGTCGTCGCGTCATGCTCACTACTCAAGAATTATCGTCCGTGGAGAGTTCAGCTCTTGTCTCAAAATCTAGTCCACCACTGTTTGGCAGATCAAATCCTGATCCTTGACCTAATCGCAAGGGTGATCGACCTTGGTGTGATCACTGTCAACGTCATGGTCACACTCGCTCCACTTGTTGGGAAATTCATGGCAAACCACCAAATTGGACTCCCCATCGCCAAAATGACAGAAAGGCCTACCAAACCCAGTCTGAGAATAGCACTACTGCTGCCCTTTCATTCAGTATGGAACAACTCGAACATTTATACACACTCCTTGGTCAATCCTCCATAAAACCCAAATCTGGTCCCGAGTCTCATAGTGCTTCTGTTGTACACTCTGGTAATTTCTCTTCCGCTTCCCATACACCATGAATCATCGATTCAGGGGCGACTGATCACATGACAGGTTTACTTCTTCTTTTTTATTCTTATAGTCCCTGCTCTACTGCCTCTAGTGTTAAGATTGCAGATAGTACTCACTCACCTATTGCAGGCATTGGCACCATAAAATTGTCTACTGATTTATTTCTTAAATCAGTTCTCTTTGTTCCTTCCTTAAAATGCAACTTAATCTCTGTTAAAAAATTAACCTCTCATAATCATTGTCTTGCTAAATTTATGTATGATTCTTGTCAATTTCAGGATCTATCATCGGGGAGGACGATTGGCAGTGTTAGGATTCGTGATGGCCTTTATTTCTTTCAACACCCGAACAAAGAGTTGCCTTACCTGCACTCTTTAACTTCAAGTTCTATTTCTAATTCATCTTTTGATGCAACTTCTCAAAAAATTATGTTGTGGCATTGTCGACTTGGACATCCAAGTTTTTTATATTTAAGACATTTGTTTCCTTCTTTGTTTTTAAATAAAAATGTTATGGATTTTCAATGTGATATTTGCCTACTTGCTAAACATACTCGTGTTTCATTTCCTCACAAATTGTATACACCCTCTAGTCCTTTCTCTCTTATTCATAGTGACGTATGGGGACCATCCAAGGTCACGACTTCTTCTGGTAAACGTTGGTTTATTACATTCATTGATGACCATACACGAATTACTTGGGTGTACCTTCTTAGGCACAAATCCGAAACCTGTCGGGAATTCAAAAATTTCCACAAAATGATCCAAACACAGTACAAGACATCTATTTGGACACTTCGTACCGATAACGGTACTGAATACTTCAATACCACTCTTGGTCCCTATCTTCTACAAAATGGGATTGTTCACCAAAGCTCGTGTGTAGATACTCCGCAGCAGAATGGAGTAGCCGAAAGGAAAAAATGTCACCTCTTAGAGGTAGCCCGTGCTATCATGTTCAACATGAATGTTCCAAAATATCTTTGGGGCGATGCTGTACTCACTGCTACTTATCTAATCAATCGTCTTCCCAGTCGGCCTCTTCAATTTAAGACACCATATTCTATTCTTCAGTTTCTTTATCCTCACATTTCCACAAATACTCTGCCAGTAAAAGTCTTTGGGTGCACCACCTTTGTCCATGTGCACTCCCAACACCGGAGTAAACTTGATCCTAAAGCCATAAAAATAGTTTTCCTAGGATATTCTCCTACACAGAAAGGCTATCACTGTCACTATCCCCTCACCAAGAAAATCTACATCTCCCGCAATGTAACTTTTTTCGAAAATACTCCATACTTCACTCCCACTCCGCTTCAGGGGGAGCATATTCATCACGAGCAAGAAGCTCAGTGGTCGTGGGGTTTATAATTACCCCTAGACGTGTCCTTTCCTCCAGTGAATGAAATCATTCCCGAACCAGAAAATCTTCCACCTTCTTCTCATGACTCTCAAAATCAAAACATGCATAAAGAAATTCGGGTGTATACCAGAAGAGAAAGAAATAAACAAGTGACGAATTCTCATCACAGTCAAGAGGCCGATCCAGTGATAGAACCACCTCAGTTAAAAGATTCAGGTACTCTACCCTCAAACACTCAATCAGATCTAGATATTCCTATTGCTTTAATAAAAGGAAGTAGATCTTGCACCCAACACCCTATTTCAAAATTCATCTCTTATGCAAAATTATCATCTCCATTTAAAGCGTTTACCACTAGTCTATCAGATGTTGTGATTCCCAGAAATATCAATGAAGCACTTGGTACTCCTCAATGGAAGACAACAGTTCTCGAAGAGATGAAAGCACTTGATCAGAATGGTACTTGGCGATTAGTGGAGTTACCACCAGATAAGAAAGTAATAGGGTGCAAGTGGGTGTTCACAGTCAAATATAATGCAAATGGATTTATTGAGAGGTACAAAGCTCGGTTAGTTGCCAAGGGTTTTACTCAAACCTACGAAATTGACTACACTGAAACATTCGCTCCGGTTGCCAAACTCAATACCATCAGAGTATTGCTCTCGCTTGCAGTCAACTTAAATTGGGAATTACATCAACTTGATGTAAAAAATGCATTCTTAAATGGTGAGCTGGAAGAAGAAGTGTACATGAGTCAGCCTCCGGATTTTGAAGAATCTCCCAATACAACCAAAGTTTGCAAACTAAACAAATCGCTCTACGGTTTAAAACAATCTCCTCGAGCATGGTTCAATCGGTTCTTGAAAGTTATCAAGGGACTTGGATACATACAAGGTCAAACTGACCATACTCTCTTCATCAAACACTCAGAAAGAGGGAAAATGTCAGTTCTGATTGTATATGTTGATGATATCATTGTCACTGGCAACCATACTGAAGAGGTGATTCAGATTAAAGAAATGTTGGCAAAGGAGTTCGAAGTCAAGGATCTCGGTGAACTTAGATATTTTCTGGGAATGGAATTTGCTAGAAGCAAAAAGGGAATTTCTGTTTCTCAAAGAAAATACACTCTTGATCTCTTGAATGAGACAGGAATGCTAGGCAGTAAACCTAGCAAAACTCCAATCGAGCTCAGAGACAAGAGGAAAATGTTTGAAGGAAACCCAGTTGACAAAGAAAGGTACCAGTAATTAGTAGGAAAGCTTATCTACCTCTCTCATACCAGACCAGATATTGCCTTTGCAGTAAGTCTGGTCACTCAATACATGCATGATCCATGTCAAGGACATCTTAATGCAGTATATAGAATTCTGAGGTATTTAAAGCAAACACCAGGAAAAGGTATTTTCTTCAAAAAGACTCCTGAAAGAAAAGTTGAAGTATTCACAGATGCAGACTGGGCTGGGTCAGTTGATGATAGGAAATCTACATCTGGATATTGTACAATTGTATGGGGCAATGTGGTAACATGGTGAAGTAAAAAGCAAACAGTGGTTGCAAGAAGCAGTGCAGAAGCAGAGTATAGAGCCATGGCCCACAGAATATGTGAAGCAATATGGATCAGACGCCTGTTAAGAGAACTAAAGATTGAATATGATGCTCCCATTCAGCTTTACTGTGATAATCAATCTACCATCAGTATTGTTCGCAACCCTATACATCATGACAGAACTAAAAACGTGGAAGTAGATCGTCACTTTATCAAAGAGAAGATTGATGGGGGAATTGTCAACATCAAATATGTTCATACGGATCAACAGTTGGCTAATATTCTCACAAAGGGGTTATCCGAGCGAGTATTTGAGTTCCTAGTAAACAAGCTTGGACTCATCAATATCTATGGTCCAGCTTGAGGGGGAGTGTTAACAGTCAGAAAATATTACGTTACAGAAGGATGTTTCTGTTTCCTAAAGTCTATAGGAATTCTCTTTTATTATATTTATGTTGTATTAAAGATAGTTTAATGTGTAAATCTGTATATAAGCCTAAGTTCTAGTTTGTAAAAATACAAAGAAAAAAACCATTTTCTTCTCCTCACCGTTTTATAGGGATAAAGCTCTCAAATAAAAGATTAAATTGATAACTCAAGTGTAGATACAAGCCAAATTCCTCAAGTATTAAGATACTAACCCAACCAAGTTTTTGATGTGCCAAGTAGTGCACAATTAGTTCTTCCCAATCAACCGATCTTCCCTAGATTGAACTAAGAAACTATCCTAAGGTTTAATCTATGCTTTCATATGTTGAACTCAATAACCCCTCTCCACTAATGTAGTTGGCAAAGTGATTTAAATCAATAGATCTTTACATGGTTGTAATGTAGGCTAGGCTAAAGGTATGGATTAAGATGGATTTTGTAGGCTAAAATCCTTAAAACCTAGCTTGCCTTAGACCTAGTGGATTCATTATCCTCTACCCATTACAAGTGCACTCAAACCCCCCTCCCCCAACTCACTCAATAGCATTCAATTCCCTCTTTATTTTCTTTTTACTACACTTATATGCTCAAATATGGTTACAATGCAACTTCAAACAACTCTTTTATTTACACTTAACTATATATACATATCTCTCTATTTTATTTTATGTTTTTTTTTTCTATTTTATTTTATTTTATATTTTTGTTTTTTTGAATGAATATGAAAACAAGACAACTTAAATGTAATATACTTAAAAGAAAAATATTGAAGATAATAAAATACAAAAACAATTAATAAATTTGAGCATATAAGTGCATTAATTAACAAATACGAACACCCCAAGAACCAAGACACTCTTTCCTCACTTCCTCCAAAATTATCTCAAATAATATCCAAGACAATCTAAGCCTAAGGTTTGGTGAGAAATAGAAATGGGATATTCCAAAAGGGATTGGCTGTCATGTTGAGGTTATATGAACAAAATAGGTCACTAAGCTCAAAGTTAGGCCACTAGGGATACCTTCATGAATACTTAGTTCAATCTAGGGTGATGGGTTTCATGGTCAAACTATGCACACTCTTACTATGGTTGAATTAGCACCAAAAATTTTGAGTACTAAAGGCTCACTAATACACAAGAGTTAACAAATATTGCAATTTTGTTTTTCTGAAATTTTATCATCGAGCCCACCCCACACTTTAGCACAACCATTACAAAAATTGATTCCAATACAATCTAGACTCTAGACGCGACACAAAACAAACCTAAACAACACATAAAACTTAAGAAAAATATAAGACATTAAGGCAACACATATAGAAATTATAAACAACACCCGCCAAACTTAAGAGAGAGCAATGTCCACATTGCTACCCAACACAAACAACAACAACAGTAACAAAACATCACAGCAACCAGAAACAGTCCAAAGTAATGCTAAATAAAATTAGAAGGAAAATAAAACTCCCTCCTATCACTGGTCGCCACCATTGACGTTTTCATCGATATCCTCCTCATCGTTCTCGGTGTTATCTCCTATCCATGGAATTAAGATGTTATCTAGGAATTGTGGCAAGAACAAGAAAGGCTTTGTGAATTCTTCGCAAGCATGCTCTCTATGGATTGATCGCACACTTTAGCATAGTGTCAATATGCTCTCTATGTTGCTGCTAATGCATAAAGTGCATCATGTCCATCATTTGATTGTGGTGGGGGTCAACCACAAGGGCAACACTAGAGGAAGCATTAGCAGGCATAGCGAGAGCCTTATTCGCAACGGGTGGCGCAACTAGCGGGTTTTGCTCAACATTGGAGGCAACAGAAGAACCTTCCCCATGCTTCTTTGAATCATAAGTCCTTAACACGCGAGCTATGTCATATGGGGTAATGCGACCTTGGATATATTTTTCATGACTCTGCTCAGACATTGGGACATCAGTTTGGCAACATAGCTGCGTGATCAGTGAGGGAAAGAAGGTATGTCCCGCCGTCTTACTAGTACACTCTCGTATCTCTTGGGCAATGATCTTGCCCACATTGATGGTATAACCACCTATGATGTAAAATAGTAGGAACATCCTCTCCATATTAATTGCGAAAGTGTGCATAGTGGGCATAAAATTGTTGCGGACAAAGTAGAACCATCCTTCAGCTTCTGGGGACAAGAATTCTTGCCAACATGTGAGACAACCTTGGGTGGAAGAGGATATCCATTGAGTGTCAGGAACAGTAAGATCATCCAATACTTGCTGGCATAGCTCCCTGACACAGTTTTGAAACATGGCTGCATAGTCATCGTCTTCAATAGCTGGTAACCCATAAAGAGCATTGATGGTAATGGATGTCAACGGGACTTCTGTTTCGCGAACTGTGACACGTTGTGACTGGGTGGGCCAAAGGTTGGCATAGAATTCTCGCACAACAGTGTCAACTGGCATAGAGCGAGGGCTACAAAACAACTGCCAATGGAGTGCTTCAACAGGATTCTGAATATAAAGGGGCACTTCCGCTTCGTCAACACTATTCAAATTAAATCCCTTGTCTGTTAAAAAAACTTGGCTACGAAATGTGGTCTCATAGCGATCAACGTCCTCAGTACCACTGAACTTAACATAAGAGATGAGCGTCCTAGCAACTTGCTTCTTACCACGAGGAATTTTCAACAAAGAATCACAGCAATAGAATGCAACCCAAAGTTTTGCTTACCAAAAGGCCCCGACAAATCAAGTGACATGCACCCCAAAGTATAGGAAAATGGCTCTGAAATTTAGCTTCAAAAGGTGCCCAAGAATAGCAAAACTGCCCAGTAATGTATCCCCCACTTTGGCAACACAATAGTCTCGGAATTGCACTTAAAAGCATGCTCAAACACACAGCTAGAATGACTAGAAAAATTTAGAGATAGCACCAATTCAGTTAAGTTTCTTGATAACTCTAGGAATTAGAGTTATTTGCCTGGTTTTAAGGTTAGGTTTTCAACTAGAAAATAGTGGTTTAGGGTATTTTGTAGTGTCTTTTAGTTTTGTCAAATATTAATTATAATGAGATAATATTAAATATTAGTTTAATGTTTGAAAAATATATCCTAAATAGTGGAATTTTGTCTTGGCAGGTGGTTGGTAGAGTTTTAGATATGTTGAAAGAATTTGAAGCTTGAATTGGACTCAGGATGATGGAATGCTGCAACATGGAAGCAGCATTACGTTCTGCTAGCCAACTATTTCAAAGGCCCACGTGGGAAAGAAAATGGTCAACTCAGATTTTAGGATTTATGTGATTTAGGCTGAACAGTAACTAAAATGATTTTGGTCCCTTAAAAGCTTTTGGTCCAATAGTCTTTAAAGAAAGAAGGAAAAGAAAAAGAGGCTCACCTAGAAGGAAAAGGGAATTAACCTAACCTATTATCACCATCTTTCCCCGGAGAGTAAAAAAAAAACGCTCAAACCAAAAAAGAAAAAGGAGGAGTCGCCTGGTACATTAGAGACCCAACTTTTGGAAGAGCTTGAAAATCCAAAAAAAAAAAGATATGTATATATAGTTAATTGTAAATAAATAGATTTGTATGTGGTTGCATTGTAGCTATATTTGAGCATATAAGGGCAATATTCATAGAAGAAAGGGAAGTGAATTCTAATGAGTGAGTTGAGGGGGATTGAGTTCATTAGTAATGGGTAGAGGATAATGAATTCATTAGGTCAGAGGCAAGCTAGGGTTTAAGGTTTTAGCCTACAAAATCCATCATAAATCATACTCTTAGCCTAGCCTCCATTACAACCATGTAAAGACCTATTGATCTAAATCACTTTGCCAACTACATTATTGGAGAGGGATTATTGAGTTCAACATATGAAAGCATGAATTAAACCTTAGGATTGTTGCTTAGTTTAATACAGGGAAGATGGGTTGGTTCGGAAAAACTATTTGTACATTATTTGGGAGCACATTGAAAAATTGGTTTGGTTAGCATCTTAATACTTGAGGAACTTGACTTGCATATACACTTGAGTTATCATTTGAATAATTGATTTGAGAGTTTTATCCCCACTTTGGTATGACCATTTCTAAATTGATTCCAAGCTATTTGTTTTGCTTTGTTTTGTTTGTGCCTTTTATGGTGTTGTGTATTTTTTTGGTAGTAGAGTCATCACTCAGGACGAGCAATAAGATAAATTTGGAGGTGTGATAACTCTAGGAATTAGAGTTATTTTCATGCTTTTAAACTTAGGTTTCTTCCAGAAAATAGTGGTTTAGGGTGTTTTGTAGTGTCTTTATTTTAGTTTTGTCAAATATTGATTATAATGAGATAATATTAAATATTAGTTTAATGTTTGAAAAGTATATCCTAAATGGTGGATTTTTTTTCTTGGTAAGTGGTTGGTAGAGTTTTTGATATGTTGAAAGAATTCGAAGCTTGAATTGGACTCGGGATGATGGAATGTTGCAGCATGAAAGCAACATTACGTTCTGTAGCCAGCTGCTTCAAAGGCCCACGTGGGAAAGAAAATGGCCAACTCAACTTTTGGATTTATGTGATTTGGGCTGAACAGTAACTAAAATTGTTTTGGGCCCTTAAAAGCTTTTGGTCCATTGGTCTTTAAATAAAGAAGAAGAAAAAAAAGACAAAAAAAAGGCCCACGTGGAAGGAATAGGGAATTATCCTAACCTATTATCACCATCTTTCCCTAGAGAGTAAAAAAAACACGTTCATACCAGAAAAGAAAAAAGAGAAGTCGCCTGGTACATTAGAGACCCAATTTTTGGAAGAGCTTGAACGTGGTAGGGAAGAAAATAGAGGAAAAGCAAGGAGAAAAAGCTAGAAGACAAAGCCATTTGGAGAAATTATTTTGGCTTGATATTCTTACCCATTCTCTTAGATTTTCATTAATTTCTCTTCTAAATTTTTGAATTATTGATTTCATTAAATTGGTTGTTTTTTAGATTGTAGCCATGAGCTAAAATAGCTAGGATAATTTGAACAATAATATGTGACTTATGATATTTTTATTTTTATGCTAAATGCCACTTGAGGTTTATTCATTAAAATATTTCTCATGATTAATACTTTCTAATGACTAATCACATTTAGTAAGCAGTTTGGTTAATGTTCAAATCTGAAAAGTTTGGAATTAATTGACACACAATTTGAATGGTGCATGCTTGAATTCTTTGATTTCAATATTGTAGTGATATAGACATATATTATTACCATGCATAGTCTTATGGAATTTATGCTTGAATTGAATCTTTGAATTATATTAGCATAGACATATGTTGTTTAATTAAAGTATTAAAACCATAGTACTTTGACGAAAGCCTATGAAATTAATTTGAATTCTTGACTAATAGACAACTAGTTGCTGCAGCATCAATCCAGCATCACTGTCAGAGTTGCATATTAGAAGGATAATTATTCTAGTTGCCATCTTACTATATGTCACTCTTTGATACTATTTTCCCAAGTTGTTTATTTTATTTTTCTACACTTAATTAGTTATCAATTTCACAATTCTTATATCACAACATTCTTAATTAATTTATGTGCTCTTGAACCATTTTGTTAGAATTCATTTTCACAATAAAAAACTTAAAATCATTCCTAGTGGAGACGATATCTGGTACTTGCTAATGTATTACTTGTTGTTGACATTGTACACTTGCACTTAGCTTTATTTTACACAAGTTGTTGGCATCGTTGTCGGGGACTGTTAAAAGTTCTTTATTGTGAAATTAATTATCTTGCAATTTGGTTTTTTTTTTTTTTTTGTGTGATTATTTGGGTGATTCTTGTGCATTGACAGGTGTTATCTCTTTATGAACGAGAGTCAAGACCCCATTGACTCTGAACTACTCCCTATAGATCTTGAAATTGAGCGTACATTCAGAGAAAGAAGAAGAACACAACGATTAGCTCAAGAGGGAGTAGTAGTGCTGGATGATCTTGATGGTGAACCACAAGTTCAAAAGGAAGTTGCACCTAACAATGGTCAAAATGTAGTGACTATGGCTGATGATAGGGACCAAGCCATTAGACAATACGTTGTCCCCCTTTTTAATGAGCTTAACCCAGGCATTGTGAGACTAGAAATGCAAGCAACACATTTTGGATTGATGCCAGTCATGTTCCAATTGTTTTAAACTGTGGGACAGTTTAGTGGGATGCCTACCGAAGATCCTCACCTTCATCTTCGTCTATTCGTTGAAGTGAGTGATTCTTTCAAGCTTCCTGGAGTTATAAAAGATTCCTTGAGACTGAAGTTGTTTCCATACTCTTTGAGAGATAGAGCAAGGGCTTGGTTTAACTCCCTCCCATCAGATTCAGTGACTACTTGGCAAGAATTGGCCGAGCGATGCTTGATGAAATACTTCCCACCCACCAAGAATGCCAAGCTGCAAAATGAGATCACTTCTTTCCAACAACTAGATGAAGAGTCTTTATATGAATTATTTCACAAAAAAAAACTTAAAAACAATCCTAGTGGAGACAATATCTGGTACTTGCTACTATATTACTTGTTGCTGACAGTGTACACTTGCACTTAGCTTTATTTTGCGCAACACTTCTCGTGGTCACCTCAATATAATTTAAGCACAGATACCCAATATGAACCAATCAAGAAGAAATACCCAATGCAAGGACAACAATAAACCTTTTCATAGTTGGAAGCAATAGCACAATCAATAACTCAAAAGTGTTGCCTATTAACAAGAATTGTAACAATAAATCGCATAAGAATATATGGTATACTAGGCAGGCATTCAACTTTAGCACCCCATAACTCATTATACAACAACTGAATATTACCTCACAATCAATGTAATTGGGTACTCAACTGGGCTCGGGTGAGAGAGAGAGCCAAACTTGACAGAAATCGGGCCTTGGTGTTGGTGGAAGAACCGAGTCGTGTGACTGGTTGCATGGGTGTAAGACAAGGGGTGAGTTCATGGGGCCTTCGTGCCTGGTGAGTACGGGCCTGCAACAGGGGCTCTCGGCGAAGTGGTCTTGGGTCATGGGGATCATGGTCAAGTTCAGGTGGGTCAGAGATAAGTGGCTTTGGTTGTGAGGTTGGCCTGTGGGTTTGTGGGTTAGGGTCAGGTTGTAGGGCGGCAGAGCTGGGTGGTGTAGCCGGTGGTCTCATTAGGGTGGTCGGAGGTGCAGAAGGTGGTGGTGATTTGGAGGTGAGGGTCGACTATGGAGATGGGGGTATTAGTTTGGGTAAAGAGGTGAATTTAGGGCTTGGTGAAAAGGGAAAGTGATTTTGATGAGGGTAATTTCTGCAATTTTTTTTATAAGTGGCGATCCCACGCCTCCGTGCGGTGATACATCACAGGAACTTCTGTATTTTGGCCCAATTTTTTTTGCCATAACTTACTCATTTTTGCCCAATTTTTGCCTGACCACAATGCTACAACATCACAAAAGAGCCTGACAGCATAGCCATAGCATCACTCCCAGACTTTCCATAATTCAAATCAGCAGGACACCAGTCATAAATATATCCAAGTACTGACCCGAAACCTATCCAAATTTGCTTCATTTGACCCATAAAAATACCAGAATCATCATAGCTACCCCATAACATGAACTCACTCAATTCCACAACATAGACAGTGAAGGAGGGAGGTGAAAAATACGAACAAAAACATAATACAGTATACTATATATGTATCAAATTAATTTGCTTCTCTCCAAGTATATCTTTAAGCACAACAGCTTAACACATGACTTTTCAAGGGTCAATTAAGGTAAGTGAGGTCTTGTTTCGCTCAACCTTACCACCCCAATAGTGTTTCAACCTCTGCCCATTGACCTTGAATTCACCTCCTTCATTTCCTCTAAACTCCACAGCCCCGTAAGGATAGACCTTAGTAATAGTAAATGGCCCAAAACACCTTGACTTGAGCTTGCCAGGGAATAGCTTCAAGCGTGAGTTGAAAATCAAGACTCGCTGGCCCTCTTCAAACACTCTTGGTTGAATTTGCTTGCCATGCCATCTTTTTGTTTTCTCCTTGTAAAGTATGGCATTTTCATAAGATAATAAGTGTATCTCATCTAATTCATTCAGTTGGAACATTCTTTTTTCTCTTGCAAGTTGCAAATCCATATTGAGTGTTTAAATAGCCCAATAAGCACGGTGCTCAAGTTCTAGCGGTAAATGGCAAGCTTTGACAAACACCAAATGATATGGTGACATCCCCAATGGTGTCTTGAAAGTTTTTCTATAGGTCCACAATGCATCATCTAACCTCTTGGACCAATCCTTGCGATTGGGGTTCGCCACTTTTTCAAGGACACATTTGATCTCTCTATTTGACAACTCAACTTTCCCATTAGTTTGAGGAATGTATGCAGTAGCTACTTTGTGCCTCACATCATATTTAGCCAACAAACTTGCTAGTAACTTATTCACAAAGTGAGTGCCTTAATCGTTAATGATTGCCCTTGGGGTGCCGAAACGAGTAAAAACATTCTTTTGTAGGAATTTCATGACGACTTTAGAATCAATAGTAGAAGATGCAATTTCTTCCACCCATTTTGAGACATAATCCACAACTACCAAGATGTACAAATCGCCATAAGATGGAGGAAATGGGCCCATGAAATCTATACCCCACACATCAAACAATTCAACTGCGAGAATATTCGTTAAGGGCATCTCATTCCTTCTAGAAATATTACCAACCCTTTGGCATCGATCACATCTCAACACAAAAGCATGAGCATCTTTAAACAAGGAAGGCCAAAAGAATCCACATTGAAGTACCTTAGATGCAGTGCGAGTTCCCTCGAAATGCCCTCCACAAGGTGAAGAGTGGCAATGGTGTAGGATATCTTCCATCTTTTGCTCGGGGACACATCTCCTAATCATTTGGTCGGCACATTATTTGAACAAGTAAGGCTCCTCACAAAAATAATGTCTTACATCATCCAAAAAATTCTTTATTTGTTGGCTTGTAAAATCCGAAGGCAACAACCCACTAACCAAATAATTAGCAAAATTCACAAACCAAGGAACAACTTGAGAGTGGTTTTGTAACACCCTACTTCCTTAGAACCATTACTATGTGAGTTAAAAATGTGCCATTAGCTCGCTAATCAAGGTTTTAGGTTAAAAGTGTAACTAAACTGAAATAAAAGTTGTTTAAAGATATTAAGTATAAAAATGTAATCATTCATTGAAATTGTAAAGAGTTATACATTTGGGATCCTAAAATATTGTTTAGAAAATACTTTACAACACAAAATTATAATTAAGGTCAACCTAGTGAAAAATCAACCAATACAATGCATCTTCCCAAAATAACCTTGACCGTGGCAGCCAAGTAGGAAGAACATGTACCCGTCGCTCCACGCTCTCCGTACTCATGGTTGGTCGACCTTTTGTTTGCCCTAACCTGCACCATAGAGGATCCGTGAGCCGAAGCCCGGCAAGAAAACTAAACATAAGCATATAACATATATATGACAATCCACAATATATATATAACAAACAGCCAACGGGCTAAACATATAGCGGCCAGCGCCGTCCTAGGCGCTTTACCAGGCCCAGGGTTCACAGTCTTCACTGAGAGGGTGACTCCAGCACCCTAGGAGGGTCTCGCCCTAACGGCCTGCACTCAGCGTGCTCAACACCAATCTCGGCCCCTTGTCGTATTCGGCTTCCTGCTGTTCTCAGGCTTTGCTATTCCTGGCCTTTGTCGTTCACTCACAAATATGGATCTCATAGCAAAATATTAACAGATATTTAAACACATATTGAATATAAACATTAGGGTCATGCCCTGAATACAAACAATAGGTATACGCGCTGCAATACAAACAATGGGGCCATGCCCTGCTCTACGGGTACAACAGTTTCCTTACCTATGTCCTGAGCTATCTGAGCACTGCGATCTCAAGCACAGTCCCCTAACCCGAGCCTCGTTAAAGTCCTAGTTACAGCACATTCATAATAATCATCCATCAAGTTCTAAACCAATAAATAAATTTGGAACATAAATCTAGCCTCCGGGACCTTGGATTCTACCAATCCAGGTAGTAAAATCCTTCCCGAGCCTTAACATTTGAGTTCCTAAGCTAAAAACATTCAAACAGCCATTTCTTTGCATTTGAGTTATGGCCTAGCCCCTTAAGGTTCGTGGGGTCAGGGAAAAATGCCTCTCTGTTGAGGGACACGGGCCGCGGCGTGCTACACCTTGCGCCACGACGCGCCTCGGCAAACAAAGACTTTCCAGCCTCTTCGAACACACGGGTCGCAACGCCTGAAAAACAGGGCCACGGCCCGAGCCCCCAAACCCAGAATATCAAACTATTTCCTGCATTTTTCCTCGAGCCGAAGCCCTAAATTCACACCCCAATCATAAGCCAAACTTAGATTTAGGTCTAGAATTCTCTTTCACATAACCTAAACATCACAACAAAACCACTAACAACTCCACACACTCATCAAACATCCAAAATCAAACTTAGAATTGAACTCTCTTGTAAACCTCTAACCCTAGCAGAATTCAATAAGAAGAGCAGGTTTAAGAGCTTACCTCTGCACTTAATTCAACCCTAAATCATTTCCCAGCACAACAAGCTTCCAATCCACCAGTTCTTTAGCCAAAATCGTCAAGGTTTCTCCAAAATTCTTAAGCACCATAGAGAGGGAGTGAGAACCGACTATGAAAGAGAGAGAGAGAGAGAGATATATATATATATATATATATGAAAATTGATGTTGTTTCCCTTCTTTTTTCTTCTAATGTCTCAGGAGTCCAAGTGCTTAAGCTTATCCCTTAGGCAAAAGTCAAAATTACCCCTTAAGTCCATCTAAATCCTCAAGTGTTCCTATAAATCCCGTTTAATCCCGACATGTCCAAATCATTGCTAAATTACTACCTGTTACCCGGTAATTTCCGAACACATATAACATTCCCAAAATACCCCTAGGCTCCTCTAGAGCCGGGTATTTGACCCCACTGTGACTATCTTGCTAAACTACTCCCTAGGACTGTCTCAAATAGTGCATCACAAATATATCACCACTCACTCGTGGTATCAATCACAATATACACAAATATTACATTTATGCCCTCAATGGGCTAAAATTACAAACACACCCCTAATAGCCAAATGGGACCCACATGCATATTTAATTCACCTAAACATGCATTTCTAATCACATTATCATTAAATTCACATATTAACATAATTAAATCAACTATTTCCCTCCCGGCATGCTAATCAAGGCCCTAAACCTTATTAGCAAATTTGGGACGCAACGGGTTCACCTCTAATAATTGCTCATCCGGGAATGTCTCCTTGATGGGAACTAAAAAATTTGATTCCTTATCACCTTCCATTCTTGACAAATGATCCTCCAGTTGGTTCTCCACTCCTTTTCTATCTTGAATTTCGACATCAAACTCTTGGAGTAAAAGCACCCATCTAATCAACCAAGGCTTAGCATCCTTCTTTTCAATCAAGTACTTGATGGCTGAATGATCCGTATAGACTATCACCTTGGTGCCTACCAAATAAGACCGAAACTTGTCAAAAGCAAAGACAATGGCCAAAAGTTCTTTTTCTTTCACTGTATAGTTGAGTTGAGCACCTTTCCAAGTACGACTAGCATAGTAAATGGAGTGAAAAACCTTGTTTATTCGCTGACCATCACTGCTCCCACAGAAAAATCACTTGCATCACACATCAATTCAAAAGGCAAATCCCAATCTAGAGCCACAATTATTGGTGCTGAAACCAATCTACTTTTCAAATCATCAAAAGCTTTCAAACATGCTTCATCAAAGTGGAAAGGTGTATCGTTCTCCAATAAGTTGCAAAGAGGCTTAGAGATCTTGGAGAAATCTTTTATGAACCGCCTATAGAACCCCGCATGGCCTAGAAACCATCTAATGTTCTTCACTAAGGTAGGAGGTGGGAGCTTTTCAATAAACTCATTCGCATGACCTGGCGCGAGGCGCTGCTGCACGGCCGAGGCGGTGGTTCCGTGAAACCTGGTGCGAGGCACTGCTGCGCAGTCAAGGTGGTGGGTCCGCGGGACCTGGTGCGGGGCACTGCTGCGTTGCCGAGGTGGTGGGTCCGCGGGACCTGGCGCGGGGCGCTGCTGCATGGCTGAGGTGGTGTCCACGGGACCTGGCACGGGGTACTGCTGCGCTGCCGAGGTGGTGGGTCTGCGGGACCTGGTGCGAGGTACTTCTGTACGGCTGAGGTGGTGGGTCCTCAGGACCTGGCACGAGCCTAGGTGGTGGGTCTGCGGGACCTGGTGCGAGGCGCTAAGGTTCGTTGCACCTTAGCGCGAGGGGTTCTAGTCTTCAGCGAGGCGGAGGCCTCATGAGCCACAGGGGAGCATGACTCCTAAGAGCTTGGCACTCGGATCTCCAACGACGCAAGGGTCTCACGAGGGACATGGACGCCCGACACATGGGCGCGAGGCGGGGGCCTCACAAGGCCCAGGGGTGCGAGACACACAAGGGTGTCATGAGCCTTCTAATCTTCAGCAAGGCAGAGACATGTGGGGCACTTGGGAGTGTTGGCTAGAACGTGGCCTCGTGAGACCTATAGGCCCGAGCTCGATAGCATGACTAAGTGACCATTTGATTAGTGCTCAAAAGATGTCATTTTATCAAGTTTAAGTTCAAATTAAATTAAGTTTTGAATAATATTTTCTTGAATTTATTATGATATATTCTTTAAATGGAAAATATTAGTTTTAATTTAATTTAAAAATATTTTACATGAATTATAATGCATTTGAGCTTAATTAAAAGAAAAAAATATAAAAAAAGAAAAGAAAAGAATTAAACTTGAAAAATGAGAGCTGAAAAATGATATTATTGTAGTTAACTTCTTTTTTTTGTTTCATTTGAAGCCCAATGGAGGCCCACGGTTCCATGTTCCTTCCCAACCCGAGCCGAGCCGCCTGCGAGCCGCTGAGCCGAGCTTCCGCGAGCTGAAGCCGCCTGACGCACCTGACAGCCTCCCTGCCAGCCTCCCTGCCAGCCAATCACGCCCTGCCACGGTGTACTTCATAAAGTTGCAAATGCCTATCATCCACAGACCAATGGTCAGGCCGAGTTAGCCAATAGGGAGATAAAACACATTCTGGAAAAGACAGTAAATCCCGACCGCAAAGATTGGTCTACACGACTTCTAGACGCTCTTTGGGCATACCGCACTGCTTTCAAGTCCCCTCTTGGGATGTCTCCCTATCGGCTCGTCTTTGGAAAAGCCTGTCATTTACCTGTCGAGCTCGAGCATAAAGCATATTGGGCTATCAAATCCCTAAACTTTGATCTGAATGCCGCAGGTATCAATCGCAAACTCCAGTTGTCCGAAATTGAGGAGTTGAGAAACGATGCATATGACAATTCCAGGATTTATAAGGAAAAATTGAAAATCGCTCACGACAAACAAATCCTGCGAAAACACTTTGATCCAAATCAAAAAGTGCATCTGTACGACTCTCGCTTGCACTTGCATCCTGGTAAACTGCAATCGCGATGGTCTGGTCCATTTGTAGTGAAACAAGTATTTCCCAACGGTTCGGTGGAGGTCGAGGATCCAACCGATGGGAGAATTTTTCGCGTCAATGGCCAACGGCTGAAGCATTACATTGAGAGTGTGAGTCATGTTGAAGAGGTCCTTCTTAAGGACCCAATCTATACACTCTGAAGTTTTGAACGGTTTGTTGTAATTCTTTTTATTTTTCATTATCTTTATTTTTCTGTCTTTCTTTTATTTTTGTATGCTTTTCGTTTTTGTATTTTGTTTTGGGGTTTTGTTACCAGGCTATTTTCGCTCTCACCTCATGGACATGGTCATCATCCAGGTGTTCTCTTTCCTTATCTTTTTCATTGCTTATTCATTTTGACATTGAGGACACTGTCTGATTTTTGGTTGGGGGTGGTGAGCATGCATTGGCTTTCATTTGGAAAACATTATTGTCTTGTTGAATTTTTAAGTCAAATTTTATCAAAATTATCCAAGCATGAGTATAATTTGTTGGTTTGAGTCAGTTTTTACTATGTTTAGCTATCAAGAAGTGATTTTCAGAGTTATTTTGTGCACTTTCCAAACATATGATAAATAAATTGGTTGTTAACATAAATAGTTGAGAGAAATTTCAAGTTTAAAGTTTTTCATTTCTTGGTGAGTTGTGAGAGTTGAGAAAACAACTTTTTGAACTTTTATTGATCATTTGAGTTGGTAAAGTCACATCTTTGGAATTTAAAACATGACATTTACTAGAGGGATGTTTTTCATTTAAGAAAAGTCTTTGTAATAAATTTGTGTTCTATTTATTGTATTTGTAATTTCCTTTGTATTTTTGTGTTGTCTCTTGTCAAGAAAAAAAATAATAATAATGAAAAGAAGAAAAAGAAAAAGAAAAAAAAAGATAAATAAATGAAAAAAAAAAAAGAAGAACAAGAGCAACACTTCCTTCTATTACTTTGTAGTTGTTGAAAAAAAAAATATATATATATTTTTATTATTTTGTGTAATTGTATTAAAATAAAAAATATTATCATTATAGTTCATTTTCTTATTTATCATGTCTAATTAGTTGTCATTTTGTTCTTGGAGTTTTCTCATGTAAATCCCAAAGGTTGTTTGTCATTTGAATTCCAATAAGTTGATTTGCCTATCTTGTGATCAATATTTGTTCAAATTGTTTGTCCTAAAAAGTTTATCTTTTCTCATTTGAGCGTAAACTGTTACATTTCCAACTCCAAGAGTGTAATCCTTCCCATACAATACTTTCAATGCCCGTGAGGAATTTGGAGTTTAGATCTTTATACTTTTGAGATTTTTCGATACTATTTGTGTTATGACTTGTGAGAAAAAGAATATGGTTTGGTGCACACACACACAACTCTGAAATCGCAACTATAGTAGCTTAGATAGTAATTTCTGACTTCTTGCTGATAATTTGAAAATGCTTAGATGATTTTGCTTGGTTTGACTTGATTATTCAACTTGACAATTTTCTTTTTCGCTTGAACTGCTAGGGACTAGCAATAAGCTGGTTGGGGGTTGTGATTAGTGCTCAAAAGATGTCATTTTATCAAGTTTAAGTTCAAATTAAATTAAGTTTTGAATAATATTTTCTTGAATTTATTATGATATATTCTTTAAATGGAAAATATTAGTTTTAATTTAATTTAAAAATATTTTACATGAATTATAATGCATTTGAGCTTAATTAAAAGAAAAAAATATAAAAAAAGAAAAGAAAAGAATTAAACTTGAAAAATGAGAGCTGAAAAATGATATTATTGTAGTTAACTTCTTTTTTTTGTTTCATTTGAAGCCCAATGGAGGCCCACGGTTCCATGTTCCTTCCCAGCCCGAGCCGAGCCGCCTGAGAGCTGAGCCGCCTGCGAGCCGCTGAGCCGAGCTTCCGCGAGCTGAAGCCGCCTGACGCACCTGACAGCCTCCCTGCCAGCCTCCCTGCCAGCCAATCACGCCCTGCCACGTCGCCGCCAACAGCCCCATTTGCACCCCTTCAATCTCACGCCTCCTTCAGCTCCATCAATTAGCAAGTCTCAGCAAGCATTATTTCCCTCATTTTTTCCCTCATGTTAAGTCCCTCCAACGGACTGCCAGGCCCAAAGGTCCAAATGCCCAAATGCATTCCTTCAGCAAGCTAGCAAGCTCCCAACGTGACCCAACTTCCAGCAGCCCAAATCCAGTTTTCTCCTCTCCTAGCTAGTGCCTACGTGGCACCTCCTCATTGGCTGAAAGTGGGTCAAAACCCTCTTGTGTCACCAGCCATATTTTGTGGGTATTGGGTTTGTAAAATTGCCATTTTGAGCTTTAAAGCTCATGTTTTTGTGGTATTTTAGAAAAGGAGCATTTTGACTATACACAAAAATAGCTAGGGTAATATTAATAATAAGATTTGATTTTTCAAAATCATATCTTATTATTAATATTTCAGATTTATTTTGTAAACCCCATTTTGTTGTTTAATTTCTTTTTAGTCCTTTTCTCCATCTATAAATAGGGACACTCTCTTCACATTAAGTATGTAATTTTTAGAGTAGTGAAACTATAGCAAAATTTCCACTCACTTTCTTCTCATATTTTCTTCTTAGAATTTTGTGAGAATCATGAGCATAATGGCCTAATCTTCCTAGGAAGGTTAGGGATGATTCCATATGCAAGTGATGTTATTTTGCTACTTTGATTTACTATGTTCTTAATGTAATATATTTGGGTTATTTATGTTCTTTCATCTCTATCTTTATTTTGTTATCTTTATTTACTTATGCTAATAGTATATAGGATTAGTCATGCTCTTTCTATGTGCTTCTAATTAGTAAAAGTAATATTGATACATAATTTTATGTCTAATCTTCTATTGCATTATTGCCCTTGGGTATTTTGTCATTTTTAGATTTTTCATAAGATTAACTTTGTGATTTCAAAGTAAAGAACTTTATAACTCAAATGGACTTTTGTTAGAAAAGAATATGGATTTTAATGTTAGATTTTCCAAGTAAATGTTGGGATGTGAACTATTTACTTGTGTATTTTTGTAAATCAAGTAACTAAGTAACTAAGCAAGCATATGGATGATTCTTGAAACCTTTCCATTTCTCAAACTCTTAATTACATCTTACATTTATCTCACTTTATCATTTCATCAAAAAAAAAAATACAATACCAAAATCTCAACCCTCTTTCCATTTACAATTTTATTTATTTCTTGTTACTAACTTTTTGTGTTATTTTTTTACTAATCTTTTGATTTTAGGTTACCTCCTTGTGGATCGACCGCCCGATTATACTACAACCACCGCTTAGTGGTTGTCACATTTTGGGCGTTAAACACCATTAGCCACATATTTCAACCAGGGATCAGAGATTTTTTCCTTGGTGGATTTTTGGCATCCACATATATTAACACTTATCATTTGTATTTAACCAATCATAGCATTCCCTCACTTGGTTAAATACAAGCCACAACCTCTACCTCAAACATTTTTGGTGCATAGAGTAAAGTATCTTTCGGTTTGAACTTTACCCTAGTGAAAATACCACAAAGTCTTGAACCAAGTACTTCTTATGATAAAACCATTGATACCTCACACACCTCCACTAGATCTTTTGTTTTCCCACTTTCTCGCTTTAGCACTCATATGGTCATGTGCTCATCCCTTCATGAACTTTCTGGGGAGAAACTCAAACTCCCATGAGAGGCACATGTTGGGATTAGGCTTCACAAACCTTTGTTTGTATTACAACTCAATGAAAAAATCATACAAGTAAATCAATATCATAGAATAGTTAAACACAATGAATGAAAAGTTTAGAGTACACCTTCCTTGAAGAACAAACCCTAGGGGGGTAAAATCCCAAGCTATTATTTATGTGAGACACAAAAGTGACAAGGCATGACACAAATGAAGATTTGTTGTCCAAAAATCTCTATTCCTAGCCTTCCCTTCGAAGACGATTGATGATACAACCAGTAAAATGAGATTAGGATTCACAAGCCTTGGATCTCCATGCAATTTAAGCTTTCTTGATGAATATATTGAAGAAAACTAGTAATCTTGGAGCTAGAGAGGGCGTTCTTCTTTAGTGAGAGAAAAAAGTTAGTGATCAAGTCACCAATCAACTCATTTGAACACCTTACATAGTATAGGATCCTCATTAGACTCAACCAATGAGATTAGAGCATTTAAATTTAAGTTTTGGAGAAAAAACACATAACTGTACTGACATTCCGTAATGAACCAGGCAACGCGTCGCCTAGCAGGCGATACGTCGCCCTATACTAGGCGACGTGTCACCTGGTACTTATCTCTCTAGGGTTTTGAGAGCCCAGGTGATGAGCCTCCTCCTAGGAGGTGATGTATTGTCGATGCCTCTATAATACGACTCCATGAGGTGTCTCAAAACACCTCAAAATGCTCGCAAACTTTTTGGGTACTCTTATATACTCCATACAAACATTTTGGAACCAAAAAATTAATTTAAAAATGTCTATACTCAAAGTCAACTTATACATGTTGACTATTGTGAAATAGTTATTGTTTTTAGCACCTACCTCTTCATACCTAAACAATTCCACCATGTATTTAACCAATCTCAACAACACCACCTCTAAGTTCACATAGATGAAGTTCTTACAACATCTTTGCTACCTTTAGAGATACATGTTTCACTCAACTAAACTTCATTAAAAGCCCTTGGCTTAACCCTTACTCAGTAGCAACCAACACTAACCATCTCAGATGGAACTCACCATAAGTTTTAGCGTTGAAACCATTCACTTATCAATGACTTGTTCTTACCCATTGAACTTTTTCCTTTATGTATACAATTTTGGAGTTGGGTTGCCATCATTGGCGAATATATTATTCTAGGAGTTTCAGTCCCATCCCTTTTGATGTGAAACTTACTAACCTTCTCACAAAAGGTTTTGTAAATGGATCCACTAAGTTCTCACTTTTCTTAACTTATGAGATCAGTATGATTCCATCTTGAATCAATTGTCTCACATATTCATGTCTTAGACTAATATGTCTAGACTTTCCATTATACACACTATTATATGCTCTAGTAATTGTGGATTGGCTATCACAATGTATTGAAATTAATGATACCATATCTACGGTAAAAGGGATATCCACCATGAGATCCCTAAGCCACTCGGCCTCTTTGCCAGTTGCCGCTAGAGCTATAAACTCTGCTTCCTTTGTTGAGTTTGATATGCAAGTATAGGTTTCCTTCTTCGAGGCCCATGAGATTGCACCCCCTCCAAGAGTAAACACCCAATCGATGGTGGATAGATTATCTCCCACTCCCGATATCCAACTAGCGTCGGAATATCCTTCAAATGTCCTTGGAAAGTTTGTATAGTGAAGACTATACTCTTTGGTACCCTTAAGGTAACCAAGAATTCTCTCAATATCTTTCTCATACTTGATACTTGGATTGCTAGTAAGCCTATTAATTTTACTAACTGCATATGCAATATCTACTCTTGTACAAAGAGAACACTTCTTACTTGATCCCAAATCTTTGAGCGTTTAGCTCATTCTAGGCAATTGAGGTTTCTCACCAACCATTTTAGGAGTCTCCTCTTGAGGCTTTCTAGTTTGAGTTGGTTCTATTAACTTTTTGTCATTGAATGACATGTTCTCAAATAAACTCAACATCTCTTGATTCAATTATCACATTAGACTCCTAGTCTAATAATCTATAAGCTTTGTTATTTTGGGCATAACCCACAAATGCACATCTTATAGCCATTGGACCCAACTTGGTCCTTTTGAGTTATCCACATTTAATTGCTCTTTTAATTATGCAAAATCATATATGTGCAGGTCTAACATGCCACAAATTAATAGAATTTGAGTCAAGCATATAATTAGAAGAAGAGGATGCTTTATTTTTCACATTGTCAATAGTAGTGCAAAGTTTAAACATGCAATCACAAGCATATCCCTTGCCCACAAACGCATTTCCCTTGGACAAAGTAAGCTTGCAAAAATCTAACACAACATTGATTCCCGGTTTGCCAAGAAAATTAACGCTCACATGGTTTTTACTCTTTTATGGTACATACAAAACATTGGTGAGTGGAACCTTTTTGTCGTATGTGAAGAACAAATCAATAGTCCAATTTTCTTCAACCTTGGTCATTCTTTCATTGCCCATTTGTATTTCATGCCCTTCCTTTGAAGATTCAAAGGTCTAGAATAGAGATATATCATAGGTAACATGAATGGTATCAAAAGTATCATACTACCATTCATTCACCCTTCCATGAATGGCCTTAACTTCGCTTAGTGTTGCCACTAGCTCATCTACGGTTGAGTTGACTCTTGCATCATTGTTATGGTTCCTCCTAAACCTACAATCTCTAGCAAAGTGGCCATTCTTTCCACACACAAAGCAAGGTCCCTTGGAAATTTCGAATCTTCCCTCATTATTCTTGGGCCCTAAGAGTTTTTTACCATTTCCCTTGTTCTTGCCAATTCCTTTGCCTTTAGGAGGATTAGCCACTACATTGGCCTTTGAAGTCTCTCTATTAGACTCCTCCTCATTCTTATCTCTAGAACGAGATTCCTCCTCAATCCACAAGTGTTTGAGGATTTCCTCCAATGAAATCTCCTCATTCTTATGGAGGATCTTCTTCCTATAGCCCCTCCAAGATGGAGGCAACTTGGCTATTATGGCTCCCACAAGGAATTATTCCAGCAATACAATATTAAGCGTAGACAACTTATTCACAATAATTTGTAACTCATGTATTTGGGGGAGAAGGGGTTTCATATCATAGAACTTAAATTCCATATATTGAGTAATAAGGAATTTATTTGTACCTTCTTATTCCACTTTGTACATCTTTTCCAAGGTTTCCCGTGTCTTGGTGTTGGTGTAGAGATCATAGAGCCTATATGAAAGAGCGTTGAGTATGTGACCCCTATGTATCAATTCATCTTCTTCACACTTCTTCCTTTTTTTGACAACTTCTTGGTTATCATCTTCCTTGCCCACTTCCAATAGTTTTATGTCTTTATCCAAGACATAGAAGAGTTTTAGAGTGATTAGCAAGAATCTAATCTTGTCTTGCCAACGAACAAAGTTAGTCTCATTAAACCTATCCAATCTTACAAAGTCTTGAATCATGAACTTCAAAGCCGAAAAAAAGTAAGATTCTTCCATGATGTTCTACCTCAGATAATAGAGAATTAGAATGTTGGGGGATAGTGAGCTTACACCACCACAAAAACTACAATCTACACAAAATAATGGTTGACAAAGACCAAAGAAAGATTGAGAAAGATGATGCAAACCCTAGTTGTATAAAAATCTTCTTCAACTTTGATGAACATTCAAAACCATTGTTGAATCCACCACTTTAAACTTTTCATTCAACAAATGCAAAACACAAAACCAAGGCTTATACACGATTCATACCACTGTCCTAATTCTCTATTTCCTAACCACCATTGATGCTTGAGGCTTTTTCTAAGAGGAAATGAGGATTGAGATTGAACAAGCCTTATACTCACAAAGTGAAGCACTTTCTTTATGAGTTTCTTAGAGAAAACTAGAGATTCTTGAAAGCTAGAGAGAGAGAGATTGGGGAGAATTGTCAAGTCGTCCAACAATCTATGAGAACCGTTTATAGTGTAGGAACCATCATTAGGTCTAACCAATAGGATTATAGATAATTAACTCGTCATTTTGAGCTTATTTTACGTGTTTGTACTGGCACGTCAGGCAATACATCGCTTGCATGTAGGTAATGTATCGCCTGCTAGATGATATGTCGCCTACTAGCAGGCGATGCAACGCCTCTTAGGAGGCGATGCATCGCTACCCCCTCTGACTTTTGACCCATCCAATGGTCCTAAAATTTCTCTAAATGCTACAAATTTTTTGGGGATCCTTAGATACCTCCATGTATCACTTTGAACCCAAAAACACATTTTTAATGTGCTTACAATTGAAACTCAAATTTCACATCTACACTATGTGAAATTCACTAAGTGTTTATACCTAGCCTGTATATTAACATTTATCATTTGTATTTAACCAATCATAACACTATGTGGCCTAGAAAAGGGCCTAAAGTGACTCCAAATGCACATTAAGCAGGATTCAACTTCATTATGTATTTGTTTAGCACCGCAAGGCACTATCTTAAATGGTCTAAATGGTTTGCCTCTTTTTTTGACTTCACCACCACATCATCAATGTACACTTCCATTATTCTTCCTAATTGATATGCAAAAAAATTATTCATGAACCACTGATATGTTGCACCTGCGTTACTGAATCTGAACATCATCACCTTATAAAAGAAGAGCCCTTGCTCAGTCTTGAATGTTGTATGAATTCTATCATCTTCTGCCATCAGGATTTGTTTATACCCAGAATATGCATCTAAAAAACTCATATGCTCATTTCTTGTAGTCGCATCCACTTTTTGATCTATTCTTGGTAATGAGAAGTTGTCCATTGAGCATGCTTTGTTCAAGTTGGTGAAATCAATCCACACTCATTTCTTCCCATTATTTTTCAACACAACAATGGAATTCAATGTCTAGGAAGGATATAAGCATTCTTCGATCGCCCATATCTGCAACAATCGCTCCGCTTCCTCATTTATCAATCGATTCATCTCAGGGGCAAATCGACCTTGTTTCTGTTTTACAACTGGGAATGGGTTATCTATGTTTAACTGATGTGTCATAACCGCAAGATCTATGCCCGACATATCCTTTGTTGTCCATGTGAAATTTGACATATTTTCTTTGAGGAGTTTCATCAACAACTATTTTTGCTTATTAATCATTCGGGCATGTAAAAATATAGTTTTCTCAGCATGTTCTTCTTCTAGTTGTACTTCCTCCAATTCATCTATAGCTGACAACAATTATGTGCATTTCTCCTCTTCTTCCAGTGTCTTCAAGTAAGTTGGTAATTTTCCCTTTAATTGTTATGCTTCATCTTCACATTCTTCTTCTCCTACTTCAACTTGGTTCATCTCTTTCAACAACACGCATCACTTTTTAGCCTGCTTTTGGCATCCTTTTATATCAATTGTGTAAGTTCCGTAAGGTGACTAACAGCGCAAAACTTGACGCAGAGTTGAAGCCACTCCTTGCATTTTGTGCACCCAAGGTCTTCCCATGATTGCATTATAACTGGAGTATGAATCAATTACTAAAAAATCCACCACTTAGGTACGCTCAGCAGCTGTCAATTTTAACTCAATTGCTCCTTTTGTTATTACTTTTGTATTGTTGAAAGAAAGGATGGGGAATGTTGATGCTCTTAATCTTTCCTCTGGAATCCCCATGGCTTGGAACGCATCATAAAAGAGAATTTCAGTGCTGCTTCCACCGTCTACCAATACTCGACTCAATTGACAATTTTCTACTTGCAGTTTAATCACTAGAGTGTCATCATGGGGGAGGTGTACATTCTTCAAATCATCTTCAGTGAAAGTGATGGGATGTGCGGGGAAATAACATTCAGCCGGGGCGACGTAGTTCATTGTATGATGCAAGTAGCGCATTCTCTTCACCCTTTCTTCCGTTCACTTTTCGAATTTCATTTTTACCTCCCTCTTTATTCAAGGCTCTACATACCCAAATATCATCGATATCTGCTTTAGTGGATGTTGCGGTTGATCTTCATTCACTACCTATTGTTCGGCGTTCTGCTCTACTACCACAAAAGAGTAGATTGATTTTTGGCTTCAACTGCTTGAACTACCTTAGCACTGGTCCCGCCAAGGTAGTTGTAAAGGCTCTACATTACATAGCTTCATTTTCAGTTTCCATCACCATTTTCTACTAGAATTGTAAGATATGGTGCGATGGATCTGAACTTCCACCAAATTTAGCAAAGCTTGCCATCACAAAGTCTTTTGACTTTGGTTCACTCACAATCCAGTCAGTGAATAGCAACTTGAAAATTCCTTTGATTTCTTCATTGGCCATGTCCATAGAATTCCTGACTCTCGCATTGTTCATTATATCCAATACTTCCTTCATCATTTGTTCTTTCTAGTCTAATGGTATTGTTGGCGTTGACAGTGACTGGCAGGCTGGTAATTGTTTTTTAGCAGTCGGTGTCTCTACTCTCTCCGTGGTAAGAGTTCCATTCTATTCTTTTTCTCTCTATGAATATTTTTGCACTTCTTCTTCATAAATCTCTGATGCATCCTCTTCCTCTTCTTGATGTTCCATATTATTTTTTGGCTAAGCCTCATCACCTCGTCTTGTTATTGTGTTCTTTGTTCCCCCTTGATGGACACCATTCTCCCGCCACATCATTGCTAGCTCTGCTACCAACTTATCTTGTTGAGTATCCATTTCCTCTATCTGCTTTTGATGTCGTTCCTTAACCTGTTGTCATCACTCTTCTGTTAGGCAAAATCTTGCATCATCTTGTTCTTTCATCTGTTGCATGTACTGCATCACTTTATGTAATTCTTGCATGTAGTCGATTTGAGGAGATTGACTTGTAGCTTCTTCCTGTTGAATTTTTTATCGAGGTAATTTGTTCTTTTAGACTAAGTATTGGTCAGTTTATTTTTCGCAAGAAGATACAAAAAACAATAAATGCATAAACATTAGGAAATCATTTTCGGTATCATCACACAGTTTTATCGTTTGACGTATCCCACATACGATGCCAATTGTTTCGGTCAAAATCTCCCCATATTTGGCCTACCTAATACCCTAGGTAAAGGAACCATGACAGGAGGTTTGTACCATACTGTTAAAAAATGATGGACCTAAAATGTAAAGTTTTATCTACTACTACAATATATTTGGGATAGGAAAAATCATGGTGTACAACCAATTGGTCAATGCATTGATGTAAGGTCACATTCAAGTCCGAGTTTACAAGATGTCGACTCACAAGCTACCTCGAATTGAATCAGGTTAATGCAAAACTGGCAACTGCCTGGTTTATTTCCTTGTCTTTATTACCTTTGCCGAAGGTGCCAACTGCTGCCCCCGATTCGGCATGACCTTGGTCAGAATCTTGCTTGCCTTCAGTGATCTCTCTTTTACGCACCAACAATGCAACCTCCTCAGCGATTGATGGTAGCCCCTTGGGAAGATTTTGAGGCTTGATGGCCAATGTCTGATCTTCCTTGATCAACTTGCAAACCCCATGGTGACGTCATTCACCACCGCCCTGAACTCTTTCTCCTCGACGGGAGCGTTGGCCAAAGTATTGTATTGAACCCCACACGTCTCAGACCACACCATTCTCTTATATATAGCTTCACAAGATAAAAACTCGATCAGAATAAGTTAGACTTAACAAAAGCGAAGAATTCATATGGAGATAAAAGCAAAGAGACTTATGAGGCCAGTTGAAATAACGGCAGTCGCAATTCTAGAATCCGTTTGACATAAAGAACTGATCTTTGAAGTCATTCGGATGGCTGGGGAGGCCGATGATGCTAGCGAACTTGGGAAGCTAGGTGAGGTAGTGAAAACCATCACATCAGGTTTTAGTGTCTGGATTGGCCTTCAAACAAAAAAAATACAAAATGTCCTTTGGGGTGATAGAATTTTAATCCCGCGAGGAGGCGATAGAATTTTCGCGAGAGCCTGAATGGGGCAAGCTTCACATAATTCAGGCGCAAAATATTGGTCCAGAGGGAGGAAGGCATCGACCTTCAAGTGTTCATCATTCCATGCCCCGAAGTCGTCCTCCAACGAGGTACATCTCTATTCACCTTCTAAGGGAGGTTGAGCATAGAAGTTGGGATTCATATCGATCCCATGACTTAACATTATTTTATTTACTTTGGGTTGAGAAGTAATTCAAGACACGATCCTCTCGGCCTCAAAGAATGAGGGTCTTAGGGGCGACCTGCTTATCCTTGCCTCGAGAAGAGGAGCCTGTCACAGTCTTTTTCTTTTGAGAGGCCATGACGATTGTTTTAGTTCGCTTGATTACAAAAGAACTCATTAGAGGCGACCTAGGGATGTAACCTAGTTCTAAAAATTGAAGAAATGGCAACCTAAAATTCTAAGACTTTACTACTCGACCTAAAGCATCTGCGAGTTAAGTGCAGACTTAATACCTTGACGTGTGGTCTCACACGTGTCTCTAACTCACGCACCTGAATCTCGGGAAGGTGCTGAAATTTTGGGATTCGTGTGTCAGTCACTGTGGTTTCGAAAAGCTGTTTAATGCAAAACCACCCTAATATCGTATCCCCTAAGCTACCTAGATTTGAGCCTAAACCCTTCACCTTCCAGACCAAAAAAATTACACATTTAACCTCTAAACCGAGAAAATGGCCTCTTTTTATGCACTAAATTTAACCGTTTTTAATCATATTTGTTTTGTCCTAGTATAACCTAAACAGAACCCGTATAGAATCAAAATAAGGCAACACATACTAGAAAATTGCATGAACTTGAAAAATAAGTGAAAAAGAAATTTAAACCAGAGTGAAGACGTACTTACAGATTGATTCTTGATCAAGGTTGTAAAAAAGGCGATGAACAGTGAAGGTTGCAGAAATTGGGTGGTAACCATTGGAGGGATTTCTAAGAGGGAAGAAACTTGGAAGGCTTTCTGTAAAATTTTGGAAAGAAGCAAGAAAGGAAATTCGAATGCAAAAGGTAGTGAACGACAGGTCTTGTTCGCCTATTTATATGTCAAATTATGGGGCAAATCTTAGCCGCACAATTAAAGCAAGAAGAGATCTGAGGTTCAAAATTAAATAAATCAAATAGTGAGAAAAGGTTGACAAGACAACTGTCATGGTACTCGAAACCCAAATAGGCACCTATAACAAGCAGACACGTGTCCCGTACTCTAGTGAGTGGGTGGGCACATTTTTTTATAACAATAGCCAAAAAGCCCCTATTGTGCGTGTTAGAAGTGACATCATGCACGAGCAGGGGCTTGGGAGGAAAATGGTGTACCCTAAAAACACGAGCTCAATTATCTTGATCAGGCTGCAGCTGGCACGAAATAAATAAAGGACGAAAAACTTCGGAGACATCTTGCCAATTCTAGGTCAATCAGCTCAAGGCTATGTCACTAAATTCGAGATGGCCCAAGATCCTTTAGATTGTTTGAAGTGCGGATGACAAAAGCCAAAGTATCCAATGTCCAGTGTCCAGATCGCCTTTGCTAAGCCCGAGTATTGTCTGACTCAATCTGTCCTGATCCAGTTACGTCCAGTTCAAGTATGGAATCTAGCTCGAGATAGTTCAACGATGCACATGGAAGAATCCCTACAGACTCAAATGCCTGATATGCACAATAAATGCACGCAATCGTTATCTACATTTATTGACTCCTGTAAATGGAAATAGGATTTATTAGAATAATTACATATCCATTAATTTGGGTAACTTCCCAAGTATTGTATGTTATCATTTATAGCACGATTACCCAATATTGTCCTTCATAATTGCCTATAAATATAAGGGGAATGGACAGAAAAAGGGATCAGCATCTTGTATGCAAAAGCTCTGTTGAAATTGTCATAAATAATTTCTTCAAGAGACCCAAAACAATAATAAGATTGACTCGTGGAATAGATGGATTTTAACCACCAAACCACGTAAAAGTTTCATGAGTTTATATTTACGGTTTATTATCAAGCTTAATCTCTATAATCAGATTTCTTTAGTCACCTGCTGGCAAAAAACCGCATCAACGGAGAGTATTTTGGGAAGTTGGGAAATCAATAGCAGCAAATTGAAATGTGAATAGTAGATGACATTTTTTTAATTAAGATACACCATTATGCATAGAAACTAAAATTTCCTTTGGAAACTCAAGGTTTCTAGGTTAGGTTCAGGGGCTCGGGCTCAGCAGTGGATGACAGGTGGTAAGGACTCTACGGATCGTTTCACTTGGTTGCTACCTTTTGTTTTATTTGATGATTTATTATGTTTAGTTGTTTTCCATTTTGTTTGTTTAATTTTCATAATTATGGTGTTTATCTCCTACTGTCCTCCTACCTTACCAATGGGACTAGTGGTTTTTATAGCAGTGTTTTTTTTTGTATTGGTTTAATAAAGCTACTCGACGTACCAATCTTGTATATCACTCACATGGATCTATTTTAGATATAAATATGGGCACTGTTTAGGTGGATATTTATTCCTTGATTTGTGATCTACTGGCGGGTTATGTCGGCCCTCATTGAGTTTGCGGATTATTGTTTTATTTTAAAAAATAATATTAAGTTTATTCTTCACCTTTTGAATGATCATTCGTTACTATTGTTGGATCTGATAATCATTTGATGTTTTAATATTGTAAACAACTCGGTAAGCAGAGACGGACCTGCATTGTTGACATTGTGGGAATTTCCCACTCTCAATTTCTTTTAAAAAAAATTATATGTATATATAGAGTTAGAATTGGACTTTGTAATAAATGAAAACATTAATTTCTTTCTATTTTATTATATATTTATAAATTATAAAGTAAAAACACTTTCAGACACTACCTATTTAAACGACCCAATTTGATCAATTAAATATAAGCCCAAAATAAAATGTAAAAAAAAAAATTAAAAACCAATTAAATGACCCAATTAAACTATCTAGCTCTACAAGTTTTATCTTTTGACTTTACGGATTAAACTGTATCTTTACTGCAATAGAAAGAATTTTACACGCTCACAAAGAAACCCTAAAGCTTGTTGCTTGTTGCTACGATATCAGGTTTGTTTGTTTTTTTTTTTTTAAGGGTAGTCAATATCACTTTAGTAATTAGCAACATATAATGTTTAATATTTTTTTTCATTAATTGCTCTACTGACTGTTTGAAATCCCTTTCTATCTACTTCAAATTCCTTAATGTTGTGATTAAATTTGGTTATTTAAATGGTTGAATGTTTTTTCCCCTTCTATAATTTCAGAATAAGACTACCAACCCTTGATTGTGAAAGAGTCAATCCTAGTTTTACTATATTAATTTCTCTGTTTTATATATACATATATATATATATATAAAAATATATGTATATATAAATTTATTTATTAAAGACCAATTATTATATGGAAAAAGAACCTTACGTGCTTTGTGGGCATAGTAATGCTAGGATAAGTATGTCTATAATATTCAACTTCTTTGTAAGATAATGTCTAATTATTTTGCTTTTGGTTAAACAAAATCCCGAGCATTGATTATATAGCTAGCATATTTGTTTGAAGGGTTTGGATTTTAGATTTTAGGATTTCTAACAAATATTTGGAATTTCCCAACAACTTAGAAAAATGTATGATTTTTTGATTAATTAGCTAAGCAATTTCTCAACTTTTCCTTTTAATTTTCTACATGAGTATTGTATCATATACTTGAAAATATTAAACCTTTTATTTATTTATTAACTTTTTGTTTTTGAAAAAAAAAATTGATATGGATAAATACGTTATGAAAAGGAAACCAGATTCATCATTTCCTAGAGAAGACAATGAAGAACAACGAAAGTTGCAAAGTGTGGAAATCAATCTTGACAAACTTCCTACAAATCCTGGATTGAGAACTCCCATTTCATAATATAATCCTAATATTCGAGACCAAGTTCGAAGAGCGTATTTGTTAAAAGGTCCTTGTCAACCTAAAAATCATGATTTTCCACCTAAGAAAATTGGGCCATCTCAAAGGCATTGCAATCCAACTTGGTTTAGTGATTTTTCGAATTGGTTGGAATATAGCATAACAAAAAATTTGACATTTTGTTTATGTTATTATATTTTTAAGGCAAATATTGGAGAACAAGCATGAAGAGATTCTTTTGTTGTTGTAGGATTTTCAAATTGAAAAGACAAGGGAAGATTACAAAAGCATGCAAGCGACCATTCTAGTGTTCATAATTAAGCTGTGAAGAATTGCAAGGCCTTAATGAATCAAAAACAACATATTGAGACAATTGTCTCAAAGCAATCAAATCAAGCTCGGCGTGATTACAGAACTTGTTTGACTACAACAACTGATTGTGTTTGGTTTCTCTTACGACAAGGAATTTTATTTCGTGGCAGCAATGAATCTGAGGACTCACGAAATCAAGGTAACTTTCTTGAAGTTTTGAAGTTTTTATCCAATCACAACAGTGAAATTAAAGTTTCCACATTAAAGCATGCTCTTGAAAATCTCAAACTAACATCACCTAAGATTCAAAAGGATATTACGAATGCTTTTGTTGTTGAAACTATCAATACCATTATCAAAGATATTGAAGATGGATTATTTTCTATTATTTTTTATGAATCTCACAATGCTTCCATGAAAAAGCAAATGACTATTGTATTACGCTGTGTGGATAAAAATGGTCGTGCAATTGAGCGTTTAATTGGTGTTGAACATGTTACTAGTACCATAACTCTTGCACTTAAGACTGCAATTGATAGATTATTTTCAAGACATGGATTAAGTATATCTAGATTGTGGGGACGAGGTTATGATGGAGCTAGTAATATACAAGGTGAATTCAATGGTCTTAAAACTCTTATTCTGAATGAAAATCCATGTGCATTTTATATTCATTGTTTTGCTCATCAACTTCAAGCAGCTCTTGTAGCTATTGCAAAAAAGCATTACAAAATTGCATCTTTCTTTGGTGTGATTACTAATGTGTTCAATGTTGTTGGAGCCTTTTACAAATGTTCTGACATTCTTCAAGAGAAACAAGATGCAATAGTTGTTGAAGCACTTCAAAATGGAGAGATTACAAGTGGTAAAGGCTTGAATCAACAAACTAGACTCAAACATCCAAGAGATACAAGTTGGGGATCACATTATGGTACGTTAGTAAGTTTGATTACTATGTTTTCATCCACAACTGATGTTCTTGAAGAATTCGTTGATAGTGGATCATATTCTGATCAGAAATGTGAGGCAAAGAATTTAATTAGAGTCCATACAATCATTTCAATTTGTTTTTTTGCCTATATTTGATGAAAAATATATTGGGTGTTACAAATGAGTTGTCAAAGGCATTACAAAAAAAAGGATCAAGATATTGTAAATGTCATGGGTTTAGTGAGGATATGTAAATATCGTTTACAATTGATGAGGGAGACTGGATGAGATTTTATCTATGCTCAAGTTTGTTTATGTTGTGAGAAACACAACATTGATATTCCAAATATGGATTCTATCTTCATTCCTCAAGGAAGATCACGTCGTAAAACTCATGAAATTACCAACTTGCATATTTTTTGTGTGTATTTATTTTATTCTGTCATTGATTTACAACTTCAAGAGTTAAATGATCGTTTCACTAACACAAATACAGAATTACTTCTTTGTGTGTCTTGTTTATGTCCAGATAATTTATTCTTTGCTTTTGATAAGAAAAGAATAATTGATTTGGTTGGATATTATCCAAAAAAAAAAAATTTGCAATGGAGCTCATGATACTTGATGATCAGCTTGAAACTTATTTTATGGACGTGCGCTCAAACAAGGAATTTGCGGACTTACAAGGCATTAGTATACTTTCACAAGAAATGTTTCAGACAAAAAAAGACAAGGTGTACACATTAGTCTTCCGATTACTGACATTGGCATTGCTCTTACTAGTCACTACAACTATTATTGAAAGAGTATTTTCTGCTATGAATGTTGTGAAAAATGAACTACGTAATCGAATAGGAGATTAGTGGATGAATGATTGTTTAGTTGCATATGTTGAGAAAGAAATTGCTGAAGGTATTGATAATGAGAGTGTTATGCAACGATTCCAAAGTATGAGAACTCGACAGGAGCAATTGTAACATCTTTGTTAATTACAAAAGATAAAACTTTGTTGTCGAGGTTTGTTAATATTTAGAAAGGAATTTTGTATTTTGAAGACTTTTTTCTAAATATTAACTTGAATTTCTATTGTTGACCCTCGATTTGGTCAACTGACACGGAGTCAAATGCTTGATGCGAATGAAGGTGTTGAAATAGATCTAATGGAAAAAACAGTAAAGGACACAACAAATTATAGTGGTTCGGCCCCACAAAATGGTAATGGCCTACGTCCACTTAAGCTATTATTGATATTAGTTCTCAAATGGGTGATCAAAGAACTAGGGTTCTCTGAGTTTCACATACTTGAGAAAGATGAATAATACAATCGTAAGATAATAGCTCTAATTCTCTTGTAAGTATCAACTTAAATCATCCAAAAGTCCTCTCCTTGAGCTATTTCTTCTTTATTTATAGGCTCAAGGAGGATTACCTAAATTTGTTACAGATATTCTTTCCTAAATAATCGAATACTCAAGAATTATGGGAGATAATCCCGGATATCGTTATAATTGCATGAGATCTTCTCAAAATATACGGAGTATACGACCAAGCTGGTCATATATAAAGTCCAAATGTTACGCTAGGGGTACCTCCCTGGTCGATAGTCGAACAGAACCTTGCCAGGTGTCAGCCACATGTTAAAAATGTCTGCCACGTCATCCACGCCTATTCTTTGGATAACATTTGCCCCCCAAGTTTATTTATTGCGACCAGTAATAAGTAAACTTAGGAAAACAACCTTTCATATGCCCCACGAAATCTATCAGAGCCCTCGTGCATTTTTTAAAATCGGGACCTAATCACGTCTAATCAAGCCCTTTCAGTTTTCAAGAAACCACCCCGATGGCTGTTACACTCCCCCATGCTTCGAAAAAGGGAAAGTCATGATTACTACTTTTTGTCACACTTCGGCTTCTATAAGTAACCCCCTCATTCACCTTATAATCTTTTACTCACCATTTTCTGCCAAGAACTCTCAAGAACTCCATCCCAGAATTCAGAGCTTCGAAGGTCTCAGACGACCTGCTGAGGATCCTACAGACCCAAATCTTCTATTTTTCAGAATCTCCAACCTTCATCCAGGTAATTTTCTTCGTCTTTTAAACTCTTTGAGATGCCATGCATACTGCTTTTGAGCTCTGAGACTTTTCGTGTTCTTGAGTAAAGATTTGTGAGGATTTTGTATATACCATTGATGCTTGATAGGGTAGTGTACTTTTCATCTATATAAGTTAGGAATTAGTTTGATAGTCAGGATCATAGGTTTAGGGCATAAAAATTCGATTTTTAGGCTAGTTGAAAAACTAGGTTTTTCCCGCCCCTTAGGAGTTAAAAAAGCTTCTTTCTAGAAAACCTCTTACTTTCCTTTTTGATCCGTTTTTCAAACTACTAGCATAAAACTTAGTGTTCGGTTAGAATGCTGCTGGTCGATAGACGCGAGAAACGTTATTCCCACTTTTAACATAAGTTCCCAGGCTGTGCGTCTTATCTCATCCTTTGTCTGTTTGCAGTTCATATGCAAGACCCGTTGGGAGGAGAAAGACCTATCAATGACGATCTCTTAGTTCAACTGCTTGAAGACGAAGAATAACCTTCGATTCTAATACCAGACATTCCTTTTTCTCGCCTTAACCTAAACACTTCCCCAGTTTCGACACAAAATATGGCTCGCACCAAAACTAAAGCTCGAAAAAGAAAAACTCCCAACACCTCTCATCAGCCTACGGCTGATGCTCCCTCAACCAGTGGTCGAGATGAAAATATTCCTGACCCAAATGTGCAAAGGCATGCCCACCCTCGACACGCTATTCAGCCGGATGTCCAGTGGCATGTTGTCGCTGAGAGTAGAGTGACGATCAAGATGATCGCCAACTACTTAAATAAATATAATCTGATAGGGGTGACCCTAGTCAAACCTAACCTCGACCAAAGGGCTAATCTGCCTGGGGGCACTTACAGCGCCTGGTCGCGGTTTCATATTGAGGCAGGTGCAACTTTTCCTCTTCATGCATTCTTTCAGGGGGTGGCCAACTACTTCGTAGTTGCCCCCTTCCAAATTACCACAAACGGATATAGAATGCTCGTTGCGCTCTATATCCTATATAGCCAAAAAAAATTGGCCCGCGCAGTCGCCACATGAGGTCAACTACCTGTTTGACCTCAAATCTAACCCTAACCAAGAAGGCACTGGGTTCTTCCATCTTTGTCATCAGGAAACCGGGCGCACTTTCCTGACTGACACCACCCATATCTCCAACGTGGGGAGGTACTACCAGGAGTACTTCCTTACACCTGACTTAGTCGCAAAAAACTTGGCTTTCACACAAGGAGGTAAAATTTTCACGTCGCTGGCTTCTTCACTTAGTGTTTTTCCACCACAATGTCTTGAACTTTCAATGTGTTTCAGGCCCATGGTCGCGACCAAACCCAACTCTAGGGATGGAGTCAAGGGCAGCACTCTTAGCCAGCATGTCAGATGCTGAGAAGAGTGTCAAAAATTTAGTTACAGAGGCTAACCTTAGGTTGGCTGGCCTCTAGGACCCTCAGCCAACGATGAGTGAGCCTTCGGCGGAAAATGCTCACGCAGAAGTGGAACTGTTAGGTCTATTTCTAGGTTGTTTTTTAGTCTAGTTTACGGTTTATTTTTATTTTTTTTATGTTTTGTTGTTCAGTTTTATGCTTGTTTTTGTTTCTCTGTTAGTTTCAGGTTTTAAATGAAGACACTTTCGCTTTTTGGAGAAAACTTGGTGTTTTTCGGGTTTCTTGGTGCTGGAATTATCAAATATGGCGAAAAAGAACCTTGGGATCAAATATCTTGGCTTAGTGCAAATCGAAAGTTTCAAAAAAATTTAGCTTTTGAAGTTTCGGAGTCAAAGGTCGCAACCTTCCCATAAAGGTCGCGGCTCTACAAAAGATACAGAAGCAATGTTTTAGAAATCATCCAAGGGTCGCGACCTTCCCTAGAGAGTCGCGGCGCTTGACTAAAACGGGAAATTTCCTGTTTCGGCCTAAAATCGTGATGAGCTAGGTTGGAGGGGATTCATTCGATTTTGGGGAGAGAAAAAGAGAAGGAGAGACGGCGGCTGAGAGGGGGGAACACCATTGGAGGATCCATTCTTGTGTCTTCATCATTTATCTTTAATTTTTCATGTTTGTAATTGAATTCTATGATTGCTAGAATGAATATTATGGGCTAATTTCTCCTTTAGGGCTATTATGTGAATCTTCTGGAAACCCTTTTTATGGATTAATGCAGAATTCATGTTCTTCCTCACCTCTTTCAATTCCTTACAATCTGTGTTACTTGTGCAATTATTGATTGATCACCTCTAATTGTTATTTCATGAATCAAATTGAAATCTGAAAAGTGAAATTTGATATGCTTTGATTGTTTGGATGCAAACTCAATTTAGAACGAAAGTATCTAAATTGTTTGCTTATTTTTCTGAGTTGTGTGTTTAATGCCTTCTTCATGATTCAACTTTGCCATAGAAATATAGGAAGTTGTCATTTAGATTGAATTTGTAAATCTTAACCAGATTATGAATTGTTTTTGCAACTTGTTCTTGAATAGGGAGAAGGGGATATAATTCTTGCATTAGGAAGTAAAAGGGTGGAAAATAGAGGATCATAATTGTCCTAATTTCATTCTCTCTGTTATTTTGTTAAAATTTTCATTGTGCTTCGTTAGTATTTTTCTTTGTTTGAGATCTCTGAAATTGTTTAATCAAATAGAATAAAAAAAAATTGATTGATTAGTAATTGATAAATCAGTCCTTGAGGACGATACTTGGTTTTTACCATATTATTACAAATTGCGTCTGTGTGCACTTGCATAGCTTAAAAATTTGCAACAAGTTTTTGGCGCCGTTGCCAGGGACTAAAAATAATTATTAATATCAGTCTGATTAATTTTTATTCTAATTTGATTTTAATTTCTCTTGTTTCTAATATGTTTAGTTGCTTAATTTTTCTATCTCAGGTGAACTGTGTTATATGCGTAGCAGAAGAGGAGCAAACAATCTTGTTCCTTTGAATCCTGAGATTGAAAAGTCTTGCAAGCAAAACAGAAAGAACAAGAGGGAGGCCCAGAAATCTGTGAAGATGGCACAGAATGATGGGGATGGCAGGAATGTGTTAATTCCTGGAATTGCACAAGGGGGTCAGGCTCAGAACAATGCTGAGAGGAGCCTGAGAGACTATGTACTGCCCACTCTGACGGGAGTACAAAACAGTATACGCCCACCAGTTGTAGAGGCTAACAACTTTGAGATCAAGCCAGCTATTCTACAAATGGTGCAATCCTCTATTCAATTTAATGGGTTTCCTTCTGAAGATCCTCACACCCATTTGTCTAATTTTTTGGAGCTATGTGGAACTTTTAGATACAATGGGGTGAGTGATGACGCTATTAAACTTAGGCTTTTCCCATTTTCTCTGAGGGATTGAGCTAAAAGTTGGCTGAACTCTTTGCAACCGAACTCTATTATCACCTGGCAAGATTTGGCTCAAAAGTTTTTGTCAAAATTCTTCCCTCCTTCCAAAGCTGCAAAATTGAGGGGAGAAATCAATAATTTTTGCCAGAATGATGGAGAATCATTGTATGAAGCTTGGGAACGGTTCAAAGAACTTTTGAGAAGATGTCCTCATCATGGCATTGAACAGTGGATGTTAGTACAGAATTTTTATAATGGTTTATGTCCTACAACTAAAACCATTATTGATGCTGCAGCGGGTGGTACTTTTATGAGCAAGAGTGCAACTGGTGCTTATGAGCTGCTGGAGGACATGGCCACAAATAATCATCAGTGGTCTGAGGAAAGATCATCGGGGGTCAGAAAGGTAGCTGGGGTGCATGAGCTGGATGCCACTACTGCTTTAACAGCTCAGGTAGCTACACTCACTAAACAATTACAACAGAGCACTGTATCTGCTAATGCGGTTCAAATGGCAGCTAGGTGTGAAATTTGTGGTGGTCCTCACTCTTTTGATCAGTGTCCTACCAGTATTAATAATAACATTCTGATGGATCAAGCTCAGGTTCAAGCGGTGGGAAACTTTCAGAGGCCATTCAATAATCCATTCTCCAATACTTACAATCCTGAGTGGCGAAATCATCCTAATTTTTCTTGGAAGAATAATCAGGGCCAATTTCATAATAATATGCCTCAGCCACCAATGCATCAAGCCTCTTCATCACAATAGCCTAGACCTCAACAATCAATGAATCAAGCTCCACCTGAAAGGCCTAATGAATTGCAAGCTGCATTATTGACTTTCACTAACACTTAAACTCAGTTTATGACAGAAACTCGCTCATCCATCAGGAATCTTGAGATGCAAGTTGGTCAATTGGAAAATATGTTACAAAGTAGGCCTCAAGGAAATTTTCCAAGTAATACAGAGGTGAACCCTAAAGAGCAGTGCAATGCAATCTCTTTGAGGAGTGGGAAGAAGTTGGAAGAGCCAGTCAAGAAGTCTATACCTGCACCAAAAGCTGAAGTTGAGAATGAGGGTAAGGTAGAAGAAGAGGTTATTGAAGACCTTGAGAAGAATCAGTCACCAGTGAGTTATGAGCACCACATCAAGATTCCATATCCTCAGCGACTTCAAAAGAAGACTCTTGACAAACAATTTTCGAAGTTTCTAGATATTTTTCGAAAACTTCACATTAACATACCTTTTGCCGAGGCACTTGAACAAATGCCAAGTTATGTGAAGTTTATGAAGGAAATACTGTCCAAGAAGAGGAAGATGGAGGATTATGAGACGGTGGCACTCACTGAAGAGTGCAGCGCCATTCTTCAAAGGAAGCTTCCTCAGAAACTGAGAGATCCTGGGAGTTTCACAATACCTTGCACTATTGGGGAATTTTGAGAGCATGAATGCTCTATGTGATTTGGGGGTGAGCATTAATCTAATGCCGCTTTCTGTGTTTAGAAGATTGAAGCTTGGGGAAGCAAGACCTACAACAGTGACTCTTCAGTTGGCAGACAGATCAATAACACATCCTTGAGGTATTATTGAAGATGTTTTGGTAAAAGTGGACAAGTTCATCTTCCCAGCAGACTTTATTGTACTTGATATGGAAGAGGATGCCAACGTCCCAATCATTCTTGGAAGACCATTCTTAGCCACAGGACGAGCTTTAATCGACGTATCAAAGGGGGAGTTAAGGTTGCGAGTCCAAAATGAGGAAATAAGTTTTAATGTTTTTGCAGCAACTGAAATTCCTACCTGTTGTAGAGTTGATGTGGTGAATGATTGTCAAGATTCAATTGGTAAAAAGAAGAAGAAGACCAAAGAACGATTTCGAATAGTTCGACGTCGTATGAAAAGATTATTGTGTGGCAAGTTTGAAGGTTTCGATGACATTGGGGATAATTTCAATATTCTCAACAGTGGAAGGGAATTCTCCTCGTATGACACGATGGCTCTCAAGGATGCAAGGGGTGGACTTGACCCAAGTTAAAGGTGAAACAGTTCAGCGTCCGGCTACAAGACGTTAAAGACAACGCTTATGGGAGGCACCCCTATTTTTCTTTTAATTTTTTATTTTATTTTTCTTTTATCTGTATTTTCTTGTATTTAAAAAAAACGTAAAAAAAAAAAGAAACAAATAAATAAAAAAAAAAGGTTGTTGAAGTCAGGTCTGGAGCAAGAGCCGCGACCTTCTATAGAGAGTCGCGACCCTTACCATTTTACAGAGACGGTGATTTCGGAAAAAAAAATCCAAGAGCCGCGACCTTCCCTAGAGAGTCGCAGCGCTTGAGACTCTTCCTGATTTTAAAGGGTCGCGACCCAACGACCCAAAACCCCACCTTCCCACCTTCTTCTCCGGCTAAACCTCTTCCACACCTCCCCCATACCTCCATAACCACCATCCACCCTTCTCCTAACCCTCTTCCACCCATATCTATCCAAAACCTCCATTTTTTCATATTTTTCTCTCCATATTTAAAGAATCACCCATACAATCCCTAATTTCATCCCCAATCCGAAAATACTCAATTATTGGCCTTGGATTTTCAATGTTCTTCATGCAAATGGGATATAGGCGTTTGGGTTTTCAATTTCATCGTTAAGGGTATGTGATTCTTTCTTTTTCTTGTGAAATATTTGGGAGATTGGAATTAATTTCTGAAATTTTGGAGGCGTTTTGATATTGGGTTGTGGAAAAGTTCATTATTGGGTGTGCTTTCTTGAAATTTCTTGGCTGCCAAAGGCTTGTGGTTGATTTCCATTGCTTGTTGAGTGTTTTTGATATTTTGGGGAGTCAAACATTTAAGGGGAGGTGCTGCCCATTTTTCTAGTGATTAAATGTCTTCAAGGAGAGCTCAAACTAGGGCCGCTTCTCGCCCATCCTCTTCAAGGCAGCCACCACCGGATTATGATGTTGATAAATTTAAAAATAAGGACGCTGCCTTGTACTACAAAAAGTTGTTTGGGAGGTCGGTAATTCCCGAACGAGGCATTGAATTTCAAGAGGAGCCTTTTGTGGATCCCACTATAGAAGCTATTCGGGTTGAGATCATTCGAAGATGTTGGGAAAAGTTTGTACACAAGAAGCCCACCAAGCCAAATTTGTCCTTGTTGTACGAATTTTATGCCAATTTCACTCAAAGGGGTGATTTGGCAAAGGTATTTGTACGTGGCGTAGAGGTACCTTTTTCGTCTGAAGAAATTAATGCATTATATGGGTTGCCAAATTTTCGGTTGTTTATTGATGAAGACCTGAATATGTTGATTAATGAAGACAAGCTCACTTGGCGGGAAATAGCTGATACAGTTGCATATGAAGGGGCGGAGTGGATCATGGATGGATCTTATGAGAAGAGTTTAAGGAGATGCCAACTGGCTCCATATGCTAGAGCTTGGGCCCATTTTGTGAGTGCAAAGTTGTTTCCTAACTCTCATATGTCTGATTTTGGTCGGGAGCGCCTTCGATGTGTGTATGGTATCATGAAACAAATCAAAATTGATGTGGGATGTTTGGTACACCAGAGCATAGCTGATTTGTCTCGTTTGACAACATCTTTTGGTCTGGGGCATGGTTTCGTGATTACTGATTTATGCCGCAAGTACAATGTTCCTGAGAATCAATATGATGCCCCCGGACAAATCCAAGGCCCAATAACACAGAATTATGTGAGCAAGTTTCCGGAGCCCATTCCTCATCCTTTGCCTGCTGAAGCTCGCCCTAAAAGGGCCAGACGCACTCCAAATGTTGTGCAAGACGAAGAAGAAGCTGTCAATATGGAGTTGGGTGCGCAAGTAGAAGCGGGAGGTAGTGCACCAGTAGCTCCTGTGTCTGGTGAGAGTAGTGGACCTAATCCTTATATCTGTTATCTCATTGCTCAAAATCAGTATATGATTGATGCCCAGCGAGGCCTTAGTGACCATTACAATAAATTCATGGAGATGAGGCATGAGGATGAGCGTATTCAAGTGGATCAGTTGAATGATCTCGTCCAGCGGCTTGTGGTGAGTCAGGATGTGGAGAACGTTTTCCCATATCCTACGCAGTACTCTCCATACCAGTGGCCACCACCGCCACCTCCTCCGCCATACTGATGTGGCGTCAGGTAAGTTATCCTCCTTTGTTCGTTTCTTTATCACATTGGGGACAATGTGCATCTTAGGTTTGGGGGGGAGCTTATTTTGTTTTATTTTTATTTTGTGCGGTGTTTAGTTTAGTTTTTAGTCTCTTGTGTTATTTTCTATTGTTTGTTTAGTGTAACTGTTAAGCCATCATTCTTGTCTGTTGTTGCTTTGTCTTTGCTCGTGAAAAGGAAATTGCATTCAACTGTGTGCTTGGCTCAATTGTTTTCGAGTTTAATTTAAAGGTTTTGTGGGAAATTTTTAATATGTTTTGAAAATGCAACATTTTGGATTTTATTATTTATGTTTGACTAGGGTTGGTGGTATGACAATTTGAATTTGATAGAACTTGCATTATTTGGCCTTTGAGGCGAAATCATTGATGACATGTGTTTTGAAAAGTGATTTAGGCAATTTTATTGGATCGATTGTGCTTTTCAAGCCAACTGATATCGCCCAATAAACTCCTAAGCGGTAGCAGTAGTAATCGGGCTATGTCGTATCCACAGAGAGGTAAAATACAAAATTAAAAGAAAGATTAGTAAATTAAAAATAATAAACTTTGGAAAAATGTGAATTTGAAAAAGAATATAAACATTAAATGAATAAAATCGAGGAATTAGAATCAGAAAGAAAGTATGGAAGGCATAAGTTTCATTCATGCAAACATATATATATTTTAATAAAATTGATTCATTATACTCAGCTATAATTCTACACCATTAATTATAGTTGGAAAATATATATATTAAAGCTCACCTTAAAATATGTTCTTTAATTAAATTATACTAACTTCTAATTTTAAAACCTATCATATTATATACTTTAGAGCGACAAAATACCAATGGCAGAATGCAGTAAAAAGCATATAATATAACAAATATTCTAAATTAAATTAAAAACCTAAATTACATAAGAAGAGCATGACTAGACTTATGTAAAAGATAATAATAAATTTAGAACAATAATTAGAAGAAAATAAATTTAATTGTAACAAATATATAGAAATGAAGAACAAAATAAAGAATCAATATATTAAAAATATAATGTAACACATGAACTCCACTCTAGCCTTTCCACAAGAAAATTTAGCCTAAAATAGGCATTGTTTTCACTCACAAAAATGTAAAAGAAAAATATGAAAAACTAAGTGTTTTTCTCTCCAATACTCTCTACTATTCCCTACACAATCTGCTATCATTTTACCCCATTTGATCCTCTATTTATAGTGTAAATAGAGCTAAAAAAACGTGTAAAAATCGTGTATAAAATAATGGGAAAATGGCTGAAAAATAGGTGCAAAGTGGGGAAATTGGTGCTCAGCCGTGGGAGACAAAGACTGACGACAGGGACAGGTGGCGAAATTCGGTTGGCTCGTCAGGCGCGTCAGGTGGCAGCGCGTCAATCGTCAGCGTCAGAGAAGTTGTCGGGCACGGGGGAGCATGGCAGTGGCGAGTGGGCCGCATGTCCTTCCTTGATTGGATCAGCAGGCGGCTGTCAGGCGGCAGCAGGCAGTCAGGTGGCAGCAGGTAGTCAGGTGGCAGGGCGCGGCTCGGCTCGGCTTCGTCAGGCGCTGGCTTGGGTGGACGAATGGGGAGCTGCCATTTGGCAGCGTCAGGTGGCAGCTGAAGCTTTGGGTTTGGGCTCCATTTTGGGCCATTTCATCTTCAAAAATGTCATTTTCTTCATGATTTCTTCAATTTTAATTATTTCTTTCTCCTTTCTTTTTCTTTGTGTCAAAAATACATTTTATTTCCTGAAAATTAAACACAAATTAAATTAAAATTAATATTTTCAAATATAAAATATATGACAATAAATCCCTGAAAATATTAATTAAAATTTAATTAATTTTACACTTTAAGATTAATAAAATGATATTTTTGAGCACTAATCACCAACCTTGATTTAATTTTCCCTAGATACCCTCTTTGAGCCTAAAAATCTACCTTTTATTGTTAAACACTTGTTTTGAGCTTAACTGAATACTTTATTATTTTTTCAGTTCCTAGATTTGTACCATGAGCTTATAAAATATAAAAGGGGATTGATTTATAATGGGTGTTATTCTTGTGAATTGGTGTTGGCAATAGAAAAATTCAAGAAAAGATTGAGAAAAAAAGAAAAAAAAATTGAGATTTGAGAGAAACTACTTTTCTTTTGATGTTCCCATTAAAATGCATAAGTTTGGGGGAAATGTAGTAGTTAAAAAAAAATAAGAAAAGAAAAAAAAATTCTAGTGTTTAGATTTCTCAATCTTTGGAAATAAAGAGGATCTTTGGGTTGTGTTAAATTGTGTTGTGAATATCAAGATTGGGTGTAAGGTTTATATGCTTATGGTAATTTTGAGCCTAAATGACAATTTCATCTACCCTTGCCTAAGCCTAACGTTATAACCCGTGAAAGTCCTTTTGATTTCAAAACACGGGTTATTGACATTAGTGGAGAAGGTTAAGTAATGCAAGCATATTGAAAAATTGGTTTGTGGAATTGTCTGGAATGAGTTAAGCATATATGATAGAGTCCAAGTGTTGTAGTCATTTTCGTGATATATTATTGATTTCCCTAATTGAACTTTACAAATTGAACTTTAAGGCAATTGAGCTGAAATTCTGGTTATTATTATTGCAATTGAGATTTCATGAGTTTTGGAAAAGCAGTGTAGATGGTAAAGATGGTTTAGCTTGTTCAATTTGTGTTTGTTTCTTTTTGTTAGTTTAACTTGGTCTTTACTCGAGGGCGAGTAAAGGTTAAGTTTGGGGGAATTTGTTAGGTCTATTTCTAGGTTGTTTTTTAGTCTAGTTTACGGTTTATTTTTATTGTTTTTATGTTTTGTTGTTCGGTTTTACGCTTGTTTTTGTTTCTCTGTTAGTTTCAGGTTTTAAATGAAGACACTTTCGCTTTTTGGAGAAAACTTGGTGTTTTTAGGGTTTCTTGGTGCTGGAATTATCAAATATGGCAAAAAGGAACCTTGGGATCAAATATCTTGGCTCGGTGCAAATCGAAAGTTTCAAAAAAATTTAGCTTTTGAAGTTTCGGAGTCAAAGGTCGTGACCTTCCCATAAAGGTCGCGGCTCTACAAAAGATACAGAAGCAATGTTTTAGAAATCATCCAAGGGTCGCGACCTTCCCTAGAGAGTCGCGGCGCTTGACTAAAACGGGAAATTTCCTGTTTCGGCCTAAAATCGTGATGAGCTAGGTTGGAGGGGATTCATTCGATTTTGGGGAGAGAGAAAGAGAAGGAGAGACGACGGCTGAGAGGGGGGAACACCATTGGAGGATCCATTCTTGTGTCTTCATCATTTATCTTTAATTTTTCATGTTTGTAATTGAATTCTATGATTGCTAGAATGAATATTATGGGCTAATTTCTCCTTTAGGGCTATTATGTGAATCTTCTGGAAACCCTTTTTATGGATTAATGCAGAATTCATGTTCTTCCTCACCTCTTTCAATTCCTTACAATCTGTGTTACTTGTGCAATTATTGATTGATCACCTCTAATTGTTATTTCATGAATCAAATTGAAATCTGAAAAGTGAAATTTGATATGCTTTGAGTGTTTGGATGCAAACTCAATTTAGAACGAAAGTATCTAAATTGTTTGCTTATTTTTCTGAGTTGCGTGTTTAATGCCTTCTTCATGATTCAACTTTGCCATAGAAATATAGGAAGTTGTCATTTAGATTGAATTTGTAAATCTTAACCAGATTATGAATTGTTTTTGCAACTTGTTCTTGAATAGGGAGAAGGGGATATAATTCTTGCATTAGGAAGTAAAATGGTGGAAAATAGAGGATCATAATTGTCCTAATTTTATTCTCTCTGTTATTTTGTTAAAATTTCCATTGTGCTTCGTTAGTATTTTTCTTTGTTTGAGATCTCTGAAATTGTTTAATCAAATAGAATAAAAAAAATTGATTGATTGGTAATTGATAAATCAGTCCTTGAGGACGATACTTGGTTTTTACCATATTATTACAAATTGCGTCTGTGTGCACTTGCATCGCTTAAAAATTCGCAACAGGAACCTGAGCAGCAACCCCAAGCGTCTCCTTCGCGGAGGAGACCAACTGGGGTTACAATCAGGGAACCTGCCGACACTCACCGAGCGGAGAGGCCCTTGGCTCCCAAGGGAAAAGGAAAGCAAAAGGCCGCCGAGCCTACCGAACTCTCTGACAACTCGTCAGATGATAACGGTACAATAATTTCTCTTTTAAACCATTTGCCAATTCCCTGTCATCTGTTCGACGGGGACGGCAACTTTAAGAATGCTCCCATCTTAAATTCAGATTTCTTCCAGGCAGTAGGTAGTTCGGTAAATAATGTAGCAACCAATAGTTGTAGTGCGGGTACTTTACTTGTAATCTTTTTACTTTCATTTTTTAGCCCTGTGTGACCATTTCGTCTTACTGTTCGCGTTGTTTCCTTTTGTGTAGATATGGACTCCGAGGATGTGTTCGAGCATTACAGGGCAGCTGCTGCCTCTTCGGGCCAAAAGAAGGACAACAAGAGGGCTCGAGGGGAGAGCAGCAAGGCTGCCTCAAAGAAGGCACGAACCAACGATCCTCCAGCTACAGCCCCTTCGAAGGAGAACTCACCACCTCCAACACCCCCCGAGCAGTCGGCCTCAACTTTCGCCGACCAGCAGCCTTCTCCTAAGGCTCCTAGCAGCCATACATTGCGCACTCCGCCCAAAGGCTCCCTGCCCAGCCTCGTGGTCAGCTCTGCTAGGGAGAGAATATACAAGCTCTCCAAGCATAGACGCAGCCAGGCAGCTATAACCGACACCGCTTCTATGGAAGCTGATCAAGTTCTCAATAGAGGGCTGAACGAGATAGTTAGCGTAAGTCAAATCCTGCTGTTGTAACATTTATTTTTTATTCCCCGTCTTTACTTTATCTTTTTCTATCTGTTAAGAGACTGCTGACCATAACTACTGGCTGGCGCCGTGCTGGGGCATTGGTGTCTCGGGGAAGGAACTTTGATTCCAGGCTCGCCGAGGCTAAGCAAGCACTCGAAGCTAAAAACAACGAGCTTGCTAAACAGAATGGCGAGCTGCTCGGGGAGAACACGGAGCTGTCCAAGCAGAAAGCTAAGCTACTCGAGGACAAAGCTACTCTGACCAAGGAGCTGCTGGAAACCCGGGACGCCCTGAAGAAAGCCAACGAATCTAGGGAAAAGTTCAGGGAAAGCGCCAAGCTCAACTATCAAGAAGCTGTACAGCTCGAGCTTGATCTGGTCGCTAGCAGGCAGGAGGCGGAGGAACTCGGAAAGCGAGTGCAGGAGCTTGAGGAGGCTGGGGCCAAGGATTTGGAGAAGTATAAGGAAGCCACTCATCTCTGCTTCTACGAATTCTGGAAGCATAACCGGGAGGCTAACTTCAGCTATCTGTCCGAACGCTTGAGGAGGACTCTAACGACGCAGTGCGCCATTCGTCTGGAAGAAGAAGAGAAGGCAGGAGTGCCTGCTTCCCCAGAGATTTCCCTGGCAGCAGGGATAGACGGTGCAGATGCTGAAGCTGGCCCTGCCGTCGACCAAGGCGCTCCTCAAGACCCTCCAGCTCCTTAATCTTTTTTTTCTTCTTTTATCTCAACTACACGACCCACAGATCGTATTGTAAAGACAATTTATTTTTTATTGCTGCAAGGGCAGCCATTTTACTTTTATTTGAACAGTTACATCCAAGCAGTACTGCTCGCGGTGTAAAAGGATTCCTTTTACATTATAATATTTTTGCTTTATTATAATATCTGTTCGCATGACCGAACCTAGCATGGTACTTTGGCTTGATTTTTAAAAATATAAATTTTGAAAAATACTCTAAGTAACGTAGTATGCTTTCACTTATTTTGTTCATGTGTTTACATACCTCTTGGTATGCTTTGCTATCGATGTACCTTATATGCCCCCCAAGTGATCGAGGAGCTTTAGGTCCTTGGTCACTTTCCTTGACCACGACCTGTACGAACATTACTGCTCGGTATAAAATTTAAAACTTATAATACAGCAAAACAACACACGTAATGAACAAAAACTTGTAAAAAATTACAAAGTTTGGCAAGAATGACTGGCTGCGCACAGTCCCTTATAATTCTCGTATTAAATGGACTAAACATGTCTTTACGAGTGATCTTTAAAAATATCTTACACTTACAAGCGATTAGCCATATAACATGGTTAACCCTTTTTTCAGAACTTGTAAAAAGTAAAAATTAATACAAGTCAATCCTTTAAGAAGGATTGTTTATTGATAGTACTTGCGCAGGTGTTCTCCATTCCAATAACGCGGAACGAGATCTCCGTTTAAGCGTGCAAGTTTATAGGTGCTTGGATGAAGGACTTCTTCAATCTGGTAAGGTCCTTCCCAGTTTGGTCCGAGTACTCCAGCAGCTGGGTCGCGAGTGTTTAATAAAACTCTTCGAAGCACTAAGTCTCCGACGTTGAACTTTCTTTCTTTTACTTTGCAGTTAAAATATCGAGCGACCTTTTGCTGGTACGCAGCTACTCGGAGTTGGGCTTTCTCTCATTTCTCCTCAACCAAGTCTAGGGACTCCATCAACAGTTGGCTATTTTGGTCTTGGTCGTATGTGATTCTTCGATGCGAGGGCGGATCTAACTCGATTGGCAACATAGCTTCATACTCGTATGCTAAGGAAAATGGGGTATGACTTGTTGCTATCCGATGAGAAGTTCTATAGGACCAGAGTACTTCAGGCAGCTGTTCTGGCCATGCTCCTTTAGCTTCCTCGAGCCTTTTCTTCAGGGTATCTTTCAATGTCTTATTTACCGCTTCGACTTGCCCATTTCTTGTGGATGCGCAACTGAAGAAAAGCTCTTGATGATTCCATGCCTCTCGCAGAAGTCTGTGAATAGGTCGCCGTCAAACTGGGTGCCATTGTCTGAGACAATCTTCCGAGGCAATCCATATCTGCAAACAATGTTCTTGATGACAAAGTCAAGCACTTTCTTTGTCGTTATGGTAGCGAGTGGCTCAGCTTCGACCCATTTAGTGAAGTAGTCGACCACTACAACTGCGTATGTTACTCCACCTTTTCTTATTGGCAAGGACCCGATCAAATCTATACCCCATACTGCGAAGGGTCATGGACTTTGCATCTGCTTTAACTCATTAGGAGCTACACGTGGGATCTTGGAAAACCTCTGACACTTATCACACTTTCGCACAAACTCCATCGAGTCTTCGTTCATGGTCGGCCAGAAATAACCCTGCCTCAGAATCTTCTTTGATAAGCTCTGCCCCCCAGCGTGATCTCCACAGAAGCCTTCATGTACCTCCTTCATCAGCTCTTTAGCCTTTTCTGGCATAACACACCTGACCAGTGGCATGGAGTATCCTCTTCGGTATAGAACACCATCGACCAGTATGTACCTAGCAGCCTGTCTCTGAAGAGTCCTAGCTCTTTTTCTATCTGCTGGTAGTACACCACTCGTGAGATATTCCCAGTATGGTGCCATCCATGTATCTTTTAACCAGACCTCCATATTGGTTTCATCTGCTCGTATGCTTGGCTCGCATAGCCGCTCAACTGGCACTATATTTAAAGTGTTAGCATCCTTCGCACTTGCGAGTTTGGCTAAGGCATCTGCATTTGAATTCTGATCTCGAGATATTTGCTAGAGGGTATATTTCTCAAATTGTGCCAACAGGTCTTTGGTTTTGTTCACATAGGCCACCATTTTTAGACCTCGTGCTTGATACTCCAATAAGACCTAATTCACTACCAGTTGTGAATCACTGTATATATCCAGCACTTTTATGCTCATATCTTTGGCCAACCTTAACCCAGCGAGTAGGGCTTCATACTCGGCTTCGTTATTTGAAGCAACGAAATCAAACCTAATTGCGCAGTGAAATCGATGCCCTTCTGGCGTTATCAATATCACTCCTGCTCCTGCATGAGATTCGTTGGACGATCCATCAATGAAAAGCTTCCACGAAGGAGCTACGTCTTGAGGCTCAGGCGAACTAGGATTTTCACCCTGTTCGCTGTCTGGGAGTTCAGTAAATTCGGTGATGAAATCATCCAAGACTTGTCATTTTACTGCTGCTCGCGGTGAGTATGTTATATCGAACTGCCCGAGCTCGACTGCCCATTTCAACAAATGACCAGCAGCCTCTGGCTTTTGCAGAACTTGCCGAAGGGGCTGATCAGTTAAGACTGTGATGGGATGGGCTTGGAAGTAAGGACGTAACTTCCTTGAGGTCAAAATTAAGCAATAGGCTAATCTTTCGATGGGAGGATACCTCAATTCGGCCCCGATTAACCTCTTGCTTACATAATACACTGCCTTTTGTACGCCTTCTTCTTTTCTTACTAGCACCGCACTAGCAGCATATTCGGTGATCGCCAGGTATATGAACAAAGTTTCTCCATCTATAGGCTTTGATAAGACAGGAGGCTGTGCCATGTGGGCTTTTAAGGCTTGGAAAGCCTTTTTGCAGTCTTCAGTCCAATCGAACTTCTTGTTGCCCCTAAGTAGATTAAAGAAAGGGACGCATTTATTCGTTGATTTTGAAATAAATCTACTGAGGGCGGCAATCCTTCCAGTCAAACTTTGCACATTTTTTATTTTTACCGGCAATTTCATATCGATCAGGGCTTTGATCTTTTCGAGATTGGCTTCGATTCCCCTCGAATTGACAATGAATCCCAAAAATTTCCCTGATCCTACTCCGAAGGAACACTTGAGAGGATTTAGCTTCATTTGATACTTATTCAAAACATTGAAACACTCGTGTAAATCCTTCACATATCCTTCTGCCTTTTTTGACTTTACCAGCATGTCATCAACGTATACCTCCATGTTTACTCCGATCAATTCCTTAAACATGTGGTTAACTAGTCGTTGGTAAGTCGCACCAGCGTTTTTCAATCCGAAGGGCATTACTTTATAACAGTATAGCTCTGTATCAGTCTGAAAGCTAGTGTGATCCTCATCAGGGAGATGCATACTGATCTGATTGTATCCTGAGTATGCATCCATGAAAGAGAGGATCTCATGTCCTACAGTTGCATCAACCCGCTGGTCGATCCTGGGAGTGGGAAGCAATCCTTAGGGCAGGCTTTATTAAGGTCTGTGAAATCCACACAGGTTCGCCATTTTCCGTTAGGCTTGGGAACCAGTACTGGATTAGAGACCCACGATGGATAAATGCCACCCTAATGAACCCATTCTCCTTCAGTTTTTCAACTTCTTCTTTTAAGGCTTTCGATCTATCTTTATCGAGCAGCCTTCTTTTCTGTTGCACGGGTGGAAAGCTTTTGTCGACGTTCAGGACATGGCTTATGACTGCAGGATCTATCCTAGCCATGTCTTTATGTGACCAGGCGAAAACTTCCTGGTTCTTCCTTAAAAATTCCACCAATGCGTGCTTTGTTGTTGCTTCCAAATTTTCGCCGACCTTTTCAACTCTGGTCGAAAACTCTTCATCAAGCTGGACCTCCTCAAGGTCCTCGACAGGTCCAACATCTTCCTCAAAATCCCCAAAGCGAGGATCTAAGTCTCTATCCTCACTTTGGGCAACACCCTATTTGGTGACTTCATCACCTGATTGGGCTTGTGTATCAATGGCCATCTGCAACCTCTCTGGGGGAGTGTTCCTCGACGTTCCCTTCTTGGCCTTAGTAATTGAGGCATTATAGCACTCCCTTGCTTCCCCCTGATTTCCCAACATGCATCCTACCCTTGCGTCTATTGGGAATTTCATGGCCAGGTGCCATATTGAGGTGACGGCCCAAAGGTCAACCAGTATGGGTCTTCCGATTACAGCATTGTAAGCCGAAGGACAATCGACTACTATGAAAGTAGTGAGCAATGTCCTGGTAGCGGGCGATGTACCTACTGTTACCGGAAGTCTGATTGACCCTGTTGGAGCGAGTCCCTCACCAGAGAAGTTGTAAATTGTTTGGTTGCAGGGCTCCAAGTCCTTGACGGACAACTTCATCCGTTCCAGCGAAGATTTATACAGGATGTTAACTGAACTTCCTGTATCGACCAGCACTCTCTTTACCATCATGTTGGCAATTTGAACATCCACGACCAGCGGATCGGAATGCGAGAACCGGACATGCTGGGCGTCGCTATCAGAGAAGGTTATTTCACCGTCCTCTGACCGAGCCTTCTGTGATTCCCGGTCCTCACAGTCATCATCTCGATGTCCTGGTCATGGCGTAGGGTCTGAGCATATCGTTCCCTTGCCTTTCTATTGTTTCCTGCAAGGTGCGGGCCTCCACAGATGGTGAGTAAAGTGTCAGCTATGGGATCAGGCTGCAAAGGTGGCGAGCATTGGCGTGCAGGCGCCTGCTCGTTGCCACCTGGAGCCTCTCATTGGGAAGCCCCCGAGGCTCGTACGTATCTCCTCAAGTGTCATTGTCTGATAAGGAACTCGATTTCATCTTTCAGCTGGTTGCACTCATTCGTATCGTGTCCGTAGTCGTTATGAAAACGATTGAACTTGGTGGAATCTCTTTTCGAAATATCCTTTCGAATGGCAGCAAGTCTTTTGTAAGGCACACTGGAACTCGTGGCCTGATACACCTTTGCTCGAGACTCGACAAGGGCAGTGTAGTTAGTGAATCGTGGCTCATAACGGTTGCCCTTAGCGCGCTTATTCTCGGAGGTAGAAGGCTCATTATGGGGTCTCTTCCCCCAATTTTTGTCGTTTCCATTGCCATTCCCGTTGCCTTTACCATTGCCATTGGGTTTTGACCCATTGGTGGCTTTGGCGGGGTCTTCAGTCCCCTTATCTTTGCCCGGGGTCTTTCCCTCGCTGGCAATGGCATCTTCGAGCTTGATGTATCGATCAGCTCGATCCAAGAATTCTTGGGTAGTCTTAACCCCATGCTTCCTGAGGCTACTCCACATAGGCGTACGACGCCTAACTCCTGCAGTTAGGGCCATCATTTTGCCTTCATCTCCCACTGTTTTGGCTCCAGCGACTGCTCGCATAAAGCGCTGGACATAATCTTTCGATGGTTCTCCTTCTTGCTGGCGTATCTCAACCAACTGGTTTGCCTTTGTTGGGTGCACACGACCCGCATAGAATTGTCCGTAAAACTCCTTTATGAACATCTCCCAAGATACAATACTTGCAGGAGGGAATTTAAAAAAACACTCCTGTGCAGCATCAGAAAATGTTGCAGGGAAGATCCTGCACCGAGCGTCTTTGGACACTTTCTGAATGTCCATCTGTATCTCAAACTTGTTGGCATGAGATACTGGGTCACCATACCCGTCAAAGTTCGAAAGTGTGGGCATTTTAAACTTGCTGGGAGTTTCTGCCACAGATATCCTCTAAACAAAAGGAGTGCCCCTTCTCCTATCGTACTCGATGTGAGACATTCTTCCCCCGACCAGCTGTTGCACTGCTTGGTTCAGGGCATCTATCTGGGCTTGCACGGCTTCAGGAATTGCCGGGGCCTCTGCTTCTGGGGAAATGTACTCGTCATGCCGTTCCCGGCGGTCATTGAGTACATCCCTTAAATCTTCGTCTCTTCGTCGTTGCTCGCTTGCTCCTACGTCCACTTAAGCTATTATTGATATTAGTTCTCAAATGGGTGATCAAAGAACTAGGGTTCTCTGAGTTTCACATACTTGAGAAAGATGAATAATACAATCGTAAGATAATAGCTCTAATTCTCTTGTAAGTATCAACTTAAATCATCCAAAAGTCCTCTCCTTGAGCTATTTCTTCTTTATTTATAGGCTCAAGGAGGATTACCTAAATTTGTTACAGATATTCTTTCCTAAATAATCGGATACTCAGGAATTATAGGAGATAATCCCGGATATTGTTATAATTGCATAAGATCTTCTCAAAATACACAGAGTATACGACCAAGCTGGTCGTATATAAAGTCCAAATGTTACGCTAGGGGTACCTCCCTGTTCGATAGTCAAACAGAACCTTACCAGGTGTCAGCCACGTGTTAAAAATGTCTGCCACGTCATCCACGCCTATTCTTTGGATAACAGCTATAGTGGAACATATTTTGTATATTAGGTCAACTTTATATATATATATATAATATTGTTATGAAATTATTTAAATATATTATATTCTTTTGTGCTTTGAATTTGTAAAAAATAAAAATAAATACTTTACCCTCCTAGATTTTCATCCTAGGTGCATCCCTGTTAGTAAGTGTATATTAGTCATTTGAAATTACAATAGAACATTTATATAAGAATACTCTATATATAATAATAACTTTTATTTTATTATCAAAAAAATAATAATTTTACTGTGGGCTAGTTATAAATAAGAATAATCTCTAAATTGAAATAAGTTATAAAAATTTTAAGTACCGTATTAACAAAATATATTTCAATATATAGTAATAATTATATATATATATATACAATCAAGTATATTTTGTGTGCATGAGATTAATTGTACATAAAGATGCGGTAATAACAACTCTAAAGAGAAAATCAAAGTGCCAAACAAATTTACGTAAATATTTTTCAAATAATAGTTATTAGGGAGTTATTATAGTTATTGTTGTTAAATTTGATACTTTTGGTTGTTAGATTTTTTTTTGCACCAATACATCTATTTAGTTAGAACATTTATTAGAATACAATTAGTTTGATCCCAAAACTATTCTTATATAGAGGTTTTACTGTATTATTTTAACCTGTTACGAATTTTCTATTTTTCACCCTTTTCATAAAAAAATTCCATTAATCATAAACTTAATAACAATGATAAAGAAAAAAGGATTATACTATTTTAGATAATGTGTTTTGTCTCATTACTTATTTTGATTATGTATTTTAATAAATTATATTTTAGATCCTATATTTTGTAAAATAATTCGAATAGACCCCTAAACTCAATTTTGATGAACACAAAATTGAATATAACAACACAGTTATCAGACAGAATAATTGTATTTTTGTTCTGAGTTGTTAGTTTGGTAAATTATTTGTGATTTTAATTCAAAAAAATTTGACTAAAATCAGGTTCAACGGTCTATTTGAACTATTTTACAAAATACAAAATCTAAAAAATAATTTATCAAAATACAAAATCTAAACAAATAATGAGATAAATTATAAAATCCGAATAGACAACGAGACAAAACTCATTGTACAGAATTATATAATAAAAAAAAAATACTCATTCCTTATGTCCAGCTCAAATAGTGTAGGTGGCGGTAGCTTCTAGCATTAGTCCATTATTACAGGTTAAGTAGAGAAGAGAAAGCGTGGCATGGGTATACTTGGCAATGGCACGTGCGCATTGTCCAACCAATAGAGAGAGGCTGACTTTCACCAACCCACCGTCCAAGTGGGACCAATTTTTGGACTATTCCACCTGTTGTGAACTTTCATTATTTATTAGTAGATTGGCTGGCTGGCTGCGTGTAACTTATAGCTATTAGTATTACAAGACTCATCAACCCATGTTAGACCAAACCAAAATTTTCTTATTCCTTTCCTTATTTAAGCAGTGATAAAAGCATTAGGCCTTTGAGAAAGTGCGGATATACTTGATAAAAACATATATTGGTGCCGTAGATTAGGATGGAACTAGAAAGAAGTCTGATGGAGAATAATGGGTTGATTTGATTTTTAATCTGTTGGAGAAGAAGAAGAATACTCTTAACCCATATTTGGATTAGGTTCTTTGAGAATGTCCAATACTTCATGATGTTATTGTTTGAAACTTTTTTTTATCAGAATACTAATTAATTACTTTATATTTTAAAAATATTATAAGTTATTCAAATGCTATTTTAAAAATATTATAAATTATGAATGATATATATGGAGGCATAATAAGTTCGCATTATTCAATTCTTTTTATAATTTAAAAATATTATGAATTACTAATAAAATATACATGTTATATATGCATTAAAAAGGATGTGTATTTTATTCAAAAAAAAAGGATGTGTATTTAGTATATCTCTAAAACTTATTATGAATTGAAATTGAAAAGAAAATGTGAGATTTAATGAGTTTTAAAGGTTAAATTAGGACAAAAACACAATTTAGGCTTTGAATTTGCAATACTTTGAATTCAGTAACTGAAATAATTTTGGTATTATATTAAAGAGTAAAGGTAGGATTAACCATAAATAATTGAGAACAAAGTACAAGTTTTGAAGATTAAAAAACAAAAAGTTGTAAAAGAAGACTATAATTGCTCTTTATGGTGAGAAGTTTGGTTATCAAATATTTGGACAGCAAAGACTCATTATTGGAGCGTGTAGAATAATATCCAGCAAAGCCTCAAAAAGCTAGGCCAGCGAAAAAAGAAAAAAAAAAGTAAACGAAGTCTTTCTTAGTAGAATGATTACACCCATGATCATGAACAATCTGACATTTTTTAGATCAAAAAGTCAAATAAGCTGCTGCTTCTTTTTTAATTTTTTTCCCCATCTCTGAGAAAAACAGAAAATTGGCCAAACGGTGATCACAAAATTCTTGCACAATTGGCGTATATTATACACACTTGTCTTCTTTATTGGTTTATAAATTCTCGAAATAATTCAAAATTCAAAGTTAGTCCAAAAACAAAATGGGAATTCCATTATAAAAATTCAAAAATCGCGGCTACTAAAAGATCAAATATATATATATATATATATATAAATGAAGGGAAAAAAAATCTTGTATTGAAAAGTTATGGTACATCCTGTCTATATGTGTTTTTATGACCAGAAATAAAAACACAAAAAAAAAGTAAAAAGTAAAAAAGAAAAGAAAGAAAAATTAAATATGCGGCTTCTTGTATCATATATTTAAGTCTCTCTCTCAATATGGGGTGAACATAAATCGGGTATACAAGAAGGTTGCCATCGACAAGAATCGAATGAAGAAGACAACTCCAAATTTTCATCAATGAAAGGTGGCTTTGTTGGTGTAGGCAATTCAAAGTCATTTTGTTTAAGCATTTGAATTACCATTGTCATGTTAGGACGTAAAGATGGTACTTCTTGTGTGCATAACAGTCCCACTTGAACAATTCTTTCAATATCTCCAAAGTCTTCATTTGCTAAGCTGTTTTCTATGATCTCTGACACTGTATTTGATTGGTAGTGTTTCCATACCTACACATAAAAACAAAACAAAGGTAAATTTCTCAAAAAAGAAATAAATAATGTTGTAGTAGTGTGCATAATTATTAATAAGATAGGGAGGGAATGAAGGTGTATATTTACATACATGAGCTACTAGAGTTTCAAAAGAGTCATTAGATCTCAATTTGTTGTTCCTCACCCCACTTATTATCTCCAACGCAAGAACTCCAAAGCTATAAACATCAACCTTTTCGGTTAATCTTCCCTGTGCCAGGTATTCAGGAGCTAAGTAACCACTGTAAGATACACCATTATGAAAACACAGTTCAGTTATTATATTATACTATGATCCAAACATATATAATTGAATCCAAACAATCTCAATAAATTACAAAAATTTAGTTAGTATAGCATATGGTACTACATACAATGTTCCTGCAATAGCAACACCAGGAACGTTGCTGCCAGCTGAAGAAAATCTTGCTAGGCCGAAATCTGCGATTTTCGGTATCCATTTTGAATCTAACAAAATGTTGCTAGCTTTGATGTCTCTGTGAATTATCCTCATTTGACACCCTTTGTGGAGGTACTCTAAACCCTCAGCTGATCCAATCATTATTTGCAGCCTCTTTTTCCAGTCTAATTCTTTACTCCTCTCCGAATCTACCTTCCACATTAATTATGGTTCAAAGATGAAACTAGCTATAGTTGTTAATAAAAACAGTTCATGTTATGAGTTGTAAAAAGTGTTAAATGATGGCCTCCTTACCAAATATGAATTGGTCAAGGCTCTTGTTGACAAGGAATTCATAAACAAGGAAGCTGTTTGACTCAGTGAAGCAGCAACCAAGGAACCGAACCAAGTTTTTGTGTTGAGCACTACTTATTATATCGATTTCGTTGCATATTTCCTCAGTCTGACTTTTCCCAGTTGCGAATAAACGCTTTATTGCAATTTCTCTACCGTCACCAAGAGTTCCCTGTATTCACATGCATATAGTTAAGAAAATAACACTATGATTAAGTATATAAAATCAAATATTTATACATTAAACACGTGCACACATTGCCATGTACACAAGCTAAAGAAAAAAGCACTTTTACCTTAACTGTGATAAAATGACACGTCGTTTATGATGCAAGTTAGAATTTAAACGACATGTCGTTTAATCACGTAAATGACTACATGTTTATATACATATTAATAAGCACGGATGTTTATTATACCTTAAATACTTCGCCAAAACCTCCTTGACCAAGCTTGTGGGCATCATTAAAGCCTTCTGTTGCTTTTTCAAGTGTTAAGTAATTGAACTCCAAAAATTTCAAACCTTTCTTCGATGATGCTATGTCTAGCCGTCGCCCTTTCACTATTGATTAAATTATACAATATGATCATTTTGATCCCAAATAATAATAATAAGAAGAACTAATTGTTGGAACAATATAACTGTGTCGGTGTTGAACATTAATAATGATGATTAGTACCTTTTTTCTTCAAGCGGCGAATCTTTCGTCTGTAAGCAGCTTTACCCGCATAGATACCAACCATAACCACAAATACACTAACTGCCAACCCCACAAGAACATATGTAGCGTACGTCAACAGAATTTCTGCAGTATTGAATATTCAAGCAATTAAATCTTTTGTTTTGAAAAGACTTATGATCATGCCAACAATATATATATAAGACAATTTGGAGTCAAAATATACAAGTACACATAATTTCACCAATTGATTTGAAAGAATGAACTATTCTAAAAAGAATTATATCACTTGGATTGGTTTTGGTTGGTTCCATTCCAATAAAATATCCTTAGAGATGGAAAAGTTTCACAATGCATTAGTTAATGCAAATTGCATAAGACAGTTTTGTCAATATTATATAGATTTTTCAAACACAACCCCTCTCAAACTCTATCTCTCTTGATAATCACTTGGTAAAGAGAGAGAGAGAGAGACAGAGAGAGATTTATGTATGTGATCGAATTCATTCCGAATTGTACTTTATATATGTAAGTATGAGTATGCAGGGACGGAGCCAGAAAAAAATATTAGGGGGAAAACTATAAATAAAATATTTTGGGGGTTTGATTGCTAATTTGAAAAACAATTACATTAAAATATAATTTTTACTAATTTAATATATAAAATATATAAAGAATTAAGAAAATTTTGGGGGCTTGAGCCCTTCCACTTTAATGACGGACTCCGTACGTCCCTCTGAGTAATGCTGCTTTAAAGTATCTTATAACCTAATGCGTAGTTTAGTAATAGTTATAAGATAGTGATAATATATTATGGTTATGTGTTATTAAATAATAAGTAATTAAGGTAGGGGGGTTAGGTACCTTTGGCCCTGCGGACGTCGGGCTTGTTCCCAAAATCATAATCAGCATAACGCACAGTGCAGCCGGAATTGAGGACTCGACCCTCGGCGGAGGGTAGGCACGCAGCGCAACTATCTGCGGCGTTTTGTACGCACTCTTGGCACAATGTACTGTTGAGAGTCTTCCAACACGTAGCAGAAGCATAAAAAGATACTTCATTAGATTTCTTATACACTGCTCCGAACCCATCGTTCTCCATTGTCACCTTCACCAAATCCGCTATCTGTTTCCTTCCTACGTCCGTGTATTCCTTTCTCAGATCAAGTCCATCACTGCATCTCTGCATAAATATACATATGTGTACATGCCCAGCCAGTTCCATGCATGTAATCATCATCATCATCATCATCATCATATATATATACATTTGTATGATGCGTAAAACAAACACAACTCATGCATATATATAAAGAAGATATAATAAAGGAAAAAATAATTCATTACCCTTAAGTCATCAGGCTCAACTGTGTGATTGAAGAAGTAATAATTCTCAGCCCTGATAAAGCAACCATTATAGAAAATACGACCCCCAGAAGAGGGAAAGCAACCAGACAAGATGTCCTTAATCTCATTAAAGCACATGGAGCATTCCTTGGTGTTGAGATCACCCATGCATTGAGAGAAAACGAACACACGGTTAGGCGGGTCCCCCATTTCCCCGAACGAGTAACCTCTAACAGACATACCCTCCGCCAATCTCTCCAATATAATATCGTAGTTTTGAGCGTAAATAGTTTGGTTATTCACACGATCGTCTCTGCATACACGAGTCACCAACTCTAATAGAGGTTCTGCTTTTGATACCAGCATTTGATAGAAAAGGAGAAGGAACATAATCAATAATGGCCGCTTAATCAACCCTGCCATGCAAGAACAGACTCGAGGATGATTATGATTATGATGATTATGGAGGAGAGCAGAGATATACGGCTTTCTTTTTCTTTTTCTTTTTCTTTTTTTTTTTTTTTGATTTACTACCTTTGCTTTTCATTTTTATTTTAATTTATTTTTTAAGTTTTTTTTTACTTGTTTGTTGTTATAGTTTCTTTATCTACTCTGTTTTATTGGTTATATTTGGGCTGATTATGTGTATGGTGTTAAAACATGGCCGAACTAACCAATACATGAAACTAAAACACTCGATTGTGTGGATATTCTCCACCACCACCACCACTTAAGGGATAAGCTTCTGTTATTTATCATAATTATTATTTTATTTTATTGACAAATGAGCTTCTGTTATTAACGAATTCTTTTTTAAAAAAAGAAAATGTTGCCCACCAAAGATTTTTTATTTATTTTTATTTTTTAAAGTGATATATAAAGCTGTTATTTTAAAAGAAAACTTTGATACAATAACATATTCAATAGGAAAATCATACACGTTCTTCATCTAGAAAATGAACCAAATGTAACTTGCATGGTTTTATTAGGTAACTTTACCCAAAGGAGAAATGAGCTCGTGAGAAAGACAAACGGGGGAAATCAATAAATATATATATATATATATAAATATATAGATATATTATATTCTATTAAAATGTAAGGATTACATGATATAAGGCTCAAACCATCTTTGACAAAGCCGAAAGATACATCACTAATCACTATTATTATTATTCTTCTTCCTTTCTCCACATTTTGTTTATCCCTCTTGAAAAAATAGCAGTTTAATATCACAAGGTCAAAAAAATATAAATAATAAAATAGGCGACCATTAGAAATAGAAAGATGAGTACACCAACTACCCTATTATAACTTTGAAGTAAGGTTGGATTGCCATTCTCACTGTCACCTTTATAAGAGATAACTGCTCATCTACAAGTACCATTCCCTAAGCTTCGAGTAGTGCTGACTCTACTATGTGACCCAAAATTCCTGTTATACTCAGGCTGGTAAAGGTTGATAATAAGCTGTTTCCAAACCCCAAAAGCCACATCTTCCAAAACCTTATTGGAAATTTACAAAACTTGAAGAAGTCAACTTTCTGGAAGAATTTGAAACTGAACATCTCCCATTTTGCAACCAAAGTCTCTTCATATCAATCGTCTTGCTAGTTGCCCATAATGTGAAATTGTTCTTGTACAGAATATTCTGAGCAGCCTTATTCAAACCTATTCATCGTCTAACAAAGACAGAACAGGAATGCCTTTGGTTGAAAAACTTGAACACTCAACTCTTAACTCCTCACCAATCTCAAAGTCCTTCCTACCATTTGTCTGCATGGAAACATTAGGCACTTTTAAACAATGTATTTTTTTTTAAAGTGAAATATATAAAGTTATAAACATGGAGTGTTTGTGTATACATGTGTACGAAGAACAAGGTCAAATACTTAGTTTGCATATATTTAAGGAACAAAATCCCACACACACACTTATATATATTTATATATATATATATATTTATTTAAGGAACAACAACCGACTTTTAATGTAAGCTGGGTGGTAGAAGCAACAAAGTAGAGAAAAATCAAGCCAAATTGGATTATCTATTGAAAATATTGACGATGATCAAGTAAGATGACTTGAAAGAAATTATGATAATGAGTTGAGAAAAGTGATATTCCCAAATTCTTAATCTTATGGCCTTGAATAGAAAAGCAATCAGAAAATGACAAACCTTCAACAATTTGCACCAAACAACAACACAAAAATTTCAAAGATATTTCAAGCAATATTTGAATTCTGGTTTTGCATTTTAAGAGAGAATTATTCAAGTTATAAAATTTGTATCTAAAACTCTATAAATACTTTTGTGGCACCTGTTATTGACACCTCTCCAGAAGGCTCATTCATTTTCTGAAATTATTAAGTGTTCTAGCGCAGCCACACTTAAGAGTTAAGATCCTACTCAATTTTCTATAAAAGAATATTAGAGACAGACAGTCAGGTGCAGTCGCACTCAATCTCTGTCAAACACGTTTTAGACAGAGTTCAACACGGCCATGCTCAGTCCTTGTCTAAAATATAGTATTTTCACACTACCCAATGTGTCCAGTTGCCAAGTGCACGTCAAAGCCCCCTGGTCACCTGTTCTCGCGTGCGAGTTCCACTAATGAATTACCCAATCACATTATTAGGTCCATTCATTAGTAGTCTCTCATAAGTGAACTACTCTTCTCAATACTTATAAAGCACTCTACTAGTTCAAAGCTTTAAGTTACTTGAGATTTAAAAAATTCCCAAGCAGTTTAAATCGAAAAATACTTTGCTTTATGCAATTTACACTGTTTATATTCTAAGTGGGAAATTGTTAAAAATATTGTTTAAACATGAATAAAAAGTAAAATGCATAAGATCCCATTGAAAGTCTATAAAACAATAGAGTATTTTATAATTAATAAGAAAAGTAGTTCACTTGTGATAGCTACTAATAAGTGGGCCTAAGTGATTGGGTAACCCATTGGTGGGACTCGTACATGCACACACATGGTGTGGGCGTTAAAGTGCTTTACGCACATCTTAGGTGCTTACTTGGTACTTGGGTAATGTTAAGTGTGAAACTACTTTTTTGGACAAGAACCAAGTGTGACTGCAGTGGTTACTTAGCGGGGTCATGCTAAACCCTCTCTAGAGAGTGTTTCTAATAAAGACAGAGTTACCCTTTAGGAGAGGACCGAGAAGTATCACTAACAGGTGCCAAAAACATATTTAAAGAACAAAAATTATGACTTTAATAATTTTCTCTCTCTTCTCTAATCTCTTAAAACACAAAACCACAATTCAAATATTGTTTAATATGACCTTGAACAATTTTAATTGTTGCTTAGTGCAAAAAGTTGAAATCTTATCATATCCCAAAAGCTTTTCCATTCAGACCATAAGTACTTGAGAGGGCAGAATATCGCTCTTTGGAAAGCATTATAATGTGTTTCAAGGAATCTTCATTGTTCTTTTGTTCTTCCTCAATATTTTCAACATTATATATATATGTGTGTGTGTGTGTGTGTGTGTGTGTGTGTGTGCAATGATAAGGAGCTAATTCAAGAATAATAGATGACCCTGTATAAACTAGGAACAAGGAAGCAGTGAAGATGGTGGAATTTGAATTGGCTTCAAGGATGCCCATAAAGTAGCTTACTGAAAAATGATACTTGAAGCCTAACAGGTAGTCAGAAAGAGGTTTTCATACAGGTCTAAATAGACTGAGAAAAAGTTTGAAGGAGCTTACTGTTCACAAGCAGGAAAAAAGAAAATTAAATTTCATACTTAATGCAACACACGTACCTCAAAGCGATACATTCCACGAAGTCCCCCACCTAAATCAAGGACCAATCCATGAGCTCGAATCTGATACACCTTTGCAGTAACTTTCATTCCTAACTTCAGGCTTCTTGCAGTAACGGTAGCCTCAGTTTCAGCTTCTGTATCATTCCTATTATGAAAAAAGGACGTAATAGTCTTCTTAAGTTCATCTCCATCCTGACTTTTAGACTTAGAATCAGATTTTCTCTCTTCTTTCATTTGGGATAAAAATTTTGACCTCCTATCTCCTTCAGAAGCACCAAAGGATTTAGATTTGCTATTAGCATTTCTCTTCAAACCAGCATAGTTTTCTTCCTCATCACACTCAATAGCGCTTCGAATTAGAATTTGTGGAATGGATAAACTACTGAGATCTGCCGCACTACCTTCATTTTTGTTAACCAACTCTTCTTCTGATGTATCTGAAGAGTCATCATCCTTCTCTGGTCCATTAAACATGTCCTCAGATAATGCTGAATATTTAGGCACTTCTTTCGAAGATGAGACGGGTGCTTCATGAACATTATTTTTAACAGATCCAGTTTGATTTACTTTCAAGGATGAGACAGGTGTTTCAGGAACATTATTTTTAACAGATCCAGTTTGAGTTAAAGCTTTAAGGGATAATTTGATGTTGCCACGAACATCCTGACCTATGCACCTCAACGTAAGCTTTTGGCCAACAGACACAATATCCGAAACACGGGTAACCTGTAAAAAGAAATATTATAAGCAAGACAATCATATTTTACGTTCAAAGAATTGTTGCCAACATTAATCATGGTGAATCATGTTATAAAATACTAAATAAAAAAGCTTATCATCATTTCAATACACAAAATTTCTGAAGCCTAAATAAGATGATATATACATAGTATAAAAATACTCAGAAGAGTCAAGGACAGAAATGAAGAATTTACATAATAATTTTTTTTTTCTAAAAAAAGTTAGTACGTACTGGTTCATGTGACAGCTCTGAGATGTGCAGAAGGCCTTGTTGGCCACCATTGAACTCAACAAATGCACCATATTCCTTGATTGAAGTTACCACACCATTATAATTCCCGCCGATTTCAATCTCACGCCCGAGTATAAAGTCAATCTGGGGACCATATGGGTTAACAAAGGCATGAAAAGCAACGGAGAGCTAACACATCTTCATTACTACCAAAGCCAGTGCAACTATAAAAGACTAGGCATAATAAACATCATATTCAATACTTGCAACTAGCGTACTAAAATCATATGGCAACATTTGCTTAAATTGTTAGTTTGCAACTTATACAGCACTTTTTCTTTAGTTTTCTCTTTTTGAAGACAACTATATTTTCACAGTGAATAACTTTTTTTAAGCCTCGCCATTTTGTAATATGTTAAGAGTAAATTTTTCTTTTCTTCTAGTTAGTACATAGCACAGTTGCATATAAAATTCGTAATTTTGGAAAGCAAAGCGTCTTCTGTCCTGTCTTGAGAGCACTATCAGAAAATTAATTTGTGTTCAGTTGGTCTAGCAAACAAAACCAGAGCACATAAGATGAGACAGCTATAAATACATTATTTTGCTTGGTCCCTCTACTGAAACACATGAAACAAGAGAAAAAATATAAATACCTTTTCTAGTACTTTATCCATTATGGATTGATTCTTAGCCACGACAGTGAGTGTTCCATCACTTACAGCGATGCGTCCACCTAAATAAACATAGAACAAAAGTAATGATGTGAAATAATGAAACAGTCACTTTTTCTATGTTTGAATAAACAATCAACAGAGAGGAAAATTAACATCAGATGTATTGGAAAAAAAACTAAATAAATTATCAACCATTTGAATCAATTAAGCATTTTCATCGTTATAAGCTGTAGATTCAGACCGTGTGAGTTTGCAGAACTGCCAAGTTCTATAACAGTATTAGATGGCAAAATAAAAATAAAGAATATATGGCGGCATAGCGTAGTAGTTGGTTGTCCACCATATATAGCTGTAGTAATGGAGAAAACATTACATAATTACAAAAGACAAACAGCATCAAGCATATAAAAAGCCCCAAAGTCCATCTCTCATCTGTCGTGGCTCTATAACTATCAAAAGAATATCAAGGCATACTCATGATTGAATAAAACCTGTTTCCTCTTCAATTTTTCTCTTTAAAGCACCAAGAGGTCCAACCAAGCGACGAAGTGAGTCATTGCCATACTTCAAGGTAGCTGCATGAACCATTTGTAATTTTGTAACAAAAATCAGCCAGAATATTATCATTAAAACAATGTAAGAAGAAGTGCAACAGAAGTTCAAAAGTCAACCTAATTGAGGAGAATTTTTATCTTGGGCACGTGGTGCATTGATCTCCCTCTCCATATGATCAAGGATTTGAATACGACCTTTAAGAGCATACTCTAAGCTCTCACAAATAATATCTAATGGAATTCCAGCAGGTTTTATATCCAACTGAATTGCTGTAACTCCTTTTCGGGTGCCAGCAACTTTGAAGTCCATGTCCCCTAAGTGATCTTCTAGACCCTAGACAAGAGTAATAAGATTAAAATGCGAAATAACAAATATAAATATCATAACAAAAACCCAATTATAATCCTTACAGAAAACATAGAAATATCAACTTTGACAAAACCAAAAGTCTTGCAGCTTAGAGGGAGAGAGGGTGAGGGGGAAACAAAGTCGACTGTTGTCCTAGAACATTGGAAGAAAAGAGAATGAAATTTCTAATGGCTTCAAAAATCTAAAATACTCAATATCTTGAGAGAACAACAGCACCACATAAATCTAATTCAGAAAGCCACCATGTAGTAACAAGCAAATACAGACACATCAAACAAAAATCTCACCAGAATGTCAGTCACTATACGATAATCCTTTATCGTGCCAGTTGATGGATCAACTTCACTAATAAGGCCCACAGAGACACCAGCCACATGTTCACGCAGTGAAATGCCAGCATCCATCAAAGCAATACTGCCTAAGCAGGAGCACAAAGTTATGTATTATAAACAGTGTTCTGATTTTGACATGTAACCTCAAGTCATCAAGCAATGCGAACTTAGGTAGAATGAATTTAATGATAGTCCCATGCATACATATAAACATACCAAAAGCCATAAAATACACATCATGAAAACTACCCATATGCATTTTCTGAATGGCACTCAAAATTGGAAGGGAAATATATTATAGAAACACAAAGGGAAGAAGAAACAACAGAGTCAACTCCCAAAATGCATATTTGCTTACCAATTTAATATTTGCCATCAGGAATTTTCAAAGCAACCGAAAAAAAAGGCATTCTAGAAAATAACTTTAATCAAGCACAAGACAGATGTAGCAACAGACACTGCAACAACAAAATGAAAAGAATACCTCCACAAACAGTGGCCATTGATGTTGAACCATCAGATGCCATGACTTCAGAATTGATACGAACAGTGTATGGAAAATCTTCTTCAGGAGGCAAGACAGCAAGTAAAGCTTTCTCCGCAAGAGTTCCTATGAACAACCAAAAAGAAAACAACCAGAATCATCAATTCTACATTTTAACAATCATCAAAGGGTAAATCTTTTCAGAACGTAATTTTTAATGTACTGGATACAACTTAATAACTAATAAAGCAACTATACATGAATGTCATCAGGACCAACATCATTTATCAGTTACTGATAGACCACCAGTGACCTTTGTATACACACGCAGGAACAGGAAAGGTAACAATAAGGTGTCTGTAGAGAATAGTTAGTTGAGAGATTAGCTAATATGTTATGAGGGTAATGTTAGTGTGTGTGAGGGTGCATGTGAGGGTGCAGAGTTGTATAGTGGAATGAGGATAAAAGTTAGGAGAGGAATTCAGTAGTGGTTAGGTGGTAATTGATAGGGTGTAACCCCTTGTGGGAGAGATCTAGGCTTTCGAATTCCTAGCTAAATCAATACAGAAACTCACCATTTCTTCATATATTTCTTAGTTCTTACTAACCCCTGTGCAGGTGACTCTACCAAAGTGGTATCAGAGCATTCATCTGATAGGACCTTGCCTACCTGAATTAGAACCAAACAGAGCCAATAGGCAAGACAGCAAACCAGAGAGAAGAAGTAAAATTGTATTATAGTAGTAACCAGGAAATTAGAGAGCCTGGACCCTCCTTACAGAGATGATTCTTCTTACAAGCTAGCTGAATAACAAAAAGAAAATAATCCTCTTATTTATACTTAGCCTCTATGGTAAACGGTGCACCTAGGTACTACCCAAACAAAACCCACATAACAGATTTAGAGTGTATTATCCCCTACAGCCCTCTCTACGTGTGCCTTCTTGTGCCTCCTAGCATAGACATACGTTAAGGGAGGTCTATCAATACCGCCAGCCTGAAGTTTCACCTTGTCCTCAAGGTGAAATTGGGGAAATTGCTCCTGAATGACAGCGAAATCCTCCCAAGTTGCTTCAAATTCTGGTAAGTGTTTCCATTTGATGAGGGCTTGTGGCTTGGTGTTGTGTGTTCCAGGACGAACCGCAAGAAGGGATTCTGGCTCCAAAAGCCACTCTAAGTCAGCAGTGAGGCCTGGAGGAAGGCATGTAGCCTGCTGGTGCTGTCCAAGTGCTGCCCGCAAGCAAGAGACGTGGAAGACGGATGAATGGAAGCATGAGATGGCAATTGAAGGCGGTAAGCTGCTGTGCCCACACGAGCCAACACCGAGAAGGGGCCAAAGAACCGAGGGGACAGTTTTTCATTTGGCCGTTTCGCTAAGGTGCGCTGCCTGTAAGGACGAAGTTTCACATACACCATGTCGCCCACCTGAAACTGTACATCACGACGCTTGCGATCAGCTTGGGCTTTCATTTTCTGTTGAGCACGGAGCAAATTTTGCTTTAGCATTTGGAGGATCTCATCTCGGTCATGCAGCTCTTGGTCCACAGCAGAAACCTTGGTACTTGCCGGCTCAAATCGAAGCAGCGGGGGTGGGTCGCGGTGGTAGACAGCACGAAACGGGGTCATCCCAATAGAGGTATGATGCAAGGTATTGTACCAATATTCGGACCACGGTAACCACTTCGCCCACTGAGTCGGTTTGGTATTGACAAAACATCGTAAATAGGTCTCAAGGCAGCGATTGACCACTTCTGTCTGACTGTCGGATTGAGGGTGGTAGGTCGTGCTGTGTTGTAGTGACGTCCCCTGCAACCGAAACAGCTCCTTCCAAAACAAGCTGATAAAGATCGTGTCCCTATCCGAAACAATGGAACGGGGTATCCCATGGAGCTTCACAATCTCACGGACAAAGACTTCAGCCACCGTGAAGGCCGAGAAAGGATGACGGAGAGGGATGAAGTGGCTGTATTTCGAAAGGCGATCCACGACCACTAAAATAGAATCAAAGCCTTTAGAGACGGGGAGGCCTTCGATGAAATCCATTGAGATATCCTCCCAAATTTGCTCAGGGATCGATAATGGCTGCAATAGGCCTGCTGGAGATTGCGCCAAATACTTATTCTGTTGGCACACCGAACACTCAGCCACAAATTTCTCTACATCCTAGCGCATACCCCGCCAATAAAAGTCTGCCCCCAACCGCTGGAATGTTTTAAAAACCCCTGAATGTCCACCCACAGTACTGCCATGGTATTCCTGCAGGAGCAATGTAATAAACGGAGAAGACGCGGGTAACACCAAACGGCCTCTGAACTTGAGACACCCATGAACCAAGGAATATCCTCCACAATCAGCACCCTTGGACAGCTCATGTAGTACCTTAGAAAGAGTTGGGTCTGTCGCTATGTGATTCTGCAAATCTGGAAGGGAAAGGATGTTGGGCACTGTAATGGCAGCGAGGGCGACAGTTGGTTCAACCCGCGATAGCGCATCAGCGGCACGGTTCTCACCGCCTGGTTTGTATTGGATATCAAAGTCATAACCCAGAATTTTGGTCAGCCACTTTTGATGATCTATGGCCACCAAACGCTGCTTGAGGAGGTGCTTCAAACTATGTTGATCGGTACGAACGACAAACCTCCTGCCCAGTAGATAAGGACGCCACTTCTGAATGGCCAACACGATGGCCATTAGTTCGCGCTCATAAATAGATTTCAGGCGTGCCCGGGGTGACAGAACACGACTGAAATAAGCCACCGGGTGACCAGCTTGCATCAAAACTGCCCCGAGCCCCATGCCCGATGCATCAGCCTCTAGAGTGAGAGGAACGGTGAAGTCGGGCAGGGCCAATACAGGAATGGAACACATGGCTGCCTTCAATCTTTCAAACCCCGCCTGAGCGTCAGGAGACCAATGGAAGGCATCTTTCTTTAACTGATCCGTAAGTGGGCGGGCAATACTCCCATAGTTCTGGATAAATTTCCGGTAGTAGCTGGTGAGACCCAAAAAACCTCTCAAGTCCTTGAGAGTGCGAGGGACGGGCCAGTTCAGCATGGCTTGAATTTTGGAGTGGTCGGCAGCGACCCCTTCTGCCGAGATCACATGATTGAGGTACTCTATTTGCAGCTGGGCAAAAATACACTTCTTGCGGTTGGCGTACAGTCTGTGGTTTCGTAGGCGCTGTAAAACTAATTCCAAATGAGGCAAATGAGTGTCCATAGACGGGCTGTACACAAGAATATCATCAAAAAATACCAGCACAAAGTCTTGCAGAAAATCGCGGAATACATCATTCATAAGAGCCTGAAAAGTGGCTGGCGCATTTGTGAGGCCGAAGGGCATCACTAAGAACTCATAGTGGCCCTCGTGAGTGCGGAAGGCCGTTTTCGGAACATCACAGCGAGCCATGCGTATCTGATGGTACCCAGATTTTAGGTCCAGCTTCGAAAAAAACTTAGCGCCATGGAGCTCATCCAAAAGTTCGTCAATCACGGGAATGGGGAATTTGTCAGCCACCGTCTCGCGATTTAAGGCGCGATAATCCACACAGAACCGCCAGCTGCCGTCCTTCTTCTTGACCAACAATACTGGACTCGAGAAAGGGCTCGTACTTGGCTGAATAAGACCTACCTGAAACATGTCTCGCACCATTTGCTCAATCACATTTTTCTGAATGTGAGCGTATCTGTATGGCCTGACTGAAATGGGCTGCGTGCCTGGTTTTAGTGGAATAGAGTGCTCCCTAGCGCGCACGGGAGGAAGACCGGGAGGCATCTCAAACACATCTGGGTATTGAGCAAGTAATTGTGCCACGGGTGGGTTTAAGGAGGAAGTGTCGGGTGCTGTACCAGCTGCCAAGGTGCCTAAGTGGACCCAGTAACCCTCAGCTCCTTTTTCCACTGCTAAAACCATAGCCTTCAAGGATATTGGTGATTTACAAAGGCTGGGGTCTCCTTGCAACGTCACCCAAGAACCATCCACTTCGAATTTCATCACCAAGGTACACCAATTTACTTGCATACTCCCTAGAGTTTCCAGCCATTTGATGCCCAATATGACATCAGCCCCCCCGAGTTCGAGAGGGAGAAAATCAGTCACCACCCGAATGGCTCCCAAATCAAGTTCCACCTGAACGCAAATGCCTTTCGTTCGGACCTTACCGCCTGTACCCAATAATACCCCGTAACAAGTTGTAGCCGTAATAGGGAGTCCCGCTGCATGTACGACTGCTGTGGAGACAAAATTATGGGTGGCCCCACTGTCGATGAGAACCGTAACCTGTTGTTGTCCAATCTGTCCCGCCAATTTCATCGTATGTGTGGACGTAATCCCAATGAGAGAATTCAGCGACAAGGTGGCTAAATTTTCATCTGAAACAATGGTGTCCCCTGACTCCGGCGACAGGGGCGGGGTTTCCTCGGGTGGCTCAGTTTCTTCGCTATCTGGGACAAGTTCGATTTGGAGGAGCTTCTGCTGTCAATCATGGCCTAGGTGGAATTTCTTATCGCATTTAAAACAGAGCCCCCATGCTCGTTTTTCCTGGTATTCCGTCTCGGACAGTCGGCGGTAAGACGAGGAGCTCGAAGGACGAACGCTGCCTGCCTTTAAGACCGTTGGACCCAGTGATGCGGAGGAGGAACCTCCTGGTTTAGGCGACGATACATAGGGAAGAGATCGAGCGAGATACGACCCATAAGGCGATCGCGTGGGGATGATGGGGCTCAAGTGTGGCTTGGAGTGAGTGGGCCTGGTGAGTGGGCCCAAGGTCAGTAAGTGATGACCCTCTTCTACCCGTTGGGCCGTTTCTATCACTTGGGCTAAGCCTTTGGGCTGAAGGATATGTAGGGCAGCCTTCACTTCTTCCTTAAGGCCCTTCACAAATGATCCTTCCAGTATATGGTCCGGCACGTCTGGGACACGGAAAGCCAGCACCTCCCATCGAACTCGGTAGTCCTTCACATCGCTGGTCTGAACGACGGACAAGAACTCCTTATACAACGACCCAACCGGGACTGCTCGGAATCGAAGAAGAACCAACTGTTTCAGCATACTCCACGGCGTGATCGGCCTTCGTTGGTTCTCCCACTCAAACCAAGACAGAGCGTCGCTGTCGAGACCCACGATAGCCGTCTCTAGCATCATTGCCTTGGTCATCTTCGAGAGAAGAAAATATCGCTCGGCACGGTAGATCCACCCATCAGGGTTCTCCCCATTAAACACTGGAATTTCCATCCGTGGTGGACGAAAATCTTGGCTGGGCGACGGACCCGAATAGAATGAGCCCAATTGAATCGGAGGTGTATTCGTGGGAATACCGTGGGGCACGGAATGGGGTGTCAGCGGTCGCTGAGGTACGGGTGAGTGGTGGGTAGCTGGTGGTGGTGCTCCGATTGAGCTGGGTTCGCCAATCGACGAGGCGTGGCCCTCAACCGCACGTCATTGGCGGTCGACACTAGTCGCAACTGCCTGTGGCGGAATTCGAGCAGGAAGATTGAGCATCTGGGATAGCTGCGCCGCCATCGCCTCCATGTGCTTGGACAGGGCTGTGTCCAAATGCTTCGCCACCGATTGGTCAATGGAAGATTGAAGTTCCTGCTGCAGTTTGGTGAATCCTTCATTGAGCTTGATCACATCCGAACGGAGATCGGAGACTTCGGCACCCACCCTCTCGTCAATAAGTTCGGCTACCGTGTCCTTCTTAGGCCCCATGAACGAGTGCTCTGATGCCAATTGATAGGACCTTGCCTACCTAAATTAGAACCAAACAGAGCCAATAGGCAAGACAGCAAACCAAAGAGAAGAAGTAAAATTGTATTGTAGTAGCAACCAGGAAATTAGAGAGCCTGGACCCTCCTTACAGAGATGATTCTTCTTACAAGCTAGCTTAATAACAAAAAGAAAATAATCCTCTTATTTATACTTAGCCTCTATGGTAAACGATGCACCTAGGTACTACCCAAACAAAACCCACATAACAGATTTAGAGTGTATTATCCCCTACAGCCCTCTCTACGTGTGCCTTCTTGTGCCTCCTAGCATAGACATACGTTAAGGGAGGTCTATCATCATCTTGATGGGACCGAAGCCACAATTGCAAATGGAAGGTTTTGATGAGAAATTAGAGGCGGTTCAGTCGGAGTTCATCCGCGGGTTGTCGGAGGTTTGTACGGAGTTCCAACAGCTGCCTAAGGAGATTGAATTCCTCAAATCAGAAGTCCAACGTCTACTGGCCATTGAGAAGAAGATGGACTTCATCGTTACTCACCTTGCTCAGATGTGGCAAGCTACGGGGAAGCCGACGACAGATTCGACGGCGGCAAGTGCAGACCAGCAACAACGAGCTGTGGATGGCGATATTTCATCGAATCCCACTCCAATTTCACCAACGGTTCCGATTCCACCAATGACCTCGACTCCATCGGCGTCGGGCCAAACTCCAACGGTGCCGTCGGCTCCTGTGGACTCGCTGTACACAACTCAAGCTCTGGGTATGGATTTTCGACCGCCTAGGATGGAACTTCAATTTTTCTCAGGGGATAATCCAGATGGGTGGATATATAGAACTGAGAGATATTTTTTGTTGACCCGATTGTCGGAAGCTCAGATGTTGGAAGCAGCAGTGGTGGGGCTGGAGGGTGATGCATTGACTTGGTTTCAATGGGAAAATTAGAGGAGGTCAGTGACGTCTTGGGCGCCACTGAAACAGAGAATTCTTCTGCGATTCCGAGCGGTTCCAGTTGGGCCTTCGGAGGAATTCATGTCCCTGGTGCAGACGACCAGCGTCCGAGACTATCGTATGAAATAGGAAGCCTTAGCTTCACGGGTGCTAGGCCTCCCTGAACATATTCTGGAGGAAAGTTTTGTGAAGGGGCTGAAGGAAGAAATTAAAGGGGCTCTGCATATCTTGCAACCCGTGGGCTTGGCCCAAATTATGGAGACAGCCCAAAGGGTTGAAGAAGGGCATCAGTTTTTTGCACCAGGCCAGGGCTCTAGGGTCCCAGTAGCCAGACCAAATCTCAGCCCAATTACACCATACCGAGCAGTCATGAACCCATTCAGTGCCAGATCCTTGAATCCAGCTTCGCTGAGTAACACACCTTCCCCTCCAAGTTCTACTTCGAGTGTCTCCAAGAATACGAAGTCCCATCCTACCCATCGGTTGTCGAAAGCCGAGTACCAAGATAAGAAGGCAAGGGGGGTCTGTTTTAAAATGTGATAAGAAGTTTCATAGGGGTCATGAGTGTGAGCAAAAGTTCTTACAGGTTTTATTGACCTTGGATGAGGAGGAGCTTATATCTCCATCGGAATCACCACCCCCAACACCAGAATCGGAGGAGGCAATGGGATCGGAGGAGACATTGGCTACACTGTCCTTAAATTCTTTGGTGGGTATTTCATCTACTCATACGATGAAGCTGGCTGGTCACATTGGGCAACAACCCGTTACAGTGCTTATTGACTGTGGAGCAACCCACAACTTCATTTCCATGGAAGTAGTGAATGCAGCAAGCATTCCGATCACTCCAACAACATGCTATGGCATCCTTTTGGGGACTGGGGGAAAGGTGCGTACCGAGGGTATATGTGCTCAACTCGAGTTGGACTTGGGAGCATTGAGAGTGGTCACGGATTTTCTTCCACTGGAACTGGGAGGTGCAGATGTTATTTTGGGTATAAAGTGGCTAGAGACTTTGGGGAATATGCAAGTAAATTGGAGAACAATGGTGATGCGTTTTGAGATGGACGGGATTTGGGTAACACTTACAAGGAGACCCGAGTTTATGCAAATCGCCTATCTCTTTGAAGGCGATGATGCATACGGTGGAGCATGAGGGAATGGGATTTTGGGTTCTTATGGGAACGCTACAGACAGCGGCTGTAGGGAGCCAACAGGAGCTTCCACCAGCGGTAGCACACCTTCTTCAGCGCTACAATAAGGTTTTCTCTATGCCAGCTGGTTTGCCTCCAAGTAGAGCACGAGAACATACCATTAACTTGAGAGAAGGAGTTGGGCCAGTCTCGGTGCACCCTTATAGATATGCTCAAGTGCAAAAAGATGAAATAGAAAAATTGGTGTTGGAGATGATTCAAGCGGGGATCATTAGGCCGAGTACAAGTCCATTCTCGAGGTCGGTGTTACTAGTCAAGAAAAAGGATGGAAGTTGGAGATTTTGTATGAATTATTGGGCTCTGAAATAAGGAGACAGTGGCTGACAAGTTTCATATTCCGGTGATTGACGAATTGTTGGATGAGTTGCACGGAGCACAAGTATTCTCTAAATTGGACTTGAAGTCTGAGTACCATCAAATTCGGGTGGCAGCGCGGGATATTGAGAAGACAGCATTCCGTACACATGAAAGCCATTACGAATTTCTGGTCACGCCTTTTGGCCTTACTAACGCACCTGCTACGTTCCAAGGGCTCATGAATGAGGTGTTCCGGGATTTTTTGCGAAAATTTGTGTTGGTTTTTTTTGACGACATCTTGATCTATAGTTCATTGTTGGAGGACCATTTATGCCATTTAGAGCTGGTTTTGGATAAGTTGGCTCATCACTGTTTGTATGCGAACAGAAAAAAATGCTTATTCGCTCAAGCAAGTGTAGAATATCTTGGTCATGTGATCTCGGCCAATGGGGTGGCAGCGGACCCGAGCAAAGTGGAGGCAATGGTGAATTGGCCAACACCGAAATCGATCAAAGAGCCAAGGGGATTCTTAGGCCTAACAGGGTATTATCGCAAATTTGTACAAGGTTATGGGCACATTGCTCGGCCCTTAACGGATCAGCTCAAGGACGCTTTTGGTTGGACCCCAGCCACTCAAGAGGCCTTTGCTCAGCTCAAAAATGCCATGTGCACAGTGCCTGTATTGGCATTACCTGACTTTACAGCCCTTTTTGTTTTGGAAGTCGATGCCTCGGGATCAGGATTGGGAGCAGTGCTAATACAAAACCAACGACCCATAGCTTTTTACAGTCAAGTCTTGTCTCCAAGAGCGCAAACTAAGTCGATTTATGAGCGGGAGTTAATGGCGATTGTATTAGCAATACAAAAATGGAGACCATACCTCTTGGGACGTAAGTTTCTGGTTAGGACGAATCAGCAAAGCCTCAAGTACTTATTGGAGCAAAGATTGGTAGCAACGAAGCACCAAAAATGGTTAACCAAGCTGCTCGGTTATGACTTTGAGATTCAGTTCAGGCCTGGGCTGGAAAATAAGGCAACTGATGCCTTATCAAGAATGCATACTGAAATTTCGTTGGCTGCAATTTCGATTCCTAATGTGCTGTCAATACCGGACTTGCAAGCACATATTGCTTCAGATCCGACTCTATCTAAGGTAGTGCAGGACCTAAAAGAGGGTCGGGACAGCGGGGGATACTCCTTAGTTCAAGACTGCCTGAAGTTCAAGGGACATTTGGTACTACCAGCCACATCGCCGTTTATACCCCTACTCCTTCAAGAATATCACAGTCGTAGTATGGGGGGGCATTCAGGGGTTTTTAAAACTTTTCAGAGGCTTGCAAGTGACTTGTACTGGTCGAGAATGCGAAGAGATGTCCAGAAATTTGTCGCTGAGTGCGCAGTGTGTCAACAGAGCAAGTATATCGCTCAATCTCCTGCTGGTTTGTCGCAACCATTGCCGATTCCAGAACAGGTTTGGGAGGATATATCACTCGACTTTATTGAAGGATTACCGATTTCAAATGGCTTCGACTCGATATTGGTGGTGGTCGATCGTTTGAGTAAGTATAGTCATTTTGTTCCGCTGCGACATCCTTTTACTGCCATTTCGGTAGCTACTGTATTTGTCTGCGAGATCGTCAAATTACATGGAATCCCTCGATCCATCGTCTCAGACAGAGACAAAATTTTTGAATCTTTTTTGGAAGGAGTTGTTTCGATTGCAGGGCACTAAGCTTAAGCATAGCTCAGCTTACCATCCTCAATCCGATGGACAAACGGAGGTGGTTAATTGATGTTTGGAAACTTACCTCCGCTGTTTTGTGAGCTCCAAGCCAAATCAATGGTCCAAATGGCTTCCTTGGGCGGAATATTGGTACAATACAACCTTTCACTCTTCAGCTGGAATGACACCCATTAGAGCATTGTATCACCGTGACCCTCCACCCCTTATACGCTTTGAACCAGCGAGCACTCGAGTGTCGGCAGCGGAGCAGAATTTGTAGGCTCGGGATGACATACTGAATTTGTTAAAACAAAATCTTCATCGAGCCCAACAGAAAATGAAAGTCCAAGTAGATGGGAAGAGAAAAGATGTTAGTTTGGAGTAGGAGACATGGTTTATGTAAAATTGAGACCGTACAGGCAACGGACAGTAGCAAAGAGGCTGAATGAAAAGTTGGCTCCACAATATTTTGGTCCTTTTCCCATTACTGTCCGAATAGGTACAGCAACATATAAGCTCCAGCTCCCACCTGATGCATCCATCCATCCCGTTTTTCACGTCAACATGCTACTAACCTGCCTCCAGGGCTATTTGCGGAGCTGGAATGGATTTTGGAACCAGAGAAGGTGCTGGCAATAAGGCCAAGCACTCACAAGGCAGCACCACAAGCTCTTATAAAATGGGCGAACCTACCAGAATTTGAGGCAACTTGGGAGGATTTTCAGGTAATCTGAAACCAATTTCCTGAATTTCACCTTGAGGACAAGGTGAGACTTGTGGCCAGCGGTATTGATAGACCACCAGTGACTTTTGTATACACACGCAGGAACAGGAAAGGTAACAGTAAGGTGTCTGTAGAGGATAGTTAGTGCGAGGTTAGCTAATTTGTTATGAGGGTAATGTTAGTGTGTGTGAGGGTGCAGAGTTGAATAGTGGAATGAGGATAAAAGTTAGGAGAGGAATTCAGTAGTGGTTAGGTGGTAATTGATAGGGTGTAACCCCTTATGGGAGAGATCTAGGCTCTCGAATTCCTAGCTAAATCAATACAGAAACTCACCATTTCTTCATATATTTCTCTGTTCTTACTAACCCCTGTGCAGGTGACTTTACCAACTACCTGAAAGCTCATTTTAGTAATCCGAATAAACCTGTGTGACCATGGATGCATAAAAAAGCAAGAGAGAGAGGTTCCTACTTTCTGTACTAGATGAGTGGAGAAAGATTTTGTAATATGCCTCTACGCAGATCAACTGCCCGATTCACCTCTGGAATTCTTTTTAGCTTTAAATGTTTCATACTTCTAAAATTCATTTAATCTCAATGATTGCTAAAATAAGGTTTGACATGAACATAAATCCAAAGGCAACACAAGTCTCAATGATTACCATGCCCAACTTCACGCCTATTCAAGCCACCTCGTTTACCGACTTCATTGATGCAGAATGGTGGAAAACTATAGTGAAGCATGAAGCGCTTCGTTGAAGGACCAACAACAGACTCCAAGCGTTGAGCGTCAGCAGGTGCACCAAGTGTGACAGTGCAAAGAACCTATCAAACATGAAATATGAATGTAACTAGGGTAAGTAAACCAAAACCCAGAAATTTCAAGAGTCCCAAAAGGATGTTAACCTGAGTATCTCCACGATTGAAAAGTGATGATCCATGCAACTGTGGCAAATTGCCAGCTTCACAATACACGGGCCTAACCTCATCAAGATGTCTCCCATCAACCCTTCGCCCATCGTTAATGATCCTTCTGCGAACAATCTGACATTTTGACAGAGCAAAAGGTTTTATCAATCTTCAAGAATTATAAACTCAGCTAAAAATAAATTGTAGAATAATATATAAATATAGAATAACAAGTGAGTCGATAGCCCCCAAAGACATACGCAAGGCATGTAACGCAATAGCAGTTACTAATGAAATCGTTCAGCATTGGAATTTCCAAAAGCATAACAAAAAGACAAAAGCATAGGTTACCAGATTCTAATTATTTGTTGGCTTACCTTCTTCCTTACTGTGTCTACTGTCTTTGATAAACCTTTTAAACTTTCTTCATCACATTCTTCTTCAAGAACTCTTTTAACATCTTGTGTAATGTTTTCTAAGGCCTCTCCACGTTCAAACTGGATGAAAATGCACCACAACATAAAGGTAAAGAGAAAGAAAGATGAACAGAAAAAATCATCATTTAATTCTTTACAAAAGCTCCACAATGAATCAATTGGTCTTTTGTCACACACACACACACACGCATACACAAAAAAAGAAAAAAAGCTCTATAATGAATTAAGGTTAGACCTTGTTGTACAAATATATAGACAATATGCACCTTGCCATATGAAGGATCTGTAAACACAGCTTCTATAGGAGCTTCTGCCAACTCACGGACTCTCTCCAGTGTTCTATCTGACAACATTGACAACTTATATTCTTTCTTATGTTTACCTGCTTTAGCAGCCAGTCTGATTTGTGGTTCAAGATATTTAACTGCCTGCATGAACAGATTCCATCATCTTAGTAGGAGTTTATTAATTAAAACGTGGTGCATGATGGTTGAATGTTTCTTGACTAACCCCAAGGTGAGCAAATCGTAACCCAGCTTCTAAATCTTTCTCAGAAATCTCACGAGCTTGCACATCAATCATTAATGTGTTGTCCTTTGTACAGGCATAAACTAAGTTGAGATCACTTAAGCAAAGCTGCACATATCACATAACTAACAATTAGATGCTGCAAAAAGAGAAACCAATTTATACTAAAACATTCATTCATATATGACATCAAAGGTTCAAGCTTAAAAAATGGTTGGGAGAAATTATCAACATAGTTAAACCACGGCCAACTTTTTCTAACCAACCTAATAAACCACAATGATGGTAAACTGATCAGATCACAAAAAACAGTTCAACATGTAAAAAGTTTACCAAAGACAGGGAAATATTTGTATTATGCACACCTCATCCATTGTTGGGTTAACAATAAACTGTCCGCCGATCCTCCCCACTCGAATCATCCCAATGGGACCACCCCAAGGAATATCTGACAACATAAGGGCGGCGGATGTTGCATTAGCCGCCATCACATCAGGATCTTGCTTTCCATCAGAAGAGAGGACACTTGCCATAACCTACAAATCAGTATAGAAATTCACAAAAATTGCAGGGAAAAAAACAATTCCACAAAATGAGAACTTACAGAAGATATTTAACAACATTAACATACCTGAACTTCGTGGTAAAATCCTGAAGGAAACAGAGGACGTATCGGTCGATCAATGAGACGACCACATAACAATTCGCGTTCCTTAGGAGCACCCTCCCTCCGCATGAATGTGTTCGGAATCACACCTTGAGCGAATTGTTTCTCTTGATAATCAACCTTATAATAAGCAAAAAAATTACCCCGAAAAGAAAACACCTTAGATAAACTTAAGCCCTGGAACAATGCCATGAACTTGGAATTTGAAAGAGTACGAATTGATTGGATTTTTCAAGTTTTATGAGTTATATAACAATGAAGGGAAAAAAAACGAAAACCAAGTAATCCAATGGCACACTCAACAAGAATGAATTTTACAACCAAATTAAAAAGAAAGAGAATGAATGATGGATTACCGTAAGAGGTAAGAAATCACGAACGCCATCACTTTTGGAGGACGTTACGGTTGATAAGACTTTAGTCTCTTCCATGCCTAAAACGACGGCACCATTAGCGAAACGAGCAATCTTTCCCGTCTCTAACATAAAGAAGCGTGATCCTATTTCGAATTCTTCTTTAAATGTCTCGAGAACCTTGACTCCGGCGACGGAGGGTTCAGTGTTGATTTGCTCCGATTGAGACGCGAAGCCTAGGCGGCCGCTGCAAATTGTACGGAACCCAAATGTTCTCCATGTGAGGAAATGGGGGATAGTTTTGAGGAGCGGGTTGGTTCGGGTTGCTACGAACGCCATAGCTGGAAGGAAAGAGTGAGGAGGAGGTTTGGAGAAGGGTTTAGGGTTTAAGCGCCAGAAAACCAGAAGGAAGAATGTGGTTTGCATGGTAAAACGACATGGCGTTTTTACTTCATAACTTACGGTGTCGTTTTCAAAATATTTTTTTGTAGCAATAGTTTTCAAAATGTTAATTATACTGTCTTAATGTTTTAAAAAAAAACATTTTTGTTGCAGTAAAAAAAATGTTAATTACAAAAGAACAATTTCATATATTCAAGAATTATAATATATTGGCTAATCCAATACAAAACACTTGAAAAAATAGATATGATAGTTAAGTGTAATATCTCTCAGGTAAATACTATTTTGGATCATGTATTGTTCAAAAGATATTAATCACACACTCTGTTTTATTAAATGACAATTCAGACTCTACGTTTTGCAAAATGGAACAAAAAAAAATACCCAGAACCCGATTTTGGTCAAATAATTTTTCAATATAACCAAAATGCCCTCAAAATTTATAACTTAATGATTTTTTAAATATTTAAAAATTATATTAAATTCATTTTAAATATTAAAAAAATATTACTTAATTAAGAATCATAAAACAAGATATAAAAAATTTTATATAAAAAAAATTAAAATCAATTGTTGTCCGTGATTTCATCATTGGACACATGACAATAATTAGAGTAGTAATTAGGCTCATCGGGAGATAATAAAGCTCTATGGATCTTGTCTAGAGCTACTCGGAGTGTAATCTCCTCCTAGCAAGTCATTACCCCTTTTCCAGCGTGGATGTCTCCAAGTGAGGCCACGTCCCGAGGACCACATTAGCGGTCATCCCGTCTTCTTGACCCGATAGTCCTCCCAGCCTAGGAGTTTTGTCCTCGGGCCTGGAGAGAGCGCTAGGTGTCAGTCACTATAGCCTTGGGCCACCACAAGATCGTTTGATAGCTTTTTGGGTTCCTCGAGTAGTGGCGTCAATTTCGTACACTCGACAATTGATATTTCCCTCAACATCGCCTTATACGGGAAAAAGTGCAGCCGCATTCTAACAGTGTCAGAAGCATGTCTCCCGTAAAGTTGGTGGGCTGCAACTTGTATCGCATAGGGCCACAATCTTAATTAGAATATTCAGAGGGGTTGAATAGAAATTATGTCCCCAAATAATTGGGGAATATTTGTAATAAATGATATTAATGACCCTCGGACTCTATAAGTAGGGTTAGGGCACCATTGTAAAATGGTTCACAACTTTTGTACTGAAAGCAATATATGCACTCCCTGAGAAAACCTCAATTGAAGCTTGTCATCTAAAACTTCAAGAATACTAATACTAAAGACTCGTGGACTAGGATTATTTTATAACCTGAACCACGTAAAATCTCGGTGTTAATCTTCTTTATTTTCTTTAAATTATGTTATTAAGTTGATAGCAAAAAAGGCAGTCAACATTTTGGTGTTTTCATTGAGAGCTTGAAGAAGTAGTCATGGTGACCATGCGTAGAAATACCCCAAACGACGTTGGTCCTCCCGCCGGAGCTGAGGGGGGAGAACCAAGCCGGCCATCTCCACAAGACCTCCCAGAGATGACCCAGGAGGATTACAATGAGAATGTCAACTACGACGATGAAGATGACGGGTTCTATGAGGAGGACTATCCTCAGCCCATGGATGCGGAGGATCCACCAAAAGTGGTGGCGCCCCGTGGTCAGGTGGCCTCCCAACAGCAAAAACTTGATGCCCATGAGGGGAATATCGCTGCCCTACATGAGATGGTTAACGTCATTAGGGCTACTCTGGCGCCCCAAGGGCTGCGAGTGGACCCCCATGGCAAAGTACCACCTAGGAAGCTCGTTGGGGTGCCACCTGCACACCCAGTTAGAGTGCCACATGTTAATGTAGTGGGTGTGCCTCCCGAGCACCCCGCTAGCATGCGCAAGATCCGCCAACTGGCGTGCCACCTGCGCACCCAGCTAGAGTTGAAGCCTCACTTGTGCCACAAGACCGTTGCAAAGGCAAAGTAGATGAAACTCCTGCTCAAGGACGAAAGAGAACTCTTTGGGCTTTTGAACCCATTCAGCCCCCGAAGAGGGCCGATGATAACCAAAGGCATAGAGCCCAAGGACACCGCTAGGTTGCTAGCATTCGCAGAGCTCAGGGTGTTCCGTCTAGGCGCCCTGCGATAGATCGCGTTAGGCCTAGAGGTGGTGTCCCACCGACACCTCACCAACATCACAGGCACCCTGGCCAAGGGGCCAACAGGATAAATGTCTCTGCCAACCGAGGACAAGGGATCAATGTCTCAGTCAATAACGAATATGTTGACTCAGAGAGGGAAACAAAATTAGGGTACCCCAAAGACGGTGGTCGCCACCAAGCATAACCTGATCTGCAAGATGACTTGAACGCTCGCAGGAGCAGGACAACTCCCGAGGAAAATCATGGGAGACAACAGCAATTGAACCTCCTAGATGACCTTAATGGTCAGAGTAAAGAACACTCGACATAGAGTGCCAATCAAAATCGCGAACCTCTACACGCAGAATTGGACATTTTGAAAAGAATCATGCTGAAGATGGTCCGGAGACAAGGTCATGACTCAAACTCTGAGGAAAAGGATGGGGAGCCTTGCACTCCCCACATTGTGGAGGCTCCACTACCTCAGGGCTTCAAAATGTAAAACATTGATTCGTACAACGGAGGCACGGATCCCACCGACCATCTCTCAAAGTTTAATAGATTAATGTGGGTCCACCGCGTCTCCAAGGATGCCAAATGCCACGTTTTCACGTTGACCTTGATGGGATCAACAGATGAATGGTTTAAGAAGCACAAGTCGGGATCCATTCACTCCTGGCACCAACTCTCCTCCTCCTTCCGAAGATAATTCATAGTTGCGTGGAAGGTGAATTTTGAGGTCAACGTGTTGGCAAACATAAAGCAAGGACCACTTGAGACCCTTAAATCTTACATTAAACACTTTAAGGAAGAAGCAGCCAGGACCAATAGGGTCAGTGATGGCCAATAGTTGATTGCCCTACAAGCTGGCATCCGAGCAAGTTCCAAACTATAGAATGTACTCCAGCGAAGAGGATGCCATAGGCTCAATGACTTCATACGTCGAGCCCAAGAGTACATCAACTGGAAGGAGGCTTAGATTGGAGCGTTCGGAGTACCAGTCCCCTTCCCCACTCTATTGTTCCCAAACGCCTTGGCTCTGGGAACCTAGTATTCACCATACGCTCCAGCCCAAATGAGTGTTATGAGAGATTCAAAGTTCAACCCTGCTGTTCAACTATCTAGTTTTAGCACCCTACCAAATGTTGGTTTCATTGCCGCCCCAACAGGCTATGGAGTAGCTCCCACTAGTTATAGTGTTTTTCAGGCTGCATTCACTACTATAGTTGTGGCTCCTGCCCAATCTGCGGCACCCAGCGAAACCCTCAGCGGGAGCAAACATGGGGGAAAAGGCAAGGCAAGAAGCCCAAGAGAATGGGAGCAGCCCCCGACAAGAAGTAGGATCCACAATACTCCGAGTACATGGACCTGGTGGATACTCGTGATAATATTTTCCTGGCCACTGAGAAACAGGTCCACCATAGGAAACCACCACCTATGCAGAAGGATTGGGAGAAAAGAGATTCCACTAAGTTTTGTCAGTTCCACAATGATGTGGGGCACCACACCAACGATTGCAGGCAACTTAGAGATGAGATCAAAAGTCTCATCAAACTAGGGTGCCTCCACCAGTATGCTAGGACCAGTGCACGCCCAACTTAGGTTCTGGTCGCAGGATTACCTCCTCAACAGGTGGTTTCGCAACCTCTGGCCCAAGTGCATGCGACCTCGCACTAGCAGGTAGCCCATGGACCTCCCCCGATGAATGGGAGAGTAGGGACTATCTCCGGAGGACCCCACCTAGGAGGCACGTCGAGGGGCTCGCAGAATCAATATGCCCAGGCCCTAAACAATGACGATGAAGTGTTGACGCTAACCTAGTTATCAGCACAAATTACCCGAATGACTAACCAAGTCATCACTTTCTCCGAGGACGATGCTCGGAGGGTACACTTTCCCCACCACGATCCTTTGGTGGCCAAGAGCCATATTTCTAATAAAATGGTGGCTCGGATCCTGGTGGACAATGGGAGTTTAGTGAACATCATGTTCAAGCCAACCTACGAGAAGATTGGGCTGACCGTTGGTGACATGTCCCCTTATACCTCCACTCTTTACGTGTTCTCGGGGGAAGGTCTAATCCTGATGGGGCAAATCAAACTGCCAATGACGCTTGGAGAAGTGCCTCGCCAGGCCTTCAAGTATTGCACCTTCGTCATCGTGGACTGCTCCTCCATGTACAACGCCATCTTGGGGCATCTGACCCCAGTGGAGTTTGGAGATGCCACCTCTATATGCCACCTGTGCATGAATTCCCCACAGAGGCGGGAATAAGCACAGTTTCTGGAGACCAAAAGGAGGCCAAGCAGTGCTACAATGTGTCTCTCAAGCGTCCAATAATGGTAATTGAGGTAGTAGTCGCCGAACATCCTCCTCCCGAGAAGATGGAGGTGCATGATGTTCAAGAAGAAATGGAGTCCAATGAGATGGACCTCATAGTACAACAAGAGAAGGCTATCGAGCCCATGGAAGAGACGGAGGAGGTGATCCTTGATGCCTCCACCCCAGATAGATAAACGAAGGTCGGGAAAGATCCCAAGGCGAGTATTCGAGAAGCCTTAATGAGTTTTCTCAAGGACAATCAATACGTATTTGCCTGGTCTCACTCTAACATGACAGGCATTGACTCGAACATCATATGTCACGACTTGAACATTGATCCTAATGCTGCTTCAATACAGTAAAAAAGGAGAACGATTGACCCAACCTGAGCACTGGCTTTGAAGGATGTGGATAAGCTCCTCGCAAACGGGTTCATCCGAGAAGCTCAGTACCCGAGGTGGTTGTCTAACTCGGTCCTGGTGCCAAAGCCAAATGGATCTTGGAAGACCTGTATATATTTCTCTGACCTCAATAAAGCCTGCCCAAAGGATTGTTTTCCTTTGCCCAAGATCGACCAGATGGTTGATGCTACCTCTGAATACAAGCTCTTGTCCTTTATGGATGTGTACTCCGGATATAACCAGATTTTCATGCATGTTGCGAATCAAGAGCTCACTAACTTCCAGACTGACAAAGGGTTATATTACTATAAAGTGATGCCCTTCGAGCTCAAGAATGCTGGTGCCACCTATTAGATGTTGGTAAACCGGATGTTCAAGAACTGACTGGGTCTGAACATGGAGGTTTACGTAGACGACATGCTGGTAAAATCTAAAACAGCCCCCAACCACATGAAAGATCTCGGGGAAGTGTTTTACATCCTCCACAGATTTGGGATAAAGTTGAATCCCCAGAAGTACACTTCTGGGGTTGCCTCTGGAAAGTTTTTGTGCTTCATAGTTAGCGCACATGGAATAGAGGCAAACCCAGAGAAGATCAAAGGTTTGAGCGAAACGCCATTCCTCCAAAAACATAAAGACGTACAAAGCCTCACCAGAAGGATAGCAACACTGAGTAGCTTCATTTCCAAGACAATTGATAAGTGCATCCTTTTCTTCAACATCCTTTGAGGAGGTCAAAGATTTGAGACAACGGAGGAATGCGAACACACATTCCATCAATTGAAGGTGCATATGGCTAATTCGCTGATCCTGTCAAATCCTGTGGATGGAGGATCCCTCGTCCTCTACATGGTTGTCTCAGAGAATGCCATCAGTGCTGCCCTAGTCCACGAGGAAGGCCGCGTCCAGCACCCGGTGTACTACGTAAGTAAGAGACTCTTAGGGGCGGAATCCAGATATCCACTTATGGATAAGCTAACTTTTTGCTTAATGGTTGCTTCTCGAAAGCTAAAACCCTACTTCCAAGTGCATCCCATCAAGGTCTCACTAACCAGCCCTTGTGGCAAGTCCTCCAGAAGTTGGAGTCCTCAAGGAGACTCCTTAAGTGGGTCTAAGTCAATTTGACATCACTTATCACCCAAGGACTGCCATCAAGGGACAAACACTAACATATTTCATTGCCGAGTGCACAGGAGCGTATTAGCAACCTGAGAATGCCTCAGTGGTCGGGCCCACATGGAAGTTGTATGTAGATCGGTCCTCCAATGAGAATGGACCAGGAGCAGGCCTAATCTTGGCATCCCTTGAAGGGCACAGGGTTCACAGTGCTCTAAGGTTTGGGTTTGACACCTCGAACAACGAGGCTGAGTATAAGGCTCTCATTGCTGGACTTCGAGTGACCCTAGAACTCAAGATCGAGGGCCTTGAGATCTTCAGTGATTCTTAGGTCGTAGTAAATCAGGTCCTCAGAGAGTATCAGGCCCGGAGAACAAAGATGGTCGCTTACTTAGCCAAGGCCCAATAAATGTTACACAACTTCAAAAAGTTTTCCATCCGACAAGTGCCAAGGGAACATAATTCTAATGTTGATGCCCTGGCCAATATTGCTACCACCAAGGACGTTGAGTTGATCAACATGGTCCCGATTAACTACTTGGCATCTCAGGCCCTAAGAAGGTAGAAGCAGTCCAGCCTCAGGACGGCTGGATGGAGCCTATTGTGAAATACCTAATCTCTGGAGAGTTACTGCAGGACAAGAAAGCAGCTCGGAAGCTGCTTTACCAAGTCCCCCAGTATGTCATAATGGACAACAAGTTGTACATGTGAGGATTTTTGTTGCCCCTTTTCCGTTGTGTGTCCAAGAAGAAAGCCGGCCTTATACTCCAAAAAGTACATGAGGGCTTTTGTGGGGACCATGCTAGGGGGCAGAGCCTCGCCAAGAAAATCTTGAGACAATGATACTTCTGGCCCACTATGAATAGTGATGTGATGGACTATGTTAAGAAGTGCGACAAGTGCCAACACTTCGCCAACATACCCCAAGCTCCTCCAAATGAGCTCACCTAGATGACAAGTCCTTGGCCCTTCGCAATATGGGGGATTGACCTTATTAGGTCCTTGCCCACTGTAAAGGGGGAGTGAAGTATGCTATTGTGGCGGTCAACTACTTCATGAATGGGCTGAAGTCAAACCTCTCGCTACAATCACTTCCAAGAAGGCGCTAGGCTTTGTCATTAAGAACATCGTGTATCGCTACAGGCTCCCAAGAAAGGTAGTCTCCGACAACGACCTGCAATTCGACAAGGAACTGTTCACAGAATTCTGTCAAAGGCATGGAGTTATGAAATGATTTTCCTTTGTAGCCCACTCGCAAGTAAACAGACAGGTGGAGGCTTTCAATAAGACGCTTAAAACCACCCTAAAGAAAAGGCTAGAATAGGCAAAAGGTGTTAGAGAATATTATTTTATTGCTCAATGGAAAAGTGGAAAAACCAAAAATACAACTCTATGCAAAAATACAACGGACAAGATAATATTGATTAAATAAGTATTACAACTCAATTGCTCAAAATACAAGTAAATAAAAAGATGTAGAAGAGGAAGATTACAAACTCAATACTATAACAATACAAGTAAATAAGAAGAACAAGAAGAACAAAAGAATGAAAACACAAACAAACTCTCACACAACCAAAGTGTAGAGTAGTGGGGATCACCAACTTGAACAAGGTTCAAGAACTTTGTCCAAAAGCTTATTTCCCCCTATTCTCTAAGCACTAAGTGATCTCTCTAGGAAATAGCTCTCTGGAATTATCAAGTCTTTTGGTGTATTTTTCAGCCAAGTGCTTTGTGGATGAAAAATGGTGTCTTACAAGTGAGCATTAGGCTCCTATTTATAGAGTTTTGAGACACCCTTTGAATTTAAAATTCCACCAACCCCCATGGCTGTTACCAATGATTAATTGGATGTTTTATGGAATTTAAAAGAGAGATTTGGGAGTTACTTGGTTGTTGGAAACGTTCAAAATTGGATAAAAACCGAAGTTGGAAAATGCTGTCAGCCGCTCAGGCCGTGGCCTGAAAAACATGAGCCGCGGCCTACGGTGTGATTTAGCCTATTTTTGCCTCTTAGGCCGCGGCCTGAAAAACATAGGCAGCGGTCTAAGTCATTTTTTCAGCAACCAATTTTCCAAATTTGCCAAAACGTTCCAAATTCATTCCCACTTGATTTTGTAACTTCCATACACATTATGGGAGTTAAAATCACATCTCTAACAGCCATATTTCACATATATCTTTAAGAAATTCAAATCAAAATGTGTAATATCAAATCTACACATTATTGGGTAATATTTGGGAGTTACAAGTTTGTAACTCCAAAATATGTCACATTTGGGCACATACATGTGTCCAATTTTGTGACTCTCAATAATATGTTACAAGGTGTGACAAATCACATTATGTCACATTATTTAATCTAACATTATATTATTTAAAATAATATAACAAAAGGCACCCCGCCCGAGGAGCTGCCTAAGGCATTGTGGAGATATCGCACCACTGCTAGGACCTCTATGGGCCACTCACCATTCTCCATGCCCTATAGATACGAAGCCATGCTCCCAGTTGAGGCGGGAATCTCCACGCACCGACGGGATACATACGATCTGACCACGAACCACACTTTACTCCGAGAGTCTCTAGACCTTGTGGAGAAGCTCCGTGAAGCTTCACAACTTTGAGTAGTGTCCTACCAGCAAAAGGTGGCCAGATATTTCAACTTTAAAATGAAGGATAAGAAATTTAGGGTTAGAGATTTGGTGTTGCGAAGAGTCTTCTTAGCCACCGAGATCCAGGTGCTAGAGTATTGAGCCCTAACTGGGAAGGCCAGTATCAAGTCGAGAGCATCGTGTGTCCAGGGACATACAAACTGGCCTAGGTGGGGAGTTAATGCCCCACGCCTGGAATGTCGAACACCTTCGTCGGTATTACCAGTAATATAAGCAATGCATTTTTTAAGTTTTGTAGTCATTTTGTAGCCTCCGGGCACAATTAATGGAAATCGTGTGTGCAAAACACCATGGATGAAATACAGAGAAACTGCTTGTATTTTAAATTTTAATTTAGTAATTTTGCTTCCAGAGGAGTACCCACTCGCTGGCCTGAACAAGTGAATGCAAACAAGTCTCCGATCACTTGGGGGCATAGTTAGGTCTCCTTGGAGGATAGCAAGCTCGCGGAGCGTGACCTAGGAAGCTAAGCTTAGCATGAGCGGAGCAAGCCTAGTGTCAATGCTGACGTAAGCAAGCTAAAAAACCAAGTAACCTATGAGCGGAGAACTTGAGTTGTGTCCCGAGGACCAACTATAGGTTCCCGAATTCCAATAGGTGAATGGACCTCCAAGTCATTTATAGTTAGGGGCAACTCTTTTCAGCGTAACCTCTCAAGGACCACCTGTTGGGAAAATATATATTTGCGTCAATGGAAATGGTAAGAAAATACAACTCTAGACAAAATATTACAAATAAATATTGATTGATTAAATAAAGTGTTACAACTCTATAACTGAAAATATAAATAAACAAAAGAAGAAATAGAAGTAGAGAATAGTGAAATACAACTCTAAGCAAAAGATACAAATAAAGTGAAGGGTTTGAAACAAAAGAAATAAAGATTACAACTCTAAACAAAGATACAAGTAAATATAACAAGAATGATGAAAAGAGAAGCAATAGAAGAAAATAAGAACAAGAACAAAACAATAAGAAAACTCTCACTCACACAACCAAAGTGAAGAGTGTTGGGGATCACCAATTTGAACAAGGTTTGAAACTGTTACACCCAGACTTTGAGCCTTGAGAATTGTGATCTCGAAAGCTGGATTCGTCAGGTGTGAGCTCGCAATGTCTAGAATGCGTGTCCGCAACCTAGGCACCGAACCTACAAGCAGATGGCAACCTCGAAGATGGTAGCCTCAAAGTCCTCACAAGCTCGAAAGACAGACATCGGAGTACGTCTATTCTCAGGTGGCCTCGGATCAGGGGTTCCGAGCCTGACACAAGTATGAGCTCGAAACCACATGATCTCGGGGAAAATATTACAACTCGAAAGTCACTAAGAGACCTGGGCTGACACGGCACTGACGATGTAGATTGCTAACTTCGAACATCTTAATGAGTCACTTGGAGAGACGTAGTCTACATTTATTGTTGTAACTTCCCTATAATAAAGGGATATTTATTATTCAGTTATACGCCCCTAGTCTTCAGGGGATGTTTCCTTATATATAGGAGTTACAGGTTTTTAAAGCCATTAAATTTATTGACATAAAGGATAATTTCCCAGATGCGTGTGGGAGGGTATTCTGAGACTTCCTCTATAAATAGAGAAGTCATGTACCTCTGTAGAGGACCGAAATTTTGTGATCTTGAGAGAAACTCTGGAGAATTCGTTCTTGAAGAATTTCCAGAAATCATCATAAGTTCTAATAACAAAGACTCGTGGACTAGGCAAAGTTAACTGCTGAACCACGTAAAAAATCCTACTTGTTTTATTATATTTTTCTGGCCATAACTATTTATTGTTTACGTGCTCTATATTCACTGTTGACGAAAAACGGCGTCAACAGTTTGGTGCTTTCATTGAGAGCCTTAAGCATTCAGTCCCTGAACAAGTTATGGCTGCAAACAATCAAAACATTCCTAAAGAAAACTATCCGAGACGCCCTGGGAAGTAGCCAATGGTAAACCCGGATGCTGAAGAAAGAAGCGAGTCCTCCGATTCTCGGGGACCACCAGCACCTCCAAAGGATGAGGATATGTACTATAATCCTAAGCGGTACGTTCCCATTGTGGAACTTGAAAACCGGCAGCTGAAACAGCAGTTGGCAGAAGCCAACAAGCGGAATGAGGAGTTGGCTAGGATAGCCGCAGAGGCTCAGGCGGCTCAGCCCCCGCCTCCGCGTGAAAACCAAGCCCCTCCTCTAAGGGACATGCATGTTCCTCCCCGCAGGCCTTGTGGGTGTCCACAAAAAAACGCTGCCACAAGAAGGCCGGAACAGCCTCCGGCACCAGCAGAGCCATCCGCTCCCTCGAGACCCCAGAGAAGTACCCGAGCTAGGGCTCCGGTTAATTCAACTGCGGAGGTACCAGCGGGAACTGAGAACAACCGAGCCCCTGCAAAGGCTCGGACTCAAATCCCTGGAAACACACAAAATGCAACCAACCCATCTCAGGCAAACTCTGGACCGTCTAGGTCACGAAATGGGTGGCAGCCACCGTCACCCATACGATTCCCTCCATCGCCTATAAGATATCCTTCACCTCCTCGTAGGAATGCTCAACCAGTTTGAGATGATGAGGAAAGACGTGCGGGAAGGAGACAAGGGAACAGAGAAGCTTTCCGGGAACGGAGAGACGCCTAATTTGAAAGAAGTCAAACGTCACGGTCTCGCATTGCAGGAATGAAGTGGCATGAAAGAGACCCATCTTGAAATAATCATGCGACAAGTCTTACTAGTGACGACTCTGGAGATACCAGATCAATCAGTATGCATGATCGAGGTCGAAAGAATACTGGGAGCCGCAGGAATCGCTTCGACCTGCGGGAACACTTGAATCAGAATCGAGGTAATGTTAACCCGACAAACCCGGACCTAAGGGATCGCTTAAATAGGCGTAAAGACCCCCTGCGGAGGCGCGAACCTGGAATTGTGATCGACGACAGCCAATTTCAGGCAAGACCCCTCGCGGACCCGGTCCAGGAAAGAATTGATCAGTTGGAAATGGCCTTCAAGCTTTTGAAAAATGAGTAAGGTCAGGGTCGATATGAAGATTCTGACGAGGAGCTTGAACCGTTTGCTCCCCATATTTCCAATACTCCATTTCCTCAAGGATTTTGGATCCCTCATGTCCCAACGTTTGAGGGAAAGTCCAACTCGTACAGCCATTTGAGTACATTCAATACCATAATGAGAGCAAGTAACGTGGGTTACGAGCTCAGATGCATGTTATTTCCAGCATCGTTGACGGGACCAGCCAAAAGCTGGTTCAAAAAATATAGAAGACACTCAATCACTTCTTGTGATCAGCTGTCTAAGGACTTCAAGAAGCAGTTCAGAGCCATGATGGGGGTCAGGCCCGAGGCATCAACTCTGACTAATGTCCGACAGCAGCCAGGCGAGACATTAAAAAGCTACCTTACGAGGTTTAACTTAGAAGTTGCCCGGGCCCAGAATGTGGATGACAACGGTCATCTAATGGCTATCCAAGTTGGAGTAATGCCAGGAAGCGCTGTCTGGGATGACATGCAGAGAAAACCGGTGAGGTCCCTAACCGAGTTTAACAAACAAGCACAGAGGTTTGTCAATGTAGAGGAAGCGAGGTCGACACTTAATGTGACCTCTCAGCCCGAAACTACAACGATAAACGTAAACTCTGCCTCAACTTCGGCGGACCCACCAACCTCAAAGCCTGCTGCGGAAAACCCTTCCAAGAGAAAGAAGAATGAAGGGAGTAACCCCGAAGCCGAGGGAGGAAAGAAAAAGAAGGGGGAAAGATATTTCTCTGTGTACAGAGTGTACACCGAGCTCAACGAGTCTCGAGAGAACATATACCTGGCTAATGAAAACCAGGTCCCCTTTAGACGTCCAGACCCAATGAGAAATTAGAAGTCCAAGAGGGACTCCAGCAAATATTGTCGATTTCACTGAGACACTGGGCATACTACTGATGAGTGCCGACAGTTGAAGGACGAGATCGAAGGTTTGATCTCGAGGGGCTACTTTAGGCAATATGTCAAAAACCAGAACACTAATCAGGCGCCTACAAGCCAAAGGGCAGCTGCGCCACAACCTGCACAAAACAACAATTCCCGAGCCAGGGAAAAGGATAAGCCCCCGTCGATCGATGGAGAAGACGTGATAACCATCTCGGGAGGGCCTCATCTCGCGGAAGTGGGCAGAAATGCCCAAAAGAGATATGTGAACGAGCTAAAAACTGGGGACGACTCTCCCTATGAACCCGAACCTAGAGCTCCTAAAAATCAAAAGATAGAGTCTCAGCCAATAACCTTTACTGAGGACGACGCGTCCCATGTTCAGTTTCCTCACCATGATCCACTGGTCATCACTCTCCAACTGGCAAATAAGAGGGTTCATCGGGTTCTCATAGACAATGGGAGCTCAGTTAACATTCTCTATAAGGCAACCCTAGAGAAGATGGGACTCTCTCTTCGCGACCTAAAAGCATGTGCGACAACACTGTACGGCTTTTCAGGAGAAGGGACCACTTGCATGGGATCCATCGAACTCCCCGTAACCTTGGGAGACTACCCAGTCTCAGCAACCAAAATGATGGAGTTCGTAGTAGTAGACCTGCCTTCGGCCTACAACGTGCTGCTCGGAAGACCCACCCTAGTAGGGCTGGGGGCAGTCTCGTCTGTGAGGCACCTGGCCATTAAGTTCCCTACTACTAGTGGCATCGGGACGTTGAGGGGAGACCAGTTGGCTGGAAAGGAATACTACAGAATCTCCCTTAGAGGAAAGAAATAGACGAGTGCACAGGCACTCGTAATCATTCAAAACAAAGATGGGACGATCTTGGAGATAGATGAGGAGATCGACCCAAGGGTGGACGAGAAAACTGACATCGAACCATTAGAAGAGCTCGAAGAAATCAAGCTCGAAGAGTCAGATCCTTCCAAAACAATAAAGGTCGGGAAACATCTCCAGGAGGAAACTAAATAGCAATTAATTTTCTTCTTGAAGAAAAACCAGGATGTCTTCGCGTGGTCACATTCGGACATGGTTGGAATAAGTCCGAACATAGTGAGCCACGCACTGAATATCGATAAAAGCTTCCCACCGAAGCAACAAAAGCGAAGACAACTGGATGACGACAGAAAAAAGGCACTGAAGGAGGAGGTCGACAGGTTAAAAGCAAACCGGTTCATTAGGGATGCTTTTTATCCTGACTGGGTAGCCAATCCGGTGTTGGTCGCGAAGCCAAATGGGACATGGCGAACCTGCATTAACTATTCGGACCTCAACAAGGCTTGTCCAAAGGATTGTTTTCCTTTACCAAGGATTGACTAGCTCGTGGATGCCACGACAGGGCATGGACTGATGTCATTCATGGATGCCTAATCTTGATATAACCAGATTCCCATGCATGCACTTGACCAAGAACATACGAGTTTTATAACAAACAAAGGACTATATTGTTACAACGTCATGCCATTCGGGCTCAAAAATGCTGGGGCCACGTACCAGCGGCTCGTGAACATGGTGTTTTCAAAGAAAATAGGGAACAACATTGAAGTTTATGTTGATGACATGCTAGTCAAGTCTCAACTTAACGATAACTATATTGACGACCTCGAAGAGTGTTTTGCCATGCTCCGGAAGTATAACATGAAGCTTAATCCTCAGAGATGCTCCTTTGGGGTATCATCCGGAAAATTTCTGGGCTTCATTGTAAACGCTCGTGGGATAGAAGCTAACCCAGACAAGATCCAAGCCCTAATCGACATGCTCTCACCTCGAAGACACAAAGATGTCCAAAGTTTGACCGGCAGGATGGCGGCGCTAAGTAGGTTTGTCTCGAAATCTACAGACCGTTGTCTTCCGTTTTTCAATCTGTTGAGGGGAGGCAAGAAATTTGAATGGACGAAAGAATGCGAGCTGGTCTTCCAGGAGCTTAAGAAGCACCTCCCAGAACCCCCCATCTTATCAAAACCTGTTACGGGAGAAGTACTATACTTGTATCTTGCCACTACCGAACATGCAATAAGTACAATGCTCGTGCGAGAAGAGGAAAAGGTACAGAGGCCCGTTTACTACATCAGTAAAAGATTACTGGGGGCAGAATCGAGATACCCCTTGATGGAAAAGCTAGCTCTCAGCTTAATTCATTAATCTCGCAAATTACGACCCTACTTTCAAGCGCACCCCATCCATGTATTAACCGATCAACCGCTAAGACAAGTCTTGTCTAAGCCAGAAGCTTCAGGTCGACTTCTTAAATGGGCAGTTGAGCTCGGTCAATTCGAGATCACCTACCACCCGAGGACGAACATTAGGGCACAGGCCCTGGCGGACTTTATAGTGGAGTGTACTGGCATGACCAACGATGAAGTTATAACCCCGGCCCACGAGCTGTGGAAACTTTACGTCGATGGGTCATCTAACGAAAATGGATCGGGGGCAGGGGTCATTTTGATTACTCCCACAGGAAGCAGATTTCATTCTGCATTAAGATTCGACTTCAAAGCATCGAATAACGAGGTCAAATACGAGGCTTTACTGGCAGGACTCCGTATAGCCAAAGAGCTCAAAGCTAAGGCCATACATTGCTACAGCGACTCCCAGCTTGTGGTGAACCAAATTTTGGGAGAATACCAGGCTCGTGGCACAAAAATGGCAGCTTACTTAGAAAAAGCTAAGTCCGCATTGGAACATTTCGAGTTTTATACGATCGAATAAGCTCCCCGAGAGCAAAACTCAAATGTAGATGCCTTATCTTGACTCGCTACTTCCACCGAGAGTGAAGAGCTAAATGTTGTGCCAATAGAACATCTCTCGGCGCCTAGCATTAACGAGCCGGAGCGGGAAGACGTGTGTATGATTGATTGCGAGCCTACCTAGATGACCCCAATAGTCGAATATCTCAAGACCGGTGTCCTTCCGAAAGATCGGAACCAGGCTCGAAAGTTAATGTATCAGCTTCCCCGTTACACCATTTTGGATGGAAAGCTGTATAGAAGAGGATATTCCATGCCATTACTTCGGTGTGTGACTCCACCCAAAGCCAAGAAGATTATTGAAGAAATTCATGAAGGGTTCTGTGGAGACCATACTGGGGGGCATAGCCTGTCCAAGAAAATCATACGCCAAGGCTATTTCTGGCCTACCATCAAATCAGATTCTTTTGAGTACGTAAAGAAATGTGATAAGTGCCAGCGGTTCGCCACGATTCCTCGAGCTCCACCATCCGAGCTGACCATGATGACTTCCCCATGGTCATTTGCAGTATGGGGAATCGACCTCATAGGCTCTCTCCCAACTGGCAAGGGCGGCGTGAAGTATACTGTAGTTGATGTAGATTACTTCACAAAGTGGACAGAGGCTGAACCATTAGCAACAATAACTTCCAAGAAAGTCCTTGACTTCGTGGTAAAGAACATCGTATGCCGATATGGGATGCCGAGGAAAATTGTATCCGACAACGGAACCCAGTTCGATAGGGATTTGTTCACCAACTTTTGCGAGAAGAATGGAATAATAAAAAGTTTTTCGTCAGTAGCTCATCCCCAGGCGAATGGCCAGGTTGAAGATGTAAACAAAACTCTCAAAAGTTCACTAAAGAAAAAGTTGGAGGAAGCAAAAGGACGATGGCCCGAAGAATTGCCCCAAGTCCTATGGGGATATAGGACTACAGCTCGAACATCAACAGGACATACCCTGTTCTCTCTGGCATACAGTTGTGAAGCTATGTTGCCTATCGAGGTCGAGATTCCTATAATTCAAACTCACACTTATGACCAAAGCTCGAACCACACTCAGCTTGAAGAAACCTTAGACCTAATCGAAGAAAGAAGAAACGAAGCTCAGCTGAGGAACGCTACCTACCAGCAGCGAGCTACCAGGTACTTCAACAAGAGGGTTCGAGATTGAAAGTTCGGTGTGGGAGATCTGGTCTTAAGGCGTGTATTTCTGGCAATGCGAGACCCAGCAGCTGGCATGCTCGGGCCAAATTGGGAGGGACCATACCAGATAGAGTTAGTCATCTGACCCAGTGTCTACAAGCTAGTGAGATTGGATGGGAGCCTAATACCGCGAGCATGGAATGGCGAACACCTAAGACCTTACTATCAGTAGCGTTGGAAGGATGTTGCCTGTAACCATGCTTGTCTATTTGTCGTGTTTTGCCTACTCTTGGATTTTATCAAATAAAGAGTTATTTCGTCTGATATGATTTATTTTTGCAATCTCTCTTAATCTAATAACCTATGGTCACATTCATAGGATATTAAGGGGGCATCATTGATATATATATATATAATACCACCAGCTTGAAAAATAAATTAAGATATACAAAAAAGCATATAAGTGTATGGATTACAAACCAATCACGACTGTTTACCGAGTTTTTCGGAAACGAATACGAACGGAATAATAAAAAGACAAGAGCTATAGAAATGCAGAAATGTAAATAAACAAACAGTGTTTTTACGTGGTTCAGGCGTTAACGAGCCCTAGTCCACGAGTCGATGTTATTATACTTGTAGAGAATAACAGTCAAACAGCTGGTGTATAAGGAACTCACAACCTCACAGTGTTTCTCTCGGGTTCTCTTGGAGAAGATGAAGCTAGAGAGATTCTAGTAGAGTTCTTGCTATGTGATTTATTGGCCGTCCCCCCTATTATAAAATGAGGGGGTCTTTATAGCTAGGGTTTTGGATTAGGGTTTTCCTCTACTCCCATGAGTCTTAATTACACCAGCCATAAATAGGGGATACAATTACCGTAGTCACCTGGCTACCAGGCTCTATGTGGGTATATTTACGTGAAAGTATGGGGAATGCACAAAGGCAGCCGTCTCTTCCAAGTTGTCAGCGGAACAGTAGGCGAAATAGTACTTTTAGGCGTGCTGGGATGTGTGCGGCTTTGACCTGTCGGGCGTGTCAGGCGGGATTCTGTGTCAGGCGGATATCATTCCAACTATGCCTCCTCCACGACTCGACCGCCTGGTCTTGTTCCGTGCGAGGCATGGAACTGTTTCCGCGAAGACCACTTGAAGAGCTTCTCCTGGAAGGAGCTTCCCCGAAGGATACCCCTTCGGGAGTCCGGGAGAGTTGACGAGCTTCCGTGTCGCGTTTGCTTGAAAGAGTAATCCGGACACTAAACGGGAGAGGCGAAGCCTTTCTGTCCATCCGTGAGCTCTGGTCACCTACCGTGAAAGACATTGATAATTCTGCTTCCCCGAGGATATCCATCTAAACGCTATCCGGAAATCTGGATAACATTTACCCCCCAAGGTCACGGAGCTTTGAGAGATCCGGGAGCTTGTACAGTCCTCCGGGTATTCCGGTTTCTTAGATTAGGCGAGGGGCCACCTCCTGTGTTCTTGGAAGGGTTCCTTTTTCCCGCCTGAGTGTTAGTATGAAAAAGAAAGGAAATTTCTTCTGTTTGAACTCAAATACTCAAGTGCGGCAAGGGCCACGCGTCATGCCGGGAATGGCTCTGCGACCAAGACGTGTGCGTGAGGCGACTGGTTGAGTATGCGTGCGTTAGGCATCTGAGTAATGATTTGACGGTTTTTAATGGTACACCGGGCCTGAGGTGGTATAATGATGGGAAATAAATACTTTATTCCCATCCGAGGAGTCATAAATAGGATCGTCGCTTCATCTCCAGCCGTTGGATCTGATGCACACGGAATGGGAAGATCGGGACCGTCCATTTGAGGAATTCGAAATGACTTCTTTCCTGCTATAAAAACGAGGGAACGGACCTTTCTTCCTCTTTACGCTTTCAAATTCTCTATCTTTCGGATTTTCAGATTCCCAAACCTTCGAACTCTCAGGCTTCCAAGCTTCCATTCCTTCGAACTTGCCACTTCTTTTTGGTAAGGAATCTAGAAACTTTTCTTTTGATTTGGCAGTGGGTTTATTCGCCGAAGTTCAGGGTTTGAATCACCGTTCGTCTTTGCAGCTTTTACTTCTCGCGATCGTGCTGTGCAGTGATCCGGTTACTCCTTCAGTCTTCAACTACCCGAATACCAGTAAGTATTTCTACTTTGCTCTTTCCTCCCAAACCTTAGGTTGTTGGTAGTTGTTAGAGTTAAGTTTTCTGCCAGTATCGTCTATGTGCATGCGTGAATAGGGCTTTGATAGGCATGCGATTGATGTGAGTCGATAAGTAATCTCTTTGCATGCTTTGACGATTTGCGTTGGAAAGTCGTTCCTTGTCTTGCTTGCGCTGTTCTGGATTGCTGTTTTAGGGCATAAGCATGAACGCCTTTAGGGTGTCTTTCTCTGGAAAAACACTTCTCTCGGCGGGCTTAGGCTCGGAGTCTGAGTTTGGTTCCTTGCTGTCCTTCGGGTGGCATGGTGCCAACCCCTCGGTAAGCTCGGTGGGAGCCTCTCCAAGCAGTTTTCGGGGAGGGTCTCCCCGACGCCTTTGATAACACTAGGGTATGACAAGGGTGCTGACTGCTTAGAGTGTTTTCTTCTTTGTTTCATTTGTTCAGTGACGAACATCTCAAAGGAACAACTCATCGCTGTGGTAGAGGCTGATTCTGCCCAGGAGAAGGGTTCTCCTGTCGCCGGCGCAAAGGGGAAAGGAAAGACAAAGGTGGTCGCGGCTAGCCCACCGTCTACCAATAGTTCAATCTGGGAGATGGACCAGAAGCCGAACCTGTTCAGGAACTACGGCATGCTGGAGCTGTACTCCTCAGAGGCAGGCCTGAAGAACATCCCAGGCCTGATGTGGCACCGTCTGTCGGTGCTGGGCGAGTCGGCTAGTCAGAGCCACGAGGGTTTTGGTGCCTGGAGCTGGGCACACATAGTGTGTGGGGTGCACTTGCCCCTAAGAAGTTACTTTGCCAATTTCTGTGTGAAGGCGGGGATTGCCCCCTTCCAGTTGATTCCCCCCAGCTACAAGCTCCTAGCGGGGTGGTTCATCTTTTGCAAGTCCCGGAACCTGGAGGCTCCTACCCCGGAGGAGGTGCTGTACTTCTACGGGTTGAAGTCTCAGCCCATGAGAGGTCATCCAGACAAGGTGGGATTTTACAGGCTGGAGAGGCACCCGGACGTGATGTGTCCTACCTGCCATACCGCAAGGGTTCCAGACCTCCGGGAATACTGGTTCCTGACGACTGGCTTCCCATTGAAGAGGGTGCCAGCCCTATCTTTGGACTTCAAAGTCCCTGGTAAGTGCTCCTTCCTCTCCTTTTTAACTTTGTTTCTTTACGTTTGATTCGCCTTTCGGGAGGATCTCTAATTCTTGTATTTGGATTTTGCAGAAGTCGTTCCGCGGACACCTCGCTGTGCGGAGATGATAAGGAGGTCAAAGTTCTACGAAGGGCTCTCGGAGGAAGAGTTGAAAGTGGAGGGACTTGTGACCTCCGAATCTTTGAGGGAGTATGGGCTACTCGCCTCTTTCCAAAACATTGAGCCAGTGAGTGGCAGGGGGCAAAGTCAGGTGTCAGCTGACATCCGGGAGCAGATTGCCCTGGAGCTATCCAAGGTGATCAGCCAAGCAGCCCGGGACGAGAATACTTTATCCCCTAGTTGGGCGGAGAGGTTCCCCAACCCCCAGCCGGAGGAAGAGGAGATCGAGGCTCGCCACGCCACAGCTTACCCCAACGAAGGGACTCCGGGGGCTGGTACCTCCGGGAGAGGTAAGACTAGTTTTCGATTGATCCACACCCCCAGCCTGTTTGAGGTTTCCCGGACCTCTCAGATGGGGTTCGATCCCCGCTTCCTTAGGCTAGATCCGCGTAGGATACCCTTTGACAGATATTGCGATAGGGTAGATGAGCTCCTCGGGTGTCTGAGTGACGGTAGTCCGCCAGAAGGTGTCATCATGGTTGACCCTTCTTCCCTCAGCATGTCATTCCCGGACTTCAAGGAGTACGGGAGCTTCCTGGAGCAGGAAGCGGTGTTTTGTTTCGCTCGGGGAAGGCCATCCACGTTTCTCGTGCATGGTCGTCCCTTTCAAACTTTTCTTTTTCTTGTTCCTTGTTCCCTGCTGGCGGACTTGCTTGTGCTTTTATGTTGCTGATTGTCTTGTCTTCTGCTTATCTTCTTTCACATTGCTTGCTGGTTCGTTAACCTTGCTTCGTACGTTTCTTGCAGAATTTCCCGAAGCCAAGATGTTGGGGAGAGTTACCTTACTCATCAAGAAAGCCGCCACCAGCCAAGATCCGTCCAAGGGGAAAGGACTAAAAGCCGGAGCCGGTAGGGGAGGTAAAGCTGCCACATCCAAGAAGACAGGTGGCGAGGCGCATGTGTCTTCGGCGGTGGAGAGATCTCCTGCCAAGGGGCCTTCCGAGTCCATGGCGAACTCGAGTAGTAGCAGCGACGGGGAAGGGCTTGTGTTCCCCGTGAAGACGACTGGGGTGAGCAAGCGTCCCGGAGGGGATGCTGAGGGCGCTGAGAAGAAACGCCTTAGACACTCTTCTCCCGGTCGAAGGCAACAACAACAGCAACGATAGCAACCACAACTACAACAACAGCAGCAACAAGAACAACAGAGACAATCACCAACGCCACAACGGCAGCAACAACAACATCCAAACCAACAGCAACAACAAAAGCAATTACTTCCGCTGCCGCAGCAGCAAAAGCAACAACAACAACAGGGGCAGTCACCTCCGCCACTGCAGCTGCAAAAACAACAGCAACACCAGCAACAACAACAGATCGGGGCCTTAATACCCCGTCTGCCTCCTCCTCCAGCCCAAAGGGAGTCCACCCTTTCGGGGTCCCCTTCTTCTCAGCAAACAAACTTTCCTCTGCCTGGCCTGAAGTTCCACTTCCCGCAGAAACCAACCCGTTTCCCCGCTGCCCTCCTGGAGGGTGTAAGACGGGCCGATAATTTTTTGAAGAGGCGGTTGGAGGCTGAGAAGGCTGTTACTCAGGGAAGGGCAGACAACTTGTCTGCCGTGAAGAGAGCTGAGTTGGCCGAGGGGGTGAGGTCTCTTCACCCGGCTGGAGCGGTTTTGGATGGCCCAGCCTTGGAGAAGAGGTTGGTGCCTAGGCTCGGACGCGCATTGGCGCCGTTCGGAGCAGAGATGATGGAGGACATGGCCCTGAGCTTGTGCGAGCTCAATTCTGAGAAATGGGCCATCAGTAGCAGTAAGGATCCGCTGTTGCTGACACATGCCGTGAAGCAACAATTTTCCGGGGTAAGCCGTCAGTTAAGCTTTGGGATCATCTGTCTTAGCACATTTGGTTTTGCTTAACTCATTTTGTTGTCTTTCCATGCAAGCCTCTCTGATCGCGGAACGCTCGTTCCGGGAGGTGGGTGCAGTTCTGGTTCAGCTGGAGGAGAGCCAGGTGGCTCGCCAGGCCTTGGAGGCGGAGAAGCAGAAACTGACCCAACAGGTCGAGAGCACAAGGGGGGAGGCTTCGGAGAAGATTGACCAGGCCCGGCGCACGGCTGAGGAAGAGGCGGAGAAGAAATATCTTGCCAAATACCGAGAGTACCGGGCCAGCGCAGAGACTGAGTTCAAACAGCGGTCGGATGACTTGAAGGCCGAAAACTCCAAGCTCCGGGAAGAGCTATCCCAAACCAAGGTGGAGAAGGATACCTTGGAAGCCCGCTTGCAATCGAAAAATGATCTCCTCCTTAAGCGGCAAGAGGAATATGCCACTCTTCAGAATAAGCTGCACGAGGAGGAGCAATTTCATAAGAGGAGCAAGGATCTCGTGTCTATGCTGGAGTTGGGGCTCGCCGAGAAGGATAAAGAGATCGGAGCCTTGCAATTTACCGCCAGGGGGCATGTGACCGAGAAGCAATCCGTGCTGACCCAAAATAAATTGCAGCGCAAGGAGATTGATTCTCTTAAGGGAGAGCGGGATGCATCCAAGGTCGAGATGGAAAAACTGAAAGCTCAATTAGCTGTCGCGGAGGCAAAACTAGTAACCTCTGAGGCGGAGCGCTTGAAGGAGAAGGAGGATGCCGAGGTGGTACTGAACAGGACGATTAATATATCGCACGTGGTCCTCATGCATCAACTCTGGAAAATGAACCCGGAGGTACTAGGCTATCTGGGAGAGGATGCCGACGCCATGAGGGAGAAGCTACAGGTGTGGGATCAAGGCCCAGAGGTGTACGTCCAAACTTACAACATTGACGAACCTGCTGGAGCCCCTGAGGCAGGAGATCCCGGAGAGGCGGGGACCTCAGAACCTGCCCGTGATGAAGTTCCGCCTTCCAATGAGCCGACTCCGCCAGCCCCAGTTGAAACCGTTGACCTCGAGGCCTTGGCCGTGGATACCGCTGCCACCCCCAATGCTTGAAGGGGCCTTATCTTTTATTTTTCATTTGTGTTTTTCTTTGGGGCGAAGCTCCCTGTACTTTTTTCTCATTGCAGACATTTTTGCCATAATTATAGCATTCTCCTTTCTTTTCTGCCGAGTTCTTTGTTTAACTTTGCGTTTAGGGTAGACTTTTACACGGTAGAAACTGCTGTAGGGGCGCATGAGGTTTTGGTTCCAACGACCAGAACCTATGCACTTCCAACTTGAAGCTCTAACAACTGATGTCTTTTCCCACGTAGTTTCTAGGTTACGAAGGTTTCCTGGTTCCAACGGCCAGACTCCTTTCCCCGTATTTCAGCTTTCCTAAGGCAAATGGCCAATCTCGGGACTTGTAGTTATACTGTTCGCTGGGATTGCTAAGGTGAGCCGTTCCATGGTGCTGGAACGGGAGTTCTTTTGGTGAGCGTCGCTAGACTTAAGGTTAGATCTTTGCGAAGCAAAACTAACTGTCGTTGCGAACCTTATGGTGGCTGACTTCGGTGACCTGGCATGGAGCCCTGCGAGGCAAGGCTCGTTTCGGTTGGGGAAACTGCCACGCCAACCATGTTCGATCCAGGGGCAGGTCTGCTGTAATCGGGGGATCGATCATATCTGCCCCTGGAGCTGATGCTTGCGAAGCGAAGCTTGCAGTGGTCGAAAAGCTCGCCATGCATTATTTTGTTAGACCCGGAGCTGAAGCCTGCGAAGTAAAGCTTACAGCGGTCGCGGATCTTTCCATCTTTACTTTGTGAGACCCGGAGTTGGAGCTTGCGAAGCAAAGCTCTACAGCGGTCGCGGATCTTGCCATCTTTACTTTGTGAGACCCGGAGCTGGAGCTTGCGAAGCAAAGCTTTACAGCGGTCGTGGATCTTGCCATCTTTACTTTGTGAGACCCGGAGCTGGAGCTTGCGAAGTAAAGCTTTACAGCGGTCGCAGAATATTTTTTGAAGGACTTGCCCAGAAGTTGGGGGTGTTTCGGCGTAGCTCTTTGAACGTGCCCCAACCCCCAGTCCTGTTCATCGCTGGGCTACACAGGAGATAATTTTCATGATGCATAATGGCAGACATTTCAATAGCAATTTTCACATAAACACATAATGCACACATGACACGTAATGCAAGTAGGTTCATGGCAACAAATTAACCTAAGCTTAACAATTTAAAATTTTCAAACACAATGCTAGCACAAAAGTGGTGTTCTGTGTATGTTTTGTTCAAGGGGTGTATGGCTATGCCTTAGCCATGTATACCCCCCCAAGTGAGCGTGGGGTCCGGACGTCTCCGGACCGCGTGGTCACTTGTTAAAACGCAGCATTGAACACAGGGATAAAAAATGCAGTAAAAGCGGAGTGAATCTCTCCGTGTTTCATTAGATTAGCCTATTAGGCATGTGTTTTACAGCAGGGAGGATTATCTCCACATTTTACATTTTGCTACGTCCATCAAGGACTTTCGACTAGATAGTCCAGGGCCTACTGATAGTAATGGCGGAGGTGCTCCGCGTTCCAGGCGCGTGGGACTTTAGATCCGTCGAGTCTCTTTAAGTGATACGTCCCATGGCCCACTTTTTCTTGCACTTCATAGGGGCCTTCCCAGTTGGGTCCGAGGACTCCCACTCCCGGATCCTGCGTAGCAGGAAATACTCTTCGTAGGACAAGGTCCCCAACTTCGAATGTACGGCTCTTGACTCTTGTGTTGAAGTGTCGGGCTATCTTGCCTTGGTACATTTTGAGTTGGACCTGTGACTGCTCCCGGAGCTCATCGATCATGTCCAGGGACTCCTGGAGAAGAGCGTGGTTCCGGGTAGGGTCGTAGGTGTCCTGCCTGTGAGAGGGGATCATAGTTTCTACTGGGATGACGGCCTCGCACCCGAAGGTCATGGAATAAGGTGTGTGCCCCGTCGAAGTCCTCTCTGTCGTGCGATAGGCCCAAAGTACTCGTGGAAGCTCTTCCGGCCAGTGAGCCTTGCCTGCTTGGAGTTTTTTTTTCAACGTGGTCTTTAAGATTTTGTTTACTGCTTCCACTTGCCCATTAGCTTGAGGTCTGGCGACTGCGGAAAAGCTTTTGATGATTCCATGCGAAGCACAGAAGTTCGTGAAATGTTCACTATCAAATTGCTTCCCGTTGTCGGACACAATTTTTCGTGGAAGCCCAAAACGACACACTATATTCCTGATGACAAAGTCCAGTGCTTTTTTAGATGTGACCGTGTTCATAGGTTCAGCTTCAGCCCATTTGGTGAAGTAGTCTACCGCGACTATGGCATACTTCACTCCACCCTTTCCAGTTGGAAGGGAACCTACTAGGTCAATGCCCCAAATGGCGAACGGCCAGGGGCTGGTCATTAGGGTAATTTCTGTAGGCGGCGCTCGCGGAACCTTGCCGTACCTCTGGCACTGCTCACATTTTCTGACATAATCCACGCAATCCTTTTTCATGGTGGGCCAGAAGTATCCTTGACGAAGGATCTTTTTGGAGAGGCTCGGCCCGGAGGTATGGTCGCCACAGAAGCCTCCGTGAATCTCATGGATGACGGTGCTGATTTCGGTTCCAGCAACACACCTAAGGAAAGGTATGGACAACCCCCTTCGGTAAAGCTTTCCATCCATAACCACGTATCGGGGAGCTTGATATTGGAGCTTTCTTGCGTCAGCCTTATCAGTGGGGAGCTCTCCGGTGGTGAGAAATCTGAGGATGGGTCCTATCCAGGAGTGGGAATGGTTGATGATGGCGTTTATCCTTCGTGTCTCAGTACTGGGGGCTTCTAAGTGCCCGATGGGGACTAGGCCATACTGTTCAATCTCCGGGTCTGTTGCAAGCTTGGCCAGCGTGTCCGCGAGTGAATTCTGATCCCGGGGGACCTGGCGGATTTGGTAGCCTTTGAAATGCTGCAGGAGGCCGCGGGAGAGAGACACATAGGCAGCCATTTTTTCGCCCTTCGTCTGGTATTCTCCGGATATTTGGTTTACCACAAGTAGGGAGTCACTGTATACTTCTATTTTTTGGGCTCCGACTTCTCTGGCCAGTTGAAATCTAGCTAGCATGGCTTCGTGTTCTGCCTCGTTGTTGGATGCTGGGAACGCGAAACGGATGGCGCTCTGGAGCTGATGCCCTTGGGGAGAGATTAGGATAACCCCTGCTCCAGCTCCTTTTTCATTGGAGGCTCCGTCTACATAGACCTTCCATGTGGGAAGTTCCGGGATAGGATCTTCCGGGAGGTCGTTCATTCCTGAGCATTCCACAATAAAGTCCGCGAGAGCTTGTCCTTTTACGGAAACACGTGGCTGGTAGTGGATGTCGAACTGGCTCAGTTCCATGGCCCATTTAAGCAATCTGCCAGAAGATTCGGGCTTCTGCAAGACTTGTCGGAGAGGGTGGTTGGTGAGTACTCTGATGGTGTGTGCCTGGAAATAGGGCCTTAGCTTCCGCAAAGCGATTAGCAAGCAGAGGGAGAGTTTCTCGATCATTGAATATCTGGACTCGGCGTCCAGTAACCTCTTGCTTACGTAATACACAGGGAGCTGGATACGGCCGTCTTCCCGGACGAGTGCGGCACTAACGACGTGTTTTGTCACAGCTAAGTACAAGAACAACGCCTCCCCTTCGATAGGTTTGGACAGAATGGGAGCTCGGGTTAGATGTTCCTTGAGGTGTTGGAAGGCTGCTTCGCATTCGGGGTCCATTCGAACTTCTTGTTTCCTCGCAACACATTGAAGAAGAGGATACACTTGTCAGTGGCCTTGGATACGAAGCGGCTGAGAGCAGCTATCCTTCCGGTAACGCTTTGGACGTCCTTATGCTTTCGGGGAGAAGGCATATCTATGAATGCTTTAATTTTCTCAGGGTTGGCCTCCACTCCGCGGGAGCTGACAATGAAACCGAGGAACTTCCCAGACGAGACCCCGAAAGTACATTTCTTCGGATTCAGTTTCATTCCGTACTTTCGGATCACGGCGAAAGCTTCCTCAAGGTCGTCACTGTGGTCCCCGGAGGTCTTGGATTTTACCAACATGTCGTCCACGTACACCTCCATGTTCCTCCCCAGTTGGTCCTTGAACATCCTGTTTACTAGACGCTGGTACGTCGCCCCAGCATTCTTCAAACCGAAAGGCATGACCACGTAACAGTAGACACCCTTGTCCGTGAGGAAGCTGGTGTGTTCCTGGTCCGCGACATGCATCTTGATCTGGTTGTATCCGGAGTACGCATCCATGAAGGATAAGAGTTCATACCCGGAAGTAGCGTCTACCATCTGATCGATTCGCGGAAGAGGGAAACAATCTTTCGGGCAGGCTTTGTTTAGGTCCGTGAAGTCAATGCACATTCTCCAGGACCCATCGGGTTTCGGGACCAGAACTGGGTTGGCCAACCACACGGGATAGTGTGACTCCTGGAGAAAGCCTATGGACATCAGCTTGTCCACTTCAGTTTTGACGGCTTCGGCCCTCACTGGGTCTAACGGCCTCCTCTTTTGGCGAACTGGAGTTGCAGATGGGTCTATGTTGAGTGCGTGGCACGCAACATTAGGATTAATCCCCGTCATATCAGCGTGGCACCATGCCAGGATATCCTGATTATTCTTCACAGTGGCCACGATCTTATCTCGAATGGCCGACGGCAGGTTTTTCCCCACCTGAATGACTTTGGTGGGATCTCCCGGGTTGAGGATCACCTCTTCGACTTCCTCCATCGGTTCTATCGCTTTCTCGATCCCCACTCTTGGGTCGAGTTCGTCAAAGTATGCCCCTTGAGCACCCCCAGTTGCTGGTAATTCTTTCGCCAAAGGAACGGCAGCAACCGTCTCCTGGACCGTGTAGACGGATCGGACAGAGACGTTATAACAGCTTCGTGCGCTTCGTTGGTCTCCTCGAAGGGTGCCGATACGCCCATCGTCGCATGGAAACTTCAAGCATAAGTGGCGTATTGAGGTTATGGCCCCACAATCTATTAGGACCGGTCGGCCTAGGATGGCATTATACGCCGTGGGGCAGTCGACCACCACGAATGTGCTGTGCTTGAAGACACAAGCGTCGCTTTCTCCTCTGAGGGTGACTGGAAGTTGAATTTTGCCTAGTGGCATGAGTGCATCCCCATTGAACCCTTGAAGCTGGATGGGGCATGGGGTCAGGTCTGTCTCGGTTAATCCGATCGCGTGGAAGGCTGCTTTGAAGAGGATGTTTACGGAGCTTCCGTTATCGACCAAGATCCGTGAGACCTTCTTATTGGCAATCTGGGCTTCCACCACGAGGGGATCGTTGTGGGGGAAGTGCACATGTCGGGCATCGTCCTCCGTGAAGGTTATGGGAAGGTCCATCATTCGGGGACGTTGAGCAGGTGATTGAACCAAGGCGCACATCTCCCCGGTGTGTTCTAACTCCCTCAAGTACCTCTTCTGGGAGTTGCGGGTGCTTCCGGCAAGGTGCGGTCCTCCGGAAATGGTAGCTACGTGTCCGTCAACGGGTGGCGGAGCAAGGCCGGGCGGATATGGGTTGCCAGGTCCTGGAGCCAACAAGGCAATGGGTGCCGGAGCGGTTGGAGCAGGAAGCGCTGGGAACTGAGACCCGGGAGCTTGGGGGTGACCGGCTCCAGGAGCGCTAGCGGTCCCCCTCTGTCCCGGGGAATATGTAGCTCCGTGAACTACTCCCTGTCCGGGATAGATAATGGGTATCCTCACCCACTGACCGAGGTGTCCCGCTCTTGCCAGGGACTCGATCTCATCCTTCAGCTGAAGGCACTCGTTCGTGGTGTGCCCCACGTCTCCGTGGAACTCACACCTCTTATTGGAGTCTCGCGGACGCCTTCCTCCGTGAGACACTTTCGGGGGCTTCCTGTAGTTGACCATATTACAGGTCGCCCGATAGACATTCTCTCGCAAGTCTATCAAACTGGTATACTCCGTGAACTTGGGCTCATAGTCCTTCCGGGGTTTCTTTGAATGATCTCCCCGGTTGGAGTTTCTTCCGCTTCGTTTACTCCGCGATTGGCTCAAATTTCGTTCTGGGCCTTCCGCTTGCGTCTGCGGCAGGCCAGGAGCGATACTACATCCGGTTTGTACAGCTCCGTACCCAGAGAAATGGGTTTGACTCGGCGTCTGAGCAGACGCGGAAGGCCCATACACACTTGGAGTGAATTGGGCTCCTGGAAGCGTGAGGGCTGGTGCGGGAGCTTGCGAAGCAAAGCTCGGCGCAGTCACGGAAGGCGTTGGAGCTGGGGGAACTCCAAAGGCCTGCTGGTAGGCATCCTCAAGGTTGATGATTCCCTGAGCTTTTGACATGAATTCGGACAGCGTTTCTGCCCGTCTCCTTTGCATTTCCCCCCATAGCAGGGAGCCGACAGTAAGGCCCGATTGAAGGGCGATCAGCTTCATGTCATCGCTGACCTTGGTCTTTGCAGCAGCTTCCATCATTCTCTGAATGAAGGCTTTGAGGTTCTCATGGGGTAGCTGCTTGATGTTGGTTAAGGAACCAACCTCCATGTCGTGGTCTCGGGCAGCAATGAACTGCCTTCTGAACGCGGACTGTAGCTCCTTCCAACTGTGGATGGATCCGGGAGCTAATCTTTTCCACCAGTCCTCCGCGGACTTGGTAAGGGTGAGTGAGAAGCACATGCATTTGGCATCTTCACTGACGCGCGCCACTTGCATCATTTTGTTGTATTTAGCTAGATGGGTGCGTGGGTCTGTCCTCCCCTCATATAATTCTATGTGGGGCATTTTGAAGTTATCCGGGAGGGACGTTTCCGCGATCCTCCGAATACATGGTTCCGGGTCTTCCTCCTCAAAGTCCGACAGGGCCCCACTTTGCTTCCGGACCAGCTTGGTCAAGGCAGCGATCTGTTCCTCGAGCCTCTTTGTATCACTCTCCGGGAGGTCACGTCCTCGGAGCTTGTCATTTAGATGATTTCGGAGGTCCTGTCCTCGAGGCCGGGCCTTTTCTCCTTTGGCCTTTTCATACTTGGCCTCCAACCTTCTTCTTAGGTCCACCGTGGACCAGCTATCTCCGGAGTGCGCGTCCGCTGCCCGACCGTCCTGGTTGACGGAATCACTGGGGCGGTTGTTCCTTCCCCTAGGCCTGGGTGCCTTAGCACCGGGCCCTTTAGGCACAGAGTGCCCCCTTGGGGCTGAAGGACGTCTGGGCTTAGGAGCGCCAGAGACCTTCTGCGCGCGGGGGGGGGGGGGGGGGTGATTCACGCCTTTAGGAGGTGCAGGGGCGTCAGTGCGCACAGGCTCCCCAACTTTTTCTTTGCCCTTGTTAGGGGCGGCTTTGGATGGTTCGGCAGCGGCAGGATTCGGCATGGGGGCATCAGCACCACCTAGAACAGAGGCATCCTCGTCTGAGTCGCCTAGATCTCCGAACTTGCTTTGGAGGCGCTCTATCATGCGTTGCATTTTTTCGGAGACGCGCTCCTGCTCAGCAAGCTTGGCCTTAGTGACCACCAGTTCTTCGGCTACTTGGACCAGTTCTGGGTCCTTCTCATAGTAGCAGCCGTCTTTGTAGTAACCGTCTTGGACATACTCTTCTTCGTCTTCTAAGTATGTCGTATCTTCAGTACTGATCCGATCTTGGCGGGATGTCGGGTCTTCATCTTGGTAGTCCAAGGGTTCGTTTTGTACCGCATCTTCCATCATAGTATCGGGGTTGACCCTAGCATTTTTGTCAACCGCGGATTTTCTCGTAGTCACCATCTTTTTAGCACGGAGTGAACACAAAAAACGTACACAGAAAAAGAGCTGACTAACAACTTCCTACAGCTCTCAGTGAAAGCACCAAAATGTTTACCGAGTTTTTCGGAAACGAATACGAATGGAATAATAAAAAGACAAGAGCTATAGAAATGCAGAAATGTAAATAAACAAACAGTGTTTTTACGTGGTTCAGGCGTTAACGAGCCCTAGTCCACGAGTCGATGTTATTATACTTGTAGAGAATAACAGTCAAACAGCTGGTGTATAAGGAACTCACAACCTCACAGTGTTTCTCTCGGGTTCTCTTGGAGAAGATGAAGCTAGAGAGATTCTAGTAGAGTTCTTGCTATGTGATTTGTTGGCCGTCCCCCCTATTATAAAATGAGGGGGTCTTTATAGCTAGGGTTTTGGATTAGGGTTTTCCTCTACTCCCATGAGTCTTAATTACACCAGCCATAAATAGGGGATACAATTACCGTAGTCACCTGGCTACCAGGCTCTATGTGGGTATATTTACGTGAAAGTATGGGGAATGCACAAAGGCAGCCGTCTCTTCCAAGTTGTCAGCGGAACAGTAGGCGAAATAGTACTTTTAGGCGTGCTGGGATGTGTGCGGCTTTGACCTGTCGGGCGTGTCAGGCGGGATTCTGTGTCAGGCGGATATCATTCCAACTATGCCTCCTCCACGACTCGACCGCCTGGTCTTGTTCCGTGCGAGGCACGGAACTGTTTCCGCGAAGACCACTTGAAGAGCTTCTCCTGGAAGGAGCTTCCCCGAAGGATACCCCTTCGGGAGTCCGGGAGAGTTGACGAGCTTCTGTGTCGCGTTTGCTTGAAAGAGTAATCCGGACACTAAACGGGAGAGGCGAAGCCTTTCTGTCCATCCGCGAGCTCTGGTCACCTACCGTGAAAGACATTGATAATTCTGCTTCCCCAAGGATATCCATCTAAACGCTATCCGAAAATCTGGATAACAACGACCTTAACAAGTTTGGAGCAAACCAGCTAAAACTAATCGACGATAAGTTGGAATATAAACCCACTTCGAGTTAAGTCGAGATCAAGGCTGGAGTATCTTATAAAAAATAGTTTCGAACTCATAACCTCGGAGAGATAACCGAGGACGAGAAAAAGTAACTAAAAAATGAGATATAACTAAACCGTTCGCATTACACACCATACAAGTACTTTCGAGTTCATGGTTAAAGTAAAATCCGACCTTGACGAATAACGAGATCATAAGTGGATAATTCAAGCAAACTGTGCATGAATGCATTGAACCTCGAGCCTAAATCCAAACTATGTTTGTGCGAATAAACAAACATATGCGATTCTTTAATATAGAATGTGCAATATATTTCAAACCAAGAAATGTAAAGCATATGTATTAAAAGAAAAGAAAAAGAAATTGTATATGCCCTACGGGCATAAATTAAAGCAGTTACAAAAATAAAGGGACGCAGCTCCGAGGTAAGATTCAAGAAGGAGCAGTTTCCTTGGCCTTCTCAGCACCAGCGGCATTAGACCCCTCAGGACGAATAGCATGACTATCCTTCTGAGCAGCCTCTTGAGCAGCCTCCCGAGCAGCCTCCTCTGCCTCAAGTCGAGCAGTCCACTGATCTACGAGCTTCGCCTCAAAAGGACCTAGGAAGCTGGTATCGAGGTCAACATTGTTAGCCCAGATCTTGTACATGGCTTGATCGATCGCTTTGTCTTTCTTCTCTTTGAACTCGTTAAGGAGGCGGGCCTTTTCATTTTCGATTATCTCGAAAGTGGCAGCTTTCTCCTCCTCGAGCTTGGCATTAGTTTTCTCCAGCTCCGCAAGACGAGCCTTCACCTTTTCAAGCTCTGCCTTCGAGTCCTTAAGTTCATCAGCCGTTTTAAGCTGGAGATCCCTCGACTCCTGGGCCAAGGACATGCTCGTATGCACCTCATTGGTCAGCTTATAATTAAGCTGTGCTGAGACAACGAGGGCCTAAAACACAAAGAGAGTGAATTAGAACATAAGCCAAGACATAAGCAATTAAAGGTAAGTTACGAAAATTACCGCGGCAGTAAGTTTAATACTCTTATCATAAAGAGTATTGCAGTCTCGGGCCTTATTCACAAACTCCCAATGATCAGTGTCGAATCCTGAAAGACTCTGACCCACCCGAGAAAGGACATCCGAACCAATTACGGCTCCATGGGCCCCAGCGGTACTATCAAGCACGAACTCATCAACATGAGGTCGGGCCGACGGCAGGAGTGACTTGGAGGTTGAGGGTTTCTTTGGAGGTTGGCCGAGTGCTGGACGAGTTGTGGCTGGAGGAAGCGTAGCAGGTGCGGTCGAGACAGACGCATCGACTTGGACATTCGAGCCCTCGGCTGTGCTCGCAGCAGATGGAGCCGGAGGGGTCTTCTCAGTGTGCTTGGGGATTTTAGAGGGTCGGTCTAACCTCCGCGAGCCTCTCGGGTGCTTACTTTTCTGAGCTCCTTCGCCACTGAAGAGCACAGCATCAAGGTCGGAGTCCATAGCACCTGCACAGTTGCAATCAAGGTTTAGAATGGGGCTAACAAACTTAGAAGATATATATATAAAATAAAAAAAATAAAAAACAAGTGGAGAAAAACCTAACTGGAACTCTCCTCCGAGCTTGAGCTCAGAGACCATGAAATTCCCCCATCTTCAGAAGAGGCTGGGGGAGTACCTTCCCTATATGTGGACGTCAACCTCGAAAGGTCCCAATAGTCATTGGTCCCGTATTGGACGGCTATTCTGTTCCATACCTTGTTCAGACTATACATGGTATCGTATTGCCCGAGCCAGCTATCGAACCTATGAACCCGTTCATCTTCCCAAGTCCACACATAAAAGTGGTTCCTATCGTCTTCGCATAGAAATAACCTATCAAGTTTGTGCTTTAACAGGGTGGGGGACCACATTTTTGAGCTTAGGATGACTGTACCTTGATCATCCGAGCCCGAACTCGAGGCTTCATCATTGGCCTCAATCCCTGATTGCGGGCTCCTTCGACGAACTAGAGGCGGGGGCCTCACCTCTCTCCTCGGGGGGAGGATGCCTGTTGGCAAGGGCACAAGCTCCCAGCGGTCATATTTTTTGTTAGACCAGTCCGAGGTGGACTGGCCATCTCCCAAGAGCCCGCAAGATCGAAGTTTATCTTCATGCAGAAGGTATGAGAGTGATCTCCTGCCATAAGGGAGTCAGAGTAGGATCTCCCTGTGCTCCTTCATCTTGTCAGAAGGAGTGGGACGACGATAGTTGGCTGGAAAATAAAATACATCCCAACTAAGTACAAGCCTATAGACAAAAGTTCGAACACAGAGATAAAGGAGGTGGGGTACTTATGGATCCGTCTGAACGAATAGCATCGTGACAGAGACAGTCAATCCGTCCAGAAGAAGGCCTTCTTAAAATCAGGAGGATGATTGGGAAGATCCTCAAACATCTTTTTCTCCTTCGGGTAGCTCGAAAGGTAATAGAAGCCATCTCCTCCCCGAGCTTGGGATGAATTGCTTTTCAAACAGAAAAGATACAAGATCTCTTCTGGCGTCGGTCCTTCCCACTTCAGCTCGTGGTATATCGACTTCAGGGCAGACAGAACCCTGTAGGAATTAGTGTTGAGCTGGAATGGAGCCAACCCAACAAAGTCCGTGAAGTCCTTGAAAAAAGACTTCAAAGGCAGTATCACCCCTGCCTTCATATGCTCCTGGCTCCAAGCCGCATATCTTAGCTTGTTGTCAGGATTTCCATCTCCTGGGGCGTAGCAGCTTCGCTCATTGGAAGTAGGGGCTCGACACCTTAAGGAGCCCGACAGTCTGACACCGTGAAAGGCCAGGATATCGTTTATCTGACCTAGCGAGGTAACTGAGCTCCAATAGTGCTCAGCCTCGAAAAACTCCCTCCTCGGCTGCGAGGTAGAGGGCTCCCCCATCAGTGAGAATTGAAGCTCTCTCGGGTTGTATGCGATTGTCACTTTTAACCTAGGATCAAGGGGGATCGGTCTGGGCCCTGAACCAGATTTCGGATAAAGCACCTCTTGAAGGATTCTTCTCTTCTTTTCTATGACCTCGACGAGTTGGCGGCGATAATGAGCTCGAATTTCTTCCTGTTTGCGCGCGAGATTGTATTCATGAATCAGACGTTGGTTCCGAGAAAACAGCGATTCTGGGCTCGAAGTTTTTGGCGAGTACGGGATGGCAAGCAGCGAACCCCACCGTCTTTCCAAATTCTGTGACATCTAGCGAGAAAGAAAAAATGGTGAGGGCCATGCATGCAAGGAGTCAAGAATTACGAGCTTGGCAAGACAAGCTCGGAAAGTGCTTGGGTACGAAACAAGCTCGATCCTGGAAACCCGATTAAAGGTCAAAACGTGTATTCTACGAAAAAAAGGAGGGAAGTGGGTCTAATTTTTTAGAATCCCGAAATATCAGGGAAAAAGGTTGCGATTGCTCAAAAATGGTATTCTTGGTTATCGTGCATTCTTTAAAACCAAGATTTTGTACCCGATATCTTGGTGTGCAAGATATGTCTTTTAAAATTTTGAAAACCCAGAAAAAAGAGACCATGTTTGAGTTTGTTCTACATAAAAACTGGATTTAGAACCAGTAATGGGAAAACTTAAACCTAAATACCTATTAGCCAAGGCGTCCTAGTATGGAAAAACTACAAAGTGAACCAGTGCATTCCCAGAAACTAAAAAAAAAAAACAGCAAAGCCAGAAACCGATAAAGAAAATGTATACATATATCAGATACTTACACAATGAAGACGACGATTGCAGAGAAATCGTCGATTGAAGAAGAGGCTGCAAGTATAATCCCACGGTCTCGAGCAAGCTGGCGGTCTTTTGTTTCTTTGGCTGGGAAAACATGAAGAAAGCAAGAACTTTCTGAGATATCCTCTGGTTTCTCTTTCTCTCTTCTTTTTTCCTCTAATGGGCGTAAAAATGAAATGAGGAAAATGACTAGAGCCTCATATATAGACGATCAGAGATGGAAAAAAAGGGGTTGATCTGGGCCATTATTCAGAATCCTTATAAGATCGGACGGTCAGGGACAAATGACAAGATGGCGCCGAAAAGGTGGCAGGTGAACGATTGTGGGCAAGTTTCCAAGGCACTCGAGTACCTTGAGTGGGCAATGCCCAGCTGGCACGTGCCCATATTCGAACGTGTGTGACGATGCAGTTCCCGAGAAAAGTAGTTCAAAAGTTTCCTTCTCATAGGATTCGAACAAATACTTTTGAGGGGGCAAAATGTTACACCCAGACTTCGAGCCTTGAGAACTGTGATCTCGAAAGCTGGATTCGTCAGGTGTGAGCTCACAATGTCTGCAACCTAGGCACCGAACCTACAAGCAGATGGCAACCTCGAAGATGGTAACCTCGAAGTCCTCACAAGCTTGAAAGACAGACAACGGAGTACGTCTATTCTCGGGTGGCCTCAGATCAGGGGTTCTGAGCCTGACACAAGTATGAGCTCGAAACCACATGATCTCGGGGAAATATTACAACTCGAAAGTCACTAAGAGACCTGGGCTGACACGGCACTGACGATGTAGATTGCTAACTTCGAACATCTTAATGAGTCACTTAGAGAGACGCAGTCTACGTTTATTGTTGTAACTTCCCTATAATAAAGGGATATTTGTTATTCAGTTATACGCCCCCTAGTCTTCAGGGGAAGTTTCCTTGTATATAGGAGTTACAGGCTTTTAAAGCCATCGAATTTATTGACATAAAGGATAATTTCCCAGATGCGTGTGGGAGAGTATTCTGAGACTTCCTCTATAAATAGAAAAGTCATGTACCTCTGTAGAGGACCGAAATTTTGTGATCTTGAGAGAAACTCTGGAGAATTCGTTCTTGAAGAATTTCCAGAAATCATCCTAAGTTCTAATAACAAAGACTCGTGGACTAGGCAGAGTTAACTGCTGAACCACGTAAAAAATCCTACTTGTTTTATTATATTTTTCTGGCCATAACTATTTATTATTTACGTGCTCTATATTCACTGTTGACGAAAAACGGCGTCAACAGAAACCTTTGTCCAAAAGCTTATTTCCCCTAACTCAAGCACTAAGGGATCTCTCACAGATTTTGGAAATGCTTTCTGGAATAATCAAGCCTCTAGGTGTTTTCTAGCCAAGTGCTCTAGTGGATAGAAAAGTTGTGTCTTTCAAGTGAGCAATAGGCTCCTATTTATAGAGTTTTGAGACACCCTTTGAATTTCAAATTCCACCAACCCCCATGGCTGTTACCAATGATTAATTGAATTTTTATGGAATTAAAATAGAGATTTGGGAGTTAATTAGTTGTTGGAAACGTTCAAAATTGGATAAAACTAAAGTTTGGAAAATGTTGTCAACTGCTTAGGCCGCAGCCCACGATGTGTTTTTTGCCTCTTGGGCTGCGGCCTAAAAAACTCAGGCCGCGGCCCAAGACGTTTTTTCAGCAACCAATTTTCCAAATTTGCCAAAACGTTCCAAATTCATTCCCACTTGATTTTGTAACTTCCATACACATTATGAGAGTTAAAATCACATCTCTACCAACCATTGCACATATAGATTTAAGAAATTCATCTCAATATTGTGTAACAACAAGTCTACACAATAATGGGTAATATTTGGAAGTTACAAATTTGTGATTGAATTTGTAACACCAAATATGTTACATATTTAGATATTTCACATATATCTAAATAATGTAACTCCTTATTATATGCTACAATATGTGACACTCTTTGTCACATTTATTTAATCTAAAATATTATATTATAAAACAATATAATATTACATTATATTATAAAATAATATAACATTCCCCCACTAGATTAAATAGTTATCTATTGTAACACTTATTTAGTCAATCATTATATTTTAAAATATAACATATCCCCCCACATGATTAAATAAGAACTCTCTCTTATTGGAGTCATTGCATTGGTGCATAAAATAAAGTGTTTTTCAACTTGAACTTTACTATAGTGTAATTATCACAAAATTTGTCAAAAATTTGGTTGCACTAGGCATTGAACCATCTTTTCATGATAACAAATCAGTGATAACACACACACCATTGCGATGTTCACTTGAGACCTCTATGTCTCGCTTTGCACCATTAATGGCCATGTGCACTTTCCATTCATGGACGTTCTTGAGAATACTCCCAATTCTCATGAGAGGCGGCACCACCCCTAGGTCTATATAGGTAGAATTCTTACAGCATTTTTTTACTAAAAATACTTGTCTTTACAAGACTGAATTCTATTAAAAAGCCTTTCGGTTTTAACTGACAACTCTACAAAATAGAGTTATTTTACCACATTTTATGTGCTAATTGTTGCTTAATTCTTGAGTTTTTAAGTAATTTATTAAGTTTTTAAGTAATTTTGAATTTATTAGTCTTATCATGATTTTATATACTTTTGTGTGTTTTTATAGTTATTTTGTTGTAAAATATTGTAGTTAATTATTTGAATTATTATTGTTAAGTTAGTGGTAAAAAAAATGTTGTATTATTGAACTTAAATGTAAAATATAAATTAAGTTATAATTAATATTTTCAAAGAATTAAATTGATTTATTTTATAGTTGAAAATATTGTATTATGATTTATTTTATATTTATTTTGTAGGGAATTTATGCTCTTGAAAAGTAAAGAAAAGAAAGGAAAAAAATGGCAAATCTGAAAGGAAAAGAGCTAAAAGTGTCATTTTCACGGGTCCACAGAAGCCTCTCTCCCAGCCCAGCCCGTGCCTCCACTCAGCTCCTCCACTCTCCTCCATCAGCTCTTGGGTTCGCCCTTAGGCCCACACGCTTAGGCCCAGGCCCGCCTGCTGCTGCAAGCTCCCCAGCCAGCTCCAATCAGGCCCAACGCCTGTTGCATTCAACTGCTGTTCCGAAACCTCTGCCCAGCCGTTTCATTTTCACAGCACCTCTCCCAGCGCCAGCAAGGCAACTGCCTCCAGCCGAATCCACCACATTCAGCACCCATTCGGCCAGCCCAAGCTTCTCCAGCTTCGACCCAATCACACACCACAGCCACCAAAAGGCCAAAAAATCATGTTTTTATTCCCAATGTTTTTTTTTCTTTTCACTCAAATATCAATTCACTCTTCCCTATTTTTTCTTACCTAAATAAACATTCCTAATTCATTTTTTTTACCCTAGTTTTTCACTAATCTTCCATCCAACCAAACCTTTCATCTTTCCAATACCCTTACACTTACTCTATTTATCCTACCATTTCCCAACACAATTAAATTAATCAATTTATTTATTTTAATTTGATTAATTTAATCTCCATATTTTGCCTATAAATAGAGTCTTGTAAGACCATTTGGGGAGCTCTTCTTCATCTTTTCAACCTCTTCTACACTTCATATTTTTCTCTCTTCTTTTCACTATTTTCTCTCTACCATTTTCATCTTTTGAATAGCATGTCAAGTATGTTATTTTGTAATTTTTATTTCAATCTAGTTATGGGCTTCTAATCTTTTTCAAGATTATTAAGATGATGATGAAGCAAAATGTAACTAGATAGTATTTTTTATTGTATGTTGATTTCACATTTGTGCAACATTGTTTATGGATTTTTCTATCAAAGATATGCATTTTTCATCTATTATTGATTGTTAAAGCATATTACACTTAGTTCTTCATTATGCAAAAATATGATATTCTTTGATTAAATGTTTTTCATTAAATTGTTCACATCTAATTCTTAGAGCATAAGTATCATATTTTGCCTAAACGTAATCTCTTTGATTTTTTGTAGTTTTATTAGGTTGTAACACAACTAATGCTTAGAAATTATATCTTATATAAGTGAAGAAAAATCCTACCTTTTTTAAAGTAACTTGTGCTTGAATAGAAAATGTATTTTGAAAAAAATATAGTGTGATTTATTTCAACTATATCTAAACTTGGGAATCAATATACTTATAAATATTATTGAACTTGCATTTTGTGGATTCTAATATCTTAATAATCTTCTTTTACATATCTCATTTGAAAACCATTTTTCTATTTAATCTTAAATCTTTTTATTACTTGTCTTTTATTTTTCTAAAACAAAATCTCATAAAATATTTGGAACTAGGTTAGAATCTTCTTGCTTTGTTTGAAATAGTTTCTTTTGATGTTAGTCAACTCCCATGGGTTCGACCTCGTACTTACATGAACATTATATTCCGAAACGATTCGTGCACTTGCGAGTATAAATATTAAAACACCCTCTTTTGGGCTCAACATTAACCCTCAACTTGGTAACTCACAAGTACTCAACATCTCAGATGGGACTTGTTTTGAGTACAACTAATATTCACTTGATTGTTACCTATTGAACCTAACACTAGTTAAATAACTAGTGTTAAGATAGGTTGGCATCAATCATGAATCTCTTTAGGGAGTTTAAGTCCCATCCCTCGAGATGATGTAGCCACTAAATCCCTCGTTAATGGCTTAGTGAAAGGATCCACCAGATTTTCACTTGTTCTCACATAAGATATTGAGATGACTCCTCTTTGAATCAATTCTCTTACATATCCATGTCTTAGACTAATGTGTTTAGACTTCCCATTATACACTCCGTTGTATGCTTGTGATGCCCCAAATTCTCTGATATTGTTTAATGGCGGGATTAGTAGGCCGGGAGGGCCATACTTGTTTAATTATGCCATTAAATGAATATATGCATGTTTATGTGAATTATATTATAATATGATGTTAAATGCATGCATGTGGGTCCACATTATAATTACAGGGGTGTGATGGTAATTTGGCTCGTTGAGGGTATAATTGTATATTTGTATGCATGTCGGTGGTATATTGTTGAGACCACATTATAATGTGGGTTTGTTCGAGCTATTCAACATGAGACGATCTTGGATTATTAGTTAGCGGTCTAGTCATAACGGGTTTAAGTTAGGGGCTCGGGATGAGTCTCGGAGTGATTTTAATGATTAGAGCGTTCCCAGGAATTAAAGGGTAACGAGATATAAATTATTGGTGCTTGTGATTATCGAGAATAGCGGGAATTGGAGAGCGTTAATTATGATTAACGAGATAGGTTGGAAAGGACAAATTTTCCCTTGGGAGTCTTTAGAAACCCTTAATTGACCTAGGGGTATAATGGTCTTTTTACCCCTAGGATAGATATAAACTCTTTATGGCTGTAGAAATGAAGAGAAAACAGAGTGTGATCAAGAGCTTACCCGTACCTTCTTTCTCCTTCATCTTCTTTGTGATTTTTGAGCCCTTGTTGAGGATTCTAGCTTGGGAAGTAGACCTTGGGAGTTTGGGAGAGTGTTCCACCATTGAAGAGTATCACAACCTGAGTTTGAGGTAAGTTTTCAGCTACTAGTTTTCTGGTATGCTCTGTTTTGGTTATAGTTTTCAGCTTGTGATTTTGTTGTGGATAGTTGGAATTGATGGAAGTTTTGGTTGGGGTTTAGCTTGGGTTTTGATGAGGGAGTGATATAGATCAAGTTTAGGGGTTGTATTGGATGTTTGAGTGGTGTTTAAGCTTGGTTTGAAAGGTTGGTTCCAAGGGAAATCGCAAGGGAAGAAAAACTAGGGTATTGGCTGAACTGGGGGTTGGGCCGCGACATGGCCAAGGAGGGCCGCGACTCTTGAGGGATGCTGAAGGAGGCCGCCTCTGTTTGAGGGGCAGGCCGTGGCATGGCCAAGGAGGGCTGCGTCCCTTAGTGGCATTTTGGCCAGAAATGGGTTTTTGGCTTGGGGATGCTAACCTTAGGCCTCGGGATTGATCCTACTACCCGGTTTAGTAGTATTCGATGTCTTGGAGGCTAGGTTTTGGTTTGGATACCCTTTGTTATTCATTTTATTGATGGAATCCCATAATTGGTTATGACCAGGTAACCGCTAAGGGACCAAAAGGTCGATCGTTCTCAGGAGTCGTTCTTAATATTATCTCTCGCTCGAACAGGAGCTAAGAAAACTACACCCTGTGTATGTATGACATGTGTGATTGTTATTGAGGCATGTTGATTGATAAATGTGGACATGGATTGCCTATTAAATGCTAGTGAATGTTGTATACTTGTATATGTACTGAATAGTCAGGGACACTGACCAAAGAGTCAGGAATGGCATAGCGTCAAGAACGCAGGGCCAAATGAAGATTAGATCTAATTGATATCAGCGTTGAATGGATCTAAGGCATTAACGCTGGACCGACCCTAAGTTTGATGAACTTATAAGCACTTGTCTAGTCTAAGACTAGTTACTAGAGCCAGGGCCAAAGGCCCAAGTAACTGCTTGTCACATGGCTAGGGAACGCTGTTCCAGGGTTATGACTCTATGGTCATGAGGAAGGTTATGTTGGTGACTAGTCACCATGCACCTATCCTGTTCGAACTAATAAAAGTTCACTTATCTATTAAGCCCCGGTGACCCTATCCTCACAAGGCTAAAGGGAGCTGGACCCAATTTAGTGACTTTTGCGACTGTTACCTATTTGTTTGGACTGATGGTCCTGAATGATTATCATGATCATTGATGATATTATATCATGCTTTATTGTGTTTTCTTGCTGGGCCTTGGCTCATGGGTGCTATGTGGTGCAGGCAAAGGGAAAGAAAAGCTCACCCAACCTTGGGTGGAGAGCTTAGGTGGCGATGTGTACATATGCAGCCGCTTGACCATCACGGCCAAGGAGTTCTCAGAGGAACTAGGGGGTTTACCCTATTTTTGTCGCTTAGGTCGGCGGGTTTGTAATGTTGAAACTGTAATGACCATTTTGAGTTGTAAATAACTTGTAAATGTTCTTGTGGGCCCATGAACAGTTTTATGTATTTAATAAAATATATCCTTTCCTTTTTATTGATTTTCCACCTTAACCTGTTAATGACACTTAGAACATGTTTTTAACCAAAGGACTCGGGTAGCGGGTCAAATTTTCAGTTCATCGTTCACCGTAACTGTTCTGGGGTAACCAGGGCGTTACAACTTG